>NW_027362836.1:6325182-6945273 GCF_046119375.1 Phyllobates terribilis
CATGGGGGACATAATGCCAGAACTGGAGATACTATATGAGGATGTGGGGCATTATACCAGCTTTGGGGACATTATAGCAGAATTGGGAGCATTACACCAGCATGGGGATATTATACCAGGTTAGAGACATTATCAGATTTGTGGGGTCCGGCACGTGGCACCTCAACTACTCAGTTGTTTGAAACTCTGGCAGAGGTCAGATGTAAACATTGTTGTGGAGCTGAACATCACAGCTCTGGTCAAAATGGGGACATTATATCAGAATGGGGACACTATACCAGGATGGGGACATTAAACCAGAATGAAGGAAATGATGCCAGAATGGGGACATTACCAGACAGGGGCACAGGTGGGGGAAAATGTTATAGCATAAGGCCCAGCATGTGGGAGATTATTACAAGAAGGAGCCAGGATGGGGGACATTGCTACATAGGGAGAGAACACATAAACTGTATCTTTATAGGTTCCAGAGCGTTACAAGGGCCCATACATCTGACCAACATGCAGGTGGGGGCCTATCAGACTCTAGTTACTCCACTGGGTGGGACCATATCATTTCCAGGACTCCTTGTTCTTTACATTGAAGATAATTCTTAATGACATTGGCTGTACGTTTGGGGTTGTTGTTCTGCTGAAGAAAACATTTGGATCCAATCAGACACCTCCCTGATTATATTGCATGATGGATAAGTATCTGCCTCTATACCTCAGCATTGAGGGAACCAATAATTCTAACCCAATTCCCACTTCCATTTGCTGAAATGCAGCCCCAAACTTACAGGACCCTCCACCGTGCTTATGCATCACTATTGCCCACAGACACTCATTATTGTACTGCTCTCCAGCCCTTTAGTGAACAAAATCTCTTCTGTAATAACAACATTTTTCATATTTTGACTCAACCGTCCAGAGCACATCCTGCCAATTTTCTACACCCTGGTTCCTCTGTTTTAATGCATAGTTGAGTCACTTGGCCTTGTTTTGATGTGGAACATATGGCTTTTTCACCACAATTCTGCTATGAAGAGAACTTCTGGCCAGTCTTCTCTGAACAGTAGATGAGTGAAGCTGAGTCCCACTGGTTGCTGCCAGTTCTGAGCTGATGGCACTGCTGGACATCTTCCGCTTTTGAAGGAAAGTAACCATAATGTGTCATACATCTGCTGCACTAAGTTTCCTTGGCCGACTACTGCATCTACTGACCTCAATGTTGCACAATTTCTTGTGCTTCTTCATAAGTGTTTGAATGACACATCTTGAACCCTCAAACTGCTTTGAAATTTGTGCCTTAGAGACCTTGCTGATGTAGTATAACTTCCTTGTGTATTCTTGCTCAGTCTTGCCATGGTGTATGACCAGACACCTGACTGTATTATTACAAAATCCCTGAGTTTGCGCAGGTGTACCTGGAATAATTGATGCTGTTTTAAAGTGAAAAGTTGGTCACACCAAATATTGATTGGATCTAGATTTTTCGTTTGTTCATTCACTTTGTATTTTGTTAATTGATTAAATAAATCATTAACATTTCTATTTTTGAAGCGTTCTTACTTTACAGCATTTTTTCTACACCTTTCTAAAAATTATTTTTATGTGATAGTGTCTTTTATTTGCTCATTAATAATCTGATATATCTTTTGGTATTTTGTGTATAGTTGTTTTTTTGCTGTTGGGGTAAATTGTAGGATATTGATTTCAGAGTGGTTTCCTGATCCTTTAATTGTAGGAATGAGTGGTATATATGTGCCAATAAATTAGGACAAAACGTAGGAAATTTAGGAAAAAACTAAACATCTCAGCAGTAATAACATGCTGACTGTGATGTCATGAAGATGACTTGAATTTCCACCAATCAGAGATCAGCATGTTTCAGGTCACCCAGATAGAACAGTCCATGAAACATGAGTCACGACCACTGTGAAGTCATAATGCTGATTAGAATTTCCACCAGTCAGAAAACAGAACCGCCCAGAAGAACCACCCAGGAGGTATGAGTCATCGCCACTGTGAGGTCATAATGCTGACCAATCACAGAGCAGCCACACCCAGATTTTCCACCAATCAGAGAGCAGCCACACCCAGATTTTCCACCAATCAGAGATCAGCAGTGGGTATAAATAGCCGCTACCACCTGCCCGGCTTAGCCTTGCACCGGTTGGGTCTCTCTTTTTTTCTCTCTCTTGGTATCTCCCGGTATCTCTCCCTCCCCTCTCTCTTCTCTCTCTCTCTCTTTGACCCAACGGCCCTCTTAAGGGCTACCCCAAATGTGTAAAGATAGAACCAATATTTGTGTTGTTTGTCCGTTTTATGTGCCTGTGATTAACCCCCTCCCACTCTTTGCCATATATATATATTATATACGTAGTATGTGCAGGTGGGCCTTAAACGGAATTTCCAGGACAAACATATTGATGGCCTATCCCCTGGTTAGCTCATTAATATCAGATTTGTGGGTGTCCGGCACGTGGCACCTCAACTACTCAGTTGTTTGAAACTCTGGCAGAGGTCAGATGTAAACATTGTTGTGGAGCTGAACATCACAGCTTTGGTCACTGTGTAGTGGCTGCTACCTGGTGCTGCAGATCAGCTCCTATTACATGAATATTAGCTGACTTGCAGGACCTACAGTACAGTGAATGGAGCAGTGATGTTCAGATCTTCAAACTATTTACATCTGAGCGTTGCAAACAAGTGATGGGTAGAGCCAGTGCCGCGTGTCGGAGCCCACCGATCTGATATTGATAACGCATCCCCAGGATGGCAGCTCAGTAGATACCATACCAGGATGGGGGACATTATGCCAGAATGGGTACATTATACCAGAATGGGGACATTGTATCAGAATTAGGTCATTATGCCAGAATGTGAGACACTGTAACAGAATGGAGTGCATTGTACCAGGATGGGGGACATTAAACCAGGGCGAGGGACATTAAACCAGTATGATGGTCATTAAACCAGGATGGGGGGCATTATACCAGGATGGGGACATTATACCAGAATGAAGAAAGAAGGAATTCTGCGGTGTTAGTGAAGCGCTAGAACAACTAGACAGTGGATTAGGTTATAACACACAAACCTTTTATTGTTTAGTACGCTCTCTAACGCCACGACGCGTTTCGATAGCATACGCTATCTTCCTCAGGTAGATTAGAGAGCAAATGAAAGAGCAACCATTATATAGGGTAGGTGCACCAATCAAAGGACACTAACAATTATGACAACACAGGGAATACAAAACAGGAAGTTAAAAAAAGAAAAAAAAGTAAGTAAAAGAAATGAATATCATATAAATATGAATATAAATACTACATTAGATCAGCAGGTTAAAAGAGAGGATAAAAGATGCCACAGTATACCCAATAATGTCATGATGTACTAAAAGCAGGGATTATGAATAAAATATAAAATTAATAAAAAAATAAAATAAAAAAAAAAAATGAAATAAAAACTAGTAATGCATGAATAAGAACCAAGAGGGAAATAGGGTTAATGAATCGCATTCTCAATTGTTAAATTAAGGCCCTCAGGGGACAGAGTGCCCAATCTAAAAATCCAATAACTCTCACGATTAATTAAATGACCCAAGCTTTCAGTCGTGGTTTCAGCAATCTGATCAATGATTTTAAGCCTTAAGTCAGTAGGATCCTTATTATGCGCCACAGAAAAATGTTTAGAAACGCTATGTAGAAGGAAACCACTGCGAATGTTAGACCTATGCTTATTCATCCGCGCATGCATGGCCTGTATCGTATGGCCCACGTATTGTAGGCCGCACGTACATTCAAGAAGATATACCACGAACATGGAGTGACAGTTTAAAAATTGTCTAATGGTATATGTTTTGCCAGTGGTATTCGAGGAGAAAGTCTTTGAACCACTAAAGATGCTCTGGCAACACATGCATTTTGGGGACCCACAAGAGAAATAACCACTGATCAAATTGCCCATGCTGGTAGATTGGGTTGGAGAGGATTCACATAGCGTATTGCTAGGAGCCACCATATTGCGGAGGCTCTTACCCCTTCTGAACACCACCCTTGGTTTATCAGGAAGGTGCCTAGAGAGGACCGGATCGCTCTTAAGGATAAACCAGAATTTGTCTAGTAACTTCTGGATGTTCCTGTGAGACTGGTTATAAGTAGTCACCAGGCTCCAGTTACTCAACTCAGTAGCGTCATCAGGGTTTTTATCACTGGCCGAAGTCATACTCTTAACAATACTGTCTTGGGAACGGAGCTGGAGTTTTTTGATACAGGACTCTTGAGATAATGCTCTACATTTCTGAAAGGCATCACTCTGTAATTTCCATGGATATCCTTTTTGCCTGAACCGTTTGTTGAGGATTTTGGCCTCCAGGGCAAAATCAGAATTATTAGTGCAGTTTTTTCTGATCCTCCAGTATTGGCCATATGGTACGTTTCTGACCCATCTAGGGAGGTGTCCACTGTCAAAGGAAAGGTAGCTGTTAACATCAACCTGTTTAAAATGGGTAGACGTGGACAACCTCCCCGACGGGTCAACCCGCACCAAAAGGTCCAAATAATAGAGGGCTGTTTCAGACACAGTTGCTGTAAAGGTAAGACCCCATGTATTCAAATTTAATTCTTCCACAAACATAGATGCCTCCTCTTTAGTCCCTGACCACAAAAAGAAGAGATCATCAATGAAACGCTTGTAGAGGAGAACATGTCCAGCTGCAGAGGGGGACTGCGCGATGAAGACAGACTCAAACACCCCCATAAACAAGTTAGCGTAACTGGGGGCGAATCTCGTCCCCATCGCGCAGCCCCTCAACTGCTTGTAAACAGATGTCCCAAAAGTAAAAACATTATTGTTCAAAATGAATAGGATCCCCATCTTAAGAAATTCCTTCTGGTCCTCCAAGAGAGTATCATCCAAGGACAGAAAATGATCTACCGCAGATATGCCTAGCTCGTGAGGAATATTGGAATAAAGAGCTGTGACGTCTAGAGTCATCAGCAAACAACCTTGCACTGAAGGAACATCTCTAAGGTGTCTGATCAATTGGGATGAGTCCTTCAGATAGGACGCTAACTTAAGAACAAACTTTTGCAAAAAAGGTCTATATAATGTGATAAGTTGCAAGTAATAGAACCTACCCCTGAAATTATGGGGCGGCCAGGAGGGTTTTTGGCGTCCTTATGGACTTTGGGCAAAAAATAGAAAAAAGGGGTCTGATACCTCGAGATGTTTAAAAATTTCATCTCTTTCTTATTTAAAATGCCTCGAGCATAGGCATTCTTAATAAGTTTATTGTAATTTATAAAAATAGAGACGGAAGGATCATTATCAAGTCTCTCATAGTAATTTACGTCGTCGAGAATTCGTTTACCTTCACTCAGATACCAAACGCGATTCATCACCACTATGCCCCCCCCTTATCCGCATTCTTTATAACAATCTCCCTAATTTCTCTTAGAGTATTAATAGCCTGCCTTTCCCCCGGAGTTAGATTATCTCTTTTTCTAATAATCGCAAAGGACCGGATTTCTTTTAAGGCTAAATGTTGGAAGGTTTCCAAGTGGGGGCCCCTATGATGTAAAGGGAAAAATTTACTGGTATTTTTTGGGTTCACATGTTGGAACCCATCTGTAAGAGGTTCATTAGGGGCACTCATCATATCAATTGGACCACATTTTTTGTGCTGCCTTTCTAAAATAAAATGGCGTTGAACAGTTAATTTCCTCATGTACTCATTAAAATCAAGATACAAGGTAAAGGGATTAGCCAGTGAGTTTGGGCAAAATGAAAGGCCCCTTTTAAGTAGTGACACTTGTTCCTCTGTGAGAGTAATATCGGAGATATTAAAAATCCCCGTGCACTCAGAGGAACAGTCAGAAAGGGATTTTAATTGATTTTCGTCCTTTTCAATGTGAGATCTGTCGCCATCAACAGCTCGGCGGAAGCTTCGTCCACTGCCTCTGCATCCACGCCTCCTCTTTTTCTTTTTGGGTGGCGCCCTGGAGCCACCCGAAAAAACTGTGTAATTTTTGTGTTCTTGAGAGTCTTAGGAGAAGGAGATTCCCTTACTAATTCAACAGATGGCAACAAAGAATCATTAGCCACTACTTCTTGTAAAGGTACAATAAGATCCAGTGAGGAGGAAAAGCTCAACCTAGGAGGAGGTTTATTGAGGATTAGGTCAATCTCATTACCCCTTGATTCACTGCTTACTATCTCAATGTTTATTTTATTAGCTGAATCCTCAATAATTATTTCAGATGGGTGTAAAGGCATGGAGTCCTGTTGAGGATTCAAACAAAATGCAGTTTTTGGGGCTATATTATCTATTATACTAGTTATTGGGAATATATAATCTCTTATAGGTGGCACAGCTGAAGGTACTGGTATAGCAGGAGGTTCTGGCAAAGGTTCAGGTAGAATTTGGTACATAGCTTCATCAAGTGGAGAAAGGGACTGTGTTTGGGTTTTTTGGAAATAAATAACTTCATGTGTAGTTAATAGGGATAAATTAAGGGAATCCGTATTACCTTGTGTGGAGACTAGTGGTTGTGAAAGGTCTAAACCAAAATCAAAAGTGGGGGAAATACATGGAACAGTAGATTCTGTCTCAATGGGGACTGGTGGATCAGGCAATATTACCGGAGCCAATAGCCGTGTATGGGGTGCAGAGGTGTCCAAAGTAATTATAGTGTCATGTGATCTGTTCGTTACAAGTGATAATACCTTTTGAGTCCCTGGCATGGTATCATCCACCGTTTGCTTATGAAACAAGGAACCCTTCTTCAAAGTTTTTTTATGCAATTCGTAGAAATTCCTCTGTTTGTCCGTTTTTAGTACACTTAAGGAATTACTACTGGGTAATTGATCTATATGCGATTCAACCCCCACTGACTTCTGTGAGATTTGGATTGGGACCTGTGGGCCTTCCAGTATCGGCTGTGGGGGGACCTCCATAAATTCATCTAAATCAGTGAAGCCCCTATCTCGTAAAAGTTTTGCCACCTTTTTTCTAATTATATTGTCCTCTAATTTACTTAGTCTTATTCTCAATTTGGAATCCAAATGCTTGTAATCCAAAGAAAAGGAATAATAGTCAATACTAGTTCTTAAAGAGACCATATCACTCAAGGCTTTTTCTGCTAAGGAAACCCTCTTCTGAATTAATAATTGTATCATCCCTAATGAGCATTTTAAGGAAAATTCATCCCAGAGTTCAGTTAAGTCAGGGTCCTGCGGGAAAGAGGACTTCTGAGATAAGCGCAAACCCTTAGGTGCTATGCCTTCGGATAAATAACGTTTCAAAAATATTGCATCAAGGTGATTCGTAATCTCTACTTTGCACTTATTCTCATATTCATGGAACAATTCCATCAGGTGTTTCTTATCCACTTCGCTTAAATGGTGAAGATCAATTAATTTGTGTGAGGATTTGGGTACACAACGAGGATCAGCCAAAGCTTCCCATATTAGGAATTCCCTATGTGATTCCCGATTGGTCACATAAAAATCCATATCACTCAACTAGGATGTGGGGAAATGTAAATAAAAAATAAATAAAATAAAAATTGCTAATCTCCCCTGTGGAGAGCGGTGGAAGCTGCTCTGTTTACAACTAGCCTACTACAGGACCTGCCGTGATGTCATTGTGGAACGCCCACTTCGGTCACACGGTCCTGGTCATGTGACCGCTGAAGCAGACAGAAGCTCCCTACAATAGTTCCTGCTAAGTTGTGATCATCTTACAGACTCCCACCTGGAAGCGTTTTCCCTTGTTGTGCGGGGCTCCTTTGCACAACAGGACCAGGTGAGTGGTCACTACATCTCCCCCTTCATCCACCCCCCCCAAACCTCAGGCTCTTCACCATTGGCGCTCCTAATGTTTTTGTTTTCCATTATACCAGAATGGGGACACTATTCTAGTATGGGGACATTTTACCAAGATGAAGGACACTATATCAGAATGGGGACAATATATCGGAAGGGGGACAACATACCAGGAAGGGGGACATTAAATCAGAATGGGGACATTATATCAGAATGGGGAAATTATACCAAAATTGGGGACATTATACCAGAATAAGGGACACTATACCAGAATGGGGTACACAATACCTGGATGGGTGACACTATATCAGAATGGGGACATTATATCACAATGATGATGTTATACCAGGATGGGGGACATTATATCACAACGATGATATTATACCAGTATGGGGTATATTATAGCAACATGGGGGACATAATGCCAGAACTGGAGATACTATACCAGGATGTGCGGCATTATACCAGCTTTGGGGACATTATAGCAGAATTGGGAGCATTACACCAGCATGGGGATATTATACCAGGTTAGAGACATTAGACCAAAATGGGGACATTATATCAGAATGGGGACACTATACCAGGATGGGGACATTAAACCAGAATGAAGGAAATGATGCCAGAATGGGGACATTACCAGACAGGGGCACAGGTGGGGGAAAATGTTATAGCATAAGGCCCAGCATGTGGGAGATTATTACAAGAAGGAGCCAGGATGGGGGACATTGCTACATAGGGAGAGAACACATATTCTGTATCTTTATAGGATCCAGAACGCTACAAGGGCCCATACATCTGACCAACATGCAGGTGGGGGCCTATCAGACTCTAGTTACTCCACTGGGTGGGACCATATCATTTCCAGGACTCCTTGTTCTTTACATTGAAGATAATTCTTAATGACATTGGCTGTACGTTTGGGGTTGTTGTTCTGCTGAAGAAAACATTTGGATCCAATCAGACACCTCCCTGATGATATTGCATGATGGATAAGTATCTGCCTCTATATCTCAGCATTGAGGGAACCAAAAATTCTAACCCAATTCCCACTTCCATTTGCTGAAATGCAGCCCCAAACTTACAGGACCCTCCACCGTGCTTATGGATCACTATTGCCCACAGACACTCATTATTGTACTGCTCTCCAGCCCTTTAGTGAACAAAATCTCTTCTGTAATAACAACATTTTTCATATTTTGACTCAACCGTCCAGAGCACATCCTGCCAATTTTCTACACCCTGGTTCCTCTGTTTTAATGCATAGTTGAGTCACTTGGCCTTGTTTTGATGTGGAAGATATGGCTTTTTCACCACAATTCTGCTATGAAGAGAACTTCTGGCCAGTCTTCTCTGAACAGTAGATGAGTGAAGCTGAGTCCCACTGGTTGCTGCCAGTTCTGAGCTGATGGCACTGCTGGACATCTTCCGCTTTTGAAGGAAAGTAACCATAATGTGTCATACATCTGCTGCACTAAGTTTCCTTGGCCGACCACTGCATCTACTGACCTCAACGTTGCACAATTTCTTGTGCTTCTTCATAAGTGCTTGAATGACACATCTTGAACCCTCAATCTGCTTTGAAATTTGTGCCTTAGAGACCTTGCTGATGTAGTATAACTTCCTTGTGTATTCTTGCTCAGTCTTGCCATGGTGTATGACCAGACACCTGACTGTATTATTACAAAATCCCTGACTTTGCGCAGGTGTACCTGGAATAATTGATGCTGTTTTAAAGTGAAAAGTTGGTCACACCAAATATTGATTGGATCTAGATTTTTCGTTTGTTCATTCACTTTGTATTTTGTTAATTGATTAAATAAATCATTAACATTTCTATTTTTGAAGCGTTCTTACTTTACAGCATTTTTTCTACACTTTTCTAAAAATTATTTTTATGTGATAGTGTCTTTTATTTGCTCATTAATAATCTGATATATCTTTTGGGATTTTGTGTATAGTTGTTTTTTTGCTGTTGGGGTAAATTGTAGGATATTGATTTCAGAGTGGTTTCCTGAACCTTTGATTGTAGGAATGAGTGGTATATATGTGCTAATAAATTAGGACAAAACATAGGAAATTTAGGAAAAAACTGAACATCTCAGCAGTAATAACATGCTGATTGTGATGTCATGAAGATGACTTGAATTTCCACCAATCAGAGATCAGCATGTTTCAGGTCACCCAGATAGAACAGTCCATGAAACATGAGTCACGGCCACTGTGAGGTCATAATGCTGATTAGAATTTCCACCAGTCAGAAAACAGAACCGCCCAGAAGAACCACCCAGGAGGTATGAGTATTCGCCACTGTGAGGTCATAATGCTGACCAATCACAGAGCAGCCACACCCAGATTTTCCACCAATCAGAGAGCAGCCACACCCAGATTTTCCACCAATCAGAGATCAGCAGTGGGTATAAATAGCCGCTACCACCTGCCCGGCTTAGCCTTGCACTGGTTGGGTCTCTCTTTTTTTCTCTCTCTTGGTATCTCCCGGTATCTCTCCCTCCCCTCTCTCTTCTCTCTCTCTCTCTTTGACCCAACGGCCCTCTTAAGGGCTACCCCAAATGTGTAAAGATAGAACCAATATTTGTGTTGTTTGTCCGTTTTATGAGCCTGTGATTAACCCCTTCCCACTCTTTGCCATATATATATATATAATATACATAGTATGTGCAGGTGGGCCTTAAACGGAATTTCCAGGACAAACATATTGATGGCCTATTCCCTGGTTAGCTCATTAATATCAGATTTGTGGGGTCCGGCACATGGCACCTCAACTATTCAGTTGTTTGAAACTCTGGCAGAGGTCAGATGTAAACAATGTTGTGGAGCTGAACATCACAGCTCTGGTCACTGTGTAGTGGCTGCTACCTGGTGCTGCAGATCAGCTCCTATTACATGAATATTAGCTGACTTGCAGGACCCACAGTACAGTGAATGGAGCAGTGATGTTCAGATCTTCAAACTATTTACATCTGAGCGTTGCAAACAAGTGATGGGTAGAGCCAGTGCCGCGTGTCGGAGCCCACCGATCTGATATTGATAACCCATCCCCAGGATGGCAGCTCAGTAGATACCATACCAGGATGGGGGACATTATCCCAGAATGGGTACATTATACCAGAATGGGGACATTGTATCAGAATTAGGTCATTATGCCAGAATGTGAGACACTGTAACAGAATGGAGTGCATTGTACCAGGATGGGGGACATTAAACCAGGGCGAGGGACATTAAACCAGTATGATGGTCATTAAACCAGGATGGGGGGCATTATACCAGGATGGGGACATTATACCAGAATGGGGACACTATAAAAGTATGGGGACATTTTACCAAGATGAAGGACACTATATCAGAATGGGGACATTATATCACAATGATGATGTTATACCAGTATGGGGGATATTATAGCAGCATGAAGGACAAGATGAAGGACACTATATCAGAATGGGGACAATATATCGGAAGGGGGACAACATACCAGGAAGGGGGACATTAAATCAGAATGGGGACATTATTTCAGAATGGGGAAATTATACCAGAATTGGGGACATTATACCAGAATAAGGGACACTATACCAGAATGGGGTACACCATACCCGGATGGGTGACACTATATCAGAATGGGGACATTATAGCACAATGATGATGTTATACCAGGATGGGAGACATTATATCACAACGATGATATTATACCAGTATGGGGTATATTATAGCAACATGGGGGACATAATTCCAGAACTGGAGATACTATACCAGGATGTGGGGCATTATACCAGCTTTGGGGACATTATAGCAGAATTGGGAGCATTACACCAGCATGGGGGATATTATATCAGGTTATTGACATTATACCAAAATGGGGACATTATATCAGAATGGGGACACTATACCAGGATGGGGACATTAAACCAGAATGAAGGAAATGATGCCAGAATGGGGACATTACCAGACAGGGGCACAGGTGGGGGAAAATGTTATAGCATAAGGCCCAGCATGTGGGAGATTATTACAAGAAGGAGCCAGGATGGGGGACGTTACTACATAGGGAGAGCACATATATCTTTATAGGATCCACAACGCTACAAGGGCCCATACATCTGACCAACATGCAGGTGGGGGCCTATCAGACTCTAGTTACTCCACTGGGTGGGACCAGATCATTTCCAGGACTCCTTGTTCTTTTCATTGAAGATAATTCTTAATGACATTGGCTGTACGTTTGGGGTTGTTGTTCTGCTGAAGAAAACATTTGGATCCAATCAGAGACCTCCCTGATGATATTGCATGATGGATAAGTATCTGCCTCTATATCTCAGCACTGAGGGAACCAATAATTCTGACCCAATTTCCACCTCCATTTGCTGAAATGCAGCCCCAAACTTACATGACCCTCCACTGTGCTTATGCATCACTATTGCCCACAGACACTCATTATTGTACTGCTCTCCAGCCCTTCAGTGAACAAAATCTCTTCTGTAATAACAACATTTTTCATATTTTAACTCAACCGTCCAGAGCACATCCTGCCAATTTTCTACACCCTGGTTCCTCTGTTTTAATGCATAGTTGAGTCACTTGGCCTTGTTTTGATGTGGAAGATATGGCTTTTTTGCCACAATTCTGCTATGAAGACCACTTCTGGCTAGTCTTCTCTGAACAGTAGATGAGTGAAGCTGAGTCCCACTGGTTGCTGCCAGTTCTGAGCTGATGGCACTGCTGGACATCTTCTGCTTTTGAAGGAAAGTAACCATAATGTGTCATACATCTGCTGCACTAAGTTTCCTTGGCCGACCACTGCATCTACTGACCTCAACGTTGCACATTTTCTTGTGCTTCTTCATAAGTGCTTGAATGACACATCTTGAACCCTCAATCTGCTTTGAAATTTGTGCCTTAGAGACCTTGCTGATGTAGTATAACTTCCTTGTGTATTCTTGCTCAGTCTTGCCATGGTGTATGACCAGACACCTGACTGTATTATTACAAAATCCCTGACTTTGCGCAGGTGTACCTAGAAGAATTGATGCTGTTTTAAAGTGAAAAGTTGGTCACACCAAATATTGATTGGATCTAGATTTTTCGTTTGTTCATTCACTTGTATTTTGTTAATTGATTAAATAAATCATTAACATTTCTATTTGTGAGGCGTTCTTACTTTACAGCATTTTTTCTACACCTTTCTAAAAATTATTTTTATGTGATTGTGTCTTTTATTTGCTCATTAATAATCTGATATATCTTTTGGTATTTTGTGTATAGTTGTTTTTTTGCTGTTGGGGTAAATTGTAGGATATTGATTTCAGAGTGGTTTCCTGATCCTTTGATTGTAGGAATGAGTGGTATATATGTGCTAATAAATTAGGACAAAACGTAGGAAATTTAGGAAAAAACTGAACATCTCAGCAGCATAACATGCTGATTGTGATGTCATGAAGATGACTTGAATTTCCACCAATCAGAGATCAGCACGTTTCAGGTCACCCAGATAGAACAGTCCATGAAACATGAGTCACGGCCACTGTGAGGTCATAATGCTGATTAGAATTTCCACCAGTCAGAAAACAGAACCGCCCAGAAGAACCACCCAGGAGGTATGAGTCATCGCCACTGTGAGGTCATAATGCTGACCAATCACAGAGCAGCCACACCCAGATTTTCCACCAATCAGAGAGCAGCCACACCCAGATTTTCCACCAATCAGAGATCAGCAGTGGGTATAAATAGCCGCTGCCGCCTGCCCGGCTTAGCCTTGCACTGGTTGGGTCTCTCTTTTTTTCTCTCTCTTGGTATCTCCCGGTATCTCTCCTTCCCCTCTCTCTTCTCTCTCTCTCTCTGTGACCCAATGGCCCTCTTAAGGGCCACCCCAAATGTGTAAAAGATAGAACCAATGTTTGTGTTGTTTGTTCGTTTTATGAGCCTGTGATTAACCCATTCCCACTCTTTGCCATACATA
Source organism: Phyllobates terribilis (assembly GCF_046119375.1). NCBI lineage: Eukaryota > Metazoa > Chordata > Amphibia > Anura > Dendrobatidae > Phyllobates > Phyllobates terribilis. The sequence goes on from NW_027362836.1 coordinate 6,338,957, forward strand.
TATATTATATACATAGTATGTGCAGGTGGGCCTTAAAGGGAATTTCCAGGACAAACATTTTGATGGCCTATCCCCTGGTTAGCTCATTAATATCTATAATATAACGGGAGATGCGGGTCTCTGTCCGAAGCCTCGATAGACTGCGCATGCGTGACGCGCAGTCTGGCTCCAGACAGAAGACCGCATCCAGCCTTTACAGGTAAGACAGTGGCGTACCGCTAATGGCAGCAGACCACGCCACTGCTATGGGGTCCGTGGCCGGAGGGGGCCCGTGAGGACCCCAAGCAGCGTGGGAACGAGGAGGATAGGTGAGTAGGAGGTTACGGCGGCAGAGGAGCGGGTTGCGGCAGTGGAAGAGCGGAGCACACGCTGTATCCGCAGCTGCAGCTACCACGTGTCCCCGCTGCTAAAGGGACATGAATATTCCCTCTGAGGCCACTCCCATGGGCGTGGAGAAGACGGAATATTCATTCTCTTTAGTAGCGGGCACGGAGTAGTGCTGAGCCCCGGCTCCTGCTGTCAGTGCCCGCCGCTAAAGAGAAAGCATATTCACGCTTCTCCACGCCCATAGTCCCGGCGTGGAGAGGAGTGAATGTGTCGGCAGCAGCTCACCTCGGCTTCTGAGAGCGCACGCAGCTCAGATGCCGACATGAGCTGCTGCATACAGGACTCAGCGCTGGAGCAGAGGTGAGGAAGGAAGGGGAGTATAAGTGTTTATTGTTTTAAGTGTGCAGTGATTGGGGGGATGAGGAAGCCACCCATACCAGGACACTTGGATTGAGGAGGCCACACATACCAGGAATGGGGGATTGAGGATGCCCCACATACCAGGATTGGGGGATTGAGGAGGACACACAAACCAGGAATTAGGGGATTGAGGAGGCCACACATACCAGGATACTTGGATTGAGGAGGCCACACATACCAGGAATGGGGGATTGAGGAGGCCACACATACCAGGAATGGGGGATTGAGGAGGCCACCCATACCAGGATACTTGGATTGAGGAGGCCACACATACCAGGAATGGGGGATTGAGGAGGCCACACATACCAGGAATTGGGGATTGAGAAGGCCACACATACCAGGATTTGGGGATTGAGGAGGCCACACATACCAGGAATGGGGGATTGAGGAGGCCACACATACCAGGAATGGGGGATTGATGAGGCCACACATACCAGGATTTGGGGGTTGAGGAGGCCACACATACCAGGATTTGGGGATTGAGGAGGCCACACATACCAGGATTTGGGGATTGAAAAGGCCACACATACCAGGATTGGGGGGTTGAGGAGGCCACACATACCAGGATTGGGGGGTGAGGGGTGCCACGCATACCAGGATTTGGGGGGTGAGGGGTGCCACGCATACCGGGATTGGGGGTGAGGGGTGCCACGCATACCGGGATTGGGAGTGAGGGATAGGGTGCCATGCATACCAGGATGAGGGATACCATACACACCAGGATAGGGATGAGGGGTGCCACGTATACCAGGATTGGTGTTGAGGGGACCACGCATACCGGGATTGGGGATGAGGGGAGCCACGCATACCGGGATTGGGGATGAGGGGAGCCATGCATACCGGGATTGGGGGTGAGGGGTGCCACGTATACCGGGATTGGGAGTGAGGGATAGGGTGCCATGCATACCAGGATGAGGGATACCATACACACCAGGATAGGGATGAGGGGTGCCACGTATACCAGGATTGGTGTTGAGGGGAGCCACGCATACCGGGATTGGGGATGAGGGGAGCCACGCATACCGGGATTGGGGATGAGGGGAGCCACGCATATCGGGATTGGGGATGAGGGGAGCCACGCATACCGGAAATGGAGATGAGGGGAGTCACGCATACCGGAAATGGGGATGAGGGGAGCCACGCATACCGGAAATGGGGATGAGGGGAGCCACGCATACCGGAACTGGGGATGAGGGGAGCCACGCATACCGGAAATGGAGATGAGGGGAGCCACGCATACCGGAAATGGGATGAGGGGAGCCACGCATGACTGGAAATGGGGATGAGGGGAGCCATGCATACTGGAAATGGGGATGAGGGGAGCCACGCATACCGGAAATGGGGATGAGGGGAGCCACGCATACCGGAATTGGGGATGTGAGGAGCCACGCATACCGGAAATGGGGATGAGGGGAGCCACGCATACCGGGAATGGGGATGAGGGGAGCCACGCATACCGGGATTGGGGATGAGGGGAGCCACGCATACTGGGATTGAGGATGTAAACATTGTTGAGGAGCTGAACATCACAGCTCTGGTCACTGTGTAGTGGCTGCTACCTGGTGCTGCAGATCAGCTCCTATTACATGAATATTAGCTGACTTGCAGGACCCACAGTACAGTGAATGGAGCAGTGATGTTCAGATCTTCAAACTATTTACATCTGAGCGTTGCAAACAACTGATGGGTAGAGCCAGTGCCGCGTGTCGGAGCCCACCGATCTGATATTGATAACCCATCCCCAGGATAAGTCATCATTATTATACTACTGGAAACTCCATTAATGGATTGTCTGGGATTAATAACTCGAGCCCCTTCTTTAAGAAAAAACAGTCCCTAACTGGTCACAGGATGAATGTGGGATTTAGGTCACCCATTTACTGCAATGTAGCTGGCAATGCCACGCAGCGGATCTAAGCAAGTCCCGGGGCCACAACAATATACAGCCAGTGCCCGAGTATAGGATGGAAGATTAAAAAAAAATCTTCAAAAATGTATTTAGTGTGAGGCATACATCAAAAATACATGCAATGCTTTTCCTGACAACTCTGAGTTTTATAATGTGGAAAAAAACATTTAAAAAAACACTGTGTGAACATAACCCTAACTGCATTGTGACTGTGTATATACATATATAAGCTGCCCCTCCCCCACCATGTGAGCATTCTCAGCGTGTACTGACCAATTCTGTCCACCAGGTGGCAACAGCAGGAAATTACAGCGATGAGACAAGCACTGCATGACATGATATATGTATACTGTATATGTGTGTATATGTATACTGTATATGTGTGTATATGTATGTATATATATGTATACTGTATATGTATGTATATATATATATGTATACTGTATATGTGTGTATATGTGTATACTGTATATGTGTGTGTATATATGTATACTGTATATGTGTGTGTATGTGTATACTGTATATGTGTGTATATATGTATACTGTATATGTGTGTATATGTGTATACTGTATATGTATGTATATGTGTATACTGTATATGTGTGTATATACAGTACAGACCAAAAGTTTGGACACACCTTCTCATTTAAAGATTTTTCTGTATTTTCATGACTTTGAAAATTGTACATTCACACTGAAGGCATCAAAACTATGAATTAACACATGTGGAATTATATACTTAACAAAAAAGTGTGAAACAACTGAAAATATGTCTTATATTCTAGGTTCTTCAAAGTAGCCGCCTTTTGCTTTGATGACTGCATTGCACACTCTTGGCATTCTCTTGATGAGCTTCAAGAGGTAGTCACCGGAAATGGTTTTCCAACAATCTTGAAGGAGTTCCCAGAGATGTGTGGCACCCCAGGGGTCTGGTCTCCACAGTAAGAGTAATGTTATGTCTGAGAGCAGGTGGGAGGTCTCTTGGTCAGGAATCCTATGCATGCCACACCTCCTGCCCAGTCCTGGGAGGGGAAGAACTTCCCCTATATAAAGCTGGGCTGAGGCAGGGTTAGTGAGAAGAGTAGAGAGAAGAAGAGGAGCAGCATAGGAAAGAAAGATCAGGAGCTCTGTGGGAGCAGTGCTAAAAGGAATCAGGGGCTGGCAGCTGAAGAGCTCGCCCTGATTGAAGAGTTACCACCGGACCCGGAGTCCGAGGCTGTGGGGATTAACCCAGACCCAGCAGCAGAAACCGCCCGGCAGGGGATTTCAGGTCCTCTGGCCAAGAAACCCGAAGGCACGGTCACACGCGTGGGACCAGCACCGCCGTCGTGGAGCGGACGCCACTAGAAGGCCCCGAGTCACCGGCCATACGGGTGAGCACCACACGGTACACTCAGGGACGTGGGCTACCTTTACCCGCCTCTAGCAAGGAAGCCAGAAGAGTACAATTAGTTGGGGAGGCCTACAACTCCGCCTGGCCAAGGGGGATCCCATCTGCTCAAGGACTGACCAGGCCCCGACCGCTAGCCAGTACTCCGGGAGGGTCTATCTTTGTCACCAGTAAAGACCCTGAACTACACCGCATCGTCTCTGAGTGGTTCCTACTACCCCCATCATCCACGTCGGCTGCCCTGAGGCCATACCCCTCCCGTTGGGGGTTATACCATCCACGCTGCACCATCCTTCCACCAGCCTCAGCGGTCTGCCCTGCAGCGGCAGCTCCATAGCTGCATTCAACGGGTGGCGTAGTCGTCCTACATCTACTGCTAATATCAGCCACACAGTTTGACTCCCTGGGCACGGACCGGGTCACCGCCACGAAACTACTACCCCCAACAGGCCCGGCTCCGGGTAGTCCCCGCGTGCGCAACGCTACACTAAGTAGACCCAGGGGTGCGTCAGCTTTTGGCGTAGTCGGCAGGATTTCGTGCCCGCAACCACCGGGTACTGCGTGCCTGAAAAAGACTGTTCAAACTTACCAGTGGTGAAGATTCCCGCCATCCGTGGAGGTTTCCCGCCATCCGGCGCCATCTTCTACCTTCTTCCCGCCATCCGCGAAGTTTCCCGCCATCCGGCGCCATCTTCTACCTTCTTCCCGCCATCCGCGAAGTTTTCCCGCCGTTGGACGCCATCTTGAAGACGCCGCGCAGGAAGAAGAGGGGCGTGGACTCCGAAAGCGCGCGAGAATTGAAGCCCCGCCTCATGTCCGGACATTGCGTAAGGTCCTGGAAGGAGCCCAGCAGACGCCGACGTCACAGGAGCGCGACGGAAGGTCCTCAACCCTGACGATCCACTGCGGAGCCGCGGCCTACGGAAGAGGATCATCGCAAGGTAGGCCACGGTCCACTAGGGGGGGAGAAAGATGTCGGATACGGAGGAGAGCTTCACTGCCTCAACCCCCGCCAGCGCCACCGCTGCTGCAGTCATGCCTTTCACCATGCCCTATATCCCAGGAGCAGCCTGGCTACCCCAGTACTCAGGGGAGTCACATACCCTGAATGACTTTAAAGAAAAGCTGGATAGCCTCTTCCAGGTGTACCCCCTCACAGAGGAGCAAAAAGTGAGCATCCTGGTGGCCCAACTAACCGGGGCAGCCCAAAGGGAGGTAAAGTCCTGGCCACCTGGGAGGAGGACTGTCGCAGGGATACTAACCCGGCTGAGGGACACCTTTGATACCCGCACCTCAGCCGAGATTAAGCTTAGATTCTATGGGTGCAAGCAGCGAGCACATGAGAGTATAAGGGACTATGCACTAAACCTACAAGAGGCCCTGAGAGCCATTAAGCAGACCGACCCTGACGGCGTGGGAAACGAGGACAGGCTGTTGACCGAACAATTTATAGAGGGACTATATTGCAATGCCCACCGAACCCAGTTGCGGGCAATGGCCTTACAGGATCCTCATCTGGACTTTGCACAGTTCAAGGACAGAGCCATCCGGGTGCTCCGAGAACCGGCACCGGGTGGCGTTGTGACCCACAGGCGCCCTACTACCGCTTACCACCAGGAGGCGGCGCCCTTGTCGGCAGGGCCTGTGGGAGCTGACGCGCAGGCTTTGAACAATGACCCGGCTCCAGACCTGCACCATCAGGTCCAAGAGCTAGCTAAAAGCGTTGCTGCGCTAACCCGAACTGTGCAGTCTTTACAGGTTTCCACTCCAGGGAAGATCCAGCTGGCATCCGGACCGGAGGACATCCCGTGGCGTCGACCAAGGAGGACCCCACCGGCCAGAGGAAGACCCAGCGACCGGTACAACGAGGACGGACAACCTATCTGCCGCCGCTGCAATCAACCCGGACATATGGCAAGGTACTGTCCTTTAAACTGGCACAACCTGGGGTAGAGGGCCAACCCCCAGGAAAAAGATCACCAGGCCCATCGAACTGGCGCGACAAATATGTGGGAGGACGTCCAGTCTTGCCTGTGGTACTGGATGGCATCCCTATGAGTGCCCTACTGGACACCGGGTCACAGGTCACCACCATCCCGTACGTGCTCTTCAAGCAGTACTGGAATGACTCGGATATAACCCGCTATCCAGACGATGACTTGAGTATCATCGCCAGTAATGGTCAGCCCGTGCCACAGATCGGATTTAAAGAAATGACCATTAAAATCGGTAGAGTCGAACTGGCAGCACAGGGACTGATCATTGTAGACATTGACAAGCGCGAGAGTCACCCAAAGATAACTCTAGGAACTAATGTGATTGAAAATTGTCTTGCAGAGGTGATTTTCATTTTACAGCAGGTTGCCAAGAACGCCAGCTCCGGCCAGCAGCGAGTGCTCCAGAAAGAGATCCGGGCACTGATGCGACGGCAACAGGTGGAACTCTCCGGTGGTGAGATTGGTAGCGTAAGAATGTGTGACCCTTTTCCTATTGCCATGCCCCCGAAAAGTGAAATGATGATTTGGTGCCGGGCAGCTATTGGTCTGAGAGGTAGAGATTACCAGGCCATGGTAGAACCAGTCTACTCAGACAGTAGGCCCACCATTTTGACGGCACGGGGAGTAGTTAATGTACGCCATGGGAGGGTGCCCGTTCGTATAATAAATATCGGGAAAAGGGAAGTATACCTGCCCCGGTATGCTACGCTAGCCAAATTATATACTATCAACCAAAATTCTATACAGTCTGTGGAACCCTTGCCTCCATCTCACCCGGAGGAAGGTAACGGCTCTACGAAAATAATGGAGGATTGGTGTCAGCAACTACATTTGGGTACTGACTCCACTCCCTCCCACCAGAAACAGGGAGTCTACCGGGTGGTTCGAGAGTACGAGAGAGTGTTTAGTAAACACCCGTTAGACTTCGGGCGAGTCAAGGGGGTAGAACACCACATCCCCACGGGAGACCATCCTCCCATAAAAGAGAGGTATCGACCCGTACCCCCTGCACACTACCAACACGCCAAGGGGATGCTTAGAGACATGAAGGAGGCTGGGGTAATCAGGGATAGCTGTAGCCCCTGGGCAGCTCCACTAGTCTTGGTCAAAAAGAAAGACAACACCATGAGAATGTGTGTAGATTACCGGAAAATTAACCGTATCACACACAAAGATGCGTACCCCTTACCAAGAATAGAGGAGTCTTTGGCTGCTTTAAAATCTGCTAACTTCTTCTCCACCTTGGATCTCACTAGCGGGTACTGGCAGGTTCCTGTAGCAGAGGCGGACCGGGAGAAGACCGCATTCACCACCCCGATGGGACTTAGCGAGTTTACCTGCATGCCGTTCGGACTCTGCAACGCACCAGGAACCTTCCAGCGATTGATGGAATGCTGTCTGGGACACCGAAACTTTGAGACGGTCCTGTTATACCTGGACGATGTCATCGTCTATTCCAAGACCTACGAGGACCACCTGAAACACCTGGCGGAAGTGTTCGAAGCTCTGGCAAGTTACGGCCTAAAGGTGAAACCCTCCAAGTGTCACCTCCTGAAGCCAAAGGTGCAGTACCTGGGACACGTGGTGAGTGCTGACGGAGTGACTCCCGACCCTGATAAGATCACCGCAATTAAGGAATGGCCTAGCCCCTCCAGCGTAAAGGAAGTGAGGCAGTTCCTCGGGTTGGTAGGCTACTACCGAAGGTTCATTCCCGGTTTCACCAAAAAGGCAGCTCCTATGCAGGACCTCCTGATAGGCCAGTCCAGGAAGGCCAAGAACCAGAAGCCACCCTTCAGATGGGAGAAGCTGGAAGAAGAGTCCTTCCGCCAGCTGAAGATGGCCCTCACGGGGGATGAAATCCTGGCGTACCTGGATTACAGCCAGCCCTTTATCCTCTACACCGACGCCAGTAACATCGGGCTAGGAGCCGTACTATCCCAGATCCAGCAGGGGAAAGAACGGGTAATTGCTTACGCCAGCCGAAAACTGCGACCCACCGAAAGAAACCCTGAGAATTACAGCTCATTTAAGCTAGAGTTCCTGGCAGTGGTGTGGGCAGTCACCGAACGCTTTAAGCACTACCTCGCTTCTTCCCGGTTCACCGTGTACACGGATAACAACCCGTTGACACACCTGGACACTGCAAGACTCGGTGCCCTAGAGCAGAGATGGATGGCCCGCTTGTCCAACTATGAGTTTACAATCAAATACCGGGCAGGACGCTCCAATACCAACGCAGACGCCCTGTCCAGGATGCCAAACCTACCGGACGTAGGGGAAGATTCAGAGGAACTGGAAGAAGTTGAGCTCCCCGCGTTCCACCGTCATGGGACTATCCAGTATTCCCACCGTGTAAGAAGTAAGCAAACCGCTACGTTCAACCCCTTACCTCATTACAACTGGGTGGAGACGCAAGACAGTGACCCTGCCGTCCGTCTGGTAAAGGAGATGCTGACTCGGCCAGATGCACGCCTTGACCCAGACGCTCCGGAGGAAGCCAAGCAACTGTGGGCTGAGAAGAGTCGACTGTTTCTTTATAAGGGAAAGTTGTGCCGCAGAATGGTTAACTCCTGGACGCATGAACTAATCTGGCAAGTAGTGGTGCCAAGAAGAGACGCAGCTATGGTGATGGAGGCATACCACGACGGAGCTGGGCATTTCGGATGGAAGAAGCTGGAGTTCCTGCTGCGCGGGCGGTTCCATTGGGTAGGCATGAGAGGAACCATCGAGAGGTGGTGCAGAGACTGTGGCCCATGCAACCTAAGAAGGAGGGACCGTGCCAGCCAGAAGACTCCCCTGCGGTCCATCATCACCAGACAGCCGTTGGAACTGGTAGCCTTGGATCATGTAAAGCTGACCCCAAGCAGAAGTGGCTACGTCTACGCGTTAACCATCGTGGATCACTACTCCCGGTTCTTGGTTGTCGACCCCGTCAAGGACTTAACGGCTCACACAGCAGCTAGAGCCTTCCAGCAGCACTTCTGCCGTCCGCATGGATACCCGGAGCAGGTGCTGACGGACCAGGGGCCTGCCTTTGAAGCGGAAGTCTTCCAGGAGTTCTGCACCCTGTATGGCTGCCGGAAGATTAGAACAACACCCTATCACCCGCAAACTAATGGACTTTGTGAGAAAATGAACCAGGTGGTGATAGATCTTCTGAAAACATTGCCCCTGGAAGAACTTATTCTGTGGCCTGAAAAGCTGCCCGACCTGGTGGACCTATACAACCACATCCCTGTAGGTTCCACCAACTGTACCCCGGCTTACCTAATGAGGGCAAGACCTGGTAAGCTTCCTGTTGATCTGGAGATGGGAGTCCTGACACCCGAGGACACTTCACCAGAAGCAGACTGGGACACAGAGAGGCAGCAGCAGTACCGGAAAGTACAGGAGAGCGTGGAGCGAAGTCTCTGTCAGGCTAGGGAAAGACAGGAGAAAACTTACAACCAGTATGCTCCCGCTGTTCCCCTGGTGCCCGGAGAGCAGGTCTTGAAGAGGAAAAGACGGCTCCACAAGTTGGACGACCAGTGGGAGAAGGACCCGTACACCGTACTGCCCTCAAGCCACGACAACCCAAAGATCTGTACAATCAGTAAAGACGGAGGGGAAACCACAGCCATTGTATCCCGGGATCACCTGAAGAAGTGTCCTGAACAGCTACGGAATCCTGAAGAGGAACAAGAAGACCCTCGACCCGTAGAGGAAAGGGAAGATATGGTTAGTACTGTGCTCGGAGACTTCCCTCGGTCTTGGACTCAAGTCAATGGTGCTGTTGTGGTACCCGTCCTCACGTTCCTCCAACCAGCATCCCAAGTGCCTACGGAGACACAGGTAGAACTGGAAGAACAGCCGGTCCAGGAGGCAGAAGACCCTACACAAGCAGACCCGGAGAATCAACCCTCTGCTTATAGTGAGCCTGCCATACCCCTAGTGAGCCAAAGAGTCCGTAGACGGCTGCCCAGTTTACCCTTGACAGCTCCTATACCCTGTAGCTCAGGACCAGTCAGCCAGCTCCGTAGGTCCACTAGGGTCACTAGAGGCCAGTTGCCCATACGGTGGAGGATCTAAATGTACAAGCTATTCTATTAATGTTTACCTGTTTATTGTTCCTTGTGTATAATTATGTGTTTCTAGTTATTTGTAGGAGTCTTTGGTGGATTTACCGGGAATCCTTTGTGCATATAGTTGGAGCGTAACCCAGGACGGACTAAAGACTGTTAAGGACTCGGGGCAGGACAGACCCCTACCTGGTTACGTCTCCCTGTGTTGGTGAAATGGACACCCTTGTTTTCCTCAAAAGTTACACCCGGTTGCGGACACGCCGTGACCACCTTATGTGTTGTCTCTATTGGAATGTTATTGTTTGCACCTTGTTATGTTTACAAAAGTATGTTTAGTCCCGGAGTACTAACTTTCACTAGGGGGGAATGTGGCACCCCAGGGGTCTGGTCTCCACAGTAATAGCAATGTTATGTCTGAGAGCAGGTGGGAGGTTTCCTGGTCAGACATCCTATGCATGCCACACCTCCTGCCCAGTCCTGGGAGGGGAAGAACTTCCCCTATATAAAGCTGGGGCTGAGGCAGGGTTAGTGAGAAGAGTAGAGAGAAGAAGAGGAGCAGCATAGGAAAGAAAGATCAGGAGCTCTGTGGGAGCAGTGCTAAAAGGAATCAGGGGCTGGCAGCTGAAGAGCTCGCCCTGATTGAAGAGTTACCACCGGACCCGGAGTCCGAGGCTGTGGGGATTAACCCAGACCCAGCAGCAGAAACCGCCCGGCAGGGGATTTCAGGTCCTCTGGCCAAGAAACCCGAAGGCACGGTCACACGCGTGGGACCAGCACCGCCGTCGTGGAGCGGAAGCCACTAGAAGGCCCCGAGTCACCGGCCATACGGGTGAGCACCACACGGTACACTCAGGGACGTGGGCTACCTTTACCCGCCTCTAGCAAGGAAGCCAGAAGAGTACAATTAGTTGGGGAGGCCTACAACTCCGCCTGGCCAAGGGGGATCCCATCTGCTCAAGGACTGACCAGGCCCCGACCGCTAGCCAGTACTCCGGGAGGGTCTATCTTTGTCACCAGTAAAGACCCTGAACTACACCGCATCGTCTCTGAGTGGTTCCTACTACCCCCATCATCCACGTCGGCTGCCCTGAGGCCATACCCCTCCCGTTGGGGGTTATACCATCCACGCTGCACCATCCTTCCACCAGCCTCAGCGGTCTGCCCTGCAGCGGCAGCTCCATAGCTGCATTCAACGGGTGGCGTAGTCGTCCTACATCTACTGCTAATATCAGCCACACAGTTTGACTCCCTGGGCACGGACCGGGTCACCGCCACGAAACTACTACCCCCAACAGGCCCGGCTCCGGGTAGTCCCCGCGTGCGCAACGCTACACTAAGTAGGCCCAGGGGCGCGTCAGATGCTTAGCACTTGTTGGCCCTTTTGCCTTCACTCTGCAGTCCAGCTCACCCCAAACCATCCCGATTGGGTTCAGGTCTGGTGACTGTGGAGGCCAGGTCATCTGGCGTAGCACCCCATCACTCTCCTTCTTGGTCAAATAGCCCTTACACAGCCTGGAGGTGTGTTTGGGGTCATTGTCCTGTTGAAAAATAAATGATGGTCCAACTAAACGCAAACCGGATGGAATAGTATACCGCTGCAAGATGCTGTGGTAGCCATGCTGGTTCAGTATGCCTTCAATTAGGAATAAATCCCCAACAGTGTCACCAGCAAAGCACCCCCACACCATCACACCTCCTCCTCCATGCTTCACGGTGGGAACCAGGCGTGTAGAGTCCGTCCGTTCACCTTTTCTGCGTCGCACAAAGACACGATGGTTGGAACAAAAGATCTCAAATTTGGACTCATCAGACCAAAGCACAGATTTCCACTGGTCTAATGTCCAATCCTTGTGTTCTTTAGCCCAAACAAGTCTCTTCTGCTTGTTGCCTGTACTTAGCAGTGGTTTCCTAGAAGCTATTTTACCATGAAGGCCTGATGCACAAAGTCTCCTCTTAACAGTTGTTGAAGAGATGTGTCTGCTGCTAGAACTCTGTGTGGCATTGACCTGGTCTCTAATCTGAGCTGCTGTTAACCTGCGATTTCTGAGGCTGGTGACTTGGATAAACTTATCCTCAGAAGCAGAGGTGACTCTTGGTCTTCCTTTCCTGGGGCAGTCCTTACATGAGCCAGTTTCTTTGTAGCGCTTGATGGTTTTTGCAACTGCACTTGGGGACACTTTCAAAGTTTGCCCAATTTTTCGGACTGACTGACCTTCATTTCTTAAAGTAATGATGGCCACTCGTTTTTCTTTACTTAGCTGCTTTTTTCTTGCCATAATACAAATTCTAACAGTCTATTCAGTAGGACTATCAGCTGTGTATCCACCTGACTTCTGCACAACACAACTGATGGTCCCAACCCCATCGATAAGGCAAAAATCCCACTTATTAAACCTGACAGGGCACACCTATGAAGTGAAAACCATTTCCGGTGACTACCTCTTGAAGCTCATCAAGAGAATGCCAAGAGTGTGCAATGCAGTCATCAAAGCAAAAGGCGGCTACTTTGAAGAACCTAGAATATAAGACATATTTTCAGTTGTTTCACACTTTTTTGTTAAGTATATAATTCCACATGTGTTAATTCATAGTTTTGATGCCTTCAGTGTGAATGTACAATTTTCAAAGTCATGAAAATACAGAAAAATCTTTAAATGAGAAGGTGTGTCCAAACTTTTGGTCTGTACTGTATATGGGTGTATATATGTACACTGTATATGTGTGTGTATATGTATACTGTATATGGGTGTATATATGTACTGTATATATACTGTGTGTATATGTATGTATATATATATGTATACTGTATATGTGTGTATATGTATGTATATATATATGTATACTGTATGTGTGTGTATATGTATACTGTATATGTGTGTGTATATGTATACTGTATATGTGTGTATATGTGTATACCGTATATGTGTGTGTATATGTATACTGTATGTGTGTATATATATGTATACTGTATATGTGTGTGTATATGTATACTGTATATGTGTGTGTATATGTATACTGTATATGGGTGTATATATGTATACTGTATATGTGTGTGTATATATATGTATACTGTATGTGTGTGTATATATGTATACTGTATATGGGTGTATATATGTATACTGTATATGTGTGTATATGTGTATACTGTATATGGGTGTGTATATATATATACTGTATATGTGTGTATATGTATACTGTATATGTGTGTATATGTGTATACTCTATATGTGTGTGTATATGTATACTGTATATGTGTGTATATGTATACTGTATATGGGTGTGTATATGTATACTGTATATGTGTGTATATGTGTATACTGTATATGTGTGTGTATATGTATACTGTATATGTGTGTGTATATGTGTATATATGTATACTGTATATGTGTATATATGTATACTGTATATGGGTGTATATATGTATACTGTATGTGTGTATATATGTATACTGTCTATGTGTGTATATGTATACTGTATATGTGTGTATATATGTATACTGTATATGTGTGTATATGTATACTGTATATGTGTGTATATGTATACTGTATATGTGTGTATATATATGTATACTGTATATGTGTGTATATATGTATACTGTATATGGGTGTATATATGTATACTGTATATGGATGTATATATATGTATACTGTATATGGGTGTATATATGTATACTGTATATGGGTGTGTGTGTATATATGTATACTGTATATGTGTATATATGTATACTGTATATGTGTGTATATGTATACTGTATATGGGTGTATATATATATGTATACTGTATATGTGTGTATATGTATACTGTATGTGTGTATATATGTATATTGTATATGTGTATATATATGTATACTGTATATCTGTGCACGTATATACAGTGCCTACAAGTAGTATTCAACCCCCTGCAGGTTTAGCTGGTTTGATAAGATGCAAATAAGTTAGAGCCTTCAAACTGCAAACGAGAGTAGGTTTTATGAACAGAAGCATAAATCTTACAAACCAAAAAGTTATGTTGCTCAGTTGAATTTTATTAAATTTTAAACATAAAAGTGTGGGTCAATTATTATACAACCCCTATGTTTAATATTTTGTGGAATAACCCTTGTTTGCAATTACAGCTAATAATCGTCTTTTATAAGACCTGATCAGGCCGGCACAGGTCTGTGGAGTTATCTTGGCCCACTCCTCCATGCAGATCTTCTCCAAGTTATCTAGGTTCTTTGGGTGTCTCATGTGGACTTTATTCTTGAGCTCCTTCCACAAGTTTTCAATTGGGTTAAGGTCAGGAGACTGACTAGGCCACTCCAACACCTTGACTTTTTCCCTATTGAACCAGGCCTTGGTTTTCTTGGCTGTGTGCTTTGGGTCGTTGTCTTGTTGGAAGATGAAATTACGACCCATCTTAAGATCCTTGATGGAGGAGCGGAGGTTCTTGGCCAAAATCTCCAGGTAGGCCGTGCTATCCATCTTCCCATGGATGCGGACCAGATGGCCAGGCCCCTTGGCAGAGAAACAGCCCCACAGCATGATGCTGCCACCACCATGCTTGACTGTAGGGATGGTATTCTTGGGGTCGTATGCAGTGCCATCCAGTCTCCAAACGTCACGTGTGTGGTTGGCACCAAAGATCTCGATCTTGGTCTCATCAGACCATAGAACCTTGAACCAGTCTGTCTCAGAGTCCTCCAAGTGATCATGAGCAAACTGTAGACGAGCCTTGACATGACGCTTTGAAAGTAAAGGTACCTTACGGGCTCGTCTGGAACGGATACCATTGCGGTGGAGTACGTTACTTATGGTATTGACTGAAACCAATGTCCCCACTGCCATGAGATCTTCCCGGAGCTCCTTCCTTGTTGTCCTTGGGTTAGCCTTGACTCTTCGGACAAGCCTGGCCTCGGCACGGGAGGACACTTTCAAAGGCTGTCCTGGCCGTGGAAGGCTAACAGTAGTTCCATAAGCCTTCCACTTACGGATGATGCTCCCAACAGTGGAGACAGGTAGGCCCAACTCCTTGGAAAGGGTTTTGTACCCCTTGCCAGCCTTGTGACCCTCCACGATCTTGTCTCTGATGGCCTTGGAATGCTCCTTTGTCTTTCCCATGTTGACCATGTCTGAGTGCTGTTCACAAGTTTGGGGAGGGTCTTAAATAGTCAGAAAAGGCTGGCAAAAGAGATCTTTAATCCACACATGTGAAGCTCATTATTCTTGGTGCCTGAACTACTTCTTAATACTTTAGGGGGACCAAACAGAATTCTTGTGGTGTATACATATGTGTATGTATAATGTATATGCGTGTATATATATGTATACTGTATATGTGTATGTATAATGTATATGTGTATATATATATGTATACTGTATGTGGGTGTATATATGTATACTGTATGTGGGTGTATATATGTATACTGTATATATGTGTATATATGTATACTGTATATGTGTATATATATGTATACTGTATGTGTGTATATATGTACATTGTATATGGGTGTATATATGTACTGTATATGTGTGTGTATATGTATACTGTATGTGTGTGTATATATATGTATACTGTATATGGGTGTATATATGTACTGTATATGTGTGTGTATATGTATACAGTATATGTGTGTATATATTTGTATACTGTGTGTATATATATATATATATATATATACAGTACAGACCAAAAGTTTGGACATACCTTCTCATTTAAAGATTTTTCTGTATTTTCATGACTATGAAAATTGTACATTCACACTGAAGGCATCAAAACTATGAATTAACACATGTGGAATTATATACTTAACAAAAAAGTGTGAAACAACTGAAAATATGTCTTATATTCTAGGTTCTTCAAAGTAGCCACCTTTTGCTTTGATGACTGCTTTGCACACTCTTGGCATTCTCTTGATGAGCTTCAAGAGGTAGTCACCGGAAATGGTCTTCCAACAATCTTGAAGGAGTTCTCAGAGATGCTTAGCACTTGTTGGCCCTTTTGCCTTCACTCTGCGGTCCAGCTCACCCCAAACCATCTCAATTGGGTTCAGGTCTGGTTACTGTGGAGGCCAGGTCATCTGGCGTAGCACCCCATCACTCTTCTTCTTGGTCAAATAGCCCTTACACAGCCTGGAGGTGTGTTTGGGGTCATTGTCCTGTTGAAAAATAAATGATTGTCCAACTAAACGCAAACCGGATGGAATAGCATGCCGCTGCAAGATGCTGTGGTAGCCATGCTAGTTCAGTATGCCTTCAATTTTGAATAAATCCCCAACAGTGTCACCAGCAAAGCACCCCCGCACCATCACACCTCCTCCTCCATGCTTCACTGTGGGAACCAGGCATGTAGAGTCCATCCGTTCACCTTTTCTGCGTCGCACAAAGACACGGTGGTTGGAACCAAAGATCTCAAATTTGGACTCATCAGACCAAAGCACAGATTTCCACTGGTCTAATGTCCATTCCTTGTGTTCTTTAGTCCAAACAAGTCTTTTCTGCTTGTTGCCTGTCCTTAGTAGTGGTTTCCTAGCAGTTATTTTACCATGAAGGCCTGCTGCACAAAGTCTCCTCTGAACAGTTGTTGTAGAGATGTGTCTGCTGCTAGAACTCTGTGTGGCATTGACCTGGTCTCTAATCTGAGCTGCTGTTAACCTGCGATTTCTGAGGCTGGTGACTGAGATAAACTTATCCTCAGAAGCAGAGGTGACTCTTGGTCTTCCTTTCCTGGGGCAGTCCTCATGTGAGCCAGTTTTTTTGTAGCGCTTGATGATTTTTGCATCTGCACTTGGGAACACTTTCAAAGTTTGCCCAAGTTTTTGGACTGACTGACCTTCATTTTTTAAAGTAATGATGACCACTCGTTTTTCTTTACTTAGCTGCTTTTTTCTTGCCATAATACAAATTCTAACAGTCTATTCAGTAGGACTATCAGCTGTGTATCCACCTGACTTCTGCACAACACAACTGATGGTCCCAACCCCATTTATAAGGCAAGAAATCACACTTATTAAACCTGACAGGGCACACCTGTGCAGTGAAAAACATTTCCGGTGACTATCTCTTGAAGCTCATCAAGAGAATGCCAAGAGTGTGCAAAGCAGTCATCAAAGCAAAAGGTGGCTACTCTGAAGAACCTAGAATATAAGACATATTTTCAGTTGTTTCACACTTTTTTGTTAAGTATATAATTCCACATTTGTTAATTCATAGTTTTGATGCCTTCAGTGTGAATGTACAATTTTCAGTCATGAAAATACAGAAAAATCTTTAAATGGGAAGGTGTGTCCAAACTTTTGGTCTGTACTGTATATATATGTATACTGTATATGTGTGTATATATGTATACTGTTTATGTGTGTATATATGTATACTGTATATGTGTATAAATGTATACTGTATATGTGTGTATATATGTATACTGTATATGTGTGTATATATGTATACTGTATATGGGTGTATATATATGTATACTGTATGTGTGTATATATGTATACTGTATATGTGTGTATATATGTATACTGTATGTGTATATATATGTATACTGTATATGTGTGTATATATGTATACTGTATATGTGTGTATATATGTATACTGTATATGGGTGTATATATATGTATACTGTATGTGTGTATATATGTATACTGTATATGTTTGTGTATATATGTATACTGTATATGTGTGTATATATATATGTATACTGTATATGTGTGTGTATATATGTATACTGTATATGTGTATATATGTATACTGTATATGTGTGTGTATATATGTATACTGTATGTGTGTGTATGTATGTATACTGTATATGTGTGTATATATATGTATACTGTATGTGTGTATATAAATGGATATTGTATGTGTGTGTGTATATATGTATACTGTATATGTGTGTATATATATATGTATACTGTATATGTGTGTATTTATGTATACTGTATATGTGTGTATATATGTATAGTGTATGTGTGTGTATATATATGTATACTGTATATGTGTGTATATGTATACTGTATATGGGTGTATATATGTATACTGTATGTGTATATATATGTATACTGTATGTGTGTATATATATGTATACTGTATATGGGTGTGTATATGTATGTATACTGTATGTGTGTATATATGTATACTGTATATATGTGTATATATATGTATACTGTATATGGGTGTGTGTATATATATATATATATATATGTATACTGTATATGTGTATGTGTGTATATATATGTATACTGTATATGTGTGTGTATGTATATGTATACTGTATATGTGTGTGTATATATATGTATACTGTATATGTGTGTATATATGTATACTGTATATGTGTGTGTATATATATGTATACTGTATATGGGTGTGTATATATATGTATACTGTATGTGTGTATATATATGTATACTGTATATGTGTGTGTATATATATGTATACTGTATTTGTGTATATATATGTATACTGTATATGTGTGTGTATATATGTATACTGTATGTGTGTATATATGTATACTGTATATGTGTGTATATGTATACTGTATATGGGTGTGTATATGTATGTATACTGTATGTGTGTATATATGTATACTGTATATATGTGTATATATATGTATACTGTATATGGGTGTGTATATATATATATATATGTATACTGTATGTGTGTGTATATATATGTATACTGTATATGGGTGTGTATATATATGTATACTGTATATGTGTATATATATGTATACTGAATATGTGTGTGTATATATATGTATACTGTATATGTGTATATATATATGTATACTGTATATGTGTGTGTATATATGTATACTGTATGTGTGTATATATGTATACTGTATATGTGTGTATATATGTATACTGTATGTGTGTATATATGTATACTGTATATGTGTGTGTGTATATGTATACTGTATGTGTGTATATATGTATACTGTATGTGTGTATATATGTATACTGTATATGTGTATATATATATGTATACTGTATATGTGTGTATATATGTATACTGTATATGGGTGTGTATATGTATACTGTATATGTGTGTATATATGTATACTGTATATGGGTGTGTATATGTATACTGTATATGTGTGTATATATGTATACTGTATATGGGTGTGTATATATGTATACTGTATATGTGTGTATATATGTATACTGTATGTGTATATATATATATGTATACTGTATATGTGTATATATATGTATACTGTATATGTGTGTGTATATATATGTATACTGTATGTGTGTATATATGTATACTGTATGTGTGTATATATGTATACTGTATATGTGTGTATATGTATACTGTATATGGGTGTGTATATGTATACTGTATGGGTGTATATATGTATACTGTATGTGTGTATATATGTATACTGTATGTGTGTATATATGTATACTGTATATGTGTATATATATATGTATACTGTATATGTGTGTATATATGTATACTGTATATGGGTGTGTATATGTATACTGTATATGTGTGTATATATGTATACTGTATATGGGTGTGTATATGTATACTGTATATGTGTGTATATATGTATACTGTATATGGGTGTGTATATATGTATACTGTATATGTGTGTATATATGTATACTGTATGTGTATATATATATATATGTATACTGTATATGTGTATATATATGTATACTGTATATGT
Source organism: Phyllobates terribilis (assembly GCF_046119375.1). NCBI lineage: Eukaryota > Metazoa > Chordata > Amphibia > Anura > Dendrobatidae > Phyllobates > Phyllobates terribilis. The sequence goes on from NW_027362836.1 coordinate 6,358,709, forward strand.
GTGTGTATATATATGTATACTGTATGTGTGTATATATGTATACTGTATGTGTGTATATATGTATACTGTATATGTGTGTATATGTATACTGTATATGGGTGTGTATATGTATACTGTATATGTGTGTGTATATATGTATACTGTATGTGTGTATATATGTATACTGTATATGTGTGTATATATATGTATACTGTATGTGTGTATATATATGTATACTGTATATGTGTGTGTATATGTACACTGTATATGTGTGTATATATGTATACTGTATATGTGTGTGTATATGTATACTGTATATGTGTGTGTATATGTACACTGTATATGTGTGTGTATATGTATACTGTATATGTGTGTGTATATGTATACTGTATATGTGTGTATATATGTATAATGTATGTGTGTATATATATGTATACTGTATATGTGTGTGTATATGTATACTGTATATGTGTGTATATATGTATACTGTATGTGTGTATATATATGTATACTGTATATGTGTGTGTATATGTATACTGTATATGGGTGTATATATGTATACTGTTTATGGGTGTATATATGTATACTGTATATGTGTATATATGTATACTGTATATGTGTGTATATATGTATACTGTATGTGTGTATATATATATGTATACTGTATATGTGTGTGTATATATATGTATACATGTATACTGTATATGTGTGTGTATATGTATACTGTATATGTGTGTGTATATGTATACTGTATATGTGTGTGTATATATATATGTATACTGTATATGTGTGTGTATATATATGTATACATGTATACTGTATATGTGTGTATATGTATACTGTATATGTGTGTGTATATGTATACTGTATATGTGTATATATATGTATACTGTTTATGGGTATATATATGTATACTGTATATGTGTGTATATATGTATACTGTATATGTGTGTATATATATGTATACTGTTTATGGGTGTATATATGTATACTGTATATGTGTATATATGTATACTGTATATGTGTGTATAATGTATATGTGTGTGTATATATATGTATACTGTATGTGTGTATATATATGTATACTGTATATGTGTGTGTATATATATGTATACTGTGTATGTGTGTATATAGGTATACTGTATATGCGTGTATATATGTATACTGTATATGTGTGTCTATATATGTATACTGTATATGGGTGTATATATGTATACTGTATATGTGTGTCTATATATGTATACTGTATATGGGTGTATATATGTATACTGTATATGTGTGTCTATATATGTATACTGTATATGTGTGTATATAGGTATACTGTATATGCGTGTATATATGTATACTGTATATGTGTGTCTATATATGTATACTGTATATGGGTGTATATATGTACACTGTATATGAGTGTATATATGTATACTGTATATGTGTGTGTATATGTATACTGTATATGTGTGTGTATATATGTATACTGTGTATGTGTGTATATATATGTATACTGTTTATGGGTGTATATATGTATACTGTATATGTGTATATATGTACACTGTATATGTGTATATATGTATACTGTATATGTGTGTATATATGTATACTGTATATGTGTGTGTATATGTATACTGTATATGTATGTATATATGTATACTGTATATGTGTGTGTATATGTATACTGTATATGGGTGTGTATATATATATATGTATACTGTATATGGGTGTGTGTATATATATGTATACTGTATGTGTGTATATATATATGTATACTGTATATGGGTGTATATACAGTACAGACCAAAAGTTTGGACGCACCTTCTCTTTTAAAGATTTTTCTGTATCTTCATGACTTTGAAAATTGTACATTCACACTGAAGGCATCAAAACTATGAATTAACACATGTGGAATTATATACTTAACAAAAAAGTGTGAAACAACTGAAAATATGTCTTATATTCTAGGTTCTTCAAAGTAGCCACCTTTTGCTTTGATGACTACTTTGCACACTCTTGGCATTCTGTTGATGAGCTTCAAGAGGTAGTCACCAGAAATGGTTTTCACTTCACAGGTGTGCCCTGTCAGGTTTAATAAGTGGGATTTCTTGCTTTATAAATGGGGTTTGGACCATCAGTTGTGTTGTGCAGAAGTCTGGTGGATGCACAGCTGATAGTCTTACTGAATAGACTGTTAGAATTTGTATTATGGCAAGAAAAAAGCAGCTAAGTAAAGAAAAACGAGTGCCCATCATTACTTTAAGAAATTAAGGTCAGTCAGTCCGAAAAATTGGGCGAACTTTGAAAGTGTCCCCAAGTGCAGTTGCAAAAACCATCAAGAGCTACAAAGAAACTGGCTTACATGAGGACCGCCCCAAGAAAGGAAGACCAAGAGTCACCTCTGCTTCTGAGGATAAGTTTATCCGAGTCACTAAGCCTCAGAAATCACAGGTTAACAGCAGCTCAGATTAGAGACCAGGTCAATGCCACACAGAGTTCTAGCAGCAGACACATCTCTACAACAACTGTTAAGAGGAGATTTTTTTCAACAGGCCTTCATGGTAAAATAGCTGCTAGGAAACCACTGCTAAGGACAGGCAACAAGCAGAAAAGACTTGTTTGGGCTAAAGAACACAAGGAATGGACATTAGACCAGTGGAAATCTGTGCTTTGGTCTGATGGGTCCAAATTTGAGAACTTTGGTTCCAACCACTGTGTCTTTGTGCGACGCAGAAAAGGTGAACGGATGGACTCTACACGCCTGGTTCCCACCGTGAAGCATGGAGGTGTGATGGTGGGGGGGTGTTTTGTTGGTGACACTGTTGGGGATTTATTCAAAATTGAAGGCATACTGAACCAGCATGGCTACCACGGCATCTTGCAGCGGCATGCTATTCCACCCGGTTTGCGTTTAGTTGGACCATCATTTATTTTTCAACTGGACAATGGTTCCAAACACACCTCCAGGCTGTGTAAGGGCTATTTGACCAAGAAGGAGAGTGATGGGGTGCTATGCCAGATGACCTGGCCTCCACAGTCCCCAGACCTGAACCCAATCGAGATGGTTTGGGGTGAGCTGGACCGCAGAGTGAAGGCAAAAGGGCCAACAAGTGCTAAGCATCTCTGGGAACTCCTTCAAGATTGTTGGAAGACCATTTCTGGTGACTACCTCTTTAAGCTCATCAAGAGAATGCCAGGAGTGTGCAAAACAGTCATCAAAGCAAAAGGTGGCTACTTTGAAGAACCTAGAATATAAGACATATTTTCAGTTGTTTCACACTTTTTTGTTAACTATATAATTCCACATGTGTTAATTCATAGTTTTGATGCCTTCAGTGTGAATGTACAATTTTCATAGTCATGAAAATACAGAAAAACCTTTAAATGAGAAGGTGTGTCCAAACTTTTGGTCTGTACTGTATATATATGTATACTGTATGTGTATATATATATATGTATACTGTATATGTGTGTGTATATGTATACTGTATATGGGTGTATATATGTATACTGTATATGTGTATATATGTATACTGTATATGTGTGTGTATATATATATGTATACTGTATATGTGTGTATATATGTACACTGTATATGGTTATATATATGTATACTGTATGTGTATATATGTATACTGTATATGGGTGTGTATATGTACACTGTATATGTGTGTGTATATGTATACTGTATATGGGTGTGTATATATATGTATACTGTATGTGTGTATATATATGTATACTGTATATGGGTGTGTATATATATGTATACTGTATGTCTGTATATATATGTATACTGTATATGGGTGTATATATATATATACTGTTATATGTGTGTATATGTATACTGTATATGTGTGTATATATGTACACTGTATATGGGTATATATATGTATACTGTATGTGTATATATGTATACTGTATATGGGTGTATATATGTACACTGTATATGTGTGTGTATATGTATACTGTATATGGGTGTATATATATATATATATACTGTATGTGTATATATATACTGTATATGTGTGTATATGTATACTGTATATGTGTGTGTATATATGTATACTGTATATGTGTGTATATGTATACTGTATATGGGTGTATATATATGTATACTGTATATGGGTGTATATATGTACACTGTATATGGGTGTATATATGTATACTGTATATGTGTGTGTATATGTATACTGTATATGGGTGTGTATATATATGTATACTGTATGTGTGTATATATATGTATACTGTATATGGGTGTGTATATATATGTATACTGTATGTCTGTATATATATGTATACTGTATATGGGTGTATATATATATATACTGTTATATGTGTGTATATGTATACTGTATATAGGTGTATATATGTATACTGTATATGTGTGTGTATATGTATACTGTATGTGTGTATATATGTATACTGTATATGTGTGTGTATATATATATGTATACTGTATATGTGTGTATATATGTACACTGTATATGGGTATATATATGTATACTGTATGTGTATATATGTATACTGTATATGGGTGTATATATGTACACTGTATATGTGTGTGTATATGTATACTGTATATGGGTGTATATATATATATATATATACTGTATGTGTATATATATACTGTATATGTGTGTATATGTATACTGTATATGTGTGTGTATATGTATACTGTATATGTGTGTATATGTATACTGTATATGGGTGTATATATATGTATACTGTATATGGGTGTATATATGTACACTGTATATGGGTATATATACAGTACAGACCAAAAGTTTGGACACACCTTCGTATTTAAAGATTTTTCTGTATTTTCATGACTATGAAAATTGTACATTCACACTGAAGGCATCAAAACTATGAATTAACACATGTGGAATTATATACTTATCAAAAAAGTGTGAAACAACTGAAAATATGTCTTATATTCTAGGTTCTTCAAAGTAGCCACCTTTTGCTTTGATGACTGCTTTGCACACTCTTGGCATTCTCTTGATGAGCTTCAAGAGGTAGTCACCGGAAATGGTCTTCCAACAATCTTGAAGGAGTTCCCAGAGATGCTTAACACTTGTTGGCCCTTTTGATTCACTCTGTGGTCCAGCTCACCCCAAACCATCTCGATTGGGTTCAGGTCTGGTGACTGTGGAGGCCAGGTCATCTGGCATAGCACCCCATCACTCTCCTTCTTGGTCAAATAGCCCTTACACAGCCTGGAGGTGTGTTTTGGGTCATTGCCCTGTTGAAAAATAAATGATGGTCCAACTAAATGCAAAACGGATGGAATAGCATGCCGCTGCAAGATGCTGTGGTAGCCATGCTGGTTCAGTATGCCTTCAATTTTGAACAAAACCCCAACAGTGTCACCAGCAAAGCACCCCCACACCATCACACCTCCTCCTCCATGCTTCACGGTGGGAACCAGGCATGTAGAGTCCATCCGTTCACCTTTTCTGCGTCGCAGAAAGACACGGTGGTTGGAACCAAATATCTCAAATTTCGACTCATCAGACCAAAGCACAGATTTCCACTCGTCTGATGTCCATTCCTTGTGTTCTTTACCCCAAACAAGTCTCTTCTGCTTGTTGCCTGTCCTTAGCAGTGGTTTCCTATCAGCTATTTTACCATGAAGGCCTGCTGCACAAAGTCTCCTCTTAACAGTTGTTGTAGAAATGTGTCTGCTTCTAGAACTCTGTGTGGCATTGACCTGGTCTCTAATCTGAGCTGCTGTTAACCTGCGATTTCTGAGGCTGGTAACTCGGATAAACTTATCCTCAGAAGCAGAGGTGACTCTTGGTCTTCCTTTCCTGGGGCGGTCCTCATGTGAGCCAGTTTTTTTGTAGCGCTTGATGGTTTTTACAACTGCACTTGGGGACACTTTCAAAGTTTGCCCAATTTTTCACACTGACTGACCTTCATTTCTTAAAGTAATGATGGCCACTCGTTTTTCTTTACTTAGCTGCTTTTTTCTTGCCATAATACAAATTCTAACAGTCTAGTCAGTAGGACTATCAGCTGTGTATCTACCTGATTTCTGCACAACACAACTGATGGTCCCAACCCCATTTATAAGGCAAGAAATCCCACTTATTAGACCTGACAGGGCACACCTGTGAAGTGAAAACCATTTCCGGTGACTACTTCTTGAAGCTCATCAAGAGAATGTCAAGAGTGTGTAAAGCAGTCATCAAAGCAAAAGGTGGCTACTCTGAAGAACCTAGAATATAAGACATATTTTCAGTTGTTTCACACTTTTTTGTTAAGTATATAATTCCACATGTGTTAATTCATAGTTTTGATGCCTTCAGTGTGAATGTACAATTTTCATAGTCATGCAAATACAGAAAAAGCTTTAAATGAGAAGGTGTGTCCAAACTTTTGGTCTGTACTGTATGTATACTGTATGTGTATATATATGTATACTGTATATGTGTGTATATATGTGTATACTGTATATGTGTATATATATGTATACTGTATATGGGTGTGTATATGTATACTGTATATGTGTGTATATATGTATACTGTATATGTGTGTATATGTATACTGTATATGGGTGTATATATATGTATACTGTATATGGGTGTATATATGTACACTGTATATGGGTATATATATGTATACTGTATGTGTATATATGTATACTGTATATGTGTATATATATGTATACTGTATATGGGTGTGTATATGTAAACTGTATATGTGTATATATATGTATACTGTATATGTGTGTATATGTATACTGTTTATGTGTGTATATATATGTATACTGTATGTGTGTATGTATATGTATACTGTATATGTGTGTGTATATATATGTATACTGTATATGTGTATATATGTATACTGTATATGTGTGTATATATATGTATACTGTTTATGGGTGTATATATGTATACTGTATATGTGTATATATATATGTATACTGTATATGTGTATATTTGTATACTGTATGTGTGTATATATGTATACTGTATATGTGTATATATATATGTATACTGTATATGTGTGTGTATATATATGTATACTGTATATGTGTGTGTATATGTATACTGTATATGGGTGTATATATGTATACTGTATATGTGTGTATATATGTATACTGTATATGTGTGTATATATATGTATACTGTATATGTGTGTGTATATGTATACTGTATATGTGTGTGTATATATGTATACTGTATATGTGTGTGTATATGTATACTGTATATGTGTGTATATATATGTATACTGTATGTGTGTATATATATGTATACTGTATATGGGTGTATATATGTATACTGTATATGTGTGTGTGTATATATGTATACTGTATATGTGTATATATATGTATACTGTATATGGGTGTATATATGTACACTGTATATGGGTGTATATATGTATACTGTATATGTGTGTGTATATATGTATACTGTATATGTGTGTATATGTATACTGTATATGGGTGTATATATGTATACTGTATATGTGTGTATATATATGTATACTGTATATGTGTGTGTCTATATATGTATACTGTATATGGGTGTATATATATGTATACTGTATATGTGTGTGTATATGTATACTGTATATGTGTGTGTATATATGTATACTGTATATGTGTGTATATATATGTATACTGTATATGTGTGTATATGTATACTGTATATGTGTGTATATGTATACTGTATATGGGTGTGTATATGTATACTGTATGTGTATATATATGTATACTGTATATGTGTGTATATATATGTATACTGTATATGTGTATATATATGTATACTGTATATGGGTGTGTATATGGGTGTATATATGTACACTGTATATGGGTGTATACATGTATACTGTATATGTGTGTATATGTATACTGTTTATGTGTGTATATATATGTATACTGTATGTGTGTGTGTATATATATGTATACTGTATATGTGTATATATGTATACTGTATATGTGTATATATGTATACTGTATGTGTGTATATATATATGTATACTGTATATGTGTATATATGTATACTGTATATGTGTATATATGTATACTGTATATGTGTGTATATATATGTATACTGTATATGGGTGTATATATGTGTATACTGTATATGTGTGTATATGTGTATACTGTATATGTGTGTATATATGTATACTGTATATGTATGTGTATATATATATGTATACTGTATATGTGTGTGTATATATATATGTATACTGTATATGTATACTGTATATGTGTGTGTATATGTATACTGTATATGTATGTGTATATATATATGTATACTGTATATGTGTGTGTATATATATATGTATACTGTATATGTGTGTGTGTGTATATATATGTATACTGTATATGTGTGTGTATATATATGTATACTGTATATGTGTGTGTGTATATATATATGTATACTGTATATGTGTGTGTGTGTATATATATGTATACTGTATATGTGTGTGTGTATATATATATGTATACTGTATATGTGTGTGTGTATATATATGTATACTGTATATGGGTGTGTATATATATGTATACTGTTTATGGGTCATAGTCATAGTCATAGTTTGTAAAGCCGAATAAAGACTTGCGTCCATCAAGTTCGACCTGTTAGTTCTGTAATTGCTAAAGTTGATCCAGAGGAGGGCAAAAACCCCAAATGATTTGGCCAATCTTCACCTGAGGAAAAATTCCCTCCCGACTCTGAAACCAGCAGTCAGAATAAATCCCTGTATCAACCTACTATTTTATTTTATTTTTAAGTATATGCTGAAATCTGCCTGGTATCTAGAAATGCATCCAGTCCCCGCTTGAACTGGTGTAGTGAATCCGACATTACCGTCTCCTCACTCAGTGAATTCCATATTCTCACTGCTCTTACCGTAAAGAACCCCTTCCTATGCTGGTGCTGAAACCTTTTCTCTTCCAGTCTTAGTGAATGCCCTCTTGTTACCGTAATATCCCTCCTTTTGAACAAATCCCGGGCAAGATCTCTATACTGTCCCCTAACATATTTGTACACATTTATTATGTCCCCCCTCAACCTTCTCTTTTCCAGGCTGAATAGTCCTAGTTTTGACAACCTCTCTGGGTATTGCAGTCCCTCCATTCCCTTTATTAATTTTGTTGCCCTCCTTTGTACCTTTTCAAGCTCATTTATATCCTTTCTATATATTGGGGCCCATAACTGAGCACAGTATTCCAAGTGTGGTCTGACCAGTGCTTTGTACAGTGGAAGAACAATGTTCTCATCCTTTGCAGCTATACCTCTTCTGATACATCCCATTACCCTGTTTGCCCTAACAGCAGCTGCCTGACTTTGGGCACTCCAATTTAGTTTGCTATCAATCAAGATGCCCAAGTCCTTCTCCATCTCTGAATTCCCCAATGATTTCCCATTCAGTGAGTACTGGTGACTTCCATTTTTCCTTCCCATATGTATGACCTTACATTTCTCCTCGTTAAACCTCATTTGCCATTTAATGCTCCACCTACCCAGCTTATCCAAATCCCTCTGTAGGTCTGCACTGTCCTCTTTTGTATTAATTGTTTTACATAACTTTGTGTCATCTGCAAATATTGATATTTTACTATTTATCCCGTTGACTATGTCGTTAATAAAGATATTAAATAACATTGGGCCTAGTACAGACCCCTGTGGTACCCCACTAGTGACGCTTACCCAATCTGAGTATATTCCATTTATAACCACCCTCTGCCTTCTATCCTTTAGCCAGTTAGCTACCCACTTGCAGACATTTTCCCCCAGCCCCATCATTCTCATTTTGTATACCAACCTATTATGTGGCACGCTATCGAACGCTTTTGAGAAGTCGAGATACACGACATCCACTGGTTCCCCCTGATCTACTCGAGAGCTAACCTCCTCGTAGAAGTCAATCAGGTTAGTTTGGCAGGAGCGATTCCTCATGAATCCATGTTGGTTCGGGGTTAATAGATTATTAGCATCAAGATGCTCCGTAATTGCCTCATTAATAAAGCCTTCAAAAATTTTGCCCACAACGGACGTCAGACTCACCGGCCGATAGTTTCCGGCGTCACTTTTCGCTCCCTTTTTGAATATTGGCACTACATTCGCCTGTCGCCAATCAAGTGGCACAGACCCAGTCTCAACAGAGTCCTTAAATATAAGATATAACTGTCTGTCTATCACATTACTTAGTTCCCTTAGTACCCGTGGGTGTATGCCATCAGGTCCTGGTGATTTGTTTATTTTAATGTGTATACAGTATACAGTATATGTATACTGTATATGTGTATATATGTATACTGTATATGTGTATATATGTATACTGTATATGTGTGTATATGTATACTGTATGTGTGTATATATATATGTATACTGTATATGTGTGTGTATATGTATACTGTATATGTGTGTATATATGTATACTGTATATGTGTATATATGTATACTGTATATGTGTATATATGTATACTGTATATGTGTGTGTGTATATATATATGTTTACTGTATATGTGTGTGTATATATATGTATACTGTATATGTGTATATATGTATACTGTATATGTGTGTGTATATATATGTTTACTGTATATGTGTGTGTATATATATGTATACTGTATATGTGTGTATATGTATACTATATATGTGTGTATATATATATGTATACTGTATATGTGTGTGTATATATGTATACTGTATATGTGTGTATATATGTATACTGTATGTGTGTATATATATGTATTCTGTATATGTGTGTATATGTATGTATACTGTATGTGTGTGTATATATATGTATACTGTATATGTGTGTATATGTATGTATACTGTATATGTGTGTATATATGTATACTGTATATGGGTGTACACATGTATACTGTATGTGTATGTATATATGTATACTGTATATGTGTGTATATGTATACTGTATATGGGTGTATATATATATATGTATACTGTATATGTGTGTGTATATATGTATACAGTATATGTGTGTATATATGTATACTGTATGTGTGTGTATATATATGTATACTGTATATGTGTGTATATATGTATACTGTATGTGTGTGTATATATATGTATACTGTATATGTGTGTATATATATATATGTATACTGTATATGGGTGTGTATATGTATACTGTATATGTGTATATATATGTATACTGTATATGTGTGTTTATGTATACTGTTTATGTGTGTATATATATGTGTATACTGTATGTGTGTGTATATATATGTATACTGCATGGGTGTGTGTATATGTATACTGTTTATGTGTGTATATATATGTATAATGTATGTGTATATATATGTATACTGTATGTGTGTATATATGTATACTGTATATGTGTGTGTATATATGTATACTGTATATGTGTGTATATATGTATACTGTATATGTGTGTATATGTGTACTGTATATGGGTGTATATATGTACACTGTATATGGGTGTGTATATATATGTATACTGTATATGTGTGTATATATATGTATACTGTATATGTGTGTGTATATATATACTGTATATGTGTTTATATATATGTACACTGTATATGTGTGTATATATATGTATACTGTATATGTGTGTGTATATATACTGTATATGTGTTTATATATATATGTATACTGTATATGTGTGTATATATATGTATACTGTATATGTGTGTATATATGTATACTGTATGTGTATATATATATATGTATACTGTATATGTGTGTATATATATGTATACTGTATATGTGTGTGTATATGTATACTGTATATGTGTGTATATATATGTATACTGTATATGTGTGTGTATATGTATACTGTATATGTGTGTATATATATGTATACTGTATATGTGTGTGTATATGTATACTGTATATGTGTGTATATATATGTATACTGTATATGTGTGTATATGTGTACTGTATATGGGTGTATATATGTACACTGTATATGGGTGTGTATATATATGTATACTGTATATGTGTGTATATATATGTATACTGTATATGTGTGTATATATGTATACTGTATGTGTATATATATATATATGTATACTGTATATGTGTATATATATGTATACTGTATATGTGTGTATATATATGTATACTGTATATGTGTGTATATGTGTACTGTATATGGGTGTATATATGTACACTGTATATGGGTGTGTATATATATGTATACTGTATATGTGTGTATATATATGTATACTGTATATGTGTGTGTATATATATACTGTATATGTGTTTATATATATGTACACTGTATATGTGTGTATATATATGTATACTGTATATGTGTGTGTATATATACTGTATATGTGTTTATATATATGTATACTGTATATGTGTGTGTATATATGTATACTGTATATGTGTGTATATATGTATACTGTATGTGTATATATATATATGTATACTGTATATGTGTGTGTATATGTATACTGTATATGTGTGTGTATATATGTATACTGTATATGTGTGTATATATATGTATACTGTATATATGTGTATATATATATGTATACTGTATGTGTGTATATATATTTATACTGTATGTGTGTGTATATATGTATACTGTATATGTGTGTGTGTATATGTATACTGTATATGGGTGTATATATGTACACTGTATATGTGTGTGTATATATGTATACTGTATATGGGTGTATATATGTATACTGTATATGTGTGTGTATATATATGTATACTGTATATGTGTGTATATATGTATACTGTTTATGGGTGTATATATGTATACTGTATATGTATACAGTATACATATATACACACACATATACAGTATACACATATACACACATATAAAGTATACATATATACACATACATATACAGTATACACATATACACACATATACAGTATACATATATACACCCATATACAGTATACATATATATACACACATATACAGTATACATATATACACACACATATACAGTATACATATACACACATATACAGTATACACATATATACACACATATACAGTATACATATATATACACACATATACAGTATACATATACACACACATATACAGTATACATATATACACACATATACAGTATACATATATATACACACATATACAGTATACATATACACACACATATACAGTATACATATATATACACACATATACAGTATACATATATACAGTATACATATATACACCCATATACAGTATACATATATACACATACATATACATTATACACATATACACACATATACAGTATACATATATACACCCATATACAGTATAAATATATACACACACATATACAGTATACATATACACACATATACAGTATACACATATATACACACATATACAGTATACATATATATACACACATATACAGTATACATATACACACACATATACAGTATACATATATACACACATATACAATATACATATATATACACACATATACAGTATACATATACACACACATATACAGTATACATATACACACACACATATACAGTATACATATATACACACATATACAGTATACATATATACACATATACACACATATACAGTATACATATACACACATATACAGTATACATATACACACACACATATACAGTATACATATATATACACCCATATACAGTATACATATATACACACACATATACAGTATACATATACACACACATATACAGTATACATATATACACATATACACACATATACAGTATACATATACACACATATACAGTATACATATATACACACATATACAGTATACATATATACACACATATACAGTATACACATATACACACATATACAGTATACATATACACACACATATACAGTATACACATATACACACATATACAGTATACATATACACACACATATACAGTATACACATATACACACATATACAGTATACATATATACACACACACATACAGTATACATATATATACACCCATATATAGTATACACATATACACACATATACAGTATACATATACACACATATACAGTATACATATACACACACATATACAGTATACACATATACACACATATACAGTATACATATACACACATATACAGTATACACATATACACACATATACAGTATACATGTACACACACATATACAGTATACACATATACACACATATACAGTATACATATACACACACATATACAGTATACACATATACACACATATACAGTATACATATACACACATATACAGTATACACATATACACACATATACATATATATATATATACATATACACACACATATACAGTATACATATATACACACACACATACAGTATACAAATATATACACATATACAGTATACATATATATACACATATACAGTATACATATATACACACATATACAGTATACATATATACACCCATATACAGTATACATATATATACACATATACAGTATACATATATACACCCACATATACAGTATACATATATACACACATATACAGTATACATATACACACATATACAGTATACATATATATACACACATACAGTATACATATATATACACATATACAGTATACATATATATATACACACATATACACACATATACAGTATACATATATATATACACACACATATACAGTATACATATACACACACATACAGTATACATATACACACACACATATACAGTATATATATACACACATATACAGTATACATATATACATACACATATACACTATACACATATACACACATATACATATATATATATACATACATATACTCACACATATACAGTATACATATATATACATACATATACACACATATACATATATATATATACATACATATATACACACATATACAGTATACATATACACACATATACAGTATACATATATACACCCATATACAGAATACATATACACACACATATACAGTATACACATATACACACATATACAGTATACATATATACACATATACAGTATACATATATACACACATACAGTATACATATATATACACACATATACACACATATACAGTATGCATATATATATACACACACATATACAGTATACATATACACACATATACAGTATACATATATACACACACATATGCAGTATACATATATACACACACACATATACAGTATACATATATACACACATATACAGTATACATATATACACCCATATACAGAATACATATACACACACATATACAGTATACACATATACAGACATATACAGTATACATATATATATATATATATACACACATATATACACACATATACAGTATACATATATATACACACACATATACAGTATACATATATATATATACACACCCATATACAGTATACATATATACACACATACAGTATACATATATACACACACATATACAGTATACATATACACACCCATATACAGTATACATATATACACACATATACAGTATACATATATACACACATATACAGTATACATATACACACACATATACAGTATACATATATATACACATACATATACAGTATACACATATACACACATATACAGTATACATATATACACACATATACAGTATACATATATATACACACATATATACACACATATACAGTATACATATATAAACATACAGTATACATATATATATATACACACATATACAGTATACATACATATATACACACACCCATATACAGTATACATATATATATATATACACAAACATATACAGTATACATATATACACACACATATACAGTATACATATACACACCCATATACAGTATACATATATACACGCATATATACAGTAATACAGCATATACACACACACATATACTGTATATATACACACACACATATACAGTATACATATACACACACACATATACATTATACATATATATACACACATACAGTATACATATACACACCCATATACAGTATACATATACACACCCATATACAGTATACATATATACACACACATATACAGTATACATATATATACACACATACAGTATACACATATACAGTATACATATACACACCCATATACAGTATACATATATACACACACATATACAGTATACATATATACACATATACAGTATACATATATACACACACATATACAGTATATATATACACCCATATACAGTATACATATACACACATATACAGTATACATATATACACACACATATACAGTATACATATATACACACATATACAGTATACATATATATACACCCATATACAGTATACACATATACACACATATACAGTATACATATACACACACATATACAGTATACATATATACACACATATACAGTATACATATACACACATATACAGTATACATATATACACACACATATACAGTATACATATATACACACATATACAGTATACATATATATACACCCATATACAGTATACACATATACACACATATACAGTATACATATACACACACATATACAGTATACACATATACACACATATACAGTATACATATACACACATATACAGTATACACATATACACACATATACAGTATACATATACACACACATATACAGTATACACATATACACACATATACAGTATACATATACACACATTTACAGTATACACATATACACACATATACAGTATACATATATACACCCATATACAGTATACATATATATACACATATACATATATATATATACATATATACACACATATACAGTATACACATATACACACATATACATATATATATACATATACACACACATATACAGTATACATATATACATACACACATACAGTATACATATATATACACATATACAGTATACATATATATACACATATACAGTATACACATATACACACATATACAGTATACATATACACACACATATACAGTATACATATATACACACATATACAGCATACATATATATACACCCATATACAGTATACATATATACACACATATACAGTATACATATACACACATATACAGTATACATATATATACACACATACAGTATACATATATACACACATATACAGCATACATATATATACACCCATATACAGTATACATATATACACACATATACAGTATACATATACACACATATACAGTATACATATATATACACACATACAGTATACATATATATACACATATACAGTATACATATATATACACACATATACACACATATACAGTATACATATACACACACATACAGTATACATATACACACACACATATACAGTATATATATACACACATATACAGTATACATATATACACACATATACAGTATACATATACACACATATACAGTATACATATATATACACACATACAGTATACATATATATACACATATACAGTATACATATATATACACACATATACACACATATACAGTATATATATATATACACACACATATACAGTATACATATACACACACATACAGTATACATATACACACACACATATACAGTATATATATACACACATATACAGTATACATATATACACACACATATACACACATATACATATATATATATACATACATATATACACACATATACAGTATACATATATATACATACATATACACACATATACATATATATATATACATACATATATACACACATATACAGTATACATATATATACACATATACAGTATACATATACACACATATACAGTATACATATACACACATATACAGTATACATATATACACCCATATACAGAATACATATACACACACATATACAGTATACACATATATACACCCATATACAGTATACATATATACACATATACAGTATACATATATACACACATACAGTATACATATATATACACACATATACACACATATACAGTATGCATATATATATACACACACATATACAGTATACATATACACACATATACAGTATACATATATACACACACATATACAGTATAC
This sequence comes from Phyllobates terribilis, assembly GCF_046119375.1. Lineage (NCBI taxonomy): Eukaryota > Metazoa > Chordata > Amphibia > Anura > Dendrobatidae > Phyllobates > Phyllobates terribilis. The sequence goes on from NW_027362836.1 coordinate 6,376,709, forward strand.
ATATATACACACACACATATACAGTATACATATATACACACATATACAGTATACATATATACACCCATATACAGAATACATATACACACACATATACAGTATACACATATACAGACATATACAGTATACATATATATATATATATATACACACATATATACACACATATACAGTATACATATATATACACACACATATACAGTATACATATATATATACACCCATATACAGTATACATATATACACACATACAGTATACATATATACACACACATATACAGTATACATATACACACCCATATACAGTATACATATATACACACATATACAGTATACATATATACACACATATACAGTATACATATACACACACATATACAGTATAAATATATATACACATACATATACAGTATACACATATACACACATATACAGTATACATATATACACACATATACAGTATACATATATATACACGCATATATACACACATATACAGTATACATATATACACATACAGTATACATATATATATATACACACATATACAGTATACATACATATATACACACACCCATATACAGTATACATATATATATACACACATACAGTATACATATATATACACACATATACAGTATACATATACACACCCATATACAGTATACATATATACAAACACATATACAGTATACATATACACACCCATATACAGTATACATATATACACGCATATATACAGTAATACAGCATATACACACACACACATATACTGTATATATACACACACACATATACAGTATACATATACACACACACATATACATTATACATATATATACACACATACAGTATACATATACACACCCATATACAGTATACATATACACACCCATATACAGTATACATATATACACACACATATACAGTATACATATATATACACACATACAGTATACACATATACAGTATACATATACACACCCATATACAGTATACATATATACACACACATATACAGTATACATATATACACATATACAGTATACATATATACACACACATATACAGTATATATATACACCCATATACAGTATACATATACACACATATACAGTATACATATATACACACACATATACAGTATACATATATACACACATATACAGTATACATATATATACACCGATATACAGTATACACATATACACACATATACAGTATACATATACACACACATATACAGTATACATATATACACACATATACAGTATACATATACACACATATACAGTATACATATACACACATATACAGTATACATATATACACACACATATACAGTATACATATATACACACATATACAGTATACATATATATACACCCATATACAGTATACACATATACACACATATACAGTATACATATACACACACATATACAGTATACACATATACACACATATACAGTATACATATACACACATATACAGTATACACATATACACACATATACAGTATACATATACACACATATACAGTATACACATATACACACATATACAGTATACATATACACACATATACAGTATACACATATACACACATATAAGGTATACATATATACACCCATATACAGTATACATATATATACACATATACATATATATATATACATATATACACACATATACAGTATACACATATACACACATATACATATATATATACATATACACACACATATACAGTATACATATATACATACACACATACAGTATACATATATATACACATATACAGTATACATATATATACACATATACAGTATACACATATACACACATATACAGTATACATATACACACACATATACAGTATACATATATACACACATATACAGCATACATATATATACACCCATATACAGTATACATATATACACACATATACAGTATACATATACACACATATACAGTATACATATATATACACACATACAGTATACATATATACACACATATACAGCATACATATATATACACCCATATACAGTATACATATATACACACATATACAGTATACATATACACACATATACAGTATACATATATATACACACATAAAGTATACATATATATACACATATACAGTATACATATATATACACACATATACACACATATACAGTATACATATACACACACATACAGTATACATATACACACACATATACAGTATATATATACACACATATACAGTATACATATATACACACATATACAGTATACATATATACACACATACAGTATACATATATATACACACATATACAGTATACATATATACACACATATACAGTATACATATACACACATATACAGTATACATATATATACACACATACAGTATACATATATATACACATATACAGTATACATATATATACACACATATACACACATATACAGTATATATATATATACACACACATATACAGTATACATATACACACACATACAGTATACATATACACACACACATATACAGTATATATATACACACATATACAGTATACATATATACACACACATATACACACATATACATATATATATATACATACATATATACACACATATACAGTATACATATATATACATACATATACACACATATACATATATATATATACATACATATATACACACATATACAGTATACATATATATACACATATACAGTATACATATACACACATATACAGTATACATATACACACATATACAGTATACATATATACACCCATATACAGAATACATATACACACACATATACAGTATACACATATATACACCCATATACAGTATACATATATACACATATACAGTATACATATATACACACATACAGTATACATATACACACACATACATATACAGTATACATATATATACACACATATACAGTATACATATACACACATATACAGTATACATATATACACCCATATACAGAATACATATACACACACATATACAGTATACACATATACAGACATATACAGTATACATATATATATATACACACATATATACACACATATACAGTATACATATATATACACACACATATACAGTATACATATATATATACACACCCATATAAAGTATACATATATACACACATACAGTATACATATATACACACACATATACAGTATACATATACACACCCATATACAGTATACATATATACACACATATACAGTATACATATATACACACACATATACAGTATACATATATATACACACATATACAGAATACATATATACACACATATACAGTATACATATATACACACATATACAGTATACATATACACACACATATACAGTATACATATATATACACATACATATACAGTATACACATATACACACATATACAGTATACATATATACACACATATACAGTATACATATATATACACACATATATACACACATATACAGTATACATATATACACATACAGTATACATATATATATACACACATATACAGTATACATACATATATACACACACCCATATACAGTATACATATATATATACACACCCATATACAGTATACATATATACACACACATATACAGTATACATATATACACGCATATATACAGTAATACAGCATATACACACACACATATACTGTATATATACACACACACACATACAGTATACATATACACACACACATACATTATACATATACACACCCATATACAGTATACATATATACACACACATATACAGTATACATATATATACACACATACAGTATACACATATACACACATATACAGTATACATATAAACACACACATATAAAGTATACATATATACACATATACAGTATACATATATACACACACATATACAGTATACATATATACACCCATATACAGTATACATATACACACATATACAGTATACATATATATATACACACATATACAGTATACATATATATACACACATACAGTATACACATATACACACATATACAGTATACATATAAACACACACATATACAGTATACATATATACACATATACAGTATACATATATACACACACATATACAGTATACATATACACACACATATACAGTATACATATATACACACATACAGTATACATATATATATACACACTCATATATACACACATATACAGTATACATATATATATACACACACATATATACACACATATACAGTATACATATATACACATACAGTATACATATATATATACACACCCATATACAGTATACATATATATACACACCCATATACAGTATACATATATACACACATACGGTATACATATATACACACACATATACAGTATACATATACACACCCATATACAGTATACATATATACACACACACATATACAGTATACACATATACACACATACAGTATACATATATACACCCATATACAGTATACATATATATACACACATATACAGTATACATATATACACACACATATACAGTATACATATACACACCCATATACAGTATACATATATACACGCATATATACAGTAATACAGCATATACACACACACATATACAGTATACATATACACACACATATATACTGTATATATACATATATATACACACATACAGTATACATATATACACACATATACAGTATACATATACACACACATATACAGTATACATATACACACACATATACAGTATACATATATATATACACATATACAGTATACATATATACACGCATATATACAGTAATACAGCATATACACACACACAAATATACTGTATATATACACACACATATACAGTATACATATATAAATACACATATACAGTATACATATACACACCCATATACAGTATACATATATACACATATACAGTATACATATATATACACACATATACAGTATACATATATACACATATACAGTATACATATACACACACATATACAGTATACATATACACACATATACAGTATACATATATACACACACATATACAGTATACATATATATACACACATATACAGTATACATATATACACGCATATATACAGTAATACAGCATATACACACACACAAATATACTGTATATATACACACACATATACAGTATACATATATAAATACACATATACAGTATACATATACACACCCATATACAGTATACATATATACACATATACAGTATACATATATATACACACATATACAGTATACATATATACACATATACAGTATACATATACACACACATATACAGTATACATATACACACATATACAGTATACATATATATACACATATACAGTATACATATACACACCCATATACAGTATACATATATACACGCATATATACAGTAATACAGCATATACACACACACATATACTGTATATATACACACACACTTATACAGTATACATATATACACACACATATACAGTATACATATATACACACACATATACAGTATACATATATATACACACATATACAGTATACATATATATACACACACATACAGTAATACAGCATATTCACACACACATATACTGTATATATACACACACACATATACAGTATACATATACACACACACATATACATTATACATATATACACACATATACAGTATACATATATACACATATACAGTATACATATATACACACATATACAGTATACATATATATACACACATATACAGTATACATATATATACACACACACATATACAGTATACATATATATACACACACATATACAGTATACATATATATACACACATATACAGTATACATATATATACACATATACAGTATACATATACACACCCATAAACAGTATACATATATATACACACACATATACAGTATACATATATACACACATATACAGTATACATATATACACCCATATACAGTATACATATACACACCCATAAACAGTATACATATATATACACACATATACAGTATACATATATACACACATATACAGTATACATATATACACCCATATACAGTTTACATATACACACCCATAAACAGTATACATATATATACACACATACAGTATACATATATACACACATATACAGTATACATATATATATACACACATATACAGTATACATATATATACACACATATACAGTATACATATATACACATATACAGTATACATATATATACACACACATATACAGTATACATATATATACACACATATACAGTATACATATATATACACACATATACAGTATATATATACACACCCATAAACAGTATACATATATATACACACATATACAGTATACATATATACACACATATACAGTATACATATATATACACACATATACAGTATACATATACACACATATACAGTATACATATATACACACCCATATACAGTATACATATACACACACATATACAGAGTATACATATACACACATATACAGTATACATATACACACACATATACAGTATACATATATATACACACATACAGTATACATATATATACACACACATATACAGTATACATATATATACACACATACAGTATACATATATATACACACACATATACAGTATACATATATATACACACATACAGTATACATATATATACACACACATACAGTATACATATATATACACACACATATACAGTATACATATACAGCGATATTGGCGCCAAATTTAAACACCGCTATGCTGATTGGTCACGGTTACCGGTCGCAAATAATCAGCATTATTGGCGCCAAATTTAAACACCGCTCTGCTGATTGGTCCCGGCCGTGACCAATCACCATTATTGGCGCCAAATTTAAACAACGCTGTGCTGATTGGTCGCGACCGCCGGCCGCAACCAATCAGCATTATTGGCGCCAAATTTAAACCCCGCTCTGCTGATTGGTCGCGTTCGCTGCCCACGACCAATCAGCATTATTGGCGCCAAATTTAAACCCCGCTCTGCTGATTGGTCGTGTTCGCTGCCCGCGACCAATCAGCATTATTGGCGCCAAATTTAAACCCCGCTCTGCTGATTAGTCGCGACCACCGGCCGTGACCAATCTGCGATATAGCCGCCAAGTTTTAACACCGCTTTGGTGATTGGTCACGGTTGCCGGCCTCGACCAATCAGCGATTTTGGCGCCAAATTTAAACACCGCTCTGCTGATTGCGCCCTGTCGGCCGCATACATATTCTAGAATACCCGATGCATTAGAATCGGGCCACCATCTAGTGGGTGTATATATGTATACTGTATATATGTGTATATATATTTATACTGTATGTGTGTATATATATGTATACTGTATATGTGTATATATATATACTGTATATGTGTGTATATGTGTATACTGTATAAGTGTGTATATATGTATACTGTATAAGTGTGTATATATGTATACTGTATATGTGTGTATATATATGTATACTGTATATGTGTGTATATATGTATACTGTATAAGTGTGTATATATGTATACTGTATATGTGTGTGTATATATATGTATACTGTATATGTGTGTATATGTATACTGTATATGCGTGTATATATATGTATACTGTATATGTGTGTATATATGTATACTGTATGTGTGTGTGTATATATATGTATACTGTATATGGGTGTATATATGTATACTGTATATATGTGTATATATATATTTATACGGTATGTGTGTATATATATGTATACTGTATATATGTATACTGTATATGTGTGTATATATGTATACTGTATGTGTGTATTTATATGTATACTGTATATGTGTTTTTATATATATGTATACTGTATATGGGTGTATATATGTATATACTGTATATATGTGTGTGTGTATATATGTATACTGTATATGTGTATATATGTATACTGTATGTGTATATATGTATACTGTATATATGTGTATATATATTTATACTGTATGTCTGTATATATATGTATACTGTATATGTGTGTATATATGTATACTGTATATATGTGTATATATATGTATACTGTATGTTTGTATATGTATACTGTATATGTGTGTATATATATGTATACTGTATATGTGTGTATATGTATACTGTATATGTGTGTGTATATATATGTATACTGTATATGTGTATGTATAATGTATATGGGTGTATATATATGTATACTGTATATGTGTGTATATATATGTATACTGTATATGTGTGTATATATGTATACTGTATATGTGTATGTATAATGTATATGGGTGTATATATATGTATACTGTATATGGGTGTATATATATGTATACTGTATATGTGTGTATATATGTATACTGTATATGTGTATGTATAATGTATATGGGTGTATATATATGTATACTGTATATGTGTGTATATATGTATACTGTATATGTGTATGTATAATGTATATGGGTGTATATATATGTATACTGTATAAGTGTGTATTTTCATGACTATGAATTAACACATGTGGAATTATATACTTAACAAAAAAGTGTGAAACAACTGAAAATATGTCTTATATTCTAGGTTCTTCAGAGTAGCCACCTTTTGCTTTGATGACTGCTTTGCACACTCTTGGCATTCTCTTGATGAGCTTCTAGAGGTAGTCACCGGAAATGGTCTTCACTTCACAGGTGTGCCCTGTCAGGTTTAATATGATAAAGTGCTTTATTCTTTGTCAGGTCCAGGGGTCCTGTAGAATGTGAATCCCTGAGGAACAGCGGATCCTTGGCTTGTGCCAAGACAGAAGAAAAGTTGCTGAACACTTGGTACCCCAACGTGATCAATCTATTTGCCAATCAAGATGCCCTGCAGTTGATTAATGCGGACAAATTGGATTCCTTTTATAACTGCGTCTCGTCACTTATGTCCAACCAGGTAAAGTCGGCAGCAAGATCCGTGATATATAAGGATTCATGTTCATTATTGTATCTCTGGATCAAACATAGACTCAGAGTGGTATTCCCATCTCATATATGTATGGCACTTCCACAGTCTGAGGACGCACATCCGGCTGAAGTATATTGCTGCGCAGGAACATGCCGGGTCCCTGAGCTGCAATGCATGCCGCCAGCCAATCAAAGGCCGGTAGCTGATGTCGGCGTGCCAGTCACGAGCGACGCATGGAAGTGACGTCATGCGCTGCCTCTACCGGCACACTGAAATCAGCTACAGAAGAAGGCGCCGCATGTCGTGGGAGCGGAGGAAGGTAAGAAGAATCATTTATTTTTGTTTATTTAATGTATTGGAAAAGAACGACAGAACATTATACCAGGAAAGGGCCAAGGATGGGGAGCATTATACAAGGAAGGGGCTCAGGGTGGGGAGAATTAGACAAGGAAGGGGCCCAGGATGGGGAGCATTATATAATGAAGGGGCCCAGGATGGGGAGCATTATGCAAGGAAAGGGCCCAGGATGGGGGGAATTAGACAAGGAAGGGTTCCAGGATGGGGAGCATTATACAAGGAAGGTGCCCAGGATGGGGGGAATTAGACAAGGAAGGGTCCCAGGATGGGGAGCATTATACAAGGAAGTAGCTTAGGATGAGAAGCATTATACAAGGAAGGGTCCCAGGATGGGGAGAATTAGACAAGGAAGGGTCCCAAGATGGGGAGCATTATACAAGGAAGTAGCCTAGGATGAGGAGCATTACACAAGGAAGGGGCGCAAGATGGAGAGCATTATACAAGGAAAGGTCGCAGGATGGGGAGCATTACACAAGGAAGGGGAGCATGATGGGGAGCATTATACAAGGAAGGGGCGCAGGATGGGGAGCATTACACAAGGAAGGGGTGCAAGATGGGGAGCATTATACAAGGAAGTAGCCTAGGATGAGGTGCATTACACAAGGAAGGAACGCAGGATGGGGAGCATTACACAAGGAAGGGGCGCAAGATGGGGAGCATTATACAAGGAAGGGGCGCAAGATGGGGAGCATTATACAAGGAAGGGGCGCAAGATGGGGAGCATTACACAAGGAAGGGGCGCAGGATGGGGAGCACTATACAAGGAAGGGGCGCATGATGGGGAGCATTATACAAGGAACGGGCGCATGATGGGGAGCATTTTACAAGGAAGAGGCCAAGGATGGGGAGCATTATACCAGGCAGGGGTTCAGAATGGGGGGCATTGTACAAGGAAGCGGCCCAGGATAGGGAGCATTATACCAGAATGGGGGTCATTATATCATGACATGGGCCAGGATGAAGGACATTACACCAGGAAGGGCACAAGGATGGAGGTCATTATACCAGAATGGGGCCTAGGATGGGGGACAGGATACCAGGATGGAAGACATTGTTATAGGATGAGGGACATTGTACCAGGATGGGGTCATTGTTATAGGATGTGGGACATTATACCAGGATGGGGGACATTGTTGCAGGAAGGGGCCAGGATGGGGGACATTATTACAGTAAGAGGCCCAGGACAAAGGACATTATACCAGGAAGGAGCCCAGGATTGGGACGTTATTGCTGAAAGGGGGCTCAGGATGGGGGGTATTATACACAGAAGGTGGATATTATAACAGGAAGAGGCCCAGGATAGGGGATATTATAACAGGAAGGGGTGCAGGATGGGGAACATTATACCAGGAAGGGGCCTAGAATGAGAGACATTATTATAGGATGGGGCTAGGGCTACGATGGGGGAGATTATTACAGGAAACATCCAAGGCAAGGGCGAACACGCGCATCATTATCGGATCTAGAATGCTACAAGGGCCCATAGGCATTATACAAGGAAGGTGCCCAGGATAGGGGGAATTAGACAAGGAAGGGTCCCAGGATGGGGAGCATTATACAAGGAAGTAGCCTAGGATGAGAAGCATTATACAAGGAAGGGTCCCAGGATGGGGAGAATTAGACAAGGAAGGGTCCCAAGATGGGGAGCATTATACAAGGAAGTAGCCTAGGATGAAGAGCATTATACAAGGAAGGGGCGCAGGATAGGGAGCATTACACAAGGAAGGGGAGCAAGATGGAGAGCATTACACAAGGAAGGGGCGCAGGATGGGGAGCATTACACAAGGAAGGGGCGCAGGATGGGGAGCATTATACAAGGAAGGGGCGCATGATGGGGAGCATTATACAAGAAAGGGGCGCAGGATGGGGAGCATTACACAAGGCAGGGGTGCCAGATGGGGAGCATTATACAAGGAAGTAGCCTAGGATGAGATGCATTACACAAGGAAGGCGCGCAGGATGGGGAGCATTACACGAGGAAGGGGCGCAAGATGGGGAGCATTATACAAGGAAGGGGCGCAAGATGGGGAGCATTACACAAGGAAGGGGCGCAGGATGGGGAGCACTATACAAGGAAGGGGCGCATGATGGGGAGCATTATACAAGGAAGGGGCGCATGATGGGGAGCATTTTACAAGGAAGGGGCCAAGGATGGGGAGCATTATACAAGGCAGGGGTTCAGGATGGGGGGCATTGTACAAGGAAGCAGCCCAGGATAGGGAGCATTATACCAGAATGGGGATCATTATACCATGACATGGGCCAGGATGAAGGACATTACACCAGAAAGGGCACAATGATGGAGGTCATTATACCAGAATGGGGCCTAGGATGGGGGACAGGATACCAGGATGGAAGACATTGTTATAGGATGTGGGATATTATACTAGGATAGGGGACATTGTTACAGGAAGGGGCCAGGATGGGGGACATTATTACAGTAAGAGGCCCTGGACCAAGGACATTATACCAGGAAGGAGCCCAGGATTGGGACGTTATTGCTGAAAGGGGCTCAGGATGGGGGGTATTATACACAGAAGGTGGATATTATAACAGGAAGAGGCCCAGGATAGGGGATATTATAACAGGAAGGGGCGCAGGAAGGGGAACATTATACCAGGAAGGGGCCTAGAATGAGAGACATTATTATAGGATGGGGCTAGAGCTACGATGGGGGAGATTATTACAGGAAACATCCAAGGCAAGGGCGAACATGCGCATCATTATCGGATCTAGAATGCTATAAGGGCCCATACATCTGACCAACATGCTGGTGGGGGCCCAGGTCCAAATTTTGCACATCTACAGGAACATGGCATAACAATATGTCATATGTTGGGAAGGGTTTAAGCTACAGCACATTACATAGCCTCTTGCAGCTATATCAATGGAAAAATGAAAAATGTATGGCTTTTTGAAGACGGAAAGGAAAAAATGCAAAACAAAAAATGATCCGGTCCTGAAGGGATTAAGGATTTCCCACCCACAGTAAATGTTGTCACTCAGCTTTCTTCTCTTATGGCCCAGTCCGTCTCCCTGTTTTCTGCACCACTCTCGTAGTCATGTATTTTTTCTCCTTATAAACACTAATATATACTTGCTGATTTCTCCCCCCCACAGGTGAGAGACCTTCTGCAGAAAACTGTAGAAACTTTTGTCCGTTTATTTGACCTGATAGACGGGCAATTTTTACCAATCTTCAAAATGCAACTTACATTTGATGACGAGAAAATGGATTTCTATCCAAGCTTCCAGGACGTAGAAGAAGTTGTACTATTTATATTAACTCGGATCTCCAAGACCCTTCAGGTATCAGGATTTTTTTTTCAATGCTGACAACTTACTTTTTATAGTAGGTACATGTGTGGCTCACAGGTAAAAACTGCAGTAAAAAAAATTGGAAATTTGCTGCAACCATTTTGGAATATGACAGCAAAAAAAAAATATAGTACTGGCTGATTTACAATTGCTATTGGCTGTCACCTAGTATATGAGCGTCCGCAGCAGTATCCTCCGGTGGGCCCCCATGCAGGGATAGGACAACGAGTATATTGACTTTGTAATACACATTGCAAAAATATATGAGAATTATAAGTAGAAGAGTTGGGTAGCATAAACACTTTTACAGGCTCGGACTGGCCAACAGGAGAAATGGAGAATCCTCCGGTGGGCCCCCATGAAGGGATGGCTCTCCACTCCAGTCCCCTATTAAAGTGCACCTGTCAGCAGGAGTGTGCTCAGTAAACCACATACACTGTCAGGAGGGCGACATTACACAGAGTAAAATGATACCTTAGTTGATGAAATTCGTCCTGTGGTTCTTGTGTAATCTTTACTTTCAGTTTGGAAATAATGATATGCTTATGCTCCGGGGCGGCGTGTGGGGGCACTCTATCTGGTGCTCTGCTTACATATTCATGTGTATGCTCTTATGACAGCTCACTGATCGTCCACTGACCTGCCTCCTATTTTACCTAGCCCCGCACTACTAGATGCATTATGTAAAAGAGAAGGCAGGTCAGTGAAGGTACAGTGAGCTGTCATAAGAGCATACAGATGAATATGTAAGCAGAGCACCAGATAGAGCGCCCCCCACAGGCCGCCCCGGAGCACGAGCGTATCATTATCTCCAAACTGAAAGTAAATGTTACACAAGAACCACAGGACGGATTTAATCAACTAAGTTATCATTTTAATCAGTGTAGTGGCACCCACCTAACAATGTATGTGTTTTACTGAGCTCAATCCTGCTGACAGGTGCGCTTTAAATGTATAAGTGGTTAAATCTGAATTTTTGGGGTGACAGATGCCCTTTAAGCTCCCTTTAGTGGCCACTGAGGATACACAGCATGGCAGCTTTTATTTCATGTCTATGCTGAGGATATGGAGCTTTGTATGGAGTTTTTGATTTATTTATATCAAAATAGGTGGATGTTCAGGGGGTTTATATTAGAGACTTCTGCAGTATTCATGTCACTTTATAGAACGTTCTTCTTTGTCCAGAATATTCAGACGGTGCAGCCGTGGATTTCTGGTAGTAACACGGTTCAGATCATCGAGGCCAAACTCCCTGATTACATCTTTGATTCTGCCGCGCTGAAGCTGAAGGAGGCCGTCAGCCACAATCTACACCAGCCATTCAGGCATTTCCAAACCTACGGTAAGCGGGACGTGAATCATTAAAAGGATGATACATACGGTAAGCTGGACGTGAATCATTAAAGGGATGGTACATATGGTAAGCTGGACGTGAATCATTAAAGGGATGGTACATACGGTAAGCTTGACGTGAGTCATTAAAGGGATGGTACATACTGTAAGCTGGACGTGAATAATTATAGGGATGGTACATACAGTAAGCAGGATGTGAGTCATTAAAGGGATGGTACATACGGTAAGCTGGACGTGAATAATTATAGGGATGATACATACAGTAAGCAGGACGTGAGTCTTTAAAGGGATGGTACATACGGTAAGCTGGCTGCGAATCATTAAAGGCATGGTACATACGGTAAGCTGGACATGAGTCATTACAGGGATGGTACATAGGGTAAGCTGGACGTGAGTCATTAAAGGGATGGTACATATGGTAAGCTGGCCGCGAATAATTAAAAGAATGGTACATACAGTAAGCTGGACGTGAATCTAGTATTAAAGGGATGGAACAATCACAATCAGAAATCTCCTGCCGGCGCTTGCAGCGTGATATTCCTGTGGACGCTTTGATCCTGATACCTTTCCAAAAGCCATTGAACTCAGTGTTAGGGGTTCCCAGAGGTGTGATCCTCATCTATCAGACATTATCATGCAGAAATACTATATATCATTGGTCTAACAAGTACTGCAAAGAGGATCTGTCTCTAGATTTCACCATATAAATGTAGATTATCAAATTGATTTCTTAGACCTGATGAAGCCAGAGAACTCGCTTTCAAAAATCCATGTCCGATCAGCTGTATAATCCTCTTTGAAAGTTTTCTCCGCCCGATATTAAGATGAGTCTAGATACAACTATAAATTCTGTGTTATATTATTTGATAGTTGAAAGCTTCAGCTGGCTGGTGGATGGTTCAGCCGCGGAGAAAGTAGAAACTGTGTGCAAAGCAGTCATCAAAGCAAAAGGTGGCTACTTTGCAGAACCTAGAATATAAGACATATTTTCAGTTGTTTCACACTTTTTTGTTAAGTATATAATTCCACATGTGGTAATTCATAGTTTTGATGCCTTCAATGTGAATGTACAATTTTCATAGTCATGAAAATACAGAAAAATCTTTAAATGAGAAGGTGTGTCCAAACTTTTGGTCTGTACTGTATGTGTGATCATAATGTGTTTTTTTTTTTTACATATTGGACCTTCTTGCATATTATCTCGAACCGTCATTAAATTGACTCATCCCTGCACAGCAACACTGGCTTTGATGTTTCTAGTAAAAATCGACTGCTTATGCGCCGTTCATCATATGCAAGTTATCTAGGACTAGTCCAGCGGGACGTCACTTCCCACAAACAAATCCCACCTCAGATGCTGTGATCACACCCAAATCATGGCATCTTAGTCTCACCTGGCGACGTGGATCTTCTAAGCCTCGGGTCTGGGTGGGCACACGGACCCCGGGTGTTGGTGTGGCAAGCAGGAAGGCACATGAGCAGCAAGGAATTGGCACTCAGGAATCTTGGGAGCTGCAGGATGGATGTAGCGTAACCCAGTAGGAATGGAAGAAAGTTAACGCAGAAGGTGGAGCACACCAAACAAAAGTCTAAAAACTCAATCCTAAGACCCAGGTGTGTGTCCTAATGGTCCATAAATAGGATTTAGGAGATTATGTCACTGAGCTACACAGGACAACCTGTAAAACCTGACGTGGAGCACAACACGGGGCAGCAGACCGAAGTGAAGGAAGCAGAGCTCGGATACCCAAGACAGGTGTATAATACTTAATTTCACATGACCAATTTGCATATGACAGCCGGCACATAAAAAGTTTAGTCTTTTAAGGTAGAAACATTTTTGCCAGATATATACCGTGGATGTCAATGCAGGAATTTGGCATGCCTGAAGGACCTAACAGGTTCACTTTACGGGGACCCCCTTTGGTTCGTTTGAAGGGTCCCTTGACAATAAGCTGATCACAGCTGTAGTCGGGTGGACGCAGCAACGAGGACTAAGTTGCAGGAATCATTTTCTTACCATTCCCATTAGAATCAATACTGTCCTAAGTCCTACAGAGCGAGGGGTGCAACGTGTCCGATAATAATTGAGGGTCAAATCAGAAATCTCAAGGGTAAACGAGACTGATTTATATTTGTATTCCAGTTTATAGAAGAATTTCACACCCTGGCCAGAGATATCATGGGACTGCCCACCCGCGCTTACTTCACCATGGTACACCTCGACTACGATGACTTAAAGCAAGGCCTGGCTGACAAAGCAAAAAGTTTTGCAAATATATTACTAGATAGACTGGTGACAAATCACAGATTGGAGAATGAAGAGTGAGTAAAATCCTGGATTCAAGGAGGTTTCACAATAGAAAAAAATAATCTGTAATGGGCCTCTAGCTGCCATGTGCCATTCAGGGGCCCTTGGGGTCGAGGTCAAGTGTTACTTCTGCTATGATTTCATACAGTGAGTTATAGATGCTGATGCTACAGTAAAAGTTAAGAATCTCACATTACTTTACTTATGATACCATAAAATATCATCACATTCCAGTATATAATATACAGGTGCATCTCACTAAATTAGAATATCATCAAAAAGTTAATTTTTTTCATTTCTTCAGTACAAAAATTTAAATTCATATATTATATAGAGTCATTACAAACAGAGTGATATATTTCAAGTGTTTATTTCTGTTAATGTTGTTGATTATGGCTTACAGCCAATGGAAACACAAAAGTCATTATCTCAGTAAATTAAAATAATTAACAAATACACCTGCAAAGGCTTCCTAAGCTTTTAAAAAGGTCCCTTAGTCTGTTTCAGTAGGCTCCACAATCATTGGGAAGACTGCTGACTTGACAGATGTCCAGAAGGCAGTCATTGACACACTCCACAAGGTCCCAGAGTTCCAATTTTCATTTGGAAATCAAGGTCCCAGAGTCTGGAGGAAGAGTGGAGAGGCCACAATCCAAGCTGCTTGAGGTCTTGTGTGAAGTTTCCACAATCAGTGATGGTTTGGGGAGCCATGTCATCTGCTGGTGTAGGTCCACTGTGTTTTATCAAGACCAAAGTCAGCGCAGCCATCTACCAGGACATTTTACAGCACTTCATGCTTCCCTCTGCTGACAAGCTTTTTGGAGATGGAAATGTCATTCTCCAGCAGGACTTGGCCCCTGTCCACACTGCCAAAAGTACCAATACCTGGTTTACACACAACAGTATCACTGTGCTTGATTGGCCAGTAAACTCGCCTGACCTAATCCCCATAGAGAATCTATTATAGAGAATCTATAGGGTATTGTCAAGAGGAAGATGAGAGACATCAGACCCAACAATGCAGACGAGCTGATGGCTGCTATCAAAGCAACCTGGGCTTCCATAACACCTCAGCAGGGCCACAGGCTGATCGCCTCCATGCCACATTGCCGCATTGATGCAGTAATTGATGCAAAAGGAGCCCCGACCAAGTACTGAGTGCATTTACTGACTATACATTTCAGTAGGACATTTCAGATTTTAAAAACATTTTTCAATCTGTTGTTATAAAGTATTCTAATTTACTGAGATAATGACTGTTGTGTTTTCATCGGCTGTAAGCCATAATCATCAACATTAACAGAAATAAACACTTGAAATAGATCCCTCTGTGTGTAATGACTCTATATAATATAGGAGTTTCAATTTTTGTACTGAAAACTGAAATAAAGTAACTTTTTGATGATATTCTAATTTAGTGAGATGCCCCTGTGTGTAATAATCTTTGCTTCGCTTAGGATCTGCATGGAATTTGAGAAAATCAAGGAACAAGCGTTAAAGGCTCCTGAAACTAATGAAGATGTAATAGAGGAGATTGCGCTTGTGGAGCAGGCAAAGAATAAAAGCCTGGTAGAGCTAAAGTCCCGAATTGCTGTACTTACGTCCCTGGGTATAATTAGTGTAAAACATAATATATAGGATTATTCCGATATTTCTTGTGTCCTGGTTAATATGTATTTTTCCATATATAGGTCATGTCATACTAGCTATACTTACCAGTCCCCCTCCAGGTTTCAGTGATCAGATCCCCAACATGATCATGTGATTGCTGCAGCCTATCAGTGACTACGGTGGTAACCTGCTACAGCCAGTGATTGGCTACAGAAATCACATGTCCACATAGAGCAGGAAGAACACAAACTGATGGAGGGAACTGGAGTTGTGGAGCATCAGTATAATTTTATAACCTAAGTTTTTGGAAAAAATATAATTGGTGCAACCCCTGTGATTGTAGATGCTAGATACATTAATACATAGTGAGTTTCATTTTTTTAATTTTAGGAGTGTCAGCGGAGGATGAGTTATCTTCTAGATGTTCATTTATTTGTACCTGAAGATATCATCCTGAACTCAACAGTGTTACTGTGGCCAAAAAATATCAACCCAGTGTTTGATGAAAATGGCCAGGTATGTGGGCTCATTTCTGAAAATGGGGTCTCGGGTGCCAGCCCCAATGAAGCAGCAGCCCCCTGCAGTGTCCAGGTAATTAAACGGGGCGCTCTGGGAGCGTTTTTTGATAACTGTTCCTTTCTAAAAGCTGATTGAAAACGCCAAGTGTAAAGGAGAGGGCGAGCTGCTGGGGAAAAGAGAGAAACTTATGCTGGAACTGGAGAAACTTTTGCGTCGGATGGAAGAATTTGCAGAGTACTCTGAGCTGGATATGATGCAGCAGGTATGATAGTCACAGGCTGTGTTATAGTTTTCCCTCTTCTTATTTTCATTACTTTAAGACTCTTTTCATATTTGTACAGATCCTTTTTACCCAAAACGCATCATGGTTGTCGTGAACGATAATTTTTTTGTGCAACACAAAAGATCATTTCACCCGACGATCAAGTGTTTGGCCATTCGTCGGTGATTGGCAGCCTATTTATACTGCACAATTATCCTTAAACGAGCGTTCCTGGGAAGTAGTTATAAAATGCTCCCTAACTCCGGTTTGGAGTTGCATTAGGCTTTTTTTATGTTGTTTCTTTTGGGGGGGTTTCTATCCCTTTTTAAAGGCAAGAATCAAGAATATTGAGACTACAGCCAATAGTGTAACCTGAAGCTTCAATGCAAAATCTCCATTAGGGCCCCCAACTATTGCAGGTCTTTAATAGTAGTGATCTTCTCATATGAGTCAAAGAGACCTTTTGAGCCCCCCTTAGCTCCAGATGCAACTGCAACCCCTGCACGCACTGTAGTTACGCCCTTGACTGCAGCATTATTTTTGCTATGCAAAAAAAAACTATGAAAAAAACATAAACCCGACTGACCACCATTATCAGCCAGAACAGTCTTTATAGAGGCAGTCCCTAGTGCTTAACCTGAAGTGCAGTCAAACAAAGGCAGGTCAGAGGCAGTCGTCACACCTGAGCACTGGCGTATGAAAGCGTCCACTAGGCCTGAAACGCGTTGCATCCAATAGGCCTGAAACGCATTGCGTCCAATAGGCCTGAAACACGTTGCGTCCAATAGGCCTGAAACGCATTGCGTCCAATAGGCCTGAAACGAGTTGTTCCAATAGGCCTGAAACGCGTTGCGTCCAATAGGCCTAAAAATCGTTGCGTCCAATAGGCCTGAAAATCGTTGCGTCCAATAGGCCTGAAATACATTGCGTCCAATAGGCCTGAAATGCATTGCGTCCAATAGTCCTGAAATGCATTGCGTCCAATAGGCCTGAAATGCATTGCGTCCAATAGGCCTGAAATGCGTTGCGTCCAATAGGCCTGAAACGCATTGCGTCCAGTAGGCCTGAAACGCGTTGCGTCCAATAGGCCTGAAACGATTTGTGTCCAATAGACCTGAAAGGCCTGAAAGTTACAACTCTGACATCAGCTGTCTATAAAGTGGAGCATATAGGAGTCTGTATTCTGCAAATGAGAAGTAAAGTTCACCGGTGAGAAGTCAGTCTCATACTGTAACTTGTGAATGTCTAACTCATTTTCTTTAATGGAGGCAGTCCGGTTAACCCTTTACTTATCTGTGTTTATTGTGCCTGGTTTCAGTAAGTGACAGATGTGAGGACTGTACAGAAGCGAATAGCAGACGCAGAGGAGGCGGTGGCTTATATTAACAAAGAAGAAGCGCTGTATAAATGGGACCTTACAACATACCCTCAGCTGGATTCTTCAAAAGTCAACATCGAACCTTACCAGAAACTTTTTGCACTGATTTACAAATGGCAAAAAACTGAAAAAAAGTATGTGCACCCCATTGGGGAATTCTGAGTTAACTCTTGGCATGCCGTTATTTATTAACACCAGACGTGATCTGAAGTGGAGAGTAAATGGCGCATTTAAACAAGCTGATGATCATTCCCAATTATCAGCCCGTGTAAATGTGCCAGTAATCACCCGATGAACAAGCAAAACACTAATTCGTTGGGAACGAATCATTTATGGCAGCAAAAATCATCTTTATCTACAGCACTTCGCCCCTTGTAACGTTATAGGGACAAAGTATATCTAATAACCAATCGTTCTGTCCCCATCACTGTTCTTCGGTCCTGGAAATAACCAAGCGCCAAAAGTCTTGCATATATTACAAGGGGATTATGTGTTATTAAAGGGCTGTCCGGCCTTGGGGCACAAGTCTGCAGTCACTCCATGTGACTGCAGTCATGTGAATCCTCACAGCATGTGTACTGTGCGCGTTATAAGGATTCTCCAGCATCGGGAGCACAGGCGTGTGACAGCAAGTATGTGATTTGCATATATACGGTCACATCCCAACTAGACATATCCGGCCTTGCTCAATGCAGGCACATTGAGTGGAGCCAGACACGTCTAGTCGGAATGTGGTCTGAAGTATGCAAATCACATACTTGTGGTCACATAACAGCCCGTTCCCGGCACCGGAAAATCCTCGCAGTGAAGAATTTAAAAGTCTGCAGTTACATAGACTGTAGACTTGTACCCCAAGGCCGGACAATCCCTTCTGCAAAATAGGAGATAAATGTATGATCGGTAGGGGTCCTCCAGTAATCCTGAGGACAGAGGTTCCAAAGTCTGCTGTGTGAATGGAGTGATCGTGCGCATGCATAGCCAGTGCTCCATTCATGTCTATGGGAGCAGTCATGCGCATGCATAGCCATCACTCCCATAGATGCACACATGCTTCATTCACAAAGCTGTATCTAGGACCACCGCTTTCAAAACTGCTGGAGGCTGCAGCAGTCGGACTCCCAGTGATCAGACATTTATCAACAACCTTGTGGATAGGTGATTAAACATTATTTATGGGACAACCATAGCCATAGATGTAGAAGAGAAAAAAAGCAGAATAAACAGTAATAGATGAGCTAAAAACATGAAATTTATCAAAATATGTCTTGAAAAATCTCACGCTTCCAGGTGGATCGACGGCGCTTTCCTTGACCTGAACGGAGAAAGCATGGAAGCCGAAGTGGATGAATTCTTCCGAGAGGTCTACAAGATGATGAAACTGTTTCAGCAGAAGCAGAAGACGTTAGAAGAGGAGAAGAAAAAGGCGGCTCAACACCGGACACTGTCTGAAGATAAGGATTCGGTGGACGAGGAAAAGAAGGAAAGCCGCATAGTTCTCATGTGTTCTGCCATCACCGAGCAAATCAAGGCTTTTAAGGTAGATGCATCATATAATGGATATATCAGTAATCTGGGCCAGGTTTGCTGGAGCGCGCTGTTACCTCCCAATCCCAGCCAACTTTAGCACAGTGGTTACTATCGAGACAGCAGCGGTGGTCGGTCTCCTAGGCAACGATCTGTAAACAAAAGAAAAGTCTTAATATCTCAAGAACGGCTGCAAATGTCAAGAAGCAGTAAATTGCAAAAGTGCAGGTTTTTACAATATCTATGAAGATGGGAATAACCCTTTAATTCATTTTTGTAGCCGTAATCCCGGGACACTGATTATGATTGACTCCTTTTCAGGAATATATCCCTCTGGTGAGCATCCTTTGCAACCCATGCCCCTCCTATATATCCATCCTGGCCTCCATGTGTCCAGCCTGCCCCCCTTCATATATCCATTCTGTCCCATATATCTATATATATCTATATCTATATCATATATATATAACAGTTTTGATTTATATATATCCATCCTAGCCCCCCATATATGCATCCCACCCCACCCCATATATCTATCCAGGTCCCCACGTGTCCAGCTTGCCCCCCTTCACCTCCATGCGTCCATCCAGGTCCCCACGTGTCCAGCTTGCCCCCCTTCACCTCCATGCGTCCATCCAGGTCCCCACGTGTCCAGCCTGCCCCCCCTTCAGCCCCATGCGTCCATCCAGGTCCCACGTGTCCAGTCTGCCCCCCCTTCAGCCCCATGCGTCCATCCATGTCCGCACATGTCCAGCCTGCCCCCCCTTCATCTCCATGCGTCCATCCATGTCCCCACGTGTCCATCCTGACCCCCCTTCAGCCCCATGCGTCCATCCATGTCCCCATGTGTCTATCCTGACCCCCCTTCAGCCCCATGCGTCCATCCATGCATCCTGGGTAGGTGTTTATGCCCCTGCATCCATCCATCCTGGGTAGGTGTAAATGCCCCTCCAGCCATCCATCCTGGGTAGATGTATATGCTTTTCCATTCATCCATCCATCCTGGGTAGGTGTATATGCTTTTCCATTCATCCATCCATCCTGGGTAGGTGTATATGCCCCTCCATCCATCCATCCATCCATCCATCCATCCAATCTATCTATCTTTCTATCCCTTCCTTTCTGAGATAAGCTGCAATAATGCATTTGTCCTTTGCTACACCTTTGCACATACACCATATACCTAGTCAGTGGCCTTGTTATCAGCTGCTACTCTTTTAATTCAACTGTCCCATCAGGTGGGTGTTGCTGAGTACCACGCATTTAAAAAAAATGTGGGGCCGTTGCGATTTCTTTAGTGAAATGCTGGCTCCCTCTGGTGGAGCACTGACTTCTTTAATTTTCTATCTATGGATGAAAAAAAGATAAAAAAAAGTTTGGTCTGAGATGTTGTTTTAAAGTGCTACCTATGTCTGTCAATCAGAGCATCCTATTGGTTTTCACCCAGGCAGATAGATTGCTTGCAATAGATGTAATGAGTGAATGGAACAATGGAATAATGCAAGAGAATGGGACAATGGAACAATGGAATAATGCTAGAATGGAAGAATGGAACATCATTGCACATGTCATAATGGGCTCCTAGCCTTTATCTGGCTGTGCTTCGGCAGTCAGCTACAGTCTGCAGGGAGCCTGTAGACTAGGAAGAAGGTCGACCGCTGCTTGTTTGTTCACTAATTAGTTATCCTCTCCCCATCCCCTTGTCTGCAGGTGCATGGGACATTGGGGGGGAGGGGAGAATGTTTGAAAATAGGCAGACTCATGCAGATTAAAAATGCATGCGTGGGCTGCAGCTGCAACAAGCAGTAAAGTTGTCGGTTTTAAGATGTCTATTGATGAACAACATGTCCTCCTAAGGGGAGTCTTTGTCCCTATCCCTACAATGGGTGCATTCTTGAAGCCAGGGTGCAGTCATAGGCCAAAACCAATTCAGGTTATCTCTTCTTGGCCTTTTGGCTAACATCAAGTGTAGTATCTGTTCTCATTTAGTATATGTGCTTTGCTTTTACCAATATATTGTATTGTAATGTAATGTTATCTATCTATCTATCTACCCCTTCCTTCCTGAGATAAGCTGCAATAATGCATTTGTCCTTTGCTACCCCGTTGCACATACACCATATACCTAGTCAGTGGCCTTGTTATCAGCTGCTACTCTTTTAATTCAACTGTCCCATCAGTTGGGTGTTGCTGAGTACCACGCATTTAAAAAAAATGTGTGGGCCGTTACGATTTCTTTAGTGAAATGCTGGCTCCCTCTGGTGGAGCACTGACTTTTTTAATTTTCTATCTGTGGATGAAAAAAAGATAAAAAAAAGTTTGGTCTGAGATGTTGTTTTAAAGTGCTATCTATGTCTGTCAATCAGAGCATCCTATTGGTTTTCACCCAGGCAGATAGATTGCTTGCAATAGATGTAATGAGTGAATGGAACAATGGAATAATGCAAGAGAATGGGACAATGGAACAATGGAATAATGCAAGAATGGAAGAATGGAACATCATTGCACGTGTCATAATGGGCTCCTGGCCTTTATCTGGCTGTGCTGCTGCAGTCAGCTACAGTCTGCAGGGAGCCTGCAGACTAGGAAGAAGGTGGACCGCTGCTTGTTTGTTCACTAATTAGTTATCCTCTCCCCATCCCCTTGTCTGCAGGTGCATGGGACATTGGGGGGAGGGGAGAATGTTTGAAAATAGGCAGACTCATGCAGATTAAAAATGCATGTGTGGGCTGCAGCTGCAACAAGCAGTAAAGTTGTGGGTTTTAAGGTGACTATTGATGAACAACATGTCCTCCTAAGGGGAGTCTTTGTCCCTATCCCTACAATGGGTGCCTTCTTGAAGCCAGGGTGCAGTCATAGGCCAAAACGAATTCAGGTTATCGCTTCTCGGCCTTTTGGCTAACATCAAGTGTAGTATCTGTTCTCATTTAGTATATGTGCTTAGCTTTTACCAATATATTGCATTGCAATGTTATCTATCTATCTATCTATCTATCTATCTATCTATCTATCTATCTTCCCGGCTGCTTGTTTTCCCTCTATCCACACCCTCCTCTTCTTTGATTGACAGCTCTGGCTTCATAGAACCAGAGAAAGAAGGAGACAGAGGTAAAACAAGCAGGTGGGAAGGTGTATATAAAGGATTGGCCCACGCCGTGATCCACGGAGCGCTTGTACTTGGTTTCAACAGTCATTCTGTGCTGACAGTCCCTTTAAAATCAGTGTTTCCCAAACTTCAGTCCTCACGGCCCCCCACAGGTCATGTCTTCAGGATTTCCATAGTATTGCACAGGTGAGAGAATTCCTGATTCCTTGATGATACTTTCATCACATGTGTAATACTGAGGAAATCCTGAAAACCTGACCTGTTGGGGGCCATGAGGACTGGAGTTTGGGAAACACTGCTTTAAATGGAGCGGTGCTGCAGTTTTATTATTCAGCAATTAGCAGGATCCCCCAACAATTTCTTAAGCAATGAGAAAATGCAGTCCCTAATGATGTCCTCTGACAATAAGCGGATCACGGACAGCAGATGCATTGGGTTCTGCATTTCTTGGAGAATGGGATGGGGCAGCTTCTGTCTTCTCAGTGATACAATCAGGAAGGAGATGCAGCGTGAGACAATCCCTGTCTACATCTTTGATCTGATCATCAATACAGAGGGCTGATTGGTGAAGACAGAGGGAAAGGCTAATAAAATTATTAAAAAAAAACTTAGTTTTTCGGCTGGCACTTCCTCTGGGGTCAGTATGCCAACCTCATTGACTTCATAGCACTTGCCAGAGTGGGCAGACACGATTTTATTGCCTTTACACACGTCACCTCCACACAGGGCGATGCTGCTACGACGCCTCTGTAGTGATCAAACGTGGAGTCAAACAGCAGGGCTTTAAGAGGGCTGCCCTTTTCAATCTTGGGACTAAAACACAAGAATAAGACATCCTGTTAAAGGGGATAAAGGTAAGTAAACAGCGTTCAGTCCGGGGTGATGAATTCCAAAAGATAAAGTTTATTCCGCCATCACATAACGTTTCGACCTGTTATAGGTCTTTATCAAGTATATACAAAGACATACAGGGATACTGATCCCCTTTAAGGAAAATCAGTGGCCAGAACCCTTTAAATTCCCCTTAAATGGTCCAAAACTGAAACTGTGGGAACAATATAATCCACTTAGGGTTCAGCAAACTTACAGTCAAGGATTTGATAAAATTATCTACACCCTTGTATCTCCGGAAAGCATAGCGTATGTTCACGTGCTGAAAATGCCGACCAGTGCTGGTGAGCAGAGGTCCGCAGCTTGTGACACTCCTGCTGTAGTGAAACTACAGGTCCCAGCAGACTGACGGTCTCTCATCAAGTTATGCTGGGAGCCGCAGTTTCACAAATAGTGCTAGAGGATCCATGTCAGAAATATGAGGCTGCCACTAGGGTTTCTCCCACAAATATGTAATCGGACGTGGAGCAGATCTGCACGTGGATGAGCCATATTCTCTATCTGTGAACATACTACTCCTTCACTCAGATTCTAAGTGGTTCTGCAGCGCATCTGTGCAGAGCAAGCTGTCAATCAAAATCCGGGCCGGGTTTACAGCCGTCGCCCCTGATATAGCGAGCGGTGCTGTGATCCAAGACTGTAGCCGCTCCGTGCACAACGATGAGTGAAGGCCGGCGGCTGCAGGGAGGAAAGAAGTTAATTTTCTCCCGGTACCTACACTATCAATAAGGCGGCAGGGCAGCATTGTAACAATATTTATCTGCAGATTAACCCTATACCTGCAGGTACATAGCATTTTCCAAGGTGACAGGTTCCCTTTAATAAAGAGAAGATGGATAGAGCCGCATTAGTCCGTACTCTCGGTGGAAGCCTCCTGACAACTTCTTGAAGAACACTTTCCACATTTGTTCCAAGCTTCCCCGACATCTAATAGAAATAAACAGAGAAATGAATTTCTTAATACAGTTTAGAACTCGGCTACAACGAATCAGAAGAAATGAAACCTGTTTGAAGCTGACAAGCAATCAAGCCCCTCCGTAAGCCACACAGAACATGGCTACTTATGTCATCTGCAGGTGATTAAAGGAACCTGTCATGTTGAAATGGTATAAGATCTGTAGGGGGTGTTGTAGAGCAGAGAAGTTGATCAGACTGATAGACATATCTGTGGGAAGAGAGTCAGCAAAACTGGCATTTTATGCAGTGAAAAGTCCTGCCGTATGTACACTGGTCCAGTGGGCGGTCCTACTAAGTGATTGACAGTTCCCTGTATGACCATGCAGGCAAAGATAGCTGTCAATCACTAGTAGGACCGCCCACTGGACTCATCTGTACAAACAGCAGGATTCCACTGAATAAATTGATACAGGAAAAACATCTATCTTTGTACCGCATTAGCCAGTAGATAGAAGAGTATTTAGATTTGAGAGTCCTCAGTGGTTGATACCATCTTTTCCGTTAGCCATTGAAAGGTAACAAATTGCAGGCTTTCCAGACTACTCAGGTCTCAGGTCTGCCTGATGAAGAAGCCGGAGTAGTCTGGAAAGCTTGCAATTTGTTACCATCTTTTCAGTTAGCCATTAAAGGTATCAACCACTGAGGACTCTCAAATCTAATGAATAAATTACAATTTATACTGAATCTTCTCCCACAAACCTATATATCGTTCTGCTCAGTTTCTCATGGATAAAACCTGTACATCTGAATGGGGCTTTAATGTTGTTATTACAATCATGTAACCGCAGATCACAAAATCTTTCATATGATCATTTTTTTAACACCTAAAATCCCAATGGACATTTATGTTTACTAAAGGATTCCTTCCCCATTCTTTTGGCAGCTCTTCTTTAGGTATGGACACAGACCGGCATCCGGCATAAAGACATCTGGAGACTTTTCCTTTTTCTGTGATATTGGATAATCTTCTTCATTTCTAACGCTTTAAATCTTTCAAATTCTTTCTGAAAAATGTATCATAAAGGGACTTTCTCAGGTCAGTTTTGCTTGTGGTTGTGTTACCATTATTTGTGCCAAATGTATCAAAGTGTTGCACGATGTTTGATAAATGTTTATGTAGCACTTCCATCTATCTTTATTTATTTTACTCACTTATATGGCACCATTAATTTCACAGCACTTTACAGACATTATCATCACTGTCCCCATCGGGGCTCACAATCTACATTCCCTATCAGTATGTCTTTGGAGTGTGGGAGGAAACCGGAGAACCCGGAGGAAACCCACGCAAACACAGGGAGAACATACAAACTTCTTGCAGATGTCGTCCTTGGTGGGATTTGAACCCAGGATCCCAGTGCTGAAAAACAACAATGCTAACCACTGAGAAACCGTGTATCTTTATCCACTTTTAACGTCACCCGTCGTTCTTAGACCTGTGTAGCTTACCAAGCCCAATTTCTAAAAGTTGCAAGAGTGCTGTAAAATAGGAAGCTGCACATTTTTGCGCAAAAATGATGCGTCACAAAAGTTTTTTGCTTTTTTTTAACACCAAAAATTGATGTAAATTCCTCGCTACATTGCCCCTTTTCCAGCCACATTTTGTAGAAAAAAATAAAAGACAAGGTACAGACAGCGGAGTTAAATTTGCCTACAGGAATGATTTTGATCTGGAGCGCATCGTACCCGGATACAGTCACTAGCGGGAACGTCAAACATCTTCTCAATTTGTTTCTCCACCCTTTCCGGATCTGCATTCTTCAAGTCTATCTAAAAGCAAAAGTATAAATACTAATTATTTATCAAAGCTGGACAACATCTAGAAACCATATAATAAAACTGGCTTAAAATATAGTGTGAACAAGAGTTTAGGGAGAGATGTACAACTGGCACTGGCCTATAAAAGGGATTGTGTAATCGTACAAAACTAGCAAAAATGTAAAGTGCCTGGAAAACAAGGAACGTACAATTTACCTCTTAGTAAAAATCCTATGCTTTCTCAAGAACAGAGGAATTTTAATTTCATAATTTTTTTTTAATCAAATAATTTTTATTGAAAAACTCCAACTACAAATATTCCATCTTTCAAATAACATACAGTTATATGAAAAAGTTTGGGCACCCCTATTAATCTTAAGCTTAATGTTTTATAAAAATTGGTGTTTTTGCAACAGCTATTTCAGTTTGATATATGTAATAACTG
Source organism: Phyllobates terribilis (assembly GCF_046119375.1). Taxonomy (NCBI): domain Eukaryota; kingdom Metazoa; phylum Chordata; class Amphibia; order Anura; family Dendrobatidae; genus Phyllobates; species Phyllobates terribilis. The sequence continues at coordinate 6,405,484 of NW_027362836.1, forward strand.
TTGGACACAGTAATGTTTCTGCCTTGAAATGAGGTTTATTGTACTAACAGAAAATGTGCAATCTGCATTCAAACAAAATTTGACAGGTGCATAAGTATGGGCACCTCACCAGAAAAGTGACATTAATATTTAGTAGATCCTCCTTTTGCAAAAATAACAGCCTCTAGTCGCTTCCTGTAGCTTTTAATGAGTTCCTGGATCCCGGATGAAGGTATTTTTGACCATTCCTCATTACAAAACAATTCCAGTTCAGTAAAGTTTGATGGTCGCCGAGCATGGACAGCCCTCTTCAAATGATCCCACAGATGTTCAATGATATTCAGGTCTGGGGACTGGGATGGCCATTGCAGAACATTGTAATTGTTTCTCTGCATGAATGCCTGAGTAGATTTGGAGCGGTGTTTTGGATCATTGTCTTGCTGAAAGATCCATCCCATGCGTAACTTCAACTTTATCACTGATTCTTGAACATTATTGTCAAGAATCTGCTGATACTGAGTGGAATTCATGCGTCCCTCAACTTTAACAAGATTCCCGGTGCCGGCATTGGCCACACAGCCCCAAAGCATGATGGAACCTCCACCAAATTTTACTGTGGGTAGCAAGTGTTTTTCTTGGAATGCTGTGTTTTTTTGCCGCCATGCATAACGCCTTTTTGTATGACCAAACAACTCAATCTTGGTTTCATCAGTCCACAGGACCTTCTTCCAAAAAGAAATTGGCTTCTCCAAATGTGCTTTTGCATACCTCAGCTGACTCTGTTTGTGGTGTGCTTGCAGAAACGACTTCTTTCGCATCACTCTCCCATACAGCTTCTCCTTGTGCAAAGTGCGTTGTATAGTTGACCGATGCACAGTGACACCATCTGCAGCAAGTTGATGCTGCAGCTCTCTGGAGGTGGTCTGAGGATTGTCCTTGACTGATCTCACCATTCTTCTTCTCTGCCTTTCTGATGTTTTTCTTGGCCTGCCACTTCTGGCCTTAACAAGAACTGTCCCTGTGTTCTTCCATTTCCTTACTATGTTCCTCACAGTGGAAACTGACAGGTTAAATCTCTGAGACAGCTTTTTGTATCCTTCCCCTGAACAACTATGTTGAATAATCTTTGTTTTCAGATCATTTGACAGTTGTTTTGAGGAGCCCATGATGCCACTCTTCAGAGGAGATTCAAACAGGAGAAAAACTTGCAAGTGGCCACTTTAAGTAGCTTTTCTCATGATTGCATACACCTGGCTATGAAGTTCAAAGCTCAATGAGGTTGCAAAACCAAAAAAAGTGCTTTAGTAAGTCAGAAAAAAGTAGGTAGGAGTATTTAAAACAAGAAAATGATAAGGGTGCCCATACTTATGCACCTGTCAAATTTTGTTTGAATGCAGATTGCACATTTTCTGTTAGTACAATAAACCTCATTTCAAGGCAGAAACATTACTGTGTCCAACAGTTATTACATATATCAAACTGAAATAGCTGTTGCAAAAACACCAATTTTAAGAAAACATTAAGCTTAAGATTAATAGGGGTGCCCAAACTTTTTCATATAACTGTACATGACATAGTAATTCCATAGTAAAAATATGAACAAAGTATCTGAACTTCAATTCCCATAACCTACCCTAAACCCAAATCCCAACACTCCAGAGAGAACCATTTTCAGAGCAGTTCTAGAATAACGGACTATAGCATTCGTAGAAGGGGGAAGAAGATAAAAAAGTGACTAACAAAGGGGTAGCAGCGTTTTAATGTTATCATTTACTGCTTGATGCCTGAGCCGGGGAGTGCACGCTTGAAAACTGTTGCAGGCTGCTGTAATCACAGGACACAAGCAAACAGCATGGCATTTCCTATCAGCAGGGAGGAAGTAAAGGGAACAGTAATGAAAGTCTCCTCCTACTCCGCTCCATATTGAAATGAATAGTGTGCATCCTACAAATGAGATGCATACAGCAAACAATTGATTTTCCATACATAGGTTTTGAGTTGACCACTGGATATACACATGTGTATCACTAATTACCAGAACTGGAAATCGAAAAAAAAGACGAGCAAGTTTGGGGTGAATCCTGCCTTCATTACTGCACAGCCGCTCAGAGGGATCGGTACTAGGAACAGCAGGAGTGCCGGCGATGTTCACAGATTTACCTGCTGCGGGACTGAAGGAGTCTGATCGTGCTCGGCTCGAAGCTTTTTACCTTGTTTACGACAGGAATAATTGAAAGCTGTGCTTCAAAGGCCAGGAAGAAGTTTGCCACCGTTTGCGCTTGAATACCCTTAAGGGGGAAAAAAAAATATATACATATATACAAATACTGAAACATCTAAATGCATTAGAACATCAAACCCGGTGAACCGGTAAATGACTTGTCCTCCAGGGATACAGGCTACTGTCATTCAGTTATTATTGAATAGGAATTTTACATTTTATGTGATCACCACGCTAGAATGTAAATGATGAAAACACAACACAACTCCTCATCATATGAATATATTTTGTGTTTTATAGAACAGCATTTCTGTGGAATAACACGACTGATTTACTATGTATGCACCATAGCCTTCATTTGATGTCACTTACAGTCACCTGTCACCTTGCCCCAACTCTGCAATCCCCAATATCAGTCCATGACCTCAATGGGGTCACTATAAAATTCTAAAGAGGACTGGTCATGTCTCTATTAGAAAATAGACAAACTTAGGATAGAAACAATATGAGCATATACCCTGCTATAAGTAAGTAAAAAGCAATAGTGAATATACAGTACAGACCAAAAGTTTGGACACACCTTCTCATTTAAAGATTTTTCTGTATTTCCATGACTATGAAAATTGTACATTCACACTGAAGGCATCAAAACTATGAATTAACACATGTGGAATTATATACTTAACAAAAAAGTGTGAAACAACAGAAAATATGTCTTATGTTCTAGGTTCTTCAAAGTAGCCACCTTTTGCTTTGATTACTGCTTTGCACACTCTGGGCATTCTCTTAATGAGCTTCAAGAGGTAGTCACCGGAAATGGTCTTCCAACAATCTTGAAGGAGTTCCCAGAGATGATTAGCACTTGTTGGCCCTTTTGCCTTCACTCTGCGGTCCAGCTCACCCCAAACCATCTCGATTGGGTTCAGGTCTGGTGACTGTGGAGGCCAGGTCATCTGGCGTAGCACCCCATCACTCTCCTTCTTGGTCAAATAGCCCTCACACAGCCTGGAGGTGTGTTTGAGGTCAATGTCCTGTTGAAAAAAAAAGATGGTCCCACTAAATGCAAACCGGATGGAATAGCATGCCGCTGCAAGTTGCTGTGGTAGCCATGCTGGTTCAGTATGCCTTCAGTTTTGAATAAATCACCAACAGTGTCACCAGCAAAGCACCCCCACACCATCACACCTCCTCCTCCTTGCTTCACGGTGGGAACCACGCATGTAGAGTCCATCTGTTCACCTTTTCTGCGTCGCACAAAGACACGGTGGTTGGAACCAAAGATCTCAAATATGGACTCACCAGACCAAAGCACAGATTTCCACTGGTGTAATGTCCATTCCTTGTGTTCTTTAGCCCAAACAAGTCTCTTCTGCTTGTTGCCTGTCCATAGCAGTTGTTTCCTAGAAGCTATTTTACCATGAAGGCCTGCTGCACAAAGTCTCCTCTTAACAGTTGTTTAAAAGATGTGTCTGCTGCTAGAACTCTGTGTGGTATTGACCTGATCTCTAATCTGAGCTGCTGTTAACCAGTGATTTCTGATGCTGGTGACTCAGATAAACTTATCCTCAGAAGCAGAGGTGACTCTTGGTCTTCCTTTCCTGGGGCGGTCCTCATGGGAGCCAGTTTCTTTGTAGCGCTTGATGGTTTTTGCCACTGCACTTGGGGACACTTTCAAAGTTTTCCTAATTTTTTGGACTGACTGACCTTCATTTCTTAAATTAATGATGGCTACTTGTTTTTCTTTACTTAGCAGCTGTTTTCTTCCCATAATACAACTTCTAACAGTCTATTCAGTAGGACTATCAGCTGTGTATCCACCTGACTTCTGCACAACACAACAGATGGTCCCAACCCTATTTGTAAGGCAAGAAATCCCACTTATTAAACCTGACAGGGTACACCAGTGAAGTGAAAACCATTTCCGGTGACTACCTCTTGAAGCTCATCAAGAGAATGACAAGAGTGTTCCAAGCAGTAATCAAAGCAAAAGGTGGCTACTTTGAAGAACCTAGAATATAAGACATATTTTCAGTTGTTTCACACTTTTTTGTTAAGTATATAATTCCACATGGGTTAATTCATAGTTTTGATGCCTTCAGTGTGAATGTACAATTTTCATAGTCATGAAAATACAGAAAAATCTTTAAATGAGAAGGTGTGTCCAAACTTTTGGTCTGTACTGTATATAATATAGGGTACTTAGTAAACATGGTTTTTGATTTAAAAAAAGCCATCCCACCAGCACCAAGGTGTACCCAGTCAGTTATGTGAAGTATATAATAAAATACACTTTAGTACAATATTAGTATCTTGTCCCTTTAAATCTGCAGCTACTTCTGTCACCATGGTAACTGCATTCATACTCAGCCAATAGGATTGCTCGGTTTGAATTTGGAAAAAAAAAAAAAAGTTCTATATGGTCAGTTTGTTCCATCTCATCTGAGTGTGAAGACAGACACCTGCGATCAGCGAGAGATTATAGGTATAAGACGTGATATAATATAACGGACGGAGCCACATCCCATCACACGCACTCAGCGACCACAACTGACAGGAATCAGCACATTTACCAGACAATAAGTTATTATTCCCCAACACATGATACGCTGAGACACCAGTGGGGGGTGCCGCACTCGTTACATCTCCCATCTGGATGGATCCAGCGACGAGATCCTGATATTTATCCCCAGCTCCGCTCCTCCATAGGGAATGGTCCAGATGCACGCAGAACGGACCGAAGTGTAATACTGCTAGAACTCTGCATGATATCATATCCTCCATATATACCACATAATAAAGAGGTGCTCCCACTGGGAGAGGTCATCACCTATCCAGAGATCAGTGATAACTTGTTCCAACTAGACATCCCCTTTAATGGAAGAGATCACATCTCTAACAGTCAATACGCTATTCATTCCCAATCTTCCCTGTGCCCAGTAATGCCCCTGAGTATATCGCCAATATGAGCCAATCACCAAACCCTCTGCTGACTGTTCCCCATGTTTTATAGATTTTGGATCCGTTTCTACAAGAGAAGATATCAGCGGCCACCATGGGGATGGGTTACTCTGCCAGCGATGGAGCAGGTAGTATCCACCAGCCTGTGATATCTGACCTTCCTCCATATTCTGCTGTTACATGCGTTTCTTCAGCTTTACCCCTTCCCAACAGAACCAATTGATGTTTTTTTCTGTTTCTTCCTTCGCTTTTTCCAAGGGTTATAACTTTTTCATGTCTGTCCACATAGTGTGAGGTCTTGTTATTTTGTAGGATGAGCGGTACTTATAAATCACACCATTCATTTACCACATAGTACTAGAAAACGGGAAAAACATTCCAAGTGCAGTAAAAGTGCGAAAAAAAAAGCCTGACCCTGTTTTTCTGGGAAGGGTTTTAACGGCGTACATAGTGTGGTAAAAATGACCTGGTAATAGGATCCTACTCCTCAGTGTGATTACAGCAAGACCAAACTTCTCCAAGAGTTTTGGCAAAAGAAAAAACTTTTTTTTGATGGTGTCACCATTTTTTCTGAGACCCGTAACATTTTCGTTTTTCGGGTTGATGGAGCTGTGTGGGGGCTTATTTTTTGAAGGGCAAGAGGACTTTATTGATAATGTGGCACCCCAGGGGTCTGGTTTCCACAGTAACAGCAGTGTTATGTCTGAGAGCAGGTGGGAGATCTCTTGGTCAGGAATCCTATGCATGCCACACCTCCTGCCCAGTCCTGGGAGGGGAAGGACTTCCCCTATATAAACCTGGGGCTGAGGCAGGGTTAGAGAAGAAGAGTAGAGAGAAGAAGAGAAGCAGTGATAGGAAAGAAAGATCAGGAGCTCTGTGGGAGTCGTGCTAAGAGGAGATCAGGGCTGGAAGCTGTAGAGCTCGCCCTGATTGAAGATTTCTTACCGGACCCGGAGTCCGAGGCTGTGGGGACTAACTCCTACCCAGCAGCAGAAACCGACCGGCAGGGGATTTCAGGTCCTCTGGCCCAGAAACCCGAAGGCTCGGTCACACGTGTGGGACCAGCACCGCCGTCGTGGAGCGGAAGCTACTAGAAGGCCCCGAGTCACCGGCCATACGGGTGAGCACCACACGGTACACTCAGGGACGTGGGCTACCTTTACCCGCCTCTAGCAAGGTAGCCAGAAGAGTACAATTAGTTGGGGAGGCCTACAACTCCGCCTGGCCAAGGGGGATCCCATCTGCTCAAGGACTGACCAGGCCCCGACCGCTAGCCAGTACTCCGGGAGGGTCTATCTTTGTCACCAGTAAAGACCCTGAACTACACCGTATCGTCTCTGAGTGATTCCTGCTACCCCCATCATCCACGTCGGCTGCCCTGAGGCCATACCCCTCCCGTTGGGGGTTATACCATCCACGCTGCACCATCCTCCCACCGGCCTCAGCGGTTTGCCCTGCAGCGGCAGCTCCATAGCTGCATTCAACGGGTGGCGTAGTCGTTCTACATCTACTGCTAATATACCGCCACTTAGTCTGACTCCCTGGGCACGGACCGGGTCACCGCCACGAGACTACTACCCTTATCAGATCCGGCTCCGGGTAGTCCCTGCGTGCGCAACGCTGCATCACATAGGCCCAGGGCGCGTCAATTTTTGGCGTAGTCGGCAGGATCTCGTGCCCGCAACCACCGGGTACTGCGTGCCTGAAAAAGACTGTTCAAACTTACCAGTGGTGAAGATTCCCGCCATCCGGCGCCATCTTCTACCTTCTTCCCGCCATCCGCGAAGTTTTCCCGCCATCCGGCGCCATCTTCTGCCTTCTTCCCGCCATCCGTGGAGTTTTCCCGCCGTTGGACGCCATCTTGAAGACGCCGCGCGGGAAGAAGAGGGGCGTGGACTCCGAAAGCACGCGAGAACTGAAGCCCCGCCTCATGTCCGGACGTTGCGTAAGGTCCTGGAAGGAGCCCAGCAGACGCCAACGTCACAGGAGCGCGACGGAAGGTCCTCAACCCTGACGATCCACTGCGGAGCCGCGGCCTACGGAAGAGGATCATCGCAAGGTAGGCCACGGTCCACTAGGGGGGAGGAAGATGTCGGATACGGAGGAGAGCTTCACTGCCTCAACCCCCGCCAGCGCCACCGCTGCTGCAGTCATGCCTTTCACCATGCCCTATATCCCGGGAGCGGCCTGGCTACCCCAGTACTCAGGGGAGTCACATACTCTACATGACTTTAGAGAAAAGCTGGATAGCCTCTTCCAGGTGTACCCCCACACAGAAGAGCAAAAAGTGAGCATCCTGGTGGCCCAATTAACTGGGGCAGCCCAAAGGGAGGTAAAGTCCTGGCCACCTGGGGGAAGGACTGTCACAGGGATACTAACCCGGCTGAAGGATACCTTTGATACCCGCACCTCAGCCGAGATCAAGCTTAGATTCTACGGGTGCAAGCAGCGAGCACAAGAGAGTATAAGGGACTATGCACTAAACCTACAAGAGGCCCTGAGAGCCATTAAGCAGACCGACCCTGACGGCGTGGGAGACGAGGACCGGCTGTTGACTGAACAATTTATAGAGGGTTTATATTGCAATGCCCACCGAACCCAGTTGCGGGCAATGGCCTTACAGGACCCTCATCTGGGATTTGCACAGTTCAAGGACAGAGCCATCCGGGTGCTCCGAGAACTGGCACCAGGTGGCGTTGTGACCCACAGACGCCCCACTACCACTTACCACCAAGAGGCGGCGCCCTTGTCGGCAGGGCCTGTGGGAGCTGATGCGCAGGCTTTGAACAATGACCCGGCTCCCGACCTGCACCATCAGGTCCAAGAGCTAGCTAAAAGCGTTGCTGCGCTAACCCGAACTGTGCAGTCTTTACAGGTTTCTACTCCAGGGAAGATCCAGCTGGCATCCGGACCGGAGGACATCCCGTGGCGCCGACCAAGGAGGACCCCACCGGCCAGAGGAAGACCCAGCGACCGATACAACGAGGACGGACAACCTATCTGCCGCCGCTGCAATCAACCCGGACATATGGCAAGGTACTGTCCTTTAAACTGGCACAACCTAGGGTAGAGGGCCAACCCCTAGGAAAAAGATCATCAGGCCCATCAAACTGGCGTGACAAATATGTGGGAGGACGTCCAGTCTTGCCTGTGGTACTGGATGGCATTCCTATGAGTGCCCTACTGGACACTGGGTCACAGGTCACCACCATCCCGTACGTGCTCTTCAAGCAGTACTGGAATGACTCGGATATAACCCGCTACCCTGACGACGACTTGAGTATCATCGCCAGCAATGGTCAGCCCGTGCCATAGATCGGATTTAAAGAGGTGACCATTAAAATCGGTAGAGTCGAGCTGGCAGCCCAGGGACTGATCATTGTGGACATTGATAAGCGCGAGAGTCACCCTAAGATAACTCTAGGAACTAATGTAATTGAAAATTGTCTTGCAGAGGTGATTTTTATTTTACAGCAGGTTGCCAAGAACGCCAGCTCCGGCCAGCAGCGAGTGCTCCAAAAAGAGATCCGGGCACTGATGCGACGGCAACAGGTGGAACTCTCCGGCGGTGAGATTGGTAGCGTGAGAATGTGTGACCCTTTCCCTATTGCCATGCCCCCAAAAAGTGAAATGATGATTTGGTGCCGGGCGGCTATTGGTCTGAGAGGTAGAGATTACCAGGCAATGGTAGAACCAGTTTACTCAGACAGTAGGCCCACCATTTTGACAGCACGGGGGGTGGTCAATGTACGCCATGGGAGGGTGCCCGTTCGCATAATAAATATCGAGAAGAGGGAAGTGTACCTGCCCCGGTATGCCACGCTAGCCAAATTGTATACCATCAATCAGAATTCTATACAGTCCGTAGAACCCTTGCCTCCATCTTCTCCGGAGGAAGGTAACGGCTCTAAACAACAAATGGAGGATTGGTGTCAGCAACTACATTTGGGTACTGACTCCACTCCCTCCCACCAGAAACAGGGTGTCTACCGGGTGGTTCAAGAGTACGAGAGAGTGTTTAGTAAACACCCGTTAGACTTCGGGCGAGTCAAGGGGGTAGAACATCACATCCCCACGGGAGACCATCCTCCCATAAAAGAGAGGTATCGACCCGTACCCCCTGCACACTACCAACACGCCAAGGGGATGCTTAGAGACATGAAGGAGGCTGGGGTAATCAGGGAAAGCTGTAGCCCCTGGGCAGCTCCACTAGTCTTGGTCAAAAAGAAAGACAACACCATGAGAATGTGTGTAGATTACCGGAAAATAAACCGTATCACACACAAAGATGCGTACCCCTTACCAAGAATAGAGGAGTCTTTGGCTGCTTTAAAATCTGCTAACTTCTTCTCCACCTTGGATCTCACTAGCGGGTACTGGCAGGTTCCTGTAGCAGAGGCGGATCGGGAAAAGACCGCATTCACCACCCCGATGGGACTTAGTGAGTTTACCTGCATGCCGTTTGGACTCTGCAACGCACCAGGAACCTTCCAGCGATTGATGGAGTGCTGTCTGGGACACTGGAACTTTGAGACGGTCCTGTTATACCTGGACGATGTCATCGTCTACTCCAAAACCTACGAGGACCACCTGAAGCACCTGGCGGAAGTGTTTGAAGCTCTGGCAAGTTACGGCCTAAAGGTGAAACCCTCCAAGTGTCACCTCCTGAAGCCAAAGGTGCAGTACCTGGGACACGTGGTGAGTGCTGACGGAGTGGCTCCCGACCCTGATAAGATCACCGCAATTAAGGAATGGCCAAGCCCCTCCAGTGTAAAGGAAGTGAGGCAGTTCCTCGGGTTGGTAGGCTACTACCGAAGGTTCATACCCGGTTTCACCAAAAAGGCAGCTCCTATGCAGGACCTCCTGATAGGCCAGTCCAGGAGGCAGAAGACTCCACACAAGCAGATCAGGAGGATCAACCCTCTGCTTATAGTGAGCCTGCCATACCCCTAGTGAGCCAAAGAGCCTGTAGACAGCTGCCCAGTTTACCCTTGACAGCTCCTACACCCTGTAGTTCAGGGCCAGACAGTCAGCTCCGTAGGTCCACTAGGGCCACTAAAGGCCAGTTACCCGCACGTTGGAGAATTTGAAGTGTTTAAATTGTTTTATTTGTGGTCACCTGTCTGTTACTTGTAAATAATTATGTGTTTCTAGTTATTTTTAGGAGTCCTTGGTGGATTTACCGGGAATCCTTGTACAATTGGTTGGAGCGTAACTTAGGAATGGACTAAAGACTGTTAAGGACTCGGGGCAGGACAGACCCCTACCTGGTTACGTCTCCCTGTTTTGGTGAAATGGACACCTTGCTTTTCTTCAAAAACTGCACCCGGTTGCGGACACGCCGTGACCATTCTAATATGTTTTTTTTTCTATTGTACCGTTTCTGTTTGTATTGGTTATGTTTTTCTAAAATATGTTTAGTCCCGGAGTACTAAATTTCACTAGGGGGGAATGTGGCACCCCAGGGGTCTGGTTTCCACAGTAACAGCAGTGTTATGTCTGAGAGCAGGTGGGAGGTCTCTTGGTCAGGAATCCTATGCATGCCACACCTCCTGCCCAGTCCTGGGAGGGGAAGGACTTCCCCTATATAAACCTGGGGCTGAGGCAGGGTTAGAGAAGAAGAGTAGAGAGAAGAAGAGAAGCAGTGATAGGAAAGAAAGATCAGGAGCTCTGTGGGAGTCGTGCTAAGAGGAGATCAGGGCTGGAAGCTGTAGAGCTCGCCCTGATTGAAGATTTCTTACCGGACCCGGAGTCCGAGGCTGTGGGGACTAACTCCTACCCAGCAGCAGAAACCGACCGGCAGGGGATTTCAGGTCCTCTGGCCCAGAAACCCGAAGGCTCGGTCACACGTGTGGGACCAGCACCGCCGTCGTGTAGCGGAAGCTACTAGAAGGCCCCGAGTCACCGGCCATACGGGTGAGCACCACACGGTACACTCAGGGACGTGGGCTACCTTTACCCGCCTCTAGCAAGGTAGCCAGAAGAGTACAATTAGTTGGGGAGGCCTACAACTCCGCCTGGCCAAGGGGGATCCCATCTGCTCAAGGACTGACCAGGCCCCGACCGCTAGCCAGTACTCCGGGAGGGTCTATCTTTGTCACCAGTAAAGACCCTGAACTACACCGTATCGTCTCTGAGTGATTCCTGCTACCCCCATCATCCACGTCGGCTGCCCTGAGGCCATACCCCTCCCGTTGGGGGTTATACCATCCACGCTGCACCATCCTCCCACCGGCCTCAGCGGTTTGCCCTGCAGCGGCAGCTCCATAGCTGCATTCAACGGGTGGCGTAGTCGTTCTACATCTACTGCTAATATACCGCCACTTAGTCTGACTCCCTGGTCACGGACCGGGTCACCGCCACGAGACTACTACCCCTATCAGATCCGGCTCCGGGTAGTCCCTGCGTGCGCAACGCTGCATCACATAGGCCCAGGGCGCGTCAATAACATTTTGGGACACATATGACATGGTCATCGCTTCTTACAGGATTTTCTGTAGTATTGTGGCGAACAAAAAAAATGCAATTTTGGCTTTTTGAATTTTTTTCTGTGTTCACTGATCGTTTGTTTTTTATATTTGGATTGATTGTATTTCTCTGAAAGAGACCATACCACAAAATGTGTATATTTTTATTATCTTTATTTTTAGTGGGAGGTGAGTTGAATGTGTGAATGTGTGGGGTTTTAATAAATACACATATATATATATATATATATATATATATATATATATTTTTCACTGTATTTGTATACATCATCTGATTGCTTGTGCTATATACAGCGATACCACAGTAATGCTCCATATAGCAAAATCACGGTCTTCTTTACAGCCCAAATGAAGCTTTATGATGACAGGCACGGAGGCTTCAGCAGACCCCCGGATGTCATAGCAGTCCATCTGCGCCCTGTGATCGCGTCACAGGAGCGCCGGTGGGCGCATGGAACGATGCGTCCCAATGCCGGCGCGCTGTTAATGCTGCTGTTAGAGATTGACAGCAGCACTGAACAGGTTAACAGTGGTGGGCAGATCTTCGCTCCACTCGCAGCTCTTAGAGGCAGGTCCTGGTTGTTTGTCACAGCCATTATCTGCCATGTACGGGGCGAGCTGACTCTGCTCCATACACCCGCTACTGACTTATACCAGACATGTATGGCAGATGTTGGTAAGGAGTTAAAGCGGTTGTCCTGCTTTACGGCCATTTTTTTTACTTTAATGCAAGTATTTGGGGCTAAAATTGATTTCTGTAATTTAGTTTCATTAAAAATGTTGCCTTCTGTAGCATCTGTGCTGCACTGTCTATTGCTGGCTGCAAAATTAGCTAACCGAGAATCTATCAGTGAGCTCCTTAGTCTTAAGGGAGAGTTTGTAGATCTTTCATCTGTTTTTTTTTTCCTGAGTGCCTTTTAGCTGATCTATGCCCAAAGAAAACACAAAACTTGAATGTGCAGGGAAACAATAAGTCTGTAATAGCCGGTGAAAAACACTTAATGAAACCTAAATGTAAAAAATTACTTTTAGTAGTAAATACATGGACATGAGAAAATACACACTGCTCAAAAAAATAAAGGGAACACTTAAACAACAGAATATAACTCCAAGTAAATCAAACTTCTGTGAAATCAAACTGTCCACTTAGGAAGCAACACTGATTGACAATCAATTTCACATGCTGTTGTGCAAATGGAAGACAATAGATGGAAATTATTGGCAATTATCAAGACACACTCAATAAAGGAGTGGTTCTGCAGGTGGGGACCACAGACCACATCTCAGTACCAATGCTTTCTGGCTGATGTTTTGGTCACTTTTGAATGTTGGCTGTGCTTTCACACTCGTGGTAGCATGAGACGGACTCTACAACCCACAGAAGTTGCTCAGGTAGTGCAGCTCATCCAGGATGGCACATCAATGCGAGCTGTGGCAAGAAGGTTTGCTGCATCTGTCAGCGTAGTGTCCAGAGGCTGGAGGCGCTACCAGGAGACATGCCAGTACACCAGGAGACGTGGAGGGGGGCATAGGAGGGCAACAACCCAGCAGCAGGACCCCTACCTCCGCCTTTGTGCAAGGAGGAACAGGAGGAGCACTTCCAGAGCCCTGCAAAATGACCTCCAGCAGGCCACAAATGTGCATGTGTCTGCACAAACGGTTAGAAACCGACTCCATGAGAGTGGGATGAGGGCCAGACGTCCACAGATGGGGGTTGTGCCAAATGCCAGACCTCATGTGGCTGGAGTGTGTCAGCAGTTCCTGCAAGATGAAGGCATTGAAGCTATGGACTGGCCCACCCGTTCCCCAGACCTGAATCCCATTGAGCACATCTGGGACGTCATGTCTCACTCCATCCACCAACGTCATGTTGCACCACAGACTGTCCAGGAGTTGGCGGATGCTTTAGTCCTGGTCTGGGAGGAGATCCCACAGGAGACCATCCGCAACCTCATCAGGAGCATGCCCAGGCGTTGTTGGGAGGTCATACAGGCACGTGGAGGCCACACACAATACTGAGCCTCATTTTGACTTGTTTTAAGGACATTACATCAAAGTTGGATCAGCCTGTAGTGTGTTTTTCCACTTTAATTTTGGTGGTGACTCCGAATCCAGGCCTCCATTGATTAATAAATTTGATTTCCATTGATGATTTTTGTGTGATTTTGTTGTCAACACATTCAACTTTGTACAGAACAAAGTATTCAATGAGAATATTTCATTCATTCAGATCTAGGATGTGTTATTTGAGTGTTCCCTTTATTTTTTTGAGCAGTGTATATATATATATATATATATTATAAACAATTACTGCAGCTTTAATGCTATTTATTACGTCTCAGGAGGAGGACGGAAGAGGAAGAGGACGGAAGAGGCGGAGGACGGAAGAGACGGAGGACGGAAGAGGCGGAGGACGGAAGAGGAGGAGGACAGAAGAGGAGGAGGATGGAAAAGGAGGAGGACGGAAGAGGAGGAGGATGGAAGAGGAGGAGGACGGAAGAGGCGGAGGACGGAAGAGGCGGAGGATGGAAGAGGCGGAGGACAGAAAAAGCGGAGGACGGAAGAGGCGGAGGACGGAAGAGAAGGAGGACGGAAGAGGAGGAGGATGGAAGATGAGGAGGACGGAAGAGGAGGAGGACGTAAGAGGAAGAGGACGGAAGAGGAGGAGGACGGAAGAGGCGGAGGACAGAAAAGGCGGAGGACGGAAGAGGCGGAGGACAGAAGAGGCGGAGGACGGAAGAGGCGGAGGACAGAAGAGGAGGAGGACGGAAGAGGAGGAGGACGGAAGAGGAGGAGGACGGAAGACGAGGAGGACGGAAGACGAGGAGGACGTAAGAGGAAGAGGACGGAAGAGGAGGAGGACGGAAGTGGAGGAGGATGGAAGAGGAGGAGGACAGAATAGGAAGAGGAGGACAGAACTGCACCTTAAGATCCCTAGGGGGAAAGGGATGGTAGTAATATAGTGGTAGTATATCCGTATTAGTGTAATATGAGTAATAATACTAGTGATAATAGTAAGAAAGTAATAAAATAACAGTAGTAATAGTAGTAGGTAGAATAGCAGTGTGATCCAGGGTCCTAGGACTGATCGCCTTTTCTCGGGGTCAAGAAGGAATTTTTCCCCTGTGACACAAATTGGCTGAAGGTGTCCTGGGGTTTTTGCCTTCTTCTGGATCAACACTGTAGGTATAGGGCAGTATTAGTAGTGATAGGAAAGAATAATAATACTGTAATAAGATAGCACAATGTAATAATAACCATATCAAATAGATTTATAAATACAAATTAAAATAACTCCAGTAGTACAATAATTAGTGTAATATTATATAACTTGTAACAACATTATTAGGTTTGATCCAGGGTCCTAGGACTGATCGCCTTTTCCCGGGGTCAAGAAGGAATTTTTCCCCTGTGACACAAATTGGCTGAAGGTGTCCTGGGGTTTTTGCCTTCTTCTGGATCAACAGCTTTAGGCATAGGGATTTTAGTAATACCATTATTAGAATCACAAGAATAATAAAAAAAAATTAGAATTACATTTTTTTAATTAGTTTTATAACAGTTACAATTAATTGCATTAATGCAATAATAATAAATAGTAAAAATGGTGGTAATAATAATAATACAAAAAACTAGTCCCAGTTAGTAAGTTAGTATAATGTTAGTGTAGGGACCCATCTGAAGAGGTCGCCTTGACGTTGGCAGATGGGCTCGCACAATTTGCTCAAAATGTGCGCTAAGAACCTCATATTTCTATGTACAGGAGATCTAGCAGTAATACCATTCAGGAGATAGATATCTGTGTACACACATTTTGTTATATACTTTTGTGCAGCACACAGGGCAGGTATACAGGTACAGGGCGAGAGTGTTACAGTGATATTATAACTCGGCCTTAAAGATAAAATGCTGATAACTACAGATCCTGGAAACACATCCGAAACTAGACCTTGTAAGTGTAGCATCGGCGTCTCTGCCCCTTGCTAGGCAGAGACGCCTTCCCTCTCACCTCCCCACTCCTGGCGCGGTGTCCTCCAGCGCTTCTCTCCCCACTGCTGCCGGCGTGCGCTCTTTCCCTGGCAGTGTGCTTAGGGCGCGCGCGCGTGCTCCCCCTCTCTTAAAGGGACCGCGCGCGCCGTCCTAAGGAGTCCCCGGCCAATTTGCGGAGGACCTCCCATATATAAGGCACCTTCTCCAAAATGGAGGTGCCCGAGCAAAGTTTTTGCAAAGCATACTCACCTCTGCTTCAGCCCTAAGGTCCCGTTTCCAGCCTGACTACCAGTCCTGTCTGCCTGCGTGTCTTCCCTTCAGCCCGACAGTCTGTCTCCTGCATCTGCCAGTCTGTCTATGGGCAAGTCCACCTGCGGACCAGGAAGCACCTGCCAGTTACCTGCCTGCTACCTGCCGTACTTGCTAGCCCGCTCACCTGGGAGCGCTCACCTGCTACCCGCCTGCTAGCCTACCTGGAGGCTCCGCCGTCACTTGCCGTGACCACCTGCCTGTCAGCCAAGAGACTCTTACCTGCTCTGCCATCACTTGCCGTGACCACCTGCCTGCCAGCCAAGAGACTCTTACCCGCTCAGCCGTCACTTGCCGTGACCACCTGCCTGCCAGCCAAGAGACTCTTACCCGCTCAGCCGTCACTTGCCGTGGCCACCTGTTACCTGCCAGCTACCTGCCTCGTCTGTCTGCCGGCTCACCTAGGAGCGCCCACCAGTTACCCGCCAGGTACCCGCCTCGTCTGTCTGCCCGCTCACCTGGGAGCACCTGCCTGTTTCCTGCCAACCTGCCTGGAGACCCGGCCGTCACTTGCTGTGACCACCTTCCTGGTAAACCTAAAGACTGCTACTTGCCCTGCTTCCTCGAACTGTGACCACCTGTCTGCTACCAGAGACTTCCGCCTGCTTGCCGTGTCCATCCGCCATACCGGTCAGTCCCAGCCATCTGACCCGTGGGAGCCACCTGCTCTCTTACAAGGTCGTCCCCAGAGTAGCACCTAGTCCCTCAGCCCGGATCCTTCCTGGTCACGGTGTCGTTTGCTGCCGTGCGACCAGGGTCGGTTTGGGTGGATACTTAGTCACGCCCCTCTGGGTCCCTCCTTGCACCTCAGCACAGAGGTTCCACCACCCAGACCCGTAACAGTAAGTAACTGGTTCCCAGCTAGTGGTAAATATGTACAGGGCAGTCCGGTACCAAGACCTGCTCTATAGGACACATTATCATCAGGCAGGTCCTGTCAGGGCTCTTACAAGATCTGCGGCAGAAGTGTGGCTATATAACACAGTCCTGCTCCTGCCTCAGCTCCCCACAGTGGAGCCAACCTTGATCCTGGCAGCTTAAGGACTTGTGGAGGATGAATATGAAGATGGCACACTTAAGGATGAGGAACTACCAGCAAGCAAAAAAGAAAAGAGCACCCAGAAACACCCAGAAGCGACAAGAAAAAGGACAGCCAAGAAGGGAAGAAGAGTGGTGGTGGTGGGAGACTCACTACTGAAAGGAACAGAAGCAGCTATCTGCAGACCGGACATAACCGCAAGAGAAGTATGCTGCCTCCCAGGGGCTAAGATCAAGGATGTTACCGATAGGATACCGAAGCTCATCAGTTCCAAGGATGTCCACCCATTTCTTCTGATACATGTTGGCACTAATGACACGGCAAAGAAGGACCTACCGACAATCTGCAAGGACTTTGAAGCATTGGGGAAGAAATTAAAAGAACTGGATGCGCAGGTAGTTTTTTCTTCTATCCTTCCAGTAGACGGGCATGGCGTCAGGAGATGGAACAGGATCCTTGATGTGAACAACTGGCTGAGACGATGGTGCAGACAACAAGGATTTGGATTCCTGGACCACGGTGTGAATTACCTCTATGATGGACTCCTTGCCAGAGACGGACTACACCTCAACAAACCCGGGAAACACACATTCGCCAGGAGACTCGCAACACTCATCAGGAGGGAGTTAAACTAGAAGAAGAGGGGATGGGAAGAAAAACGCCGGACACGAACATGAAGCCAGAGAACATACTAATGAAAGATATGAAGTGCGACAAAGAAGTTCCAAGACAAGATACTTGGAAGGGAGGTAAGAAAATTTCTAATACAATCCACAGGGAGAAGATTGGAACAAAACAAAATCGTGTCAACTGCGTGCTAGCAAATGCCAGAAGCCTGACAAACAAGATGGATGAACTGTAAGCAGAAATATCTACAGGTAACTATGACATAGTGGGAATAACCGAGACATGGTTAGATGAAAGCTATGACTGGGCAGTTAACTTACAGGGTTGCAGTCTGTTTAGAAGGGATCGAATAAGTCAGAAAGGGGGTGGAGTCTGTCTATATGTAAAGACGTGTCTAAAGCCTACAATACGGGAGGATGTATGGGAGGGACATGAGGAGGTCGAGTCCTTATGGGTGGAGATACATGGGGCAAAAAACAATAATAAAATTATCATAGGAGTCTGTTATAAACCACCAAATATAGCAGAAGCCACGGAAAGTCTATTAATGAGACAAATAGACGAAGTAGCAAAAAATAACGAGGTGATTATTATGGGGGACTTCAACTACCCCGATATAGACTGGGAAACCGAAAGCTGTAGATCTCAGAAAGGAAACAGGTTTCTGTCAATTATCAAAGACAATTATTTGTCACAACTTGTGCAGGAACCAACTAGAGGGACGGCCCTTTTAGACTTAATATTAACTAACAGGCCAGACAGAATAACTGAGGTGCCGGTCGGGGGGCACCTGGGAAATAGTGACCACAACATTATACAATTCCACATGTGCTTCAGTAGGGTGCCCAGCAACGGAGTCACAAAAACACTGAACTTCAGGAGGGCAAAGTTTGATCAGCTAAGAGATGCCCTTCACCTTATAGACTGGGATAGTATCTTTAGTAATAGGAGCACGGATAGAAAATGGGATATTTTCAAAACAGTCCTACATAGTCACTGTAGAAGGTACATACCTTATGGGAATAAAAGGGCTAGGAATAGGAGGAAGCCAATGTGGCTAAATAAGGAAGTCAAAAGGGCAATGAAAAACAAAAAAAGGGCTTTCGGTAAACTTAAACAAGAAGGCAGCGAGGAAGCGCTAATATCTTATAGGGAAAAAAACAAAATCTGTAAGAAACAAATAAGAATAGCAAAAGAGGAGACAGAGAGACTAATTGCCAAGGAAAGTAAAACGAATCCCAAACTGTTCTTTAACTACATAAACAGTAAAAGGATTAAAACTGATGGAGTTGGCCCATTGAAAAATAACCTGGGTAAAATCCTAGAGGGCGATGAGGGTAAAGCGAACCTACTCAATAGCTTCTGTTCCACTGTTTTCACAAAAGAAAACAATTTATCGGAGGAAATGCAGAGTGATAAAGTAAACCCTCCGCTAAATATCACCCACCTAACCCAGGAGGAAGTTCAGAAACGCCTAAATAATATCAAAATAGACAAGTCACCAGGCCTAGATGGCATACACCCCCGGGTACTAAAAGAATTAAGTAATGTGATAGACAGACCGCTGTATGTTATATTCAAGCACTCTTTATGGACAGGGAATGTCCCACTAGACTGGCGCCAAGCAAATGTGGCACCAATATTCAAAAAGGGGTCTAAAAGTGACCCTGGGAACTATAGACCAGTCAGCTTAACGTCTGTTGTGGGTAACTTGTTTGAAGGATTTCTTAGAGATGCTATTGTAGAATATCTTAATGATAATAACTGTCTAACTCCATATCAACATGGATTCATGAGGGATCGCTCCTGCCAAACAAACCTGATTGCCTTCTACGAGGAGGTGAGCTCACAGCTGGACCGGGGAGAGTCAGTGGATGTTGTATACCTTGACTTCTCCAAAGCGTTTGATACCGTGCCACACAAAAGGTTGGTATATAAAATGAGAATGCTTGGTCTGGGGGATAATGTGTGCAAGTGGGTAAATAGCTGGCTGAGTGATAGAAAGCAGAGGGTGGTTATCAATGGAGTAAGCTCAGGGTGTGTCAGGGATACTAGCGGGGTGCCTCAAGGGTTTGTCTTGGGCCCTATATTATTTAATATATTTATTAATGATCTAGTGGAAGGGTTGCATAGTAAAATAGCAATATTTGCAGATGATACTAAACTTTGTAAAGTAGTTAATACAGATGAGGATAGGGCACAGCTACAGGAGGATTTAGATAAATTGGGGAGTTGGGCCAAAAAATGGCATATGGGGTTCAATGCTGATAAATGTAAGGTCATGCACATGGGAAAGAAAAACAGCAGTCACCCATACATATTTAATGGGAAACCGTTGGGGAAATCTGACATGGAGAAGGACCTGGGCGTCTTGGTTAACAGCAAATTAAATTGGAGTGCCCAGTGTCAGGCAGCAGCTGCGAAGGCAAATAGAGTCATGGCATGCATCAGAAGAGGAATAGGGGCATATGATGAGAACATTGTTCTTCCTCTGTATAAAGCGCTGGTAAGGCCGCACTTAGAATATTGTGCACAGTTCTGGGCTCCGGTGCTCAGGAAAGACATATTGGAGCTAGAGAGGGTACAAAGGAGGGCGACTAAGGTAATAAAGGGAATGGAGGGACTAGAATACCCAGAGAGGTTGTCAAAATTAGGCCTATTTACATTGGAAAAGAGAAGGCTTAGGGGAGACCTCATAAACATGTATAAATACATCAGGGGGCAGTACAGAGATCTCTCCCATGACCTGTTTATACCAAGGATGGTGACAAAGACGAGGGGGCACACAATGCGTCTGGAGGAAAGGAGGTTCCTGCACCAGCATAGAAGGGGATTCTTTACGGTCAGAGCCGTGAGACTCTGGAACTCTCTGGGAGAGGAAGTGGTGATGTCCAACTCACTTAATGAGTTCAAGAGAGGCCTGGACGCCTTTCTTGAGAACAATAAAATTACATCTTATGCTTAGTGATAGTTAATTAATCCAGGGATTTAATCTAACTGCCAGATTGGAGTCGGGAAGTGAATTTTTCCTCAATGATGTAAATTGGTCTATACCGCATGTTTTTTTTTTGTTTTTTTTTGCCTTCCCCTGGATAAACGCTGCGGAATAGCTGCAGTGCACAAGAAATAGGCTGAACTGGATGGACGCTTGTCTTTTTTCGGCCTTATAAACTATGTAGCTATGTAGGATGGATTAAATGCCTGCAAAATCTTCATAGAAAATACAGGAATTGTTGCTGATTCTGTGGTCAAACTTACAGAATTCATCCTCACCCACAATTACATTGAATTTGATACCAATATATAACTACAGGAAACTGGTACAGCGATGGGAAGTAAAATGGATCCACAGTACGCAAATCTTTTCATGGCCAAGCTTGAAAGTGACTTTTTGTCCTCATGCCCCATCAGGCCTCTGGCCTACTATCGTTTCATTGCCAATATTTTAATCATCTGGACGGGGTCTGAGCAACAGCTGAAGACGTTCCATGAATACTTTAATCGATTTCATCCCACCATCAACCTAACACTCAACTACTCCTGTACTGAAATTAACTTTTTGGAGACCATCATCAAGCTACAGAACAATGAAATAGAGACATTCTTGTACAGGAAACCAATCGACCGTCCTACATACCTTAAATTATTTACAGACAAGCCATCAGATACAATCGGAAATGTTCCAACCCTATGGATAAAGACAAACACCTTCTTTGTCTCAGACCTTTTTGAATCAGGGCTACCATCCAAGAACAATTGAGAACCAGATTACAAGAGCCACCAGAATACCAAGGAATCACCTCCTACATTACAAAACCAAACAAGAAAGCAACCGGGTGCCTCTAGTAGTCATCTACAATTCAAATCTGGAGGCGCTAAGGAGAGCTACACGGAAACTACAACCCTTACTACAAAAAGATGCCCGATTACAATCCATATTTCCAGACCCCCCACTTCTGTGTTTCAGACAGCCCCCAAATCTAAGAAGCATCATTGTCAGAAGCTTTCTGTCATCTCCTCCAGCTACAGGTACCTTTCCTTGCAACCAGAAAAAATGTAAAACCTGTCCGTTTATAATGACCACAGACGAGATGATGATACCCAACTCACATCAGGACTATAAGATCCCAGGTACGTTCAGCTGTATCACATCTAACGTAGTGTACTTAATTATATGTACCAAATGTCCATCTGGGGGTCTTTATGTAGGGAAGACAGGGCAAAAACTTAGGACAAGAATGAATCATCATCGCCACACAATAAAAGAAAAAAGAATAGATCTACCTGTAGCCAAGCATTTTTGTTCCCCTTATCATAGCATAAAAGACATGAAATTACTGGTATTAAAAGGTCATTTCAAATCTCAAAGAGAAAGAAGAATCTCAGAATATAAACTAATGGTGACCTTTAACACTTTCAGAGCAGGAATGAATGTGTCGCATGGATTTATGTCATTCTACATCAACTAAGGAATGTGCCCCTCAGACTTGTGAGGCCATGATAACACTGGACCTAGTCACAGGACAATAAAACCTTCACACTCCTTATCTATTAACTGCTAAAATATTTATAGCCAGAACTGTTTTTCTCTCCCATAATAACTCTGCTTTCCGTCACCTGTTGCATCTATTGCATTATTTCTGTGTCTTATTGTGAATAAATATGTGACTCTTCAGATTTTGTGGTATACTAGCCTGATGAAGAGACCTGAGTAGTCTCGAAAGCTTGCAGTTTGTTACTATCTTTTCAGTTAGCCATTAAAAGGAATCAACCACTGAGGACTCTCAAATCAAAGCATTATCAAATAAATTTCTGATGTTTTATTTCTGCGCATATTTCTATTCTGTGTCTATAATTTGATTTTAATATTGCAGCTGTGGGATTATATTTATTGTTGAAGTGGTATGCAGTGACTTACCTGGGACACTTGTGTTAATTGCTATATTCTAACTGAGACAAAACCGTGTATGAATAAAGGATATTTATTACACACAAGTCTACAGTTCATATACTACTAATCACCACACTAACACAGTGCACACTAATAACAATAGCAGACAGTACTAATATACGATTAATTCCCAATTACCTAATTATACTTCCCACCCACTTGAGCTAAAAACATACATAGATTAATACTTATATCCCACCCGTCTATCACTACACTATCCCTATGGAGAAAAAGGGGTTACAAGCAGTGATCAGTAGACACTCAGCCAGATGTCCTCATCATGGTGTCCATCGAGTTTTACCTGAAGTGACTTTTGTGATGTCTTTGTGTTCATTTTTTTTGCGGCAGTTTCACTGCGAAATCAGTTTATATATAAAATAGTGGCGACTTCCAAGCAGAAGCTTCTAGAAGAAAAGACCAATCGCTTCATTTAGCCTCTTCACAGCTTTTGAAGCCTGAAGAAGTTAAAAGAAGTGACAACAGACGGATCATATGCACAGCAAGTCCCTTTGACATTTCAGTACATATGTTCATTCTTTTTGACGTTTGCACAGCTTTTTTTTTTTAGAATAGACATTTATCATCAATCCACCTGCTCTGAGCACAATGTTATGGAGTTCCCAGTATGCATACCATGCAAATAAGGCGAAAGACACAGAATCAATATAATTGGTATAACATTTTTTAATGTATATACATATATATATTATGAACAAGGTCATGTGACCTAAACGTTGGCCCATTGCACACAGACGTTTGCTGATGATTGTTGTAATAAACTTCTAACTTTCGGCTTATATTGGAGAGCCTGGTTTCCTCTCTATCTACTTTCCAGAGCATCTTCAAAATCCCCTCACAGAAAAGAGAGAAGGGGGTTCATCCGAAAATCATCATGTGCAGGAGCAGGTTTCTTCTTCAGCGTCTCAATAATATCACAGAAAGAAGACCGCTATTTCATTGATCCTCATCTGAGAACTCAGTACTGGTACGATGTTTCCCAAAGCTGATGGTAAACTAAAGAAAAGACAGAACAGAAGCAAAGGTGAATTATTTTTTTTAGCATTTGAAATGAATGCAGATGTAATCTATATGTTCTCTCTTACCTGGGCTGACGTACAAGATGGACTCTTCTAGTGTCACTGCCAAACTCTTAACTTCTTCCATGAACATTTAAGATGTTCCACTGAATTTTAGAAGGAAGCAGTGTTTGCGACACAGGGGGCACCGAAGGTTGGAGTTGAGCCAGGTAGAGATGCAACCCTGATGGAAACAATGATTGCATGGTAGCACTGTGAATTCCTCTCCGGTCTCATAATCCGTCATGCAGATGACACACGACTCCTCCTGAGATGTTACAGCTCTTGTTGGGAGGTTCCTAATTTGCTGAGCTCGCCAAGTCTGCTGCCTTTCCTGCAGATTATATTGTGCAGGTGGTGATGGTGGCCGCATCTGTGGCGGAGGCGTCATCACTCCCATTCCCTGCTGCTGAAAGATGATGTTGAACAGACGGTTTGCCTGCAGTAATTGTACAGGAGATCCACTTGCAGCTGGAGACTCCCTGAGTCTGCGGCTGGGCAGAACGGGAAATGGCCGTCTGAATTCAAACTCAGTGGCGGTGTCTGAGGATCCACTGTCATCCCTTCTGCTCTCTGATGTTTCTCTGGAGGGCTCTGCAGGGACTGGTCTAAGCGGAGAGCGGCTTCTTTCCCTGCTCTCTTGTCCTCTTTGCCGGAGAGGAGTTCTGGCTTCTCTGCCTCTCGCAGTGACAGCAGTGGCGTCTGTTCTGTGTCCACCAGTAGTAATTGGTCTTCTCTGATCCCTTTGAGAAGATCTTAATTGCTGGACAATCATAGCCTGACCTATAAAGAAATACAATTTACTAGAAATATGCAAAAGTTTATAAAAAAAAAACACTTTCGAACCAAACGGAGTGAACCTGCTGTTGCTTTAGGGTTTAGGGAGAGGAGAAAAAATTGATTAATGTTTGGGCTAAATAGACCTGCTCAGTGGATCCCCTCGCTACAGACATCACAGAGCAGGGGTGGAACCAGACTGCGACTAACACAGCCCCCAAGGACTATGAATGGGAAGGTGGAGGATGCACTGTGTGTACTGAAACCGCTTACCCCAGGGAAATATCCTCCCAGAAAAGCTCCTATAAGGTGGGAATATTCTCTCACTTACCCTGATTTTCTGGTCGGCTCAGCCAAGTCTCGTTGTCAGCAATAAGCTGATGCAGCTCCCTGGAAGTCATGGTTCAGTTTCCCGGGGCTGAGATGGTAGAGTGATAGAAAATGAGAACTAAGTTCTCTGATGGCACGGATGTTATGGTGCCAAAATATCAATAAGAAGCTGTAGAAGTAAAGCACTAGATGTATGAAACAAACTAGCTCGCACTTCCAAAACCAAGGTAGAGTCTCAGCGAAAACTTCAACTCTGAAAATGGCGCTGATGTCACCGAGTGCATAGATTGTATAACCTCACAGCATTCTATGTCACTGTGACATCACATGTGAGACCAACAACGCGCTGTCATGATGGCCGACTGTCCAATCTGTTATATACATATTCTAAAATGTTATATTATTATATATTATAATACACATTGTGAAAAAATATATATTATATTATTATTATTAACCATCTAACACTCTTAAGGTGTGTATATGTGTCTAAAGCATAGGAGATATATATATACATTTTATGAATATCAGATGCCTTGGAATAATAATCTCATACTTACCTTTCAGACCCCCAGTACTGCTGCTGTCAGTGTCCCCGCCGACCTCCTGGCTTCTCCTTCCCGCAGGGGCCATTGTGTGACCACTGCAGCTAATCAGTTAATACATATTTCCCATTCATATGTTTCATGTTGATGTAAATTAAACACTTTTAGAAAAGAAAACAGATAAATAAGATTTTCAGAATACGGCATGTACTAAGGTGGATACTCATGGTATGATATGCAGAGAGAGGAATACTGGGAGGACACTGAACATGTTAGTCCACCTGCTTAACCCTCAGGATAATTCTTATCAGGTCATATAGGGGTGTACATAGAAATCCACAGACCCCATAGCAAAGATCCGAAATGGGACCTCTTATTGGCCCCTGGCTGCCATTAAGCAACCCAGTGGTGGTCACAGAGACCCCCTGTCTAGCTGCTTAGTTACCATAATTGCTGGTCACTATGGAAGCTAAGGGGTAAACAGCTGCAATCAGAGCTAGCTTGAATTGCAGCAATTACGAGTGGCTGTCTGCTGTGTAAAACAGCCGGCACCCACTGGGTATGGAGTGGGCTCAGCTTGTGAGTCTACTCCTTATAAGCCATCATAACTTATGCTGTATATATACGATATAAGCATTCGGCACTAGGCTCCTCCTGTTCATGGGCCCCATAGCGTTCATGTGGTCCAGCTCTTTAGTGCCCATTCACATTAAAGGAAAATCATCTGAATTGACTGAATTTTGTGGGACAGGCCCATTATCCTCCCATGGAAAGCACATGCATGCTCGGCTGAATGAGGCATACATGAGTATAGGAGCAGTGAGGGAGAGAAGAGAGGAAGGGAGAAGACGGTGATTGGTGAGTATTTTAATCTGCCTCCATCACATAGATATTTAGGATGGATTAGGGAAACGTTAGCTTGGAGCGCTTCTTTCTCCAATAAGTTTTTATTGATTTTTCTAAACAAAGAAAAATATACAAACAATGAACAGAGAACGCAAAAGTGTAGACAAATTATAGATGAAAGTTACCACAACATTGAGTGATGAAAACATCCAGCATGTGAAAAAGTGGAAATAATAGGAGGGGTAGAGATGCGGAGAAGGTGGGGATAGGACATTACTGCATAATAATAGGGACCACTAGGGGGGGAGGGGACCACAGGGACCAGTCCTGATGAACCATGACTCTTGAATGGATATTGGTAGTGAGAACACTTTCATGGTGAAAATGGGAATTCAGTATCTTATAGAAGGTTTACAAAACTTTTTCAGACGTATCCTCAATAAGGAGGTAATGGTGGAAGGGTGAAAGAGGGGATGTGTGTTGATAATAGAAGGACAATAAGATGTGTCTGATCTGCAAGTATTGATAGAAAGATCCACGTTGGCGCTATTACTTTTTAATAATTGTGTCTAACTAAAGAAACAATAAATCCTTGCTAATATCTGCCAAGTCCTCAGACTGCTTACCTCCCATGTAGACAGAATTGATAAGGGATATGGGGCTCTAATTCTCTAATTGAGATCTCACATAGAGGACACATTTCCCAGGTTCTCCAAAGGGAAACAGTAGATAACATAATTGGGAGTATAGGGGAACAGGAGGTAGGTTTGATGTATTCAGACTGAAGAGTCCGCCTGGCGAAACCAAATTTAGCAAAAAAGTTTTCAAACTGCATCCATCTGTGAGATTAATTTGATAAGGATTGGATTATTGCTAGGCAAGAAAGGGCTAGGTGTGAGAACCTGTCCAGTTCAGATTCATGTGAATGATAAAGATGGTAGAAATGTTTCTTAATAATCATGGGAGAAGCAGATAGTATAATCCCCAAGTATGGAATGACTTCTTCCGACCACCTAAATAGGAAAAGCGATTCAAGTTTCAATTTATTATGAGCCTGAACATTGATAGGGAGAATTAAAGGGGTTGTCCAGTACTTTATATTACCCCCGCAATGTATCCCCCCCGGGGCGCCTAAGGATATTTGTAATTACCTTACACTGCAGATACTGCCTGTGAGCGGCGCTATCACTGGCTGCTCACAGGCATCACGTGACCCCCGGCTGTAGCTGACTCTGACATCCGCTGACGTCATGACAAGTGCTGGCAGCAGCCGGGGGTCTCTGTCCTCTGCGTTCCACGGTGGATGCCAGGCTTTGGGCGGGGTTACTCCCCCACGTCACACCCGGCATCCACTGCGCTCTGCCATTCCCCATTCATTGGGAAAGCGTTGGATGCTGGGTGTGATGCGGGGGGTAACCCAGCCCACAACTCAGCAGCCACCGTGGGGACCCCAGCGCTAAGTCACGCCTCATTTGTCGTGACGTCATCATGGGGTCACGTGATGCTTGTGAGCGGCCAAGGATAGCCCCGCTCACAGGCAGAAACAGCAACGTAAGGTATTTACAAAAATCCTTAGGGGCCCTGGGGGGATTCATTGGGGGGGTAATATAAAGTACTGGACAACTTTTTTAAGGCCTTGTGGAATTTTTTTTCTTTTAAACTGTAAATTTTTGTTAAAGTTTCAAAAGATAAATGATGCAATAGTATTTAAAAAAAAATTCATACAAATGTTTGACTTATATAAAATATAGAGATGAAAATAGTGAGGAAAGCAATAAGGAGGAAGAAAGAGGGGAAGGAAGAGATAGGTGCCGGAGAGGGAGTCAGATCAAATACAAGAGGTAGGATTTGTTAAAGTAGAGGTGGTGTGGAAAATGGAGTGTGGTTGCCATAGTGTGCCCAATGTGACGATGTTGTCTCAAATTTGCAATAAGTTTATTGTCAAATCTCATCGGACATTTATTCATATTAGTGTACACCCCTATAAGACTATAGATTAATAAGGAAAAGAGGAGAGGAGGGGAATAAAGTTTGTGAATAAAATGTAACTTTTATTGTTTTGTATAAAATATGATTATATATTAAAGTATCATACACCCAGATAAGGGTATAATTTTGATCACTGCTGTATAAATGTTATGGTATACCGTATTTTTCAGACCATAAGACTCACTTTTTTCCCCCCAAATTTGGGAGGAAAATGGGGGGTGCGTCTTATGGTCCGAACACAACTTACCGGTGGTGCTGGAGCGGGATCGCAGGGCAGCGGCGGTAGAAGAGGTGAGGCGGGCCGGTATTTGGCTGGGGGCTGGGCCTGGCCGGGTACCGGGGCTGGTGTATTTCTGTGAGCAAAGTTTGCAGAGCAGAGTGAGCGGCTTCCGGTGGCCGCGGCCATGTTCCTGAAGCTGTGCTCTACAGGAAAATGGCCACACCCCAGGTACCAGGCCACCAGCACTCCAGGTACTAGGCACCAGTCCACCAGCACCCCAGGTACCAGGCCACCAGCACCCTGGCCCCCAGCACCAGGCACCAGCACCAGGCCCCCAGCAACCCAGATACCAGGGCACCAGGCCCCCAGGTACCAGGGAACCAAGCCCCCAGCGCCAGGCCCCCAGCCACCAGGTACCAGCATGCCTCCACTTCCGCCGGCTTCCTCAACGACCCTGCCTTCTGTGACCCCAGCTCCACCGCCCCCCCAAGTAAGATACCTATTCAGACTATAAGATGGACCCCCATCTTATAAAAAATTTTTTTTTTCCTATTTTCCACCCTAAAATTTGGGGTGCGTCTTATGGCCCGGTGCGTCTTATAGTCCGAAAAATACGGTAAATAAAACAGCTGTGACCCAATAAAGTCACGGTTGTTGTGACAAGATGTAAATATATAAATCAATGTAAATTATCATTTGTACATTGGCAAAATTGGCAATCTTGTGTTGATCACAAGCGGAAAGGTCACCATATAATTTTTAAGGTTTATTGCCATTTAGTTTATAAAATGAAATGTCAGCAAAAGATTATAGAAGATGACGGCATGAAGAGAAATTTCTATATCTGTGGAGTAGATACAGTTATATGAAAAAGTTTGGGCACCCCTATTAATCTGAAGCTTAATGTTTTATAAAAATTGGTGTTTTTGCAACAGCTATTTCAGTTTGATATATGTAATAACTGTTGGACACAGTAATGTTTCTGCCTTGAAATGAGGTTTATTGTACTAACAGAAAATGTGCAATCTGCATTCAAACAAAATTTGACAGCTGCATAAGTATGGGCTCCTCACTAGAAAAGTGACATTAATATTTAGTAGATCCTCCTTTTGCAAAAATAACAGCCTCTAGTCGCTTCCTGAAGCTTTTAATGAGTTCCTGGATCCCGGATGAAGGTATTTTTGACCATTCCTCTTTACAAAACAATTCCAGTTCAGTTAAGTTTGATGGTCGCCGAGCATGGACAGCCCTCTTCAAATGATCCCACAGATGTTCAAAGATATTCAGGTCTGGTGACTGGGATGGCCATTCCAGAACTTTGTAATTGTTCCTCTGCATGAATGCATGAGTAGATTTGGAGCAGTGTTTTGGATCATTGTCTCGCTGAAAGATCCATCCCCTGCGTATCTTCAACTTTATCACTGATTCTTGAACATTATTGTCAAGAATCTGCTGATACTGAGTGGAATCCATGCGTCCCTCAACTTTAACAAGATTCCCGGTGCCGGCATTGGCCACACAGCCCCAAAGCATGATGGAACCTCCACCAAATTTTACTGTGGGTAGCAAGTGTTTTTCTTGGAATGCTGTGTTTTTTTGCCGCCATGCATAACGCCTTTTTGTATGACCAAACAACTCAATCTTGGTTTCATCAGTCCACAGGACCTTCTTCCAAAAAGAAATTGGCTTCTACAAATGTGCTTTTGCATACCTCAGCCAACTCTGTTTGTGACGTGCTTGCAGAAACAGCTTCTTTCGCATCACTCTCCCATACAGCTTCTCCTTGTGCAAAGTGCGTTGTATAGTTGACCGATGCACAGTGACACCATCTGCAGCAAGTTGATGCTGCAGCTCTCTGGAGGTGGTCTGAGGATTGTCCTTGACTGATCTCACCATTCTTCTTCTCTGCCTTTCTGATGTTTTTCTTGGCCTGCCACTTCTGGCCTTAACAAGAACTGTCCCTGTGTTCTTCTATTTCCTTACTATGTTCCTCACAGTGGAAACTGACAGGTTAAATCTCTGAGACAGCTTTTTGTAACTTTCCCCTGAACAACTATGTTGAATAATCTTTGTTTTCAGATCATTTGACAGTTGTTTTGAGGAGCCCATGATGCCACTCTTCAGAGGAGATTCAAACAGGAGAACAACTTGCAAGTGGCCACTTTAAGTAGCTTTTCTCATGATTGCATACACCTGGCTATGAAGTTCAAAGCTCAATGAGGTTACAAAACCAAAAAAAGTGCTTTAGTAAGTCAGTAAAAAGTAGGTAGGAGTATTTAAAACAAGAAAATGATAAGGGTACCCATACTTATGCACCTGTCAAATTTTGTTTGAATCCAGATTGCACATTTTCTGTTAGTACAATAAACCTCATTTCAAGGCAGAAACATTACTGTGTCCAACAGTTATTACATATATCAAACTGAAATAGCTGTTGCAAAAACACCAATTTTAAGAAAACATTAAGCTTAAGATTAATAGGGGAGCCCAAACTTTTTCATATAACTGTAATTAAGTCATCAGCTAACATGTTTTAAAGTTACCAACGCTAAGACCAGAAATGTCTGAATTGGGACGAATGGACTCTGCCAGGTGCTCCATAATTAACGCAAAAATTATTGGGGTTGACCTGGCTGGTTCCATTCGAGCTTTTCAAGTTGGATGATAAGGAAATGGAAGAAAGAACCATGGCGTTGGGGTTGGAATATAGGGACGTTATAAACGATTTGATAAAGCCAGTCAAACCAAATTTGATGAGTACTTTGTCTAAGTAGCCCAGTAAACCGTATCAAAGGCCTTTTCGGCATTAGGGATAGGAATACTGCCTTTATCATGGGGGTCTGCTGCATCCTGTTAGTGCATTGGTATTCTGACCTGGTGTTGGTAAGGCTGTTTCTTTTTCTGTGATGGAACTATTTAGTGAACAATTTAGAAAAAAATATTCAGATCCCAGTTTAGAAAGGCTATTGGCCTAAAGTTCCCAGGTGTGACTAGAGGGTTACCTGGTTTCTCTGATGCTGCTAGTAGAGGTAGCTTTTCCTCTGCAGCAGCGAAAGAGTGCACGGAGGCTGGAGCTGGTGTAATCCAGTAATATGGCCAGCTTCAGAGCAGTGCTCACAAGCTCTATAGCTGATCTTGCCTAGGTGGCCAGTACTTTGGGCAATGAGCTGTAAACTATAGAATTAAAAATCCCAATAATAAAGTTGCATGTTTGAATAAGTACTTTACAATTTTATGAGGGAGTCCCGTTAAATAGAGAAGTGGGTTGCTTCTTGGTATGACCGGACAATACTCATTAGTTAAAAGGTGGCTCAACCCGCAAATTATATCTATTATATTGGGGGACTCCTGGCTTTAACGTAACAGGCTAAGTCAGGGGATAAAAGGATCAGATGGTTGGAATATAATTGCCCAATACTTTAGTTCTGTGGGAAGATAACCCGCTGCCACATGATTCTGCAGGGACTTACTCTACTCAAGTCATGAAGAGCACAGGAACTCACGGCCTAGCCAAATGTTCCTGCTTTTGGGGGAGTCAGGATCAGTGTGTTAAGCCAACAGTTATCTAAGGTGCATGGCCAGATTACCGTAGGTTTTGGAAGGAGTCAGTAATATCGGGGATTGTTAAGCTTTAAGTATAGATAGAATTCCTCCTTAATGACCGCTGTATAATAATTTAACTGTTGCCTCTTTATGGTAGCGCATTAGAAAAATATGTGCTGCAAAAGGATCGCACACAGGCTGCTATTAACAGCGCTGGGCATAAAGCCCAATAGAATTGGTCTCCGATCAGTTAACCCCGTAGATGACTATATGTGGGCTAATAGTTTGCCTGTCAGTGTAAAGTATTCTGAAGCATTATAGAAGCGATCAAATGATCACCTCCCGTTTGCACGACATTAAGCTACAAGCTAGATGACCAGCTATGGATGGTCCATTGAACTCACTACGCCGCTCTTGAAGGCTATCTTGATGCAGAGAAAAACTGCACTAGAGGCTGGAATGGAGACCTATTCTCTTCAACAATGAGTCTCGCTTTTGTCGTAGACACAATGAGATAGCTGTAGATTTGTCTGGAAACCATGTGGGTGATGGCATGAAGATGTCCTACTGTCACGAGTGTGTCAGGGTTAACTAACAGTCTTGCGGTGTCCAACGGTAGAAGGTTGCTGCGTTTGGCTTTACTAACGTCTCCATGATCTTTTTACTATACCTTTCTCTTTAGGACCCAGCAGTGACCCTCACCTTGCTTGGGGATTATACCTTTCCCTTTAGGACCCTGCTTTATCCTCACCTTTCTGCTGTTAGTCAGCATTTCCTTTCTGTTTCCTCAAATACACTCAGATTCTCAGAGTGTTGCTGGTGATAGCATGTTATACCTATTCAGGCTTTGGATTCTAGTGGTCGACTAGAATTACCTTGGAGTTTCTTCGTGGATTGTTGCCATGCTTTCTCCTGTGTCATCTTGGAGCTAAGTGTATTCCCCTGTGAGTATCCCCTGTGTGTTCTTTAGTCTTTAGTGGGGCCGACTTAGTGCTCATCCCTCCCGCTCCCTTCCTAGGGCCTAGACTTAGGGTCTGCTAGGGCTAGGTATCCTGCTCGGCGAACCTATTTAGGGTCGATAGGGCAGTTAGGGTTTGTCATTAGTTCTGTTTAGGGGTCTCCACTCTCCCCTTCCCTAGATTTAGGGCTTCTTTCCCTTTCCCGTCATTTTACGCTGGGTTCTTCCCATTCCCAGCGTGACACCTATTACCGGGAATATGGTGTGCGGTGGGATAATGTATGATAGGTGGACCATTCTAGACTTCACTCCAGGTGCACTAACATTTTATCATTATATCGATTTGGTGGTGGAACCAGTGATACGACCATTTCTCCAAAGTGTGCAAGTGGCCGATTTTCAACACAACAATGCGAGGCCATATATTGCTCAAGCTATTGGAAGCAGCCTGCCTGGCCTCAACATGCTATAATGGCCTGCAGCATTTCCAGACTTGTTTCCCATCGAACACATCTGGGATATAATTGTCAGCAGTTGCAATAAGAGCTGTCAGTAGTCGATCCTACAATTTCCATAATTCCATAACTTTTCCTTCTTGATGTTGCATTTTCAGTTTTGAGAAGTGCAACAGTGAGTATTTATAAGTGTGTATGTAGTATATAGTGTAAACAATAGTGTGTATTTATAAGTGTGTATGTAGTATATAGTGTAGACAATAGTGTGTACATGTAAGTGTGTATGTAGTATATAGTGTACACAATAGTGAGTATATATGTGCGTATGTGGTATATAGTGTAGACAATAGTGTGTATTTATAAGTGTATATGTAGTATATAGTGTAGACAATAGTGTGTATTTATAAGTGTGTATGTAGCATATAGTGTACACAATAGTGTGTATTTATAAGTGTGTATGTAGAATATAGTGTAGACAGTAGTGTGGATTTATAAGTGTGTATGTAGTATATAGTGTAGACAATAGTGTGTATTTATAAGTGTGTATGTAGTATATAGTGTAGACAATAGTGTGTACATATAAGTGTGTATGTAGTATATAGTGTAGACAATAGTGTGTATTTATAAGTGTGTATGTAGTATATAGTGTAGACAATAGTGTGTACATGTAAGTGTGTATGTAGTATATAGTGTACACAATAGTGAGTATATATGTGCGTATGTGGTATATAGTGTAGACAATAGTGTGTATTTACAAGTGTGTATGTAGTATATAGTGTAGACAATAGTGTGTATTTATAAGTGTGTATGTAGTATATAGTGTAGACAATAGTGTGTACATGTAAGTGTGTATGTAGTATATAGTGTAGACAATAGTGTGTATTTATAAGTGTGTATGTAGTATATAGTGTACACAATAGTGTGTACATGTAAGTGTGTATGTAGTATATAGTGTACACAATAGTGAGTATATATGTGCATATGTGGTATATAGTGTAGACAATAGTGTGTATTTATAAGTGTGTATGTAGTATATAGTGTAGACAATAGTGTGTATTTATAAGTGTGTATGTAGAATATAGTGTAGACAGTAGTGTGGATTTATAAGTGTATATGTAGTACATAGTGTAGACAATAGTGTGTATTTATAAGTGTGTATGTAGTATATAGTATAGACAATAGTGTGTATTTATAAGTGTGTATGTAGTATATAGTGTAGACAATAGTGTGTATATATAAGTGTGTATGTAGTATATAGTGTATACAATAGTGTGTATTTATAAGTGTGTATGCAGTATATTGTGTAGACAATAGTGTGTATTTATAAGTGTGTATGTAGTATATAGTGTAGACAATAGTGTGTACATATAAGTGTGTATGTAGTATATAGTGTACACAATAGTGTGTGTATATAAGTGTGTATGTAGTATATAGTGTACACAATAGTGAGTATATATGTGCGTATGTGGTATATAGTGTAGACAATAGTGTGGATTTATAAGTGTATATATAGTATATAGTGTAGACAATAGTGTGTATTTATAAGTGTGTATGTAGTATATAGTGTAGACAATAGTGTGTATATATAAGTGTGTATGTAGAATATAGTGTAGACAGTAGTGTGGATTTATAAGTGTGTATGTAGTATATAGTGTACACAATAGTGGGTACATATAAGTGTGTATGTAGTATATAGTGTACACAATAGTGTGTACATATAAGTGTGTATGTAGTATATAGTGTAGACAATAGTGTGTACATATAAGTGTGTATGTAGTATATAGTGTAGACAATAGTGTGTACATATAAGTGTGTATGTAGTATATAGTGTAGACAATAGTGTGTACATATAAGTGTGTATGTAGTATATAGTGTACACAATAGTGTGTGTATATAAGTGTATGTAGTATATAGTGTACACAATAGTGAGTATATATGTGCGTATGTGGTATATAGTGTAGACAATAGTGTGTACATATAAGTGTGTATGCAGTATATTGTGTAGACAATAGTGTGTGTATATAAGTGTGTATGCAGTATATTGTGTAGACAATAGTGTGTGTATATAAGTGTGCATGTAATATATATTGTTCATAATAGTGTGTACAGTCATAAAAAGTAAACATAAGTCCGTCAAGATCAATATCACCTAAGACGTTGATCCAGCGGAAGACGAAAACCCCAAGAGGCAGATGCTAATTGCCCCATATTATGGAGAAAATTCCTTCCTGACTCAACATACGGCAACCAGTCTTGTCGAAAGGTTTTGAGAATGACACAAATTTAGCTTTTCACAAACTGCTGTTTCAGTGAGTTTTTTTTTATATTTTTTAGTCAGATGTTTCAATTATCAGCATTTCATAAGTTTTTATTTTTTATTGACAAAAACATCAAGTTTATGCGAAGACTCAAAAGTTACAGTGTTGTCCCTTATTTTTCAAAACTTCTGTCCTTCACCCTGGCAACTGGATAAAAGCTTGTGGGCCAAATCCTGACTGATGGCCCATTCTTGTCTAATCAGTGCTCACAGTTTATCACATTTTCTGTGTCCTTCCGCTTTTTGAGTATTCACCACAGGTTCTCAATGAGATTGAGATCTGGGGTGTTTCCTAGCCATGGACCCAAAATTGTAATGTTTTGTTCACCAAACCTCTTAGTTATCACTTTGGCCTTGTGACATGGTCTCCATCATGGTGGAAAAATCGTTGTTCACCAAATTGCTCTTGGGTTATTGGGAGAAATTGCTCTTGGAGGATGTTTAGATCCCATTCTTTATTTATAGCAGTGTTCTCAGGCAATATTGTGAGTAATCCACTCCCTTAGGTGAAAGGCAATTCCACACATGAATTGTCTCAGGATGTTTTTCAGTTGGCATAACACAGAACGTATGGTAACATTCAACCCCTTTTCTTCACCAAACAATCATTCTTCTGGATGTCCCAAACAGTCTGAAGGGGACTTCATCAAAGAAAATAACTTTACTCCAGTCTTCTGTAGTGCAATTCCTGTACTTCCTGCAGAATGTCAGTCATACTGGATGCTTTTTTTTTACAAAGTGGATTCTTTGCTGCCCTTATTGACACTAGGCCTACCTCTAAAATGCTTCACCTCACTGTACGCACAGAAGCACTGACAGCTGCCTGCTACCATTCCTGAGCAAGCTCTGCACCAGTGTTAAACCAATCCCATAGCTGAATCCTCTTTAGGAAAGAGTCCTGGCACTTGCTGGAAAATTTTCAATGCCGTGAAGCCTTTCTCTCAGCTGAGGAACCTCTGTCTTTGAAGTTTTTGACGAATGTTCTTGATAAGTGATTGATTTTCAGTTTTGAGAAGTGTAACAGTGAGTATTTATAAGTGTGTATGTAGTATATAGTGTAGACAATAGTGTGTATTTATAATTGTGTATGTAGTATATAGTGTAGACAATAGTGTGTACATATAAGTGTGTATGTAGTATATAATTTTACGA
Source organism: Phyllobates terribilis (assembly GCF_046119375.1). Lineage (NCBI taxonomy): Eukaryota > Metazoa > Chordata > Amphibia > Anura > Dendrobatidae > Phyllobates > Phyllobates terribilis. Next base: position 6,442,254 of record NW_027362836.1, read on the forward strand.
TAAGCATGTCCTTGCCTGTAAAGCCATTCTAATACAAAGGAATGATGACTGCACCTATTTCCTTGGAGGTAACCATGGTTTACAGAAAAAGACAATGATTTCAAGCACCAGCATCATGTGTTGCGGCTGTCTAACAGCCATGAGACATGCAGCCGCGGAGACGCAAACATATTTGACGAGCACGCCGAGAATACTTGGTTAGGTCTCGAGACGTTCGCGCATCTCTAGTCGCTATAGTTGTGTTTGTCTGTTGAGAATTATATCTATTGACAACTTAGTTTTAAGCATTTCTTCTTTGATTGTCTTTCATGCATTATTATATACCATGTATGGAATTATGGAGGACTTACTATAGTATGTATTGGAGTATTGTGGGATCTCTTCACAAACCACTTAGTGCAACTAAGTCCCAGGCCTTACTAATAACTCGCTGTCAGGGTATGTGCACATGGCATCTTTTAGACATGCATAGTTTAAGCTGTAGGAAAATACTTGAGGAAAACTCTGGTGATGTTTTACCTGAAACGTCTTTTGTGACATCACAAAATACATTAAAAACATATACAGAAGTGTTCAAAATAATAGCAGTCCAATATGACTAACCAGATTAATCACTGTTTTTGATATAAATTATATTACCACATGTCAAACAATTTACCAGTTGGTGCAGTAGATTCTAAGAAAACCACTAGACTCCGCATTCATGATCTGTATGTTTTTGAGTCTGTGTATTTGAATAATTAATTGAAAGGGGGTTTGTTCAAAATAATAGCAGTGTGGAGTTCAATTAGCGAGGTCAATCATTCTGTGAAGAAACAGGTGTGAATCAGATGGCCCTTATTTAAGGGTGAAGCCAGCACATGTTGTACATGCATTTCTCCTTGAAAGCCTGAGAAATATGGGTCGTTCGAGACATTGTTCAGAAGAACAGTGTACTTTGATTAAAAAGTTGATTGGAAAGGGTAAAACTTATAAAAAAGTGCAGACAATGATCGGCTGTTCAGCTAAAATGCTTTAAAATGGAAAACAAAACCAGAGAGACGTGGAAGAAAACGGAAGGCTACTATTCAAATGGATTAAAGAATATCCAGAATGGCAAAGGTTCAGCCAATGATCAGCTCCAGGATGATCAAAAACAGTCTCAAGTTACCTGAGAGTACTGTGACAGTTAGAAGATGCCTGTGTGAAGCTAATCTCTTAGCAAGAAGTCCCCGCAAAGTCCCACTGTTAAAAAAAAGACATGTACTGAAGCGGGTACAATTTGCCAAAGAACACATCAACTGGCCTAAAGAGAAACACTTTGTGGACTGCTGAATGTAAAATTGTTATTTTTGGGTCCAAGGGCCGCAAACAGTTTGTTAGACGACCCCCAAACTCGGCATTCAAGCCACAGTACACTCTGAAGACATTGAAACATGGTGGTGCAAGTATCATGATATGGGCACGTTTCTCTTACTATGGTGTCAGACCTACAGTACAGACCAAAAGTTTGGACACACCTTCTCATTTAAAGATTTTTCTGTATTTTCATGACTATGAAAATTGTACATTCACACTGAAGGTATCAAAACTATGAATTAACACATGTGGAATTATATACTTAACAAAAAAGTGTGAAACAACTGATAATATGTCTTATATTCTAGGTTCTTCAAAGTAGACACTTTTTGCTTTGATGACTGCTTTGCACACTCTTGGCATTCTCTTGATGAAGTTCAAGAGGTAGTCACCGGAAATGGTCTTCCAACAATCTTGAAGGAGTTCCCAGAGATGCTTAGCACTTGTTGGCCGTTTTGCCTTCACTCTGCAGTCCAGCTCACCCCAAACCATCTCGATTGGGTTCAGGTCTGGTGACTGTGGAGGCAGGTCATCTGGTGTAGCACCCCATCACTCTCCTTCTTGGTCAAATAGCCCTTACACAGCCTGGAGGTGTGTTTGGGGTCATTGTCTTGTTGAAAAATAAATGATTTTCCAACTAAACGCAAACCGGATGGAATAGCATGTCGCTGCAAGATGCTGTGGTAGTGATGCTGGTTCAGTATGCATTCAATTTTGAATAAATCCCCAACAGTGTCACCAGCAACGCACCCCTACACCATCACACCTCCTCCTCCATGCTTCACGGTAGGAACCAGGTATGTAGAGTCCATCCGTTCACCTTTTCTGCGTTGCACAAAGACACGGTGGTTGGAACCAAAGATCTCAAATTTGGACTCATCAGAGCAAAGCACAGATTTCCACTGGTCTAATGTCCATTCCTTGTGTTCCTTAGCCCAAACAAGTCTCTTCTGCTTGTTGCCAGTCCTTTGCAGTGGTTTCCTAGCAGCTATTTTACCATAAAGGCCTGCTGCACAAATTCTCCTCTTAACAGTTGTTGAAGAGATGTGTCTGCTGCTAGAACTCTGTGTGGCATTGACCTGGTCTCTATCTGAGCTGCTGTTAACCTGCGATTTCTGAGGCTGGTGACTCGGATAAACTTATCCTCAGAAGCAGAGGTGACTCTTGGTCTTCCTTTCCTGGGGCGGTCCTCATGTGAGCCAGTTTCTTTGTAGCGCTTGATGGTTTTTGCAACTGCACTTGGGGACACTTTCAAAGTTTTCCCAATTTTTTGGACTGACTGACCTTCATTTCTTAAGGTAATGATGGCCACTCATTTTTCTTTACTTAGCTGCTTTTTTCTTGCAATAATACAAATTCTAACAGTCTATTAAGTAGGACTATCAGCTGTGCATCCACTAGACTTCTGCACAACACAACTGATGGTCCCAACGCCATTTATAAGGCAAGAAATCCCACTTATTAAACCTGACAGGGCACACTTGTTTTACCGCATAACAGGGATCATGGACCAGTTGGCATATATTAAAATTAGTGATGAGCGAGCATGCTCGCTTCTGCTCGATACTCACCCGAGCATCTCACTGCTCGAGATGCTTGGAGCTCGCCGAGTATTTCCGGGTTTGCACGGCAGGAGCTCGGGTCCCCTCCCTGCATGTTTGGCGCTCTTTAGAGAGCCAATCAACATGCAGGGATTGTCTGCCACACACTGTAATGCTAGTCATGTTGGTTGTGGCATTACAGTGATTGGCTGGCCGCACAGCGTCATCAAGTCTATATTCGACCTGCTCATCACAGTCTACTCCGGAATCAGGCAGTGTAGGGAAAGGTGCTGCTGAGCTAGGGAGAGATTTGCTTGTTTCTTAGTTAGTGTAGGTATACCACAACATATTATACACATATCCATCTCAACTAACAGTCCTTCTGAGGACTAATCCAGCTGCATAGATATCAGTGCTAGGCAGGCAGGCAGTGTATGTGGCAGACTGCAGTGCATATAGCAAGAGAGTCCATTCCAGTTCTGTCTGCTGCTGGTGATTTTACAGATATTTCTAGAAATAGTCCCAGGTATCAGGGGCCAGGAATATTTTTTTTTTATCTTAATCCTGATTATTTGTTTAAAAAGCAATCCAGAGAACACCGTTTTTCTGCTCCATTTGCTTGTTGGCACTGCAGAATACAGCCAGATCCTTTCCAAATTACAGAGCTAAAAATCCATCTATTTAAATCTGTGGTTTGTCCGTCACACGGATCACATATAAGTGCGCTCAAAATTCTGCCATTTCTGGCCTCCATTTAAATTTTGTTGCAGTGTGTTAGCGAAGTTATTGACACCAGTTCGCTGTTAAAAATAGTTACCTACAGGCCAGCTATTTAAAACTATGGTTTTCCGTCACACGTATCACATATCACTGCGGTTCAATTCCAGCCATTTGTAGTGAACGTGGAAAATATTGTCCATTTAAAATGGGCAAGGCGCATGGTAAGGGACGGGGAAGTGGACGTGATGGTGATGATGGTGCATGCAGAGGACGAGGCCGTGAGCTAGCTGAAATTGTGCCACAACAAACACCCACATTTTCATGCTCGACATTCCTGTCCGAATTAATAGGGGACCGCAGAACACCACTATTGAACACAGAGCAGTGTGAAAAGGTTATTTATTGGATAGCAGATAATGCTTCCAGTCACTTAGCCACCACCACCACCCTGTCTTCCACACGGTCAAGTCTCAGTAGCCGTGAGTCTGGACTGCATATTCCTTACCTTGATCCTCTTCCTTCCACCATGCCGAATGGCCGGAGACAACTGATCCCACACTTGGACACTCCAAAGAGCTGTTCACTTTTTCATTTATAGATTTGGGCCTCTCGTCTGGTCCACTTGAAGCGGGGCAAGAGGAGATCGCATGTAGCGATGCCTAAATATTTGAGCAGCCACGGTCACACGAAAGCGGGGGTGGGAAGAAAGAGGAGGACCAGGGTGCGGAAGTGGAAGACGAGGTGGTGGATGATATAGTAACTGACCCAACGTGGCCGGGGGACATACAGAGCGAGGACAGCAGCACACAAGGGGAGGGAGGCCCAACAGGGGGAGGGAGGCACACAGCATGGGAAGGGAGCACACAGGGGGAGGGAGGCACAACAGGCTGGAAGAAGCAGTGTGGTGGCCGCAGACAGAAGGGGGGCAACCATTCTCCGTAACATCAACACGACAGAAGTTGCCAGTACAACTGTTAGGTCTTCCCGAGTCTGGTTGTTTTTTAAAGACTCTGACGATAACTCCAAAAAGGCCATTTGCACCACCTGCCAGGCTAGCATCAGCAGGGAGAGCAAAACTACCTGCCTGACCACCACCATCAAGATCAGGCAAACGGCAGCAAAGCACCCAACTTTGTGGGCCGAACCCCAGGGTCCAGGAGCAGTGTCTGTGGGTGGCACCACTGCTTCTTCCACTATTGTGCGTGCAAGCCAATCCCCTGTCCATGGCGGATGCGAAGATGCCTCCTGCCCTGCACCTGTCATTGCACTCTCAACTAGCACCATCAGCAAGCATGTCCACGTCCTTGTCCCAACGCAGTGTTCAGTTGTCCCTACCCCAGTCCTTGGAACATAAGCGCAAATACGCAGTCATTGCCCCACAGGCCACACTACTAAATTCACACATTTCGCGACTGCTTGCGCTGGAAATGTTGCCTTTTCGGCTCGTGGAGACGGAAACATTCCGCAACCTGATGGCGGCATCCGTCCCTCGGTACTCGGTCCCCAGCCGCCACTCTTTCTCCCGGTGTGCCGTCACCGCATTACACAAGCACATGTCCCACAACATTAGCGGTGGCCTCAACAATGCAGTTACTGGGAAAGTCCACCTAACCACGGACACGTGGACAAGTGCTTGTGGACAGGGACAGTACATCTCGCTGACGACACACTGGGTTAACATAGCGGAAGCCAGGACCCAGTCGGACTTTGGGACGGAACACATCCTCCTTATGCCAAGGATTGTGGGCCCTAGGTCAATCAGGGTTGCCCCCACAGTCTACCATTCCTGCACCTCATCCTCCTCCTCTTCAGCCTCCATTTCCGAAATGACCACATCAGTCACAAGCTGGAAGCACTGCAGCTCTGCCTCAGCCAAGCGGCAACAGGCTGTGCTGAAGCTAATATGCTTAGGTGACAAACCGCACAATGCTGAAAAGTTATGGACAGCTCTGAAATAGCAAGCAGATCTGTGGCTGACACCGCTGAACCTACAGCCATGCATGGTCATGTGTGACAATGGCTGGAACCTGGTGGCGGCTCTGAGTTGAGGCAAGCTCACACACAAACCATTCCTGGCCCATGTGCTTAACCTCGTGGTTCAGCGGTTTCTCAAAACATACTCGGAGCTGCCGGATCTGCTTGTCAAAGTACGCCGCCTGTGTACCCATTTTAGAAAGTCACCCACAGCTTCCTCCGCCCTTGCTGTTTTCAGCAGAGTTTGCAGCTTCCGGCTCACCGAATGATGTGTGATGTCCCCACGCATTGGAACTCTACATTGCAGATGTTGGGAAGGATTTGTGAGCAGACAAGGGAAGTTGTTGACTACCAGCATCAACAAGGCCATCGGTATTCAGTTCAGACTCCACACATAAGACCTCAGGAGTGGACATGGATGTCAGACATATGTACCATCCTGCAAAAATTTAAGGACTCCACCAAGATGGTGAGCGACGATGACGCCATAATTAGCGTCACCATCCCGCTTCTCTGTCTTCTGAAACGCTCTGCTCAAAATCAAAGAGGATGCATTGCAGGCGGAGCATGATGAGATGGAGCAAGGAACCATATAGGGTGATTGCACACAGCTCAGCCTCATCTCATCCCAACGTGGATTGGGTGACAATGAGGAAGAGGAGGAGGAAGAATAGGAGCTAGTGTCATGCGCTATAGACGGGACTACCTGCACAAATGTCATACTGTCTATTCAGCATGGAGGCCTGAGGACAGGGAGGAGGAGGAGAGCATGGTCACTCGTCATTTTGGTGAGGACACGGAAGTCTTGCCTGTTAGCAGTCTGGCATGCATGGCTGAGTTTATGTTACGCTGCCTTTCCCGTGACCCTCATGTTCTCAAAATTTTGGGCGATAGTCATTACTGGTTGGTGACACTTCTAGACCCATGCTACAAGGAGAACTTTCTATCTCTTATTCCCGAAGCGGACAGGTCTACTAAAATGGGGCAGTACCAGAAGGCCCTTGTTGCGGAATTATTAAAAAAATTCCAATCTAAAAACGCTGGTGGCAGAGGTCACAGTTCGTTGGACAACCAAGGAGTACAGGTGAGAGAGACATAACTCCAATCCAGCAGAGGCAGGGGAACATTGTCAAAGTTCTGGGAGAGTTTTCTCAGACCCTCCCATCTTACAGGCCCTGAGGCGCGGGTTAATCTCACAAGGAGCGCAAAGTTTGGGAAGATGCTAAGGGAGTACCTTGCCGACCATACCAACGTCCTCCATGATTCCTCTGTGCCTTATAATTATTGGGTATCCAAGCTGGACACGTGGCATGAACTGGCTGTCTACGCCTTGGAGGTCCTGGCCTGCCCTGCCGCTAGCGTTTTGTCAGAGCGGGCTTTTAGTGCCCTAAGTGGAATTATAACTGATAAACGCATCCGCCTGTCAACTGAAATTGCTGACAGACTGACTCTTATTAAAATGAACAAGGGCTGGATTGGGCCAGACTTCTCAACACCACCGAATGATAGCAGCATAACATAAACTCAAATCCAGTGTTTTTTTTGGAAGGTCTATTGCCATGCACCTCTTCACACTCACACATGGGTTTACGCTTACTGATTTTGTCTATTTGCTCTTGTCCTCCTCCTTCTCCTCATTCTCCATCACCATATCATTCACTACCATATCTACCATATCACCTCCTCTACGTGTCTTGCAAAGGGAATTGTAGTGTCTCCAAATTTTTGGCAGCCGTTGTCCTTACTGCATACTCTATAACTATAACTGTATAGCACAAGCGCTCCTTTGTAATGGGAACATGTCCTTACTGTGGCCCTGCTCTATGTGTCTTTAAATTGGTAGTGGGGATTTTCCTAAATTTTGTCAGGCCTTGCAGTCACAGCATCGGCATTACCACTATAGGAGACCCGCTCATTTATAATGTGAACATTTTTTTTACTGAGACCCTCCTCTATGTCTCTTCAAAGGGGTATTGGGTTACGTGCGTCCAAATGTTTGGCAGCCCTTGCGGTAACTGCATACGCAATAACAGTATAGGAGACCCACTCGTTAATAATGGGAACAACAAAGCATAGCCGGCTGATGGCTCTCTAACAAAAGCGAGGACCGACTGCTGGCCCTTTAAGAATAGTAAGGGCCGCCTGATGCCCCTATAAAAATAGGCTTTGTGACTTTCAGAGTCCCTCCATCATAAATGAAACAGGATGTGGCTGATGATGTGTCACACACCACATGGCCAGTTAAGGTTGTAAAATGTTAAAATGACATTTCCCAGTGAATGCATTTGTCTTGGTTGAAAGCAAAAGTGCAAAAACGCATCAAAAATGCTATGTGTGAACACAGCCCAAGGTGTGTTGAGTATTTTTGTTTTTGGTTATTTATTTTGCCTTATATACAAGTCTTTACCCTGCAAAGGATGTCCTTTAACATTTTTCCCAGTAAAATCAATTTTGGTTTCGTTTTTGTATGTTTTATTGTGAGTCCATAAAAGTGGCGTAATACTCTGACAACATTGTTCACAGCAGTGACCTAGTAGTCAGAAATGCTTCCAGGGGTCTTCTCCATGCTGTTCCCATGTCATTTGAGCACTGTTCCCATCGATTTCTGCAATTTTTAGTCCCTCTGCCGACCGCCGGGGGGGCTGCTGGAAAAATGCTCGAGTTTCCCATAGACTTACATTGAGCTCGCTGCTCGGGTCAAGCACACGAGCATTCCAATTTGCTCGACCCTAGCAATGAGCACCCGAGCATTTTAGTGCTCGCCCATCACTAATTAAAATGTTTGAAGAGATCATGTTGCCTTACGCTGAAGAGGATATGGTCTTGAAATGGATGTTTCAACAAGACAACGACCCTAAACACACCAGTAAACAAGCAAAATCTTGGTTCCAGTCCAACAAAATTGAGGTTATGGAGTGGCCAGCCCAATCCCCGGATCTTAATCTGATAGAACACTTGTGGGGAGACATCAAAAATGCCATTTCTGAGGCAAAACCAACAAATACCGAAAAATTGCGGGATGTAGTCAAAGCATCCTAGGCTGCAATAACAGTTGACAGGTGCCGGAAGTTGGTTGATTCTAAGCAACATAGATGTGAAGCAGTTCTAAAAAACTGTGGGTATACAACTAAATATTAGGTTAGTGATTCACAGGAATGCTAAATCCTCAAACAAAAGAGAACATATTGTGCGTTTGTAAAGACAAATGTAGACACTGCTATTTTTAGAACAGCCCAATGTTCATTTTTTGCTATTAAAAAGTACTGTAAATTAGTAAAGTACTGTCTTTTTTGGACTATAAGACGCACTGGACCATAAGATGCACCTAGGTTTTAGAGGAGGAAAATAGAAAAAAATGTAAGCAAAAAATGTGGTCATGATGCACTGTTATGTGGGAGGGGGTCTGCTGCTGACACTGGTACTGGGGTAATGTCCCCCACTTCTGTTAATATCCTCGATCATGGTATGTATGACCCCTCCTTCCTGGTATACGTGGCCCTCATCCCCATCCTGGTATACATGGCCCTCATCCCCATCCTGGTATACGTGGCCCTCATCCCCATCCTGGTATAAATGGCCCTCATCCCCATCCTGGTATGCATGGCACCCCAAGCCCCCATCCTGGTATGCATGGCACCCCTTGATCCCCCATCCTGGCATGAATGACACCTGTTGATCCCCCATCCTGTCATGCATGGCATTCCTTAATCCCCCATCCTGGTATGCATGGCACCCCTTGACCCCCCACCCTGGTATGAATGGCACCACTTGATCTCCCATCCTGGCATGCATGGCACCCCTTGATCCCCCATCCTGGTATGCATGGCACCCCTTGTTCCTGGTATGCATGACACCCCTTGATCCTGGTATGCGTGGCACCCCTTGATCCTGGTATGCATGGCACCCCTTTATCCCCCATCCTGGTATACATGGCACCCCTTGATCCTGATATGCATGGCACCCCTATTCCTGGTTGTTGGTATATGCAACAGTTGTGGACTTCTTTGCTTGTGTGAAGGAGGACTTTATGCTGATTTGACAGTAGATGGCGATGTTGTTTCCTTGTTTACTGTATTGTAAAAAAGAAAAAAGTCTCTCTTGTATTTTCTGTTTTGCACTTACTTCCTGATGCAGTATTGAGTGACTGTGCGTTTTTACCTTTACCTCATGTTCTGAAAAGTAAAATCTTGTTATCTCACGTAATCTGCTCTGTGAAGTTTCTACTGCAACTGTGGGGATCCAGAAGCTATGCAACAGGTTATGGGCCCAGGTACTGAGGACCCCAGACACCCAGGACACCGTAACTCTCAGCAAGACCCTTGTGAATTCAGAAGAATTCTTCAGTACAATTCTCTCCAAACAAGTAAGACAAGTTAAAGATGACAAGTTGCACAGAGCTAAAACTCACAGTAGCTAAGCTAAATAATGAGAATTATCAGTTATGGAGGTTCAAAGTAGAAATGTTATTGTCTAAAGATGATTTATGGGAAGGAATCAGTACAGATAGACCTGATGAGGATAATCAGACATGGGATAACAAAAATAAACAAGCAAGAGCTACCATCAGCCTGTTAGTGGATGATGCTCAATTAATCCACATAAGGGATGAAGATACAGCAAAGGGAATGTGGGAAGCACTAAGAAAGCTACATAAAAGACCCAGCTTAAATCACAAGTTATTTCTGCTAAGAAAGGTTTACGGAATGAGACTAAGTGCAGACAATGACATGCAGAAGCATATATTCTCTATTATGGAAGTGATATCACAGCTGAGATCAATTGGTGAAGATATTAAGGAAAGCCATGTAGCAGCAATATTATTGTGCAGCTTACCGGATTCATATACTGCTTTGATAAATGCCCTAGAGACAAGACCTGAAACAGACATTACATTAGAGTTTGTGAAGACCAGACTCATAGATGCATATCAAAGAAGGAAAGAACAAACAAATGATTCTTCTACTGAAAAATAAAATGGAAATGCTCTTAAAGCTACAGAATCAAAAATACCCTATAATAAAGAGACAAGAGAATGTTTCCGATGTAAGAAAAAAGGAAATTTAAAGAAAGACTGTACTATATGGAAAGCAGAACAACAGAAATTACATCATAAAGAGAAGACACAGAAGGTGAAAAACACAATTTCTGATTCATGTGAAAATAATTGGAATGGCATATTTAAAGTGACTGATAAGAAATCATCGTTGGGTTGGTTTATTGACTCAGGAGCAACAAGTCACATGACAAGTAATAAAAAATTCTTTACTGAACTTAATTTAAATAAGAAGGAAGCCATTTATCTTGCAGATGGAAGCAAAATAACTGCAGAAGGTGTTGGACAAGGAATGCTAAACTGTTCTAACAAGTTTGGGCATGATTCAAAAATACTTGTACAGGATGTGTTATATGTTCCAGGATAAGAAGGAGGATTGTTATCTGTAAAACGTTTAACAGCTAAAGGACTTACTGTAAAATTCAAAGATGATGAGTGTACAATCCTAGCAGGAAACAAGGTAATAACCAATGTGAAGGCAGACGAACAATTATATGATCTAGACACATTAAAGGAACAGATGCATTTGTGTACACATGATCACAAGAATTCTATTCACATGTGGCATAGACGTCTAGGACACAGACATCCTGAAAGTGTAATGGAGCTACAAAGGAAAGAATTGACAAAGGATTTATTGATATCTGACTGCTCAATTACCGTAAGATATGAATGTTGTATAAAATCAAAAGCCACAAGGATATCTATTCCTAAAGAAAGTGAAACTAAAAGCACAAGACCACTTGATTTGGTGCATACTGACATATGTGGACCCATGAAAGTGACTACATCAGAAGGCAATAGATATATGGTGACTTTTATAGGTGACTACTCAAGATACACAGTCACATACTTGAGCAAGATCAAAAGCAAAGTTTTCAATAAACTAGTAGACTACGTGACAAAGTCGAATAATGAATTTCAGTGGAAGCCAGTTGTCATTAGAAGTGATAATGGAGGTGAATTCACAGGACACCAAATAGAAAACTACCTAAGAAAAAATGGAGTAGCAGAAAGGAAAAACAGAACTCTGACTGAAATGATAAGGTGTATGCTGACAGATTCCAAACTATCAGAAAAATATTGGGGGTGAAGCAGCAATGACAGCTACATTTCTACAGAACCGACTTTTTTCTAGAAAACTGAAAAAAAAACATATGAACTGTGGAAAGGTATGAAACCAAGTTTAAATCATTTAAGAGTTTTTGGTTGTAAAGTTTTTGTATTCATTCCAACAGAAAACCTTCCAAACTTCAAAATAGGTCCATGGAAGGAATATTTGTTTGATATAGTGAAAATTGCAAAGGATATAGAATCCTAGATCCCAAAACAGACAGAGTTATGGTGAGTAACAGTGTGACATTCATTGAGAATTTAAATGAAGACACTATGATTTCACTGGAAACAAAAAAATGAGAAAAATAGCAATGATATAGCTGAAGGAATATCTGATGAAAAATAAGTTGAAATTAATAAAAAACAGAATACTGAAAGTGAAGAGAAACAACTACAAACAGACACAGATCCAAGATGTTCAGTAAGAGAAAACAAAGGAAAACCACCATTACGCCTTTTATATAATGCAAGTACAAGTAAAATTTATGAGTCTACCTCTTGGGAAGACATATCTCGACTTCCTGAAGAAGAAGAAGCCAATAAATGGATAGAGGCAACAGATATAGACATAAAATCCATGCATGACTCAAAAACATGGACACTAACAGAATTACCAGAAGGAAGAAAAGCTATAGGATGTCAATGGGTTTTTAAAGTAAAGTACCAAACAGATGGCACAGCTGAACGATACCGAGCAAGACTCTTAGCTAAAGGTTATTCTCAAAAATATGGAGAAGACTATGATGAAACATTTGCTCCAGTTGTCAAACATACTACAATAAGAACTTTGTTTGCAGTTGCAACAATGAAACAAATGGAACTGAAACATCTGGATGTAAAGACAGCATTTTTGAATGGAAGTTTAACAGAAGATATTTACATGAAACAACCTCCAGGATTCAAAGATGAAAGTAACCCAAACATGGTTTGCAAATCACAGAATGTGTATACGATTTAAAACAAGCTGCTAAAGCGTGGAATGATAAAATCATGGAGGTGCTCACAAATGAAAAATTTAAAAGAAGCAAAGCTGATCCTTGCCTGTACACAAAAAGACTAATGGACAGATGGATCTATGTACTCATATATGTTGATGACATTTTAGTTTGTTTTGAAAAAGAAAGGGATAAAGAGGACATACTAAAAATCTTGAATCAACATTTCGAGATCAAAGACTTGGGAAATGTGAAACAGTACTTAGGAATACAGATAGAAAGAGAAGAAGATGGAAGTTTCCTACTTAATCAAAATCACATGATTCAAGACATAACCGACACATTTGGATTGAAGGATGCAAAACCAGCAAAGTCTCCAATGGAAACTAATTCTCTTAAAGAGATGAGTAGTGAGAAAAATGCGTTACCAAATAATGAAGAGTACAGAATGGTGATAGGAAAATTACTGTATCTAGCGACTGTTACAAGGCCAGACATTGCAGCAGCAGTAGGAATTCTGAGTAGAAAAGTGTCCAAGCCAAATAAAGCATATTGGAATGCTGTGAAGAGAGTAATACGTTATTTGAAAGGAACCAGCAACGTTAAACTGAAACTGCCTACAAGTGATAAATGCATTTTAACTGGATACGTTGATGCAGATTGGGCTGAAGATCCAACTGACAGAAAATGTACCAGTGGCTATCTTTTCTTTCTCTCAGGTGGACCAATTAGTTGGACTAGTAAAAAACAATCAATAGTAACGCTGTCGACAACAGAAGCAGAATAAGTTGCAGCTGCACATGCGAGTCAAGAAGTTCTATGGTTAAGACAATTGATAACAGACATAGAACAAGCACAGTTGGAACCAACAAAAATAAATGAGGACAATCAGGGATGTCTTGTTCTTGCTCAGATGGAAAGAGTTAACCCAAGAACCAAGCACATTGATGTGAAGTATCATTTCTTGAGGGACCATCAGGAACAAGGAATCCTGAAATTAGAATATTGTCCAACTGAAGATATGACAGTAGACATTTTCACAAAGGCATTGAATGCTGAAAGACATCAGAGACTAATGAAAAAATTGGGTTTGACTGAATAAGTCCTTACTGTTGATAAAGGGTGTTGGTATATGCAACAGTTGTGGACTTCTTTGTGTGAAGGAGGACTTTATGCTGATCTGACAGTAGATGGCAATGTTGTGTACAGTTTCCTTGTTTACTGAATTGTAAAAAAGAAAAAAGTCTCTTTTGTATTTTCTGTTTTGCACTTACTTCCTGATGTAGTATTGAGTGACTGTGCGTTTTTTCCTTTACCTCATGTTCTGAGAAGTAAAAGCTTGTTATCCCATGTAATCTGCTCTGTGAAGTTTCTACCGCAACTGTGGGGATCCAGAACCTGTGCAACACTGGTATGCATGGAACCCCTTGATTCTGGTATGCTTAGCACCCCCTGATACCTATCACGCTGCCCACAAAATAAAGAAACAATCATACTCACCTCCTCTCTCCTCCAGCACTGCGCCCCACTCTGCTGCCGACACTCTCACTGTGTGAGCCGCGCATGGTGTCCCTACCATGCGCCCTCACACAGTGAGGTGCTGTGCCGGAATAGTCACTGCTCCCCACACAGGGACTGTGTGTGCGTGGGGAGGAGTGACCATTCACTCTCTTCAATAGCGTGCACACTGTAGCCACAGCGCTATTAAAGACCATGAATATTCACTACAACCCATGGGAGTGGGTTGTAGCGAATATTCATGGACTTTAATAGGGGGCAAACAGACCGCCGGCCGCAGCAGGAGCCGAGCTGCGGCTACAGTGTGCGCGCTATTAAGGAAAATGAATATTCATTGCTTTCCACGCCCATGGGCGTGGGGAGCAGGGAATATTCATTTTCTTTAGCAGTGGGCACACCAGTACATATGTATATACACTACCATTCAAAAGTTTGGGGTCATTTAGAAATTTCATTATTTTTGAAAGAAAGGCACATTTTTTTCAATGAATCTAACATTAAATGAATCAGAAATACACTCTATACATTGATAATGTGGTAAATGACTAGTCTAGCTGCAAACATCTTGTTTTTATTGCAATATCTACATAGGTGTATAGAGGCCCATTTCCAACAACCACCACTCCAGTGTTTTAATGGTACATTGTGTTTGATAACTGTGTAAGAAGGCTAATGGATGCTTAGAAAACCCTAGAAAACCCTTGCACAAGTATGTTAACCCAGCTGAAAATGGTTTGGCTGATTTGAGAAGCTATAAAATTGACCTTCCTTTGAGCTAGTTGAGTATCTGGTGCATTACATTTGTTTGTTCTATGAATCTCTCAAAATGGCCAGAAAAAGAGAACTTTCATGTGAAACTCGACAGTCTATTCTTGTTCTTAGAAATGAAGGCTATTCCATGTGAGAAATTGCCAAGAAACTGAAGATTTCCTACAGCGGTGTGTACTACTCCCTTCAGGGAGAGCACAAACATGCTCTAACCAGAGTAGAAAGAGAAGTTGGAGGCCCCGCTGCATAACTGAGCAACAGGACAAGTACATTAGAGTCTCTAGTTTGAGAAATCTATGCCTCACAGCTCCTCAACTGGCAGCTTCATTAAATAGTACACGCAAAACGCCAGTGTCAACCTCTACAGTGAAGAGGCGACTCTGGGATGTTGGCCTTCAGGGCAAAGTGGCAAAGAAAAAGCGATATCTGAGACTGGCTAATAAAAGGAAAATATTAATACACTGTGTGCAGAATTATTAGGCAAGTTGTATTTTAGAGGATTATTTTTATTATTGATCAACAACTATGTTCTCAATCAACCCAAAAGACTCATAAATATCCAAGCTTAATATTTTTGGAAGTTGGAGTGTTATTTTTTTAGATTTGGCTATTTTAGGAGGATATCTGTTTGTGCAGGTAACTATTACTGTGCAGAATTATTAGGTAACTTAATAAAAACCAATTATAATCCCATCTCACTTGTTTATTTTCATCAGGTAAACCAATATCAGTGCACAAAATTTAGAAAAAAACATTTCTGACATGCAAAAACAAAAAACCCCAAAATTTGTGATGAATATAGCCACCTTTCTTTATGATGACACTCAACAGCCTTCCATACATAGATTCTGTCAGTTGTTTGATCTGTTTTCGATCAACATTGCGTGAAGCAGCCACCACAGCCTCCCAGACACTGTTCCGAGAGGTGTACTGTTTTCCCTCCCTGTAGATCTCACATTTTATGATGGACCACAGGTTCTCTATGGGGTTCAGATCAGGTGAACAAGGGGGCCATGTCATTTTTTTTCTTTTTTTAGACCTATACTGGCCAGCCACGCTGTGGAGTAGTTGGATGCATGTGATGGGGCATTTTCCTGCATGAAAATCATGTTTTTCTTGAACGATACTGACTTCTTCCTGTACCACTGCTTGAAGAAGTTGTCTTCCAGAAACTGGCAGTAGGTCTGGGAGTTGAGCTTCACTCCATCCTCAACCCGAAAAGGTCCCACAAGTTCATCTTTGATGATACCAGCCCATACCAGTACCCCACCTCCACCTTGCTGGCGTCTGAGTCGGAGTGGAGCTCTCTGCCCTTTTCTTTGATCCAGCCTCTGGCCCATCCATCTGGCCCATCAAGAGTCACTCTCATTTCATCAGTCCATAAAACCTTTGAAAAATCAGTCTTAAGATATTTCTTGGCCCATTCTTGACGTTTTATCTTATGTTTCTTGTTCAAAGGTGGTCGCTTTTCAGCCTTCCTTACCTTGGCCATGTCCCTGAGTATCGCACACCTTGTGCTTTTTGATACTCCAGTAACGTTGTAGCTCTGAAATATGGCAAAATGAGTGGCATCTTGGCAGCTTCACGCTTGATTTTCCTCAATTCATGGGCAGTTATTTTGCGCCTTTTTTGGCCAACACTCTTCTTGCGACCCTGTTGGCTATTTGCCATGAAAGGATTGATTGTTTGGTGATCATGCTTCAAAAGTTTGGAAATTTCAAGACTGCTGCATCCCTCTGCAAGACATCTTACAATTTTGGACTTTTCAGAGCCCGTCTAATCTCTCTTCTGACCCATTTTGCCAAAGGAATGGAAGTTGCCTAATAATTAAGCACACCTTATATAGGGTGTTGAAGTCATTAGTCAACACCTCTCCTCATTACAGAGATGCACATCACCAGATTTACTTCATTGGTAGTTGGCTCTCAAGCCTATGCAGCTTGGAGTAGGACAACATGTATAAAAAGTATCATGTGATCAAAATACTCATTTGCCTAATAATTCTGCACACAGTGTATGGGCAAAAGAACACAGACATTGGACAGAGGAAGATTGGAAAAAAGTTTTATGGACAGACAAATCAAAGTTTGAGGTGTTTGAATCACACAGAAGAACATTTGTGAGACGCAGAACAACTGAAAAGATGCTGAAAGAGTGCCTGACTCCATCTGTCAAGCATGGTGGAGGTAATGTGATGGTCTGGGGTTGCTTTGGTGCTGGTAAAGTGTGAGATTTGTACAAGATAAATGGGATTTTGAATAAGGAAGGCTATCACTCCATTTTGCAATGACATGCCATACCCTGTGGACTGCGCTTGATTAGAGCCAATTTCATCCTACAACAGGAAGATGACCCAAAGCACACCTCCAAATTATGCATGAACTATTTAGGGAAGAAGCAGGCAGCTGGTATTCTATCTGTAATGGAGTGGCCAACGCAGTCACCAGATCTCAGCCCCATTGAGCTGTTGTGGGAGCAGCTTGAACGTATGGTGCGCAAAAAGTGCCCATCAAGCCAATCCAACTTGTGCGAGGGGCTTCAGGAAGCATGGGGGGAAATTTCTCAAGATTACCTCAGCAAATTAACAGCTAGAATGCCAAAGGTCTGCAATGCTGTAATTGCTGCAAATGGAGCATTCTTTGACGAAAGCAAAGTTTGAAGGAGAAAATTATTCTTTCCAATAAAAATCATTATTTCTAACCTTGTCAATGTCTGGACTATATTTTCTATTTGATAAATAAAAGTATGAGTTTTCATGGAAAACACAAAATTGTCTGGGTGACCCCAAATTTTTGAACAGTAGTGTATGTTCGGACTATAAGATGCACCCCACCCCCCCACTTTCCTCCAAAGTTTTGGAGGAAAAAAAGTGCATCTTATAGTCTGAAAAATACGGTAGTTAAAATGTTATATATTTCTCTACATGTTTTGAATTAGGAAACAGTGTGCAATGTTCCCAATGCATGGAAATAAAAATTACTATAAAGATTTTGTGCTTAACTCATGCTTTTGAACGCACTGCTATTATTTTGAAAACTACTGTATAAAAAATTATATACAAAATAGTGGTGGCTTCCAAGCGGAAGCTGCTAGAAGAAAAGACCAATCACTTCTTTTAGCGACTTCACAGCTTTTAAAGCCAGAAACAGTTAAAAGAAGTGACAAAAGACGTATCATGCTGTAATCTTAATTACGTCATCGCTCGTCACTACAGCTGCGTTCTCATGCTACTGGCAGTGTGTTCTGGCTGTCGTGCTGAGCGGTCACATTACTAATGTCATCTGGATGAGGCAGTCTGGGATCGTCGTGTGACGCTGGATGGATTTTACGGCAGACCACTTAGGATTATTATTTTTTTCTATGGTAATAAGTGGATAAAAGAGGGTCAGGGAGTGTTTTTTTTACAATTAAAGGACTTTTCTGTGTGTGTGTGTGTTTATTACTTTTGACTACAGGGTTAGTAATGGGGGTGTCTGACAGACACCTCTCCATTACTAACCCCTGGGCTTGATGTCAACTGACACTTCACAGCTGACATGAACCCAAAACCGTTACCCCACTTGTCCTGGTATGTTGGCTGAGGCGCCAAAATTGGCGCATCTAATGGATGTGCCATTTCTGGGGAGGCTGAGTGCTGGTGATAATAGTCTGGGAGGGGGCCAATATCCATAGCCCCTTCCCAGCTTATTAAAATCTGCCTGCAACTGTGTGTTTAGCCTTTCCTGGTTATTAAAAGAAGGGGGCATCCAACTTAATTTTTTTGGGGGTGTTCCCCCCGTTTAATAACCAGTTAAGGCTACGCAGACAGCTGTGAGCTGTTATTAAGAGGCTGGGAACCTTTATAGATATTGGCCCCTTCACAGAATAATAGCCCCAGGCCATATTTTTTATTTATTTATTCATTCAATAAGAAAACTACACAAGCAGAGAGAGCAGGCGCTGCTGATGGGAGTATTCACCAGCCGGCACCTGTGCAATAAATAAATAAAAGAAAAAAATGGCGTGGTCTCTTTTAGTCTTGATAACTAGCGTGGGTAAAGCTGACAGCTGTGGGCTAGAGCAATAGAAAAATAGAGTGGTTCCACGCCATTTTTTTAAATTACTTAAATAAATTAATTTAATAAACAGTGTGGGGTCCCACTTTTTGACAACCAGCCAAGCTAAACCAGACAGCTGGGGGCTGATATTCTCAGACTGGGAAGCAGCCATGGATATTAGCCCTCCACAGCCTAAAAATAGCAGCCTGCAGCTGCCCCATTAGATGCGCCAATTCTGACGCTTTGCCCGGCTCTTCCCACTTGCCATAGGCGGTAGCAATTGGGGTAATAGTATTGGGGTTGATGTCAGCTTTGTAATGTCAGCTGACATCAAGCCAAATGGTTATTAATGGAGAGGCGTCTATCAGACGCCGCCATAACTTGCCCCGTAAGTTTAAGTTAAAAAACACACACAGAGTAAAGTCCTTTATTAATTTATTTAGAAAGGATGGGATCAGCAAGCAATATAGGCCAGGATTTCTCCAGACATTGACACAACAAGTTTGTTTGTCCATGGTACTGTGTGCTAAATCTAATACAATTGTTTGATAGTTATATTTGGTCTGGTGGAATACAGTGCTTCATGATGTAAAGTATGTCTTGCTCTATTAAAAGCTTTTTTGATGAAACAACGGCTGTATCCTCTATTTAGGAATCTAGATTTAAGCTCCAATGCATAACGTTCTAACTCAGCCTTGTCTGGGTGGCACATGTTAAGGAGCTGAAACTCCTAAACCCTTCATCCAATTTTAATGTGGATACCCTCAAATCAAAGCTGAAAGTCTGAACTTCAACTGCATCTGAATTGTTTTGTATAAAATTCATTGTGGTAATGTCTAGAACCAAAATTAGAAAAATGTTGTCTCTGTCCAAATATACATGGACCTAACTGTATATGCATATGGTTTGTGCACATTGTATATGTACATATGAGTCCACGGGTATTTCTTGTGTACACACATTCCTAATAGTAGTAGTACTATATATACTATATATTTGTTTATAGATGTACAACATGTATGAATTTTTATTTACATCTTCTCGCACATTGTGCACGTTGCATATATGCACGGGTCCACAGGTATTTCTTGTGTATACACAATTCTAGTAGTTGCTTATGTATATATTTGTTTGTAGACATACATATATGCATTTTTTATTTACATTTTCACACCTTCTCTCACATTTTTACACTTTTTTATCCCCATCCATTTCACCTTCATATATAAGGCATTTGTCTTTCTTATCTCCATTGCTCCTACACTTATATTCATCTCATGCTCCTTTAATAACCATTAGAACCCCTCCCCCTTTGGTATACACCTTCATATACCCACTTGGTCTTAAACCACTCATTGCATGTCTTATGTTGTATTATGTTTGTAATCATTTATATTCATTTTCACATTTTTTTTTATTTAGAATTTATATTTTATTCTATCATCAGCACTTTACTTATATTCCAGATGGTCTTTATGTGGCGCCACAGGGGTACTGCACCTCAGAATGAGGTGTGGTATCTCCTCTCCAAGGTAAGGATTGAGTGCCACACAGGACCCCAACCACACACTCAACACTACACCACTCCAGTTCTGAAGGGGGCCTAAAAAGCACCATAGTGCTGCCCCGGGCCTGAATGGAGGAGTTGGGGGGAACCAAAGTTAGGGGAAACCAAGTAGTGAGTGAGGGTGAGGAAGCACTTTACTTTAGCACTTAATCGAATCATATATAACTGGAGGCCATTTTAAGAACCGGGTCTTTAGTCGTGGGTCTTTGGGACAGCAAGTCAGCACAAGGCTGCAGCCGCTTCAGGGTCCACGGTTCCCCGCCTCAGGCCTCGAGACAGGGGATTGGGGCAGAGTTATAACTGGCTTTGTCCCCGGTCAGAGTCAAACCAAGAAGGCACAGGAGGGGAGCAGAGGACATAGGCTCCACAGGCGAAAGGATCTCAGGGGGTGCAGACAGAGCGGAGTCGCCACCTGCATAGCTTATTCTGGCCCTGCCAGAGAGACCCTGCCACAAGAGGAGGCACCGGTCCCTGATTATCTGACTTTGCACTTCACGTCTCTGTCAGAAAAGTCCGGAGGCTTATGTGGATCACAGGGGGATACGGACGGAGCGGAGTCGCCACCTATATGCCCTAATCTGAGTTCATCCAGAGGGACCCGGCCTCCACGTTCTCACCATTAGTCACCAAGAAGGGCACCCAGTCGGTCCGGGAGCTACATGCTACCCATCAAGGACATCGCAGTACCCTTACGGGACACAGTGGGGGATACAAGGTGGGAGAAGTTCACCAGGAGAGGAACACTTTAGAGCAGGGGGTCCTGTCAAGCGCTCCTGAACTACCTGGAGTGTGCTGAACCCCACCCTGGCGGCCGCAGCTCGCCGTGTGACAGCAGAGAAAGGCTCTGAGCTGAGAAAGCACCACCGTGAGTAAAGACTTGGGTGACTTCAAATACTGCCTCTGTCTGTTCTTTCCTCCGCTGCTCTGCACCCACCAACGCTCTATTCCGCATTCCTTCTCCTACGCTGCCCTGAGGCCCCGCTCCACCTGTGGGGAGCCGCACCAACTAAGCTGCCTGAGCACAGGCCTCAGAGGACTGTTACAGCGCTGGTGATCCTCACCAGACACCATGGGTGGCGTCACAAACAATTTCCCCTTTCCCATACACCTTTTCCCCCATTCCTTGCTTTTAAGAGTGACCCCAGGGTACGGGCCCGGGAGCCGGCCACCGCGGCATCCCCAAAACCAACAACAAGGCCCGGGTGCCGAGTAGTCATCCCCAATCCCCTGGGCGGATCATTTATATAAGAGTAGTTCTTCCATCTGTACCTGTCATCCTTATTTTATATTTTCTTATATTCTACCCACGCCCTGACATATTTCATTCCAATCTTGCTATTATTCTTTGTTTTATTCATTCATTCAGGCATGCTTGCGCTCTGCAGTGTTTCTGAAGGATGACAAGCTGGATGGCAGCGCTCAGCTGTGATCCAGCCTGTCATCTCAATGTCATCCCAGCGTGGGAGAATTCTCCTGCTGAAGCGCTGAGCGCTGAGCGCTGAGAATTTTCCCACGCTGTCAGTGACGTGCATGAGGTGAGCTGAGTTCATTGGACATGACCTCGGCTCATCTTTATGCCGTCACAGCGAGACACTGAGGAGCGCAAGCATGCCTCGCTTCTCAGTCTCTGCGGCATGGCAAGCTGGATGGCAGCGTTCTGCTGCGATCCAGCCTGTCATGTGAATGTAGCAGAGCTGGAGCCGTCGTGGGAACCATGGAAAGGTAAGGATGATGTTGCTTTATTATTTTTCTTTTATTGCAGGGGATCGTTGGCTTCAGCTGGAATGGGCGTGATGGTAAGTATGGTTTAATTTAGAACAATAAAGAATTGTGTCTTAATTTCAATTAAAGGACTTTATTCTGGGTGTTTGTGTTTTTTTTAACTTTGACTATGGGGTTAGTAATGGGGGTGTCTTATAGACGCCTCTCCATTACTAACCTGGGCTTGATGTCAGCTGGCATTATAAGCTGACATCAACCCCAGCCCTATTACCCCACTGCCACCGCTACAGGGCAGTGGGAAGAGCGAGGCTAAGTGCCAGAATTGGCGCATCGTATGGATGCGCCATTTCTGGGGCGGCTGACGGCTGGTGTTTCTAGCCTGGGAGGGGGCCAATATTCATGGCATCCTTCCTGGGCTATTAATATCAGCCCCCAGCTGGCTGCCTAGCCTTTGCTAGCTATTAAAATAGGGGGGACCCCATGTCATTTTTTGGGGGGTCCCCCATTTTAATAGCTAGTAAAGGCTAGGTATTCAGCTGGGGGCTGATATTAGTAGCCTGGGAAGCTCCGTGGGTATTACCCCCTTCCCAGGCTTCAAATATCTGCCCCAGCCGTCTGCTTAACCTCCGCTAGAGACTAAAATTATGGGGAACCCCACGCCAATTTTTTTTTAAAATAAATCCTTTATTTTAACACTAAATGACAAGTACAGTATCCAACACTATCACTGTACTTCATATATATGTGACTGACATGTTTCTATGTATCTAATCTATGTGTGATGCTCTATTCTGTCTGTTATAAATTGTCGGGTACAGATGCTGAATTGCCGGCCGGCTTTTTTAAAGAGACGGTGCATTAAAACACTATTATTTTTTTTAATAAGTCCTTTAACACTAAATGACAAGTACAGTAAGCAACACTGTCACTGTACTTCTTATATATGTGACTGACATGTTTCTATCTATCTAATCTATGTGTGATGCTCTATTCCTTCTTGTTTAAATTGTCGGGTACCGGTGTATGCCGCTGCTGAATTGCCGGCCGGCTTTTTTAAAGAGAGCGTCTTCTGAGCAGTTTGTCAGCTTTTGAACACCTTTGAAGGTGTTTTCTATGTGTTTCTATGTGTTTTTGTTTGCCTGCCAATGGTTTTAACGGTGTTCGACGGTGTTCTAAGGTGTTCGACGAACCAAACCGAACCCGAACACTACGGGGGTGGCTCAACACTAGTAGTAAGTCCTCCATAATTCCATACATGGTATATAATAATGCATGAAAGACAATCAAAGAAGAAATGCTTAAAACTAAGTTATCAATAGATATAATTCTCAACAGACAAACACAACTATAGCGACTAGAGATGTGCGAACGTCTCGAGACCTAACCAAGTATTCTCGGCGTGCTCGTCAAATATGTTTGCGTCTCCGCGGCTGCATGTCTCATGGCTGTTAGACAGCCGCAACACATTGTGCTGGTGCTTGAAATCATTGTCTTTTTCTGTAAACCATGGTTACCTCCAAGGAAATAGGTGCAGTCATCATTCCTTTGTATTAGAACGGCTTTACAGGCAAGGACATGCTTATCGTAAAATTATATACTACATACACACTTATATGTACACACTATAGTCTACACTATATACTACATACACACTTATAAATACACACTATTGTCTACACTATATACTACATACACACTTATAAATACACACTATTGTCTACACTATATACTACATACACACTTATATGTACACACTATTGTCTACACTATATACTACATACACACTTATAAATACACACTATTGTCTACACTATATACTACATACACACTTATATACACACTATTGTCTACACTATATACTACATACACACTTATATACACTCACTGTTACACTTCTCAAAACTGAAAATCAATCACTTATCAAGAACATTCGTCAAAAACTTCAAAGACAGAGGTTCCTCAGCTGAGAGAAAAGCATCACGGCATTGAAAATTTATATACTACATACACACTTATATATACTCACTATTGTCTACACTATACTACATACACACTTATAAATACACACTATTGTCTACACTATATACTACATACACACTTATAAATACACACTATTGTCTACACTATATACTACATACACACTTATAAATACACACTATTGTATACACTATATACTACATACACACTTATATGTACACACTATTGTCTACACTATATACTACATACACACTTATAAATACACACTATTGTCTACACTATATACTACATACACACTTATAAATACACACTATTGTCTACACTATATACTACATACACACTTATAAATACACACTATTGTCTACACTATATACTACATACACACTTATAAATACACACTATTGTATACACTATATACTACATACACACTTATATGTACACACTATTGTCTACACTATATACTACATACACACTTATAAATACACACTATTGTCTACACTATATACTACATACACACTTATAAATACACACTATTGTATACACTATATACTACATACACACTTATATACACACTATTGTCTACACTATATACTACATACACACTTATATACACTCACTGTTACACTTCTCAAAACTGAAAATCAATCACTTCAAAGACAGAGGATCCTCAGCTGAGAGAAAAGCTTCACGGCATTGAAAATTTTCCAGCAAGTGCCAGGACTCTTTCCTAAAGAGGATTCAGCTATGGGATTGGTTTAACACTAGTGCAGAGCTTGCTCAGGAATGGTAGCAGGCAGCTGTCAGTGCTTCTATGCGTACAGTGAGGTGAAGCATTTTAGAGGTAGGCCTGGTGTCAATAAGGGCAGCAAAGAATCCACTTTGTAAAAAAAAAAGCATCCAGTATGACTGACATTCTGCAGGAAGTACATGAATTGCACTACATAAGACTGGAATAAAGTTATTTTCTTTTATGAAGTCCCATTCAGACTGTTTGGGACATCCAGAAGAATGATTTTTTGGTGAAGAAAAGGGGGTTGAATGTTACCATACGTTCTGTGTTATGCCAATTGAAAAACATCCTGAGACCATTCATGTGTGGAATTGCCTTTCACCTTTCACCTTTCACCTAAGGGAGTGGGCTTACTCACAATTTTGCCTGAGAACACTGCTATAAATAAAGAATGGGATCTAAACATCCTCCAAGAGCAATTTCTCCCAATAACCCAAGAGCAATTTGGTGAACAACGATTTTTCCAGCATGATGGAGACCATGTCACAAGGCCAAAGTGATAACTAAGAGGTTTGGTGAACAAAACATTACAATTCTGGGTCCATGGCTAGGAAACACCCCAGATCTCAATCTCACTGAGAACCTGTGGTGAATACTCAAAAGGCGGGAGGACAAACAAAAACACAGAAAATGTGATAAACTCTGAGCACTGATTAGACAAGAATGGGCCATCAGTCAGGATTTGGCCCACAAGCTTTTATCCAGCTGCCAGGGTGAAGGACAGAAGTTTTGAAAAATAAGGGACAACACTGTAACTTTTGAGTCTTCGCATAAACTTGATGTTTTTGTCAAGAAAAAATAAAAACTTATGAAATGCTGATAATTGAAACATCTGACTAAAAAATAAAAAAAAAAACTCACTGAAACAGCACTTTGTGAAAAGCTAAATTTGTGTCATTCTCAAAACCTTTTGACAAGACTGGTTGCCGTATGTTGAGTCAGGAAGGAATTTACTCCATAATATGGGGCAATTAGCATCTGCCTCTTGGGGTTTTCGTCTTCCGCTGGATCAACATCTTAGGTTATATTCATCTTGATGGACTTATGTTTACTTTTTATGACTGTACACACTATTATGAACAATATATTTTACATGCACACTTATATACACACACACTATTGTCTACACAATATACTGCATACACACTTATATGTACACACTATTATGAACAATATATATTACATGCACACTTATATACACACACACTATTGTCTACACAATATACTGCATACACACTTATATGTACACACTATTATGAACAATATATATTACATGCTGTAACATACCTGGCGGCGTCTTTGCATAGTGGTCCATCTCCCACTGTGCAAGAGCGCGCACTTGATCTCCAGTCCAGTCTGCTAGCCTGGCTTACCTCCATGCTGTCTGCTTGCCTCTGTGTCTGCTGCTTAAGGGCAGCGCCCGATCACATCCTGCTTTTTGTACCTGCTGCGGGCACACCCCTTGTGCGTCCTCAGCCTATTGCTGTCTGTCACCTGGTATTTAACCCAGCTGCTCCAATTAACCCATGCCTGAGCATTGTGTTTCATTCAGTGTGGTCTTTCACTCTGAATGTGCCAGGTCCCCTTCTGTGTTCTCTTGTCTGCCTATCCTGGAGGCTGTATTTCCAGGCCTGTCTGAACACGCTCCTTGCCTGTTCGTCTCGCCTTCTAGGGGCCGCATACCTAGACCCGCTCCTGTATCTTGTCTGTCCTGTCTGAACACGCTCCTAGCCTGTTCCTCCCGCCTTCTAGGGGTTGCATTCCTAGACCCGCTCCTGTATCTAGTCTGTCCTGTCTGAACACGCTCCTGGCCTGTTCCTCCCGCCTTCTAGGGGCTGCATTCCTAGACCCGCTCCTGTATCTTACTACTGTGTCTGTTCTTGTCTGTATACTCTTCTAGCCTGTTTTTCCCGTGTTTCTCTATGTCCGTACCTTTCCTTTTTCTGCAGAGTCTGAACTCGTACCTAACTCCTGCTCGTTGTCACTGTACTCCCGTTTGTGAGTTTGTGGTCCACTCGCTACTTCACTGCAAGTACCCTGTGGGTATCTGGTTCTGCCTTTCCCTTCCTGTCTGTTCCGTGTGAACAGAGCCCTGTCCCCCCTGCTCTGCCTTGCTCACCGCTCCGGCGGTTCTAGCCTGCTCTGCCTTTGCTCACCACTCCGGCGGTTCTAGCCTGCTCTGCCTTTGCTCACCGCTCCGGCGGTTCTAGCCTGCCCTGCCTTTGCTCATCGCTCCGGCGGTTCTAGCCTGCTCTGCCTTTGCTCACCGCTCCGGCGGTTCTAGCCTGCTCTGCCTTTGCTCACCGCTCCAGGCGGCCTCGTCCTGCTCTACTCTCACTCACCGCTCTTGGCGGTCTCGTCCTGCCCTGCTCTCGCTCACCTCTCTGGGCGGCCTCACTCTGCTGTGTTTGTCCGCCACGTCTGAGGTTCTGTTCCTGAGTCCCAGTGTGTACTGGGTCCTATCCCGCCTGTGTTCCTACCTGCTAGCGCCTCCCTGTCTGCACTCTAGCCGTGCTTGCTTGTACCCCCCTGCCTGCATACCCGCCTGCCTGCATACCAGTCGTGCCTGCCTATACCCACCGTTCTGTGTGCTAGCCTAACCAGTCTGTTCCTGTATTCCCCTGTGTGGGTCAACAGCTGTGTC
This sequence comes from Phyllobates terribilis, assembly GCF_046119375.1. Classification (NCBI taxonomy): domain Eukaryota; kingdom Metazoa; phylum Chordata; class Amphibia; order Anura; family Dendrobatidae; genus Phyllobates; species Phyllobates terribilis. Next base: position 6,469,954 of record NW_027362836.1, read on the forward strand.
CGGGGTCTGTCCTGGAGTAGCACCTGGTCCCTCTGCTCGGTTCCTCCTTGGTGCACTGGCGTCGTATGCCGTCGTGCGACCCTGGTCGGATCGGGTGAATACCTAGTTACGCCCCTCCAGGCATTCACTCTCCGGCACGGTCCAGTGGAATCACACGCACACGCCGCTCAGCCCGGGCGTGTGCATTACACATGCACACTTATATACACACACTATTGTCTACACAATATACTGCATACACACTTATATGTACACACTTTTGTGTACACTATATACCACATACGCACATATATACTCACTATTGTGTACACTATATACTACATACACACTTATATGTACACACTATTGTGTACACTATATACTACATACACACTTATATATACTCACTATTGTCTACACTATATACTACATATACACTTATATGTACACACTATTGTCTGCACTATATACTACATACACACTTATATATACACACTATTGTCTACACTATATACTACGTACACACTTATAAATACACACTATTGTCTGCACTATATAACACATACACACTTATATGTACACACTATTGTCTACACTATATACTACGTACACACTTATAAATACACACTATTGTCTACACTATATACTACATACACACTTATAAATACACACTATTGTCTACACTATATACTACATACACACTTATAAATACACACTATTGTCTACACTATATACTACATACACACTTATAAATACACACTATTGTCTACACTATATACTACATACACACTTATAAATACACACTATTGTCTACACTATATACTACATACACACTTATAAATACTCACTGTTGCACTTCTCAAAACTGAAAATGCAACATCAAGAAGGAAAATTTATGGAGTTATGGAAATTGTAGGATCGACTACTGACAGCTCTTATTGCAACTGCTGACAATTATATCCCAGATGTGTTTGATGGGAAACAAGTCTGGAAATGCTGCAGGCCATTATAGCATGTTGAGGCCAGGCAGGCTGCTTCCAATAGCTTGAGCAATATATGGCCTCGCATTGTTGTGTTGAAAATCGGCCACTTGCACACGTTGGAGAAATGGTCGTAGCACTGGTTCCACCATCAAATCAATGTAATGATGAAATGTTAGTGCACCTGGAGTGAAGTCTAGAATGGTCCACCTATCATACGTTATCCCACCGCACACCATATTCCCGGTAATAGGTGTCACGCTGGGAATGGGGATACCTGAATAGGTATAACATGCTATCACCAGCAACTCTCTGAGAATCTGAGTGTATTTGAGGAAACAAACAGCAGAAAGGTGAGGATAAAGCAGGGTCCTAAAGGGAAAAGTATAATCCCCAAGCAAGGTGAGGGTCACTGCTGGGTCCTAAAGAGAAAGGTATAGTAAAAAGATCATGGAGATGTTTGTAAAGCCAAACGCAGCAACCTTCTACCGCTGGACACCGCAAGACTGTTAGTCAACCCTGACACACTCGTGACAGTAGGACATCTTCATGCCATCACCCACATGGTTTCCAGACAAATCTACAGCTATCATTGTGTCTACGACAAAAGCGAGACTCATTGTTGAAGAGAATAGGTCTCCATTCCAGCCTCTAGTGCAGTTTTGCTCTGCATCAAGATAGCCTTTAAGAGCAGCATAGTGAATTCAATGGACCATCCATAGCTGGTGATCTAGCTTGTAGCTTAATGTCGTGCAAACGGGAGGTGATCATTTGATCGCTTCTATAATGCTTCAGAATACTTTACACTGACAGGCAAACTATTAGCCCACACATAGTCATCTACGGGGTTAACTGATCGGAGACCAATTCTATTGGGCTTTATGCCCAGCGCTGTTAATAGCAGCCTGTGTGCTATCATTTTGCAGCACATATTTTTTTAATGCGCTACCATAAAGAGGCAACAGTTAAATTATTAAACAGCGGTCATTAAGGAGGAATTCTATCTATACTTAAAGCTTAACAATCCCCGATATTACTGACTCCTTCCAAAACCTACGGTAATCTGGCCATGCACCTTAGATAACTGTTGGCTTAACACACTGATCCTGACACCCCCAAAAGCAGGAACATTTGGCTAGGCCATGAGTTCCTGTGCTCTTCTTGACTTGAGTAGAGTAAGTCCCTGCAGAATCATGTGGCAGCGGGTTATCTTCCCACAGAACTAAAGTATTGGGCAATTATATTCCAACCATCTGATCCTTTTATCCCCTGACTTAGCCTGTTACGTTAAAGCCCAGGAGTCCCCCAATATAATAGATATAATTTGCGGGTTTAGCCATCTTTTAACTAATGAGTATTGTCCAGTCATACCAAGAAGCAACCCACTTCTCTATTTAACAGGACTCCCTCATAAAATTCTAAAGTACTTATAAAAACATGCAACTTTATTATTGGGATTTTTAATTCCATAGTTTACAGCTCATTGCCCAAAGTACTGGCCACCTAGGCAAGATCTGCTATAGAGCTTGTGAGCGCTGCTCTGAAGCTGGCCGTATTACTGGATTACACCAGATCCAGCCTCCGTGCACTCTTTCGATGCTGCAGAGGAAAAGCTATCTCTACTAGCAGCATCAGAGAAACCAGTTAACCCTGTAGTCACCCCTGGGAACTTTAGGCCAATAGCCTTTCTAAACTGGGATCTGAATATTTTTTTCTAAATTGCTCACTAAATAGTTACATCAAGTTCTATCACAGAAAAAGAAACAGCCTTACCAACACCAGGTCAGAATACCAATGCACTAACAGGATGCAGCAGACCCCCATGATAAAGGCAGTATTCCTATCCCTAATGCCGAAAAAGCCTTTGTTACGGTTTACTGGGCTACTTAGACAAAGTACTCATCAAATTTGGTTTGACTGGCTTTATCAAATCGTTTATAACATCCCTATATTCCAACCCCAACGCCATGGTTCTTTCTTCCAGTTCCTTATCATCCAACTTGAAAAGCTCGAATGGAACCAGCCAGGTCAACCCCAATAATTTTTGCGTTAATTATGGAGCACCTGGCAGAGTCCATTCGTTCCATTTCAGACATTTCTGGTCTTAGCGTTGGTAACTTTAAAACATGTTATTGGATTGTAAGCTGATGACTTAATTATCTACTCCACAGATATAGAAATATCTCTTCATGCCGTCATCGCTTTTCTATAATCTTTTGCTGACATTTCATTTTATAAACTAAATGGCAATAAACCTTAAAAATTATATGGTGACCTTTCCGCTTGTGATCAACACAAGATTGCCAATTTTGACAATGTACAATTGACAATTTACATTGATTTATATATTTACATCTTGTCACAACAACCGTGACTTTATTGTGTCACAGCTGTTTTATTTACCGTATTTTTCGGACTATAAGACGCACCCCAAATTTTAGGGTGGAAAATATGAAAAAATATATTTTTTATAAGATGGGGGTCTGTCTAATAGTCTGAATAGGTATCTTACCTTGGGGGGCCGGTGGAGCTGGGGTCACAGAAGGCAGGGTCGTTCAGGAAGCCGGCGGAAGTGGAGGAATGCTGGTACCTGGTGGCTGGGGGCCTGGCGCTCGGGGCTTGGTTCCCTGGTACCTGGGGGCCTGGTGCCCTGGTATCTGGGGTGCTGGGGGCCTGGTGCTTGTGCCTGGCGCTGGGATGCTGGGGGCCAGGGTGCTGGTGACCTGGTACCTGGGTGCTGGTGGACTGGTGCCTAGTACCTGGGGTGCTGGTGGCCTGGTAACTGGGGTGTGGCCATTTTCCTGTAGAGCACAGCTTCAGGAACATGGCCGCAGCCACCGGAAGCCGCTCCCTCTGCTCTGCAAACTCCGCTCACAGAAATACACTGGCCCCGGTACCCGGCCAGGCCCGGCCCCCAGCCAGATACCGGCCCGCCTCACCTCTTCTTCCACCGCTGCCCTGCGATCCTGCTCCACCACCATCGGTAAGTTGCGTTCGGACCATAAGATGCACCCCCCATTTTCCTCCCAAATTTGGGGAGGAAAAAGTGCGTCTTATGGTCTGAAAAATCCGGTATACCATAACATTTATACAGCAGTGATCAAAAATATACCCTTATCTGGGTGTATGATACTTTAATATATAATCCTATTTTATACAAAACAATAAAAGTTACATTTTATTCACAAACTTTATTCCCCTCCTCTCCTCTTTTCCTTATTAATGTATAGTCTTATAGGGGTGTACACTAATGTGAATAAATGTCCGATGAGATTTGACAATAAACTTATTGCAAATTTGAGACAACATCGTCACATTGGGCACACTATGGCAACCACACTTCATTTTCCACACCACCTCTACTTTAACAAATCCTACCTCTTGTATATGATCTGACTCCCTCTCCGGCACCTATCTCTTCCTTCCCCTCTTTCTTCCCCCTTATTGTTTTCCTCACTATTTTCATCTCTATATTTTATATAAGTCAAACATTTGTATGAATTTTTTTTTAAATACTATTGCATCGTTTATCTTCTGAAACTTTAACAAAAATTTACAGTTTAAAAGAAAAAAAATTCCACAAGGCCTTAAAAAAGTTGTCCAGTACTTTATATTACCCCCCCAATGAATCCCCCCGGGGCCCCTAAGGATTTTTGTAAATACCTTACGTTGCTGTTTCTGCCTGTGAGCGGGGCTATCCTTGGCCGCTCACAAGCATCACGTGACCCCATGATGACGTCACGACAAATGAGGCGTGACTTAGCGCTGGGGTCCCCACGGTGGCTGCTGGGTTGTGGGCTGGGTTACCCCCCCATCACACCCAGCATCCAACGTGCGCTTTCCCAATGAATGGGGAGAGGCAGAGCGCGGTGGATGCCGGGTCTGACGCGGGGGAGTAACCCCGCCCACAGCCTGGCATCCACCGTGGAACGCAGAGGACAGAGACCCCCGGCTGCTGCCAGCACTTGTCATGACGTCAGCGGATGTCAGAGTCAGCTACAGCCGGGGGTCACGTGATGCCTGTGAGCAGCCAGTGATAGCGCCGCTCACAGGCAGTATCTGCAGTGTAAGGTAATTACAAATATCCTTAGGCGCCCCGGGAGGATACATTGCGGGGGTAATATAAAGTACTGGACAACCCCTTTAATTCTCCCTATCAATGTTCAGGCTCATAATAAATTGAAACTTGAATCGCTTTTCCTATTTAGGTGGTCGGAAGAAGTCATTCCATACTTGGGGATTATACTATCTGCTTCTCACATGATTATTAAGAAACATTTCTACCATCTTTATCATTCACATGAATCTGAACTGGACAGGTTCTCACACCTAGCCCTTTCTTGCCTAGCAATAATACAATCCTTATCAAATTGAATCTCACAGATGGATGCAGTTTGAAAACTTTTTTGCTAAATTTGGTTCCGCCAGGCGAACTCTTCAGTCTGAATACATCAAACCTACCTCCTATTCCCCTATACTCCCAATTATGTTATCTACTGTTTCCCTTTGGAGAACCTGGGAAATGTGTCCTCTATGTGAGATCTCAAATAGAGAATTAGAGCCCCATATCCCTTATCAATTCTGTCTACATGGGAGGTAAGCAGTCTGAGGACTTGGCAGATATTAGCAAGGATTCCTTGTTTCTTTAGTTAGACACAATTATTAAAAAGTAATAGCGCCAACGTGGATCTTTCTATCAATACTTGCAGATCAGACACATCTTATTGGCCTTCTATTATCAACACACATCCCCTCTTTCACCCTTCCACCATTACCTCCTTATTGAGGATACGTCTGAAAAAGTTTTGTAAACCTTCTATAAGATACTGAATTCCCATTTTCACCATGAAAGTGTTCTCACTACCAATATCCATTCAATAGTCATGGTTCATCAGGACTGGTCCCTGTGGTCCCCCCCCCTAGTGGTCCCTATTATTATGCTGTAATGTCCTATCCCCACCTTCTCTGCATCTCTCCCCCTCCTATTATTTCCACTTTTTCACATGCTGGATGTTTTCATCACTCACTTTTATGGTAACTTTCATCTATAATTTGTCTACACTTTTGCGTTCTCTGTTCATTGTTTGTATATTTTTCTTTGTTTAGAAAAATCAATAAAAACTTATTGGAGAAAGAAGCGCTCCAAGCTAACGTTTCCCTAATCCATCCTAAATATCTATGTGATGGAGGCAGATTAAGATACTCACCAATCACCGTCTTCTCCCTTCCTCTCTTCTCTCCCTCACTGCTCCTATACTCATGTATGCCTGATTCAGCCGAGCATGCATGTGCTTTCCATGGGAGGATAATGGGCCTGTCCCACAAAATTCAGTCAATTCAGATGATTTTCCTTTAATGTGAATGGGCACTAAAGAGCTGGACCACATGACCGCTATGGGGCCCATGAACAGGAGGAGCCTAGTGCCGAATGCTTATACCGTATATGTACATTATAAGTTATGATGGCTTATAAGGAGTAGACTCACATGCTGAGCCCACTCCATACCCAGTGGGTGCCGGCTGTTTTACACAGCAGACAGCCACTCGTAATTGCTGCAATTCAAGCTAGCTCTGATTGCAGCTGTTTAACCCCTTAGCTTCCATAGTGACCAGTGTGGCGCCCCTGAGGGTTCGGTCGCCACAAGGGGGGATACTGCAGCCTGTCAGCAGGTGTAGTGTCTCCTCACCCAGGTAAGGAAGGTGTACTAGTCAGGACCCTGAATCTACATTCAACACTACACACTCCTGACCTATGGGAGGCAAGTATGCACCATAGTGCTGCCTCAGCAGGATCACGAGTGGGGGAAACCAAAAGTTAGGGGAACCATGTAGTGGGTGGAGGGTGTAGAACACACTTTTAGCTTGCACACATAATTTCATACTTAATACTCAGCCATTTTGGGTTGAAGGTCCTTGGATTGTGAACTTCAACACTGAACGTGGATCCTGTGTGGACCTGCAGTGGATGGGGACACGGCCCTCGTGCCCTGGCCTTGGGGCGCGGGGCAGGTTGGAGTTAACCTATGTCTCCACCTGGTCAGGGACCATCACCAAAAAGGCCCGGAGTTCAGGATTAGAGCTCCATAGCAAAAGGATCCCAGGGAGCACGGACGGAGCGGCGTATGCCACCTGTGCTCTCCATTCTGGCCCTGCCAGAGGGACTCCTGCTGCAAGAGGGGTACCGGCCCCCGACATCTGACTTTGCCACTTCACGTCTCTGTCAGAGAAGCCCTGTAGGCTACAGTGGATCCCGTCAGGTGACGGGCGGATCGGAATTGCCGCCTTACCCTATATCTGTGCATAGTCCAGAGGGAGACCCAGCCTTTGCACACACACGGACAGGAGAGGTTCAAAGGGGACAGTTAGGAACACTCTGAGGGTCCTGATCCAGGCACCTGAAGCACCTGGGTGCGCTGAGCCCTCATCCCTGGTGACCGCAGTGATCCGTGAGGAGCAGGGAGAAGCCTTGCGGCTGAGCTAAAACAACTGTGAGTAAAAACCCTGGAAGACTATCCCTATGGCCTCCGGACTCATTATTCCCACACTGCACTACACAGCACCTGAGTGACCCAGGACTACTCACCCCATCCTCCTGTCCCATCTGCCCTGAGGCACAGCTCCGCCTGTGGGGAGTTATAACATCGCCTGCTGCTACTACATCCAGCCTCAGAGGACTGCTAGCAGCGCTGGTGGTTCATCACCAGACACCGCAGGTGGCGTTGTCGTTAAAACCACTCAAGCCTGAATGCCCTAACATAATTTTTAATGTGACCCTGGGCACGGGACAGGTCCGGTCCACGACTGCATCCCCAAACATCTGACCCGGTTCCGAGTACCCCCACCATCTTCCCAGGGCAGGGCTGCGAGCGTCACACCAGCAATTATGGTAGCTAAGCAGCTAGACAGGGGGTCTCTGTGACCATCACTGGGTTGCTTAATGGCAGCCAGGGGCCAATAAGAGGTCCCATTTCGGATCTTTGCTATGGGGTCTGTGGATTTCTATGTACACCCCTCTATGACCTGATAAGAATAATCCTGAGGGTTAAGCAGGTGGACTAACATGTTCTGTGCCCTCCCAGTATTCCTCTCTCTGCATATCATACCATGAGTATCCACCTTAGTACATGCCGTATTCTGAAAATCTTATTTATCTGTTTTCTTTTCTAAAAGTGTTTAATTTACATCAACATGAAACATATGAATGGGAAATATGTATTAACTGATTGGCTGCAGTGGTCACCCAATGGCCCCTGCGGGAAGGAGAAGCCCGGAGGTTGGCGGGGACACTGACTGCAGCAGTTCTGGGGGTCTGGAAGGTAAGTATGAGATTATTATTCCAAGGCATCTGATATACATAAGATGTATATATATATCTCCTATGCTTTAGACACATATACACACCTTAAGAGTGTTAGATGGTTAAAAATAATATGATATAATATTTTTTTCACAATGTGTATTATAATATATAATAATATAACATTTTATAATATGTATATAACAGATTGGACAGTCAGCCATCATGACAGCGCGTTGTTGCTCTCACATGTGATGTCACAGTGACATAGAATGCTGTGAGGTTATACAATCTATGCACTCGGTGACATCAGCGCCATTTTCAGAGTTGAAGTTTTCGCTGAGACTCTACCGTGGTTTTGGAAGTGCGAGCTAGTTTGTTTCATACATCTAGTGCTTTACTTCTACAGCTTCTTATTGATATTTTGGCACCATAACATCCGTGCCAGCAGAGAACTTAGTTCTCATTTTCTATCACTCTACCATCTCAGCCCCGGGAAACTGAACCATGACTTCCAGGGAGCTGCATCAGCTTATTGCTGACAACGAGACTTGGATGAGCCGACCAGAAAATCAGGGTAAGTGAGAGAATATTTCCACCTTATAGGATCTTTTCTGGGAGGAGATTTCCCTGGGGTAAGCGGTTTCAGTACACTCAGTGCATCCTCCACCTTCCCATTCATAGTCCTTGGGGGCTGTGTTAGTCGCAGTCTGGTTCCACCCCTGCTCTGTGATGTCTGTAGAGAGGGGATCCACTGAGTAGGTCTATTTAGCCCAAACATTAATAAATTTTTTCTCCTCTCCCTAAACCCCAAAGCAACAGCAGGTTCACTCCATTTGGCTCGAAAGTGTATTTTTATAAACTTTTGCATATTTATAGTACATTTTATTTCTTTATAGGTCAGGCTATGATTGTCCATCAATTGAGATCTTCTCAAAGGGATCAGAGAAGACTAATTACTACTGGTGGACACAGAACAGACGCCACTGCTGTCACTGCGAGAGGCAGAGAAGCCAGAACTCCTCTCCGGCAAAGAGGACAAGAGAGCAGGGAAAGAAGCCGCTCTCTGCTTAGACCAGTCCCTGCAGAGCCCTCCAGAGAAACATCAGAGAGCAGAAGGGATGACAGTGGATCCTCAGACACCGCCACTGAGTTTGAATTCAGACGGCCATTTCCCGTTCTGCCCAGCCGCAGACTCAGGGAGTCTCCAGCTGCAAGTGGATCTCCTGTACAATTACTGCAGGCAAACCGTCTGTTCAACATCATCTTTCAGCAGCAGGGAATGGGAGTGATGACGCCTCCGCCACAGATGCGGCCACCATCACCACCTGCACAATATAATCTGCAGGAAAGGCAGCAGACTTGGCGAGCTCAGCAAATTAGGAACCTCCCAACAAGAGCTGTAACATCTCAGGAGGAGTCGTGTGTCATCTGCATGACGGATTATGAGACCGGAGAGGAAGTCACAGTGCTACCATGCAATCATTGTTTCCATCAGGGTTGCATCTCTACCTGGCTCAACTCCAACCTTCGCTGCCCCCTGTGTCGCAAACACTGCTTCCTTCTAAAATTCAGTGGAACATCTTAAATCTTCATGGAAGAAGTTAAGAGTTTGGCAGTGACACTAGAAGAGTCCATCTTGTACGTCAGCCCAGGTAAGAGAGAACATATAGATTACATCTGCATTCATTTCAAATGCTAAAAAAAATAATTCACCTTTACTTCTGTTCTGTCTTTTCTTTAGTTTACCATCAGCTTTGGGAAACATCGTACCAGTACTGAGTTCTCAGATGATGATCAATGAAATAGCGGTCTTCTTTCTGTGATATTATTGAGACTCTGAAGAAGAAACCTGCTCCTGCACATGACGATTTTCGGATGAACCCCCTTCTCTCTTTTCTGTGAGGGGATTTTGAGGACGTTCTGGAAAGTAGATAGAGAGGAAACCAGGCTCTCCAATATAAGCCGATAGTTAGAAGTTTATTACAACAATCATCAGCAAACGTCTGTGTGCAATGGGCCAACGTTTAGGTCACATGACCTTGTTCATAATATATATATATATATATATATATATATACATTAAAAAATGTTATACCAATTATATTGATTCTGTGTCTTTCACCTTATTTGCATGGTATGCATACTGGGAACTCCATAACATTGTGCTCAGAGCAGGTGGATTGATGATAAATGTCTATTCTAAAAAAAAAAAGCTGTGCAAACGTCAAAAAGAATGAACATATGTACTGAAATGTCAAAGGGACTTGCTGTGCATATGATCCGTCTGTTGTCACTTCTTTTAACTTCTTCAGGCTTCAAAAGCTATGAAGCGGCTAAAAGAAGCGATTAGTCTTTTCTTCTAGAAGCTCCTGCTTGGAAGTCGCCACTATTTTATATATAAACTGATTTCGCAGTGAAAACGCAGCAAAAAACGAACACAAAGACATCGCAAAAGACACTTCAGGTAAAACTCGATGGACACCATGATGAGGATATCTGGCTGAGTGTCTACTGATCACTGCTTGTAACCCCTTTTTCTCCATAGGGATAGTGTAGTGATAGACGGGTGGGATATAAGTATTAATGTAAGTATGTTTTTAGCTCAAGTGGGTGGGAAGTATAATTAGGTAATTGGGAATTAATCGTATATTAGTACTTTGTGCTATTGTTATTAGTGTGCACTGTGTTAGTGTGGTGATTAGTAGTATATGAACTGTAGACTTGTGTGTAATAAATATCCTTTATTCATACACGGTTTTGTCTCAGTTAGAATATAGCAATTAACACAAGTGTCCCAGGTAAGTCACTGCATACCACTTCAACAATAAATATAATCCCACAGCTGCAATATTAAAATCAAATTATAGACACAGAATAGAAATATGCGCAGAAATAAAACATCAGAAATGTATTTGATAATGCTTTGATTTGAGAGTCTTCAGTGGTTGATTCCTTTTAATGGCTAACTGAAAAGATAGTAACAAATTGCAAGCTTTTGAGACTACTCAGGTCTCTTCATCAGGCTAGTATACCACAAAATGTGAAGAGTCACATATTTATTCACAATAAGACACAGAAATAATGCAATAGATGCAACAGGTGACGGAAAGCAGAGTTATTATGGGAGAGATAAACAGTTCTGGCTATAAATATTTTAGCAGTTAATAGATAAGGAGTGTGAAGGTTTTATTGCCCTGTGACTAGGTCTAGTGTTATGATGGACTCACAAGTCTGAGGGGCACATTCCTTAGTTGATGTAAAATGACATAAATCCATGCGACACATTCATTCCTGCTCTGAAAGTGTTAAAGGTCACCATTAGTTTATATTCTGAGATTCTTCTTTCTCTTTGAGATTTGAAATGACCTTTTAATACCAGTAATTTCATGTCTTTTATGCTATGATCAGGGGAACAAAAATGCTTGGCTACAGGTAGATCTATTCTTTTTTCTTTTATTGTGTGGCGATGATGATTCATTCTTGTCCTAAGTTTTTGCCCTGTCTCCCCTACATAAAGACCCCCAGCTGGACATTTGGTACATATAATTAAGTACACTACGTTAGATGTGATACAGCTGAACGTACCTGGGATCTTATAGTCCTGATGTGAGTTGGGTATTATCATCTTGTCTGTGGTCATTATAAACGGACAGGTTTTACATTTTTTCTGGTTGCAAGGAAAGGTACCTGTAGCTGGAGGAGATGACAGAAAGCTTCTGACAATGATGCTTCTTAGATTTGGGGGCTGCCTGAAACACAGAAGTGGGGGGTCTGGAAATATGGATTGTAATCGGGCATCTTTTTGTAGTAAGGGTTGTAGTTTCCGTGTAGCTCTCCTTAGCGCCTCCAGATTTGAATTGTTGATGACTACTAGAGGCACCCGGTTGCTTTCTTGTTTGGTTTTGTAATGTAGGAGGTGATTCCTTGGTATTCTGGTGGCTCTTGTAATCTGGTTCTCAATTGTTCTTGGATGGTGGCCCTGATTCAAAAGGTCTGAGACCAAGAAGGTGTTTGTCTTTATCCATAGGGTTGGAACATATCCGATTGTATCTGACGGCTTGTCTGTAAACAATTTAAGGTATGTAGGACGGTCGATTGGTTTCCTGTACAAGGATGTCTCTATTTCATTGTTCTGTAGCTTGATGATGGTGTCCAAAAAGTTAATTTCAGTACAGGAGTAGTTGAGTGTTAGGTTGATGGTGGGATGAAATCGATTAAAGTGTTCATGGAACGTCTTCAGCTGTTGCTCAGACCCCATCCAGATGATTAAAATATTGGCAATGAAACGATAGTAGGCCAGAGGCCTGATGGGGCATGAGGACAAAAAGTCACTTTCAAGCTTGGCCATGAAAAGATTTGCGTACTGTGGATCCATTTTACTTCCCATCGCTGTACCAGTTTCCTGTAGATATATGTTGTTATCAAATTCAATGTAATTGTGGGTGAGGATGAATTCTGTAAGTTTGACCACAGAATCAGCAACAATTCCTGTATTTTCTATGAAGATTTTGCAGGCCTGATGTGGGATGTTAGAATACAAAGATTCCTCATCCATGGTGGCCAGGATGGCTCCTTCTGGTAGAGGACATATTGCTGCTAGTTTATTCAGTAGGTCTGTTGTGTCCTGAATGTAGCTGGGTGTAATCTTTACCAGTGGTTTAAGAACACACTCTATTCTATTAATTTGATAATGCTAAAATCAATAAAACAACATATAAACATAGCAGGGAAGGGAAACCGTTAACCAATCCACATACAGATGAGCCTAATGCTATTTGAAAATAAGCTATGACTCCATGTGATCACTAATTAAACCATGCAGATATATAACCCCACGTCTAAGGTGCATTGTGCTGGAGAAAAGAAGCCTAATAAATCAAGGTTTTCCATGGAGAAGTCTATTGGCATAAAACAGTAAACATGAATCAAATAAAACACAGATTATAGGGACTAGCCCGTCGTAAAGTGCATAGTGCAATGCTTGGAGGCTTTGAATCCCGGTAGTACTGATTTGAAAGGAGTTGTCACTTAGAACTTACTGTTAGTAGTCAGATCTACATGTGTATGTGACGCGCCCCTGGGCCTGCTGTGTCGCGCAGCGTCTCGCGCACGGGGCTTACCCGGAACCGGATCAGATGAGGGTTGTAGTCTCCGAGTGGCGGGGACCCGGTCCGTGCCCAGGGAGTGAAACTCTGTGTTTGTGACAGTCTTGATAGATGTTATTTGAGTGTCGACTACGCCACCCGTTGATTTGCAGCTATGGAACTGCCGCTGCAGGGCAGACCGCTGAGGCCGGTGTAGAATTGTGCAGCGTGATAGTATAACCCCCAACGGGAGGGGTATGGCCTCAGGGCAGCCGACGTGGAAGATGGGGGTAGCAGGAACCACTCAGAGACGGTGCGGTGTAATTCAGGGTCTTTACTGGTAACAACGATAGACCCTCCCGGAGTACTTGCTAGCGAACGGGGCCTGGTCAGTCCTTGAGCAGATGGGATCTCCCCTGGCCAGGCGGAGTTGTAGGCCTCCCAAACTGACTGTACTCTTCTGGCTACCTTGCTAGAAGCGGATATAAGTAGCCCACGTCCCTGAGTGTACCGTGTGGTGCTCACCCGTATGGCCGGTGACTCGGGGCCTTCTAATGGCTTCCGCTCCACGATGGCAGTGCTGGTCCCACGCGTGTGACCGTGCCTTCGGGTTTCTGGGCCTGAGGACCTGAAATCCCCTGCCGGTCGGCTTCTGCTGCTGGGTAAGAGTTAGTCCCCACAGCCTTGGACGCCGGGTCCGGTAAGAAAGCTTCTCAGTCAGGGCGAGCTCTGCAGCTGCCAGCCCCTGACTCGTAGTAGTATTGCTCCCACTGAGCTTCTGCTGTTTCTTCCTATGACTGTTTCTTGTCTCTACTCTCCTTGACTCCTAACCCTGCTTCAGCCCCGGGTTTTTATAGGGGAAGTTCTTCCCCTCCCAAGACTGGGCAGGAGGTGTGGCATGCACAGGATCCCTGACCAAAGGACCTCCCACCTGCTCTCAGACATAACATTACATTACTGTGGAAACCAGACCCCTGGGGTGCCACATATGCACCCCCGACAACGCCGTTTCGCCAGTGCATCTTCCAAGGGGCGTTAACTAGGGAGGGGACAGTGTTCCTTATATATACAGCTATTAATCAAAGTTTTTAGCCTTATATCCAATTATTGCCATGGGTGGAAGGCGGCACATGAAGCATTCCTCAGTAACTCATAGATGTAAAAGGTGACTTCAGGATTGTGCGCTTGGAACGCACACGTGGCATGCACACTGTTCCGAGTGCGCAAGGCCGGAAGACACTGAGTGCCATGAATGCGCATGCGCACAAGCCCAAGGAAAGGAAGTAAGTAAAGTGTGCGGCTAGCAAATACCGCTAGGTGTACAAAAGATGGGGGAGCCCGGATCGCTATTGGACAGGACTCATATCACATTGTGGGTAAAGGAGGTGGAAAAGGTAATACATAATACATAGTAATCCTAATAAACGCTTGCACCTGGTATATAAGTCAGATGGAATTAGAAGCTACAAGAGAGAGGATGGATGAAATAACCTATTACTAATGACAGCAATGATGTTAGACATAATACCATAAGCACTGTGGGTGAATAAGTGCGGAGCAAGTGCACTAGTGTACTAAGAGATACATAAAAAAGTGAAAAATAAAAAGGGTTAACCTGTTACAATAATAATAGCAATAATATTGAACATAAATGCCATAAGCACTAACAATGAATACGTGCAAAATAAGTGCAGTGGTGTACCAAAAAATGTATGGGGGATAATAAATATTCCACAAATTATTAAAAAATATAATAATAAAAAGTGTGCTAAAAATATCCCCCAGCAATAATGATAGACAATCAATATAAGTGACATGAACACCTGGGGTCACGTAGAGAAAGGTACAAACCGTACAAAAATATGTATACTGAGTGAATATCCCTGATCAAAAGGGACATGAAATACATATGGAACATATACTGCATGCCATAGATGTCCATAAGGTGAATTAAACAAATATATTTTGATAGGTAAACAGGTCTATATAATACCCTTAAGAAGAGATGGACAAGGGAAAATAGGAGAAACAAAGTTACCCCAAAACAGCAAATGAATCAGGGGGTCATATGAATCTGATATCACTGTAATCATACAGTCATACAGGCCAGAAGAATAAATCAGTCTTATCACTTTTACCGCATGGTGAACGGTGCAAAAGAATGTACAGTATAAAAACAATAGCTGAATTGCTGTTTTTTATTCATTCTGTGTCTGAAAAATCTTAGTAAAAAGCAATCAAAAATTGTTATGTAAACCAAAATGGTACCAAAAAAATCTTCAACTCGTTGTGAAAAATAAGCCCTCATACAGCTCTGTTCGTCAAAAGATAAAGAATTTATAGCTCTCACAATATGGCGACAAAAAAAAATTTTTTTTCATAAACAATCATTTTTACTGCGTGACAGCAGCAAAACATAAAAAACTATATAAATCTGGTATCGCTGTAATTGCACTGACCCGTAGATTAATTTATACCGCACGATGAGCAGCGCAAAAATAAAAATAAAAACTGTTCTTGTACTACTGTCTATTTGTTCATTCTACATCCCAAAAATTGGAATATGGCTCGATTCACATTTATCCTGCGCTCTCTGTTGAGCGCTTACATTGGAGTTTCTATGTAAATCAGAGAAAACGCGATTCAGACAAAACACGATTCAGACAAAACTCCCAATGGAACCACTCACTATAAAGAGGCAGATGGAGACACTTTGGACTCTGGTGTCTGTTACAGTGGTGTCACATTATTTTATGCATCTTTTTAGCGCACAAGTGTGGGCGACCACAGTTTTGTGCACGCCAAAAAAGATGGATACCACCGGAATAGACGGCAAACAGAGTCCAAAGTGTCTCCATCTGCCTCATTATGATGGATGGTTCCTCTGGGGATTTCGTTTGAATCGCATTTTTGTGAGATTTACTCAGAAACCGTGTTATAAATGCTCAGCGTAGAACACAAGAATGTGATCCCACCATACTGAAAGTGATCAAAAAATATTTTGTACTCCAAAATGTTACCAAAAAAACCCTAACTTTTCCTGCACAAAACCTGCCCCCACTCAGATCTGCCATCTGTCACTGGAAATGTAGAAGGTTCCCATGTTACTGGTAGAAGAAAGACTCTGGAAAAGCAACATGGCTCCCACCCCTCAAATAAAATACAGTGAAATATACGCTCCCAAATACCCCCTCATTCTGAGCCCCACTGTGCCTAAACTACAGTAAGAGGCTACATTTTTGGCATTATTGTAGCGGGAAGAGCGCACTTAACATTTTACGGGTTTTCCCCAGAAACACCAACTGGGCACAATGTGTGGGCACTGAGCTGGCATAGTTGCAATTCTCCCCCCAAAAAACTATGGTGTGGATGTTACAAAATAGTCACTTGAGCCGTAGATGAATTCATTGAGAGGTCCAAATTCTGCAATGGGGTCTCTTTTGGAGGTTTTCTGCTGTTCTGGCACCTTAACGGCTCTGCAAATGTTGCCCGAAAATTGTTCTAGCAAAATCTGTGGTTCAAATCCAAATAGCGCTCCTTCCTTCTCAGCCATGACGTGAGGCTAAACAGTAGTTTCTGACAACATATAGAGCATCACCATATTCGGGAGAAATTGCAGAATAAATTTTGGGGTCCAGTTTCACCTACTAACCCTCATGTAACTGACACATTTGTAGCTAATAAAAAAAAATTACATTTTAACAACTAAAATGTGAAATTTCCACATTCCAATGTTATAATATTCTGTGAGGCATCTGTAGGTTCAAAATACTCACTACACCCCTTGATGAATTCCTTAAGCAGTTAAGTTTCCAATATGGGTTCACTTGTGGGGGTTTCCGCTGATCTGACACCTCAGGGGCTCGGCTAATGGCACCCTCAATCTATTCAAACAGAATCTGCATTCTAAAACCCAAGTGGCGCTTCTACTCATCCGATCCCTGCCGTGTGCTCAAACTCTAGTGTACAACCACATATGGTGTATTGCCACATTTGGTAAAAATTGCATAATTTATAGAAGGAACTAAAGTTCAAAATTCATAGAAGGAGCCCACCGAACCTTCAGGATTTGAAGAGTGCTTGTGTAGAACAATTGGCCAAAATCACTCCTGAGCAATGCATGCGACTAGTTTCTCCATACGGGAGGCGTCTTAAAGCTGTCATCACCACCAAAGGCTTTTGTATGAAGTATTAAATACATTTCAGGAAGCTTGTTCAATACTTTTTCCCTGTGTCATCTTCATTATTACACATGATTTCATTTATGGACATTTATGGTTTCATTTCTTTGCCTGTGTAGATTGGATGAGGTCTTTACTGAAATCTGGTGAGAATTTCATGTCAATAGCACCATTCAAAACATATTTATGTAGAACATTGGTGAAACGTTCAATACTTATTTCACTCGCTGTATATTTGCAGTTATTGTATTGTTTGGATTGTTAGAAACAGAGCTATATAAATCAATAAATAGAATTTTGAGAACCCGGCAGAGACATCTTTGTTTTATTAATAAGGATACATTGCATCAATTTGGTGACAACTGCAAAGGCCCCACATTTGTTTCTATAAAGGCACAATATCTGTTCCCATTGGGCTGTCGTCTTCTGCATTAGTCTTATATATTTATCTTCTACTATTTTCATATGTAGCAAGTCAAAAAGATGCCGGAATTAATAAAGAAGAGAGTTTTACTCAGTTTTTTTCCTGCACATGAACGTTCATAGAGGGAGAATGAGATTTTATTATATTGAATATGTGGAAACATGGCTTAATATAAAGAAAAACATACATTAGTGCATTACCTGGAAAGATGATTTTCTGTCTTTTCCATTTCATTTCGGTGGTCATTCTCCAAGGCGAGAAGCGCAACAGTTACAAGCTCTTTGCTGTAGAGCTTACAAGTGCTGCTCTGAAGTTGGCCAGATGAGTGAATCCAACCAGCTTGAGTACTTCTGTGATCCTCCGATGCTTCATATAGCGGCATGGGAACTAAGTTTGGGCCAATTGCGCATCTATGATGCTTCTCCAAAATGTCAGTCAGTCCGGAGCGCACTTTGCCCTGCCGAGCAGGAAGTAGGAAGACAGGGGAGCAGCGCGCTTCTGAAGAAGAAATGAGAATAATCATTTAAAGATATGCTACAAAGGTTGCAAGTTATCACCTTTCGACCGAAAAAGTAAATACTTGCTGACCACTGGGTATCCCACACTGGGACCTCCACAGTTTAAAACATGGGGCTCTAGAGTGTCCCATTTGAATTGAATCATCCCAGAAATGTGTAGTCTTGTTACCATTACAAAACAATAGAAAAATCTTACTTACCATCTGTCTCGTCATCCTTTGTGGCAGCGCCTGGAGAAACTGCATTTCTTCCTCCTTCCTGGATTATCCTTTGCTTCCTTCTCTGGCAATTGGGACAGGAGGTCGGTGCCGCAGCTTTGAGTGTTTTCAGTTCACATTTCATGCAGTGTTGTGCATGTGACTAGCCCAGGGGATGGGGGATGACTCGGTTACCCGGGCCTTTAGCCTTAAGGAGGTCGCGGTGGTCGGCTTCCGGGCCCGTATTCTGGGGTCTCTCTTTAAAAAGGCGTTGATAGATATCAAGTTTATAAAAGTTCGTGACGCCACCTATGGTTTCTGATGATATTCACCAGCGCTGCGCAGTCCACTGAGGCCAGTGATAAGGCAGCTGGATGGAATGGCTCCCCACAGGTGGAGCTAGGCCTCAGGGCAGGGTACGGACGGGGTATGCAGGACAAGGAGACTCAGCCGAGTCGGAGCAAGAACAGGGACAGACACAATAGTCACTTCAGTACCTTTTACTGATGGAAATTCAGGCACTCCCCGGAGCACTGTAGGGTGAAGGGTGTATGTCCGGATCCTCCCCAATGAGCGGGTTTTGGGCCTCCTGCTTCTTGACTCTGCGTAGTAAGTTTCTGACCTGCCTGGAGCAAGGCCTAACTTTGTCTCTGTCCTGCGCTGGCTGTCCTTGTGGTAGGGCCTTCTCTTGGAGTGCACGCTCCCGACCTACGGGGCCTATGGGTCTCCTGGCTCTGGTACGAATCAGCATGGGACTTGTAGTTCTCCAGGGATTCCGGTTTATCTTACTGGGTCATGGAGATCCCGGTAAGCTTCGGACCCGGTGTCCGGTAACTGCTTCTTCGGGGTGAGCTAGTTAAGCTCCTCTGCCCCCTATGAACTAACTCTCTACTCTCTTTCGGCCTACTCGGGCCCTCTCTAGGCTACTCACACTAATGGCAGCTTGCCGCGCTTCACCGATCTTATGGCGCTGGCACACCTGAAGCTCACCTCTCTGAGCTACATGGAGTCTTGATCTGGATAAGCTCCACTGCAGGCTAGCAATTGCAGGAGCTGGAACAGGCTTTTGTCCTCTGAGGTAACTCCTCTCAGGCCGTACTGGACTCACGGCTAAACCAGACTGAACTAGACTCTGACTCCAACTAACTGCTGCCTAGCTCCACCTTCCCTTTTATATCGCTAACGGGCTCCCTCTCGTGGTCTGAGGTGGAAGGTGGAGATGTGTGAATGGTTATGGGGGCCTCTTGAGGAGGAATCCATCAATACACCCTTCTAGGATTTGTGATACCAAGCACAGCTGGGCTTCACACATGGTTAGCACAAGTATCCCAGGTGAGCAATTCCAGAACGCTGGATTTCTGGACCTTCAAGCTGGTTCACACATGGAGCGCCTCTGTGTTTTTTTCTGTTCCATTTGAATGAAGGGATATAGTTTTGCACAAGCTTCATTACTCCATTCATTGCTCCATTTATTTACTGCCACTGCTGGAGATATAGGGCCCGACTCATCAAGTTGTTTTCAACAGTTTTCTAGTGTTCAACACTTTGAAACGTTGCAAAATTTTGGTCGCAATTCAAAGTAGCACAAAAATGTTGCGAATTTTAGCACTTTTACTCCACTCCTGGCTGGATCCACCAAAAGTTGCAAAACTAAGGCACTACTGTGCTTGTGGAAGCCTGACGGGCAAATTCATCAAGAATTATGCCACTTTAGGTGCATAAATATTCTATCCATAGAAATGACTAGGAAAATGATTTTAATCATTTTGTGAGTGCTTTTTCAGGCCCCAGTCTTAAAGAAATCGGCAAATCTTATTCATGAATGCTTTTCATTAAGAGGCGCACAACACTTAATGAACTTGGCATATCTGATGAGTGGTGTGCGTGTACGTGTGCCCCTTCAGAAGTGTTACTCCAGTCAAGGACTACAGGAACTGGAGTAACATATCTGGAGACGAAATGGTTCAACTTTTGAAGAACTTGACAGCGGGCAAAGCAACGCCCCGTCCTACATCGTCTCTTCTGCAGCTTCACCCATTCATCATCATCTATCAGTATCATTGTTTCATTCCGGTCAGTCCTGTAAATTACTATTCTGGAGTTTTACCAGTGGATGTGTCGGCCAGTTTTGCCCAATCTATGGCTATTTATGCCATTCTAGGAGTTGCAGTTCTGACGCCAGCAGAGAGCTGCCGGCTGGGAACATTGGTATAAGGCATTGTAACAGCGTTGTATCAGTAAGGACTTACCCGTGGAACGTCTGCTTCTTGTAGCAAAACTTCTCTGCATAAAGTGAGAAAAGAAAGAAGACAATTCGAGTTTGAAGAACTAAAAATTAAATAAATAAAAAATAAATATTTCCATTGGATTTGTTTTAATAATTATTTGTTTTGCTGTTTATCTTCCCATTCTCTGCTTATGATATCTTTTGACGTACAGAATAATAACAAAGGATGGTATAGAAGTATTTACAGTGACGTGAAAAATAAAAGTATGACCCCACGTGTCTGTAGCACTCCTGACAATGTCTGGGCATGCTCCTGATGAGACAATGGACGGTATTCTGGGTTATCAGGGCATCGGTGAGCTCCTGCATAGTTTGTAATGTTACTTGACTTTGTTGGATGCCTGATACAGAACAAACCACCGGATCTCAAAAGGATTCAGATCTGGGAAACATGAGGGCCAGTCAAAGGCATAAATGTCTTCCTCATCCAGGTACTGTCTCCACAGTCTGATCACATGAGGATGGATATTGTCTTGTACCAGGAGAAACCCAGGGCCACTGCACCGGTGTATTGTCTGACAATGGCTCCAAGGATTTCATCACAGCACCTAACAGCAGTCAGGGTACCAAAAGTGGAGGTTTGTGTGACCCCCCATGGTTTTGCCTCCCCAGATTATCTCTGACAAAATCAAGGAACAACTTCCATTCGAGATGCAATAGACAATTGATTATAGTAAAACACGACCCCCAAAAAGTAGGATCTCTTCTTATAATTGGTGATATGTTATTTATTTATCCATCCCCATCTCAAAAATTGTCTTCTGCATTTGTTAAAATTCCAGAAGTTCTTTGAACCCATCATATCTTCTCATAGACTTTACAATAATGTCTTAAGAAAAAGTTAAGACTGAAGATTTTAGGTTTATGTGAACCATTAGTGATCAGCAAAAAATGTAACATTTCATGTAATATCTTGTAACATCTTTATCCTTAACTCCTAAACTGCCTTGTGCCTATACACCTTAGACAGCTGTCCAGTTATGTCTCCCATGTCCCCCATGCCCATCAACACATCAACACTAGTGATGGGCGAGCACTAAAATGCTCGGGGGCTCGTTGCTCGGGTCGAGCACAGTGGAATACTCGGGTGCTCGACCCGAGCAACGAGACCAATGTACTGTAAGTCTACGAGAATCTCAATCATTATTCAGGTGGCTCCCCCCGGCGGTCTGCACAGGGCTTAAAAATTGCCCAAATCGATGGGAACAGTGCTCAAATGACATGGGAACAGCATGGGGAAGACCCCTGGAAGCATTTCTGACTCCCAGGTCACTGCTGTGAACAATGTTGTCAGAGGTATTACGCCACTTTTACGAACTCACAATAAAACATACAAAAATGAAACCAAAATGGATTTTCCTGGGAAATATGTAAAGGAACATCCTTTCCAGGGTAATGACTTGTATATAAGGCAAAATACATAACCAAAAACAAAAATACTCCTCCACACCTTGGGCTATGTTCACACGTAGCGTTTTTGATGCATTTTTGCACTTTTGCATTGCTTTCAACCGTGACAAATGCATTCACCAGGCAATGTCATTTTAACATTTTACAACCTTATCTGGCCATGTGGTGTGTGAGAAATGATCAGACACATCCTGCTTCATTTATAAAGGAGGGACTCTGAAAGTCACAAAGCCTATTTTTATAGGGCCATCAGGCGGCCTTTACTATTCTTAAAGGGCCAGCGGCTGGCTATGCTTTGTTGTTCCCATTACTAAAGAGTGGGTCTCCTATACTGTTATTGCGTATGCAGTAAATGCAAGGGCTGCCAAAAATTTGGACCTACTCCAATGCCCCTTGGAAGAGACGTAGAGGAGGGCCTCCTGAAAAAAAATGTTCCCATTATTAAGAAGTGGGTCTCCTATTGTGTTTGCCTATGAAGTGAATGCAAGGGATGCCAACAATTTGGAGGCACTCCAATGCCCCGTACAAGAGAGGTGGAGGTCAGATGGCTTCCTGAAAACAATGTTCCCATTATTAGTAAGTGGGACTCCCATAGTGTTGGCCTATGCAGTGAATGCAAGGGCTGCCAAAAATTTGGAGGCACTCCAATGCCCCTTGGAAATGACGTAGAGGGCCTCATGAAAAAATGTTCCCATTATTAGGAAGTGGGTCTCCCATAGTGTTGACCTATGCAATGAATGCAAGGGTTGCCAAAAATTGGGAGGCATTCCAATGCCCCTTGGAAAAGACGTGGAGGAGGACCTCATAAAAAAATGTTTACCATTAGAAAGGAGCGGGTCTCCTATACATGTAACGCCCATGCACTAAGTGTATGGGCTGACAAACATTTACCCCTGGGGGTATACATGAACATACTGTATAAAAAAAAATTTTTTACAGGCATCATAAACACCCTTTAAAAAAAAATATGTGGGTGTTGCATCACAGACCACGTCACCCAGGTGATATGGTGGTGGAGGATGAGGATGAGGAGAAGGAGGAGGACAAGAGCAAATAGCCAAAATCAGGATGCATATACCCATGTCTGGGTGTGAAAAGGTGCATAGGAATACACCTCACAAAAAAGAAACTGGATTTGAGTTTATGTTACACTGCTATCATTCAGTGGTGTTGAGAAGTCTGGCCCAATCCAGCCCTGACAAAACGCTAGCGGCAGGGCAGGCCAGGACCTCCAAGGTGTAGAGAGCCAGTTCATTCCACGTTTGTCACCTAAGCATATTAGCTTCAGCACAGCCTGTTGCCGCTTGGCTGAGGCAGTGCTGCAGTGCTTCCAGCTTGTGACTGATGTGGTCATTTCGGAGATGGAGGCTGAAGAGGAGGAGGAGGCTGAGGAAGATGAGGTGCAGGAGCTGTAGACTGTGGGGGCAACCCTGATTGATCTAGGGCCCGCAATCCTCGGCATCGGCAGGATGTGTTCCGTCCCAAGGTCCGACTGGGTCCCGGCTTCCACTATGTTAACCCAGTGTGCCGTCAGAGAGCTGTATCATCCCTGCCCACAAGCACTTGTCCACGTGTCCGTGGTTAGGTGGGCTTTCCCAGTAACTGCTTTGTTGAGGGCAATTATATGTGATCCATGTGACAGACAAACCACAGTTTTCAATAGCTGGATTTTTAGCGCTGTAATATGGAAAGGACCTGGCTGTATTCTGCAGTGCCAACAAGCAAATGGCGCAGAAAAACGGTGTTCTCTGGATTGGTTTTTAGGCTATGTGCCCACGATGCAGAAATGCTCCGGATTTTTTCCTGAGCATTTCTGCATCTCCCTGGCAGAAAAAACGCATGCGGATTGTACATGCGTTTTTCCTGCCAGAGACAAGCGGATGTGAAGCGTTCTTCACATGCATTTCAGCATGTGGGTTGACAAGCGCTTTCCAAGCGATTTTAGCATCACTTGGAAAGTGCTTGACAACTTGGTCACACTATATAAATCCAAGCAAACGTCATGGATTTATATAGTGTGACCTTAAAGAATGGTAAAAAAGAAAAAAATATATATATACTTACCTTCTGATGGCCAGCGCAGTCTTTATTCGCTCCGTCCTGGCTTGCCGGCAGCTCGCGGTAGACTGAAGGACCTGCCGTCACAAGACTAAATGACGTCAGTGCAGGTCCTTCTGTCCACCGCGATCTGCCGGCAAGCGAAGACAAGCACACCAGGGGCCATAAGAAGGTAAGTATCATATTTATTTTTGATTTTATTCTTTTTTTTACAGTTTCTATGGTACCCGGGTCCGGATGAGAGTCTCCTCTCATCCAGACCCGGGTACCATCCGCACTTTGAAACGCTTGGATTCCGCATGTACAGATCCAGTGATGCGGAATCCAAGGGTTCCAATGCCAGTCAATGGCAGCGAAAACGCAGCGCTTCCGCAAAATAATTGGTAGTGCTGCGTTTTTTCCGCAATGATAACCCGCAGCAGAAATTTCCGCAGCATGTGCAAAGCACATGCAGATTATCATTAGGGAACATGGCAGGCCTTCTACCATGCGTTTTTTAAGCATTTCTGCAGCATTTTTGCCCTGCGGAAACACATAAAAAACACATCGTGGGCACACAGCCTTAAGCAAACAATCAGATAAAGATAAAAAAAAATATTCCTGGCCCCTGATACGTGGGGCTATTTCTACAAATATAATATCTGTAAAAGCACCAGCAGACAGAACTGAAATGGATCCTCTTGCTATATGCACTGCAGTCTGCTATATACCCTGCCTGCCTGTCTAGCACTGGTATCTCTCCAGCTGGATTAGTCCTCAGAAGGACTGTTAGTTCAGATGAATATGTGTAGAGAATCTTGTGGAATACCTACACTAACTAATAAACAACCAAATCTCTCCCTAGCTCAGCAGCACCTCTCCCTACACTGTCTGATTGCAGAGTAGACTGATGAGCACGGCGGCGCTAGGTCTGGTATAGACCTGATGAGGCTATGCGGCCAGCCAATCAGTGTAATGCCACAACTAACATGGCTGCAGCATTGCAGTGTGTGGCAGACAATTCCTGCATGTTGAATGGCGCTCTAAAGAGCGCCAAACATGCAGAGAGGGGACCCCAGCATCCGCCCGAGCATCCCGGAAGTACTCGGCGAGCTTCGAGCATCTCGAGTACTGAGATGCTCAGGCGAGTACCAAGTACTTGCGAGTATGCTCGCTCATCACTAACCAGCACAGATGCCTTAGCCTGGAGAAAACCAGTACCTGATTTCTAGGAAGTGAAAAGGACAGATCTCTTGGTATACGATTAATGAGAAACTCTCAGCTATATTATCTGATATTTTTCATTCACAAGTCCATGTTTAAACGTTTAAGTGGACAATAATAGTTCCAGTGTCATCAGCATTTTGCATCAGTGTGACATCAGTATTTGGTCTGTGTGTCCATATTTAGACACTATGGAATAGGGCAGAGACAAACGGGGCCGGGAGAAACAAAATGCTCCTGATGTGAGCGTCGCATTGCGCATGCGCAGGAAATGAGTTACACCAGTGCACGTCACAGGGCCCTGTGACGCGCAGGGGATGGGGGAACATGCTAAATAAGCAGATAGGCGGGGATTTCTGGGCTAACTAAAGATATAGGCGGGGATTTCTTGCCTTCCGGGGGACGCCAAGCATGTGAAAACAGATTTTATAAAACTACATTTCTCTGCATTCAGAACTCTACTATGGGCCATACAGGTATGTATAGATTTATTTTTCTATAACCTGTATGCCCATATTAGAGGTCTCAAATCTCACAGGGGGTGAAAGTTCCCTTTAAGAAACATTTCTACCATTTTTATCATTCACATAAATCTGAACTGGACAGGTTCTCACACCTAGCTCTTGCATAGCAGTAATCCAATCCTTATCAAATGAATCTCACAGATGGATGCAGTTTGAAAATGTTTTTGCTAAATTTGGTTTCGCCAGGTGGACTCTTCAGTCTGAATACATCAATCCTACCTCCTGTTCCTCTATTCTCTCAATTATGTTATCAACTGTTTCCCTCTGGTGATGTCACGGCTGTGTCAGAGGTGACAGACAGTCGCCCTGCAGTGGGTTGCAGGAGATCTCTACGTTTGGCATTGCAGACAGCTTCTTAAATAAGAGGCTGTCTTTAGAACCGAGCGGCTACCTCTCTCTTGCTAATTATCTCTCTGGCCTGGGTGTATATATACCTGGTGTGTCTGAGAGGAAGTCGCTGGCTATATTTATTTCTACTTGTGAGGCTAAGCAGGAGCAGTTCTTCGTCCTCTCTGGAGTTTGAGGCCGTGTGCATATTTGGAGTCATCTAAAGCTAAGTAATTTCCCCCTGTTTTGTCTTCCCTTGTTGTCTATAGTATTTAGTGGAGGTTGACTAATGCTCATCTCCTTCCATCCCTAGCCATAGCCATACGCCAGGGAAAGTAGGGCAAGGCACGCGTGCGGCGATTGCTGAAGAGGCATTATAGGGACGGTAGTTGAGACAGGGTGACGCTAGACCAGACCATGAGGTCTCCACTTCCCCCTTTCCCTAGTGTCTGGGCTCCCTTTCCCTTTTCCCTCTGTTTTGCACCAACACCTGGCATGACAGGTGAACCTGGGTGAGAGCAAAGGTGTCATTCCCCTACTTGAGATCTTGATTAGGGTAATAGAGCCCCATATGCCTTATCAAAATCTGTCTACATGGGAGGCAAGCAGTCCCAACCGTCTCCGCATCTCTACCACTCCTATTATTTCCACTTTTTCACATGCTGAACATTTTCATCACTCACTTTTATGGTAACTTTCATCTATAATTTGTCTACACTTTTGCGTTCTCTGTAGAGATGAGCGTTGTTCTACTCGAACTGTTCGCCAATCTCAAATTCGAGCTGTTTTGGGCGGTGTTCGAGCCGGTCGGCGAACACGAACAATTTGAGAAAAATTCGGCTGTTCGAGGTTATGTTCGATAACTGTTCGTGCACCAAAATCATAACTGGATTTTTTCTCAGTAATGATGAAAATTAATGTTAATACGCAGTTTGAGTGAACAGCGGGGCGGGGGGAGGGGCAGGGGATGGATCTCTGCAGGAACAATGAAGATCTCCATTTTTTTTTCTCTTTCCCGCATTTGCAGTGGGGAGGTGCAATCTGTCAGCCTATCAGCAGCGCACACACGGAGCAAAGTGCTTTTTTTCACACAAGCATGGGCATGTGTGATTGGCAGTGTATGTCACATGTCCTTGCCCTATAAGACCAAGCCATTTTCCCCGTCGCCACCATTTTCTCACTGCTGCAGCTGCGTGTTAGACGGCACCGCTGTTGCTGTGTGCGCTATACCTTGTTAATTTCAAGCCAATTTTCGCACAAATATACAGATAGCTTGGGAGTAGGGAATAGTTGTGATTGCAGTCCTTTTAAGGACTAGGTTACAGCATTTCCTACGACTTTTATCAAGCAGGTCTGTGCTCTTAAATAGATAGATTGTGGGAGTAAAGACTAAATGTAATTGGAGTCCTTTTCAGGACTAGGTTACATCAGTTCCTATCAGTTTTTGCCAGGCAGGTCTGTGCCAGTGCTGTGCAAGTTTTTTTCACAGCATTTGGCTGAATCTAGCAAAGCTAATCCTTTTTGGCCTATTGCAGAGTGTGTTAGTCAGTGGAGTAGCCTATCTGTGTTGCAAGATATACCACCTGTGTATAGAATACCAATTTTTTTTACTGCACCTAGTGAAGTAAAATCTTTTGGGCATAGCATCATTCTATTAGTCCATCTATACTGACCTCCATCAGGTTGCAAACTGAATATAATTTTTTTCTGCATCTAGCTCTGAAAAAATATTTGGGCTTCTAGCAGTGTGTGGGACTTGGTCTATTAGTCCATCTATACTGACCTCCATCAGGTTGCAAATTAAAAATAATTTTTTTCTTCATTTAGCTCTGAAAAAATATTTGGGCTTCTAGCAGTGTGTGGGACTTGTTCTATTAGTCCTTCTATACTGACCTCCAGCAGGTTGCAAATTGAATATAATTTTTTTCTGCATCTAGCTCTGAAAAAATATTTGGGCTTCTAGCGGTGTGTGGGACTTGGTCTATTAGTCCATCTATACTGACCTCCATCAGGTTGCAAATTAAAAATTATTTTTTTCTGCATCTAGCTCTGAAAAAATATTTGGGCTTCTAGCAGTGTGTGGGACTTGGTCTATTAGTCCATCTATACTGACCTCCATCAGGTTGCAAATTAAAAATAATTTTTTTCTTCATTTATCTCTGAAAAAATATTTGGGCTTCTAGCAGCGCGTGGGACTTGTTCTATTAGTCCATCTATACTGACCTCCATCAGGTTGCAAATTAAAAATAATTTTTTTCTGCATCTAGCTCTGAAAAAATATTTGGGCTTCTAGCAGTGTGTGGGACTTGGTCTATTAGTCCATCTATACTGACCTCCATCAGGTTGCAAATTAAAAATAATTTTTTTCTTCATTTAGCTCTGAAAAAATATTTGGGCTTCTAGCAGTGTGTGGAACTTGTTCTATTAGTCCTTCTATACTGACCTCCAGCAGGTTGCAAATTGAATATAATTTTTTTCTGCATCTAGCTCTGAAAAAATATTTGGGCTTCTAGCGGTGTGTGGGACTTGGTCTATTAGTCCATCTATACTGACCTCCATCAGGTTGCAAATTAAAAATAATTTTTTTCTGCATCTAGCTCTGAAAAAATATTTGGGCTTCTAGCAGTGTGTGGGACTTGGTCTATTAGTCCATCTATACTGACCTCCATCAGGTTGCAAATTAAAAATATTTTTTTTCTGCATCTAGCTCTGAAAAAATATTTGGGCTTCTAGCAGTGTGTGGGACTTGGTCTATTAGTCCATCTATACTGACCTCCATCAGGTTGCAAATTGAATAAAAAAAATTTCTGCATCTAGCTCTGAAAAAATATTTGGGCTTCTAGCGGTGTGTGGGACTTGGTCTATTAGTCCATCTATACTGACCTCCATCAGGTTGCAAATTAAAAATAATTTTTTTCTGCATCTAGCTCTGAAAAAAAATTTGGGCTTCTAGCAGTGTGTGGGACTTGGTCTATTAGTCCATCTATACTGACCTCCATCAGGTTGCAAATTGAATAAAAAAATTTTCTGCATCTAGCTCTGAAAAAATATTTGGGCTTCTAGCGGTGTGTGGGACTTGGTCTATTAGTCCATCTATACTGACCTCCATCAGGTTGCAAATTAAAAATAATTTTTTTCTGCATCTAACCCAGCCAATAGTTTTGGCCTAATACCACAGTTTGGCCACTCAGCTCTGCTCGGTTACCATCCATTGTTTTTTTGTGCAAACAACTCCAGAGTTGTGAATTAGTTAACCACCAAAATGAGTGGAAAAAGGCCTGCTGCTGGTGGAAAGGGGAATAGGCGTGTTGGGAAGGGGAAAAAAGGTTGTGTCCGTGGGGTAGGTGCAGAAGAAAGACCATCTTCCAGCCAAACTAAAATGTCTACTTCTTTTAGCGGACAATGTGATAAGATCCCTTTCTTACGGCCACGCCAATCGCTACAAATTCCAGATGAGGCACAAAAACAGCAGGTGCTTCAACGGATATCAAGTGCTCCTTTAAGTGGGCTCTCCTCCACATCAACTTCAACATCACAAATACTCCAGTCCTCAAAGGTGTCACCCAAATCGCACTTGCTTCCTCACAGCTCTCAAATCTCCAGCTGCCCGTCTGAGTATGAGGTAGAACAGATGGTTGAGTCTGCAGAGCTGTTTACTCATACTATAGCCTGGGAATCAGAGGTCGACTCCAGCGCTTCTGTGAATCCAGACGAGGAAATGATCTGCACTGATGCCCAGAATCTTTATGAGTCGGATCCAGGACCAGACGCAGAAGGTTCTGACCATAATGTAGACCCTCATTCCCAAACTGTAACTCCTGTTGGTGGAGACAATGAGGAAGACGATGATAAGACTCAAATACCTGATTGGAGCGACAACTTTAGTTTTTTGTCAGGGCAGGAACAGGTTGGCTCTGAGGACGACGGGTGTGATAACGCACAGGGTGATGATGATGAGGTCGGAGATCCCACTTACTGTCAACCCACAGTCAGCCAAGAGATGAGGTCAGCAGAGGAGGTGGAGGAAGATGCTAGTGACGACGAGGTCAGGTTGCGCCTTCCTGGACAGAGACGTAGTACTGGAAGCACGTCAACAACTGCATCCTCAAACACAACTCTGCCTCTCACCACAAGTCGTGGTGGCTCTTCAGGTCGCATGGGTGCTAAGCCTTGCATAGCCTGGGCATTTTTTCAGATCGATAAAGATGACCCAACTCGTGTTATCTGTAACATTTGTCAGCAAAAGCTAAGTAGAGGCCAAAAAATACATAGTTTGAGTACTTCATGCATGAACCGGCACATGGACATGAAGCATAAGTTGCAGTGGGAAGCTCAGTGTGCTACAATGCGGCCTAGCCGGCCGGGCCAACCACCGTCTGCCATATCTTGTGCATCCGCGGCCTCTTCATCCTCTGTGACTGGGGGGACAGCAGTCACACCTGTTTTGGGGCGCAGACCTGCCACCTCTTTACCCGCAACAGCCAGCGTTATTGGCAGGTCATCATTTTCTTTGGAGGTGGTAACACCAGCTGGTCTTGAGCGCTGTCCGACATCGATAGCACCACCTTTGGATCAAGGCAACCCAACATGTCCGCCTGCATCTTCCTCACAGACCGGCAGTTTGCCGGGGACACCCTTATCAACCCCGTCTAAGCACAATAGCCAGCCCTCGGTCCCTCAGATGTGGACAAGTAAAAGACCATTTCCTCCTAGCCATGAGAAAGCTAAGAGGTTGAATTTCACCATCTGCAAGCTCTTGGCTACAGAAATGCTGCCTTTCCGCCTGGTGGACACAGAGGATTTTCGAGACCTTATGTCCGTCGCAGTGCCCCAGTACCAGATGCCCAGTCGGCACTACTTCTCAAAGAAAGGTGTGCCTGCGCTCCACCAGCATGTCGCACACAACATCACCGCTTCTTTGAGAAACTCTGTGTGTGACAGGGTGCATTTCACCACAGACACTTGGACGAGTAGGCATGGACAGGGGCGTTACATGTCGCTGACTGGGCACTGGGTAACTATGGTGACAGCAGGACAAGGGGCTGCTGTCCAAGTCTTGCAGTCCCCACGAGTTGTGCGTCAATCCTCTTTATGTCAAAGTTCCTCCACTGCTTCTGCCTCCTCAACCTCCTCTCGGTCTTCCACCTGCACCCAAAGCCTGTCTGGTCATGCCACAAGCTTTCTAACTGCGCAGAAGGGATCCTGCACACCTCCTTACTATGCTGGCAGTAGGGCTCAACGTCATCAGGCGGTTTTTACATTGAAATGTCTGGGAAATGTGAGTCACACAGCTGAGGAGTTGTGGTCAGCTCTGGAGAACCAATTTCATGAATGGTTGTCTCCACTGGACCTGAAACCAGGGAAGGCCGTGTGCGACAATACTGCAAACCTGGGTGCGGCCCTTCGCCGGGGCAATGTCACACACGTGCCTTGTATGGCTCACGTGTTGAACCTGGTTGTCCAGCAATTTTTAGCCCACTATCCCAGACTAGATGGCCTTCTGCAGAGGGCACGGTCGCTGTGTGCTCACTTCCGCCGTTCGCATCCCGCAGCTCAGCGACTTACATCTCTACAGAAGTCGTTGGGCCTGCCACTTCACCGGCTAAAATGCGATGTGCCTGACGCGCCCCCTGGGACATATTCCTTTTTGAGGGGAATACCCGGCACCGGATCAGATGGGGGGTTGTAGTCTCCGAGCGGCTGTGACCCGGCCCGTGCCCAGGGCGTCAAACTCAGTGTTATGTGGCAGTCCTACAGATGTTATTAAGAGTTCTTTTGTGTCGACTACGCCACCCGTTGTGATGCGGTCACTGTGGCCGCCGCTGCAGCAGGGTCCGCTGAGGCTGATGGTGGGTGCGCAGCTTGGTGGGATAACCCCCAACGGGAGGGGTATAGCCTCAGAGGGGACAGGTGCAGAGGATGGGGGTTGTGGTGGTGCAGTGCAGACGGCAATGAAGACAGAGTCGGGTTGTGCAGTTAAGGGTGTTTACTTACTGCAGATGTTGTACTGGTCACTCCAGCTTCGAGTGACCACCCGAGCCGTGCTGCGTCCACCAGGTCCTGGATCCAGCCAACCCCCAAACAAGTCCGGAGCGTGGCCCTGAGCTCTCCTTCTGTCCCGTTCTCTGGCCGTCCCCACCAGTGATCCACCTAGGTCCGGCTCCCTCGGGCCTTCTGTTGGGACACCCTTGGCCTTGGGTTCCCTGACCCTTCATGTGGTGTGCCTTCGGGGTGGATGTGGTGGGTGACCGTGGCAAACGCTGCCCACGGTCTCCGGTCTCTGGCTGGGGAATGTTTTTACCCCCACCAGCTTGGGTTCCGGTACCCTGATGCCGACTCTTCACCCGGGGAT
The DNA here is from genome assembly GCF_046119375.1 of Phyllobates terribilis. NCBI lineage: Eukaryota > Metazoa > Chordata > Amphibia > Anura > Dendrobatidae > Phyllobates > Phyllobates terribilis. The sequence goes on from NW_027362836.1 coordinate 6,502,778, forward strand.
TTAAGTTGGGATCTTGGAGTCCTTTTCTGCTGTTTCCCCCTCTGGGTCTCTCTTTCTTCTCCTCTCTCACTCTGGGTCTCTCTTCTCCTCTGCTCGCTGACTTGTTCTCTGCATCTGACCCTGTTCTTAGTTGGTGCCCACCTTATATACACCCTCTATGTGTGAGCTCAGGTGACCAGCACCCAATGAGCTCCTAACTTTACCCAGGCTGCTCCCCCTATCTGCCCCTACACTACTTGGGATGTACCACCCCCCTCCCACTCCAGCCAGGAACAGACTCGGTCGTACCTGCACATTTCTAAGTGGGAGTACCGTCGGTCTGCTCCTCGGAAATGGGATGTGTGTAGTGCATGCAGCCTACCGAGCTCAGTTCCACACTCCTTCCTTACCCGGGAGTGGAATATCACACCTCTGGGTTGAGGTGCAATACCCCTGTAGCAGCCGAATCCTCAGGGTGCTACATGCCTACCCGGTGGAATTCAACTCTGCACATGTTGCAGCGACTGTGGCAGCACCGACAAGCCCTGGTGCAATACGTTCTGACGTATAGCCTGGGCCAACGAGATTCAGAGGTGGGGCAAATCACGCTGGAGGAGTGGTCTCAGATCAGGGACCTATGCACCCTTCTGCACAGTTTTGAAATGGCGACGAAGATGTTTAGTGCTGACGATGCCATTATCAGCATGACTATTCCGGTGATTTACATGCTGGAGCACATGTTAAACAGAATTCGGAGTCAGGTGGTGGCACAAGAGGAGGTGGAGGAAGTAGAGGAGGAGGAGTTGTATGCGGAAAGGCTAACATCTGCAAGGTCCAGACGGTCGGCAGCACCAAGGCGGCAGGCATGTGAGGGTGGGGGAGATGATTTTACCAGGGCGCATGGTAGCAGCCAAACTAGTGAGGAAGGTGCAGGAGCCCAGGAAGAAGTGGAGGACGAACTGATGGAAGACTCATCAGATGAGGGAGACCTTGATCACATTTCTGTTGTGCGAGGTTGGGGGGAGAGGACAGAGGAAGGAAGCATGATTGTTACCTCGCCACCAACACAACAGGGACTTGGTGCTCCTGGATGCGCAACACACATGAGTGCCTTCTTGCTGCACTACCTGCAACATGACCCTCGAATTGTGAGAATTAGAAATAATCCTGACTACTGGGTTGCCACACTGTTAGATCCCCGGTACAAAAGTAAATTTGCAGAAATTATTCCTGCCATAGAAAGGGATGCACGCATGCAGGAGTATCAGCAGAGACTGTTGCAGAATCTTACATGTGCTTTTCCACAAAATACCAGTGGTGCACGTAGTGAATCTCACAGTTCCAACTTGCCAACCGTGGGACCGTCAAGTGTTCAGCACTCAAACCGTAACAGAACCACAGTATCTGCTGGTAACATCAATTTTGCGGAATCATTTCACCACTTTTTTAGCCCATCCTTTGCAAGGCCACAGGAGACAAGAAGTCTGACACATAGTCAACGCCTAGAGACGATGGTACAGGAGTATCTCCAAGTAAACATTGAAGCCACGACTGTGTCACTGGACCCTTGCTCTTTTTGGGCTTCCAATCTGGATAAATGGCCGGAGCTAGCCACTTACGCCTTGGAGATCTTGTCATGCCCCGCAGCCAGCATTCTGTCTGAACGTGTGTTCAGCGCTGCTGGTGGTGTGCTGACAGATAAGTGCACGCGGCTCTCCACTGATAATGTAGACAGACTCACGTTCATAAAGATGAACAAATCATGGATCCGAAACGACTTTTCTACCCCTGTGTCATCCTGGGGAGAGTAAAAGCTTGATGATTGGTTAAAATCACCCTACCAACCGTTTTAAGCTTTCAAATTACTAATCATGTTTATCTGTATCTTGACTGGAAAATAATTTGGGCTTTGTAGCAGTGTGCAGCACTGATCCTATTAGCCCATCTATACTAAAGCTTCACCAGATTTAAAATTAATAATCATGTTTATCTGTATCTTGACTGGAAAATAATTTGGGCTTTGTAGCAGTGTGCAGCACTGATCCTATTAGGCCATCTATACTAAGCTCCACCAGATTTAAAATTAATAATAATTTTTAGCTGCATCTCGCCCGGAAAATAATTTTGGGGCTCCGAGATGCGCAAGACACATAAGTGCCTTCTTGCTGCACTACCTGCAACATGACCCTCATATTGTCAGAATTCGAAGTAATCATGACTACTGGGTTGCCACACTCTTAGATCCCCCAAACTTTTCGATCAACCTTTTCATTTTAATAAAGACCAAAAAAATGGTCATTTTTGAAATTATAAGCATTAGCAGGTTGTTAGAAACTGAAATCAAACAGTTTTCAACTCAAAACTTTATTCTAGGTGATGTTACATTTTCACATAGGACCCCTTGTTCGAAAGGAGCTTCTGAACTCTCTCGTCCATTGAATTTGTCAGGTTTTGGATGGTTTCTGCTTCAATTGTTTTGCATGAGGACAGAATACCCTCCCAGAGCTGTTGCTTAGATGTGAACTGCCTCCCGCCATCATAGACACTCCTTTTAATGATGCTCCAAAGGTTCTGAATGGGGTAGAGGTCAGGGGAGCATGGGGGTCACACCATAAGTTTGTCCCCTTTTATGCCCATATCAGCCAGAGATGCAGATGTTTTATGTGCAGCATGAGATGGTGCATTATCATGCAGAAAAATGATCTTGCTGTGAAATACACGGTTCTTCTTCTTGAACCATGGCAGGAAGTGCTGTTTGAGAAAATCCACATACATTATGGAGTTCATCTTTAGCGCCTTCAGGGATCCTAAAGGGGCCGACAATCTCTCTCCCCATGATTCCAGCCCAAAACATTACTCCACCTCCTCCTTGTTGGCGCTGTAGCCGTGTTTGCGTGGGGTGTCCATCAACCAGCCATCCTCCACTCCATTCATCTGGACCATCGAGCGCTTCACGGCACTCATCCGTGAACAAAACAGTTTTGAAATCAGTCTTCATGTAATGTTTGGCCCACTGGAGCTGTTTCTGCTTGTGTGAAGTGGATAGAGGAGGTCGACAGGATGGCGTATGCACAGCTGCAAACCTCTGAAGGACCCTGCATCTTGTTGTTCGGGGGACGTTGGAGGCACAAGCAGCTTCAAAAACTTGTCTGCTGCTATGACAAGGCTTTTTTGCCGCTGCTCTTTCAACCTGACGTAATTGCCTGTAGGAAAGAGTCCTCAATTTGCCCTTATCAGCACGCACACGTGTGTACTGTGAATCAGCTACATACTTCTTGATTGCCAAGACACTTCATCCTGATCATCGCACAATGTTGATTGTAGTCATGCCTTGACCTAAACACTCCACAATTTGTTGCTTCTCAGCAGCCGACACATCCTTTTTCTTTCCCATTTTGGCAGAAAATGTAGGCTGCTTAATAATGTGAGAGAGCCTTCTTAAGTAGTCTTGCCTTTCATTGGACACACCTGCAAACTAATTAGCACAGGTGTCTGCAATTGCTTACAGTGATATAAAGAGCCCTGACACACATCACCATCAATGAGTTTAACTGACAAACAAACAAATTCTTCCCTTATCACTCCTAAACACTTTTTGCATAATAATTTGGAACGCGGTGTACATGTGCTTTTCCACAAAACACCAGTGGTTCACGTAGTGAATCTTACAGTTCTAACTTGCCAACCGTGGTCTGTATGGAATTGTTCAATAAAGGGCCCAAAATTAAGATAACATAGATGGGAGAGGTCTCTATGAATAGGAATTCCTAAGTATTTGATACCCTGTGAGGGCCAGGCAAAGGGAAAGTTGGACTGGATGGAATCCTATATGGATTTAGGGAGGGAGACATCGAGGGCCTCAGACTTCGCTGCATTGATTTTAAAATTTTACCATGTAACAAAGTGATCTATTTCAGCCATAACAGCAGGGATGGATATATGTGATTGAGTGATATATACTAGGACATCATCAGCAAATAGAGAGCACTTGTACTCGGTGCCTCCCACCTCAATCCACCTAATATTGGGGTTATGGCGAATTGATGAGAGCAGGTGCTCCGTCACTAGGATGTATAAGAGAGGGGACAGAGGACATCCCTGCCTTGTCCCATTGGTGATTGTGAAAGGTGATGAAAATGTTCTGACGCACCCCCTGGGCCTTGGGACACCCGGAGCCGGACCCTTTTTGGTGGATGCTGGTGGTTGTAGTCTTCGTGGCGGCGATCCGGTTCCGTGGCTCAGGGCGGTCAAACCAGTGGCGGAACTATTTATGTGGTTTTGATGTTTAAATGTCCGACTACGCCACCCGTGGATTGCGGTCAGAGTGAACCGCCGCTACAGGGCAGACCGCTAAGGCTGGTGTTGTGGGTGCAGCAGAGCGTAGCATAACTCCCCACGGGAGGAGTATAGCCTCAGGGCAGTGAATGCAGAGGATGGGGGTGATGGTGCAGGGCAGCAGCAGTAACGACACGGAGTCAGTGATGCAGTTCAGGGCCTTTACTCACAGTTCTTATTATCCAGACCACGTCTGCAGGTAACGGCTGCCCACGTCGTACTGTGCTCACCAGGTGAGGGGCTCAGACAACTCCCAGATAACTTTGGAGCGCTTCACAGGACCCCCTTTGTGTGTCCTTTGTCTGGCCTTTCTTACCAACACTTCTGTCCGGCTGCCTCGGGCCTCCTCTTGGTAAACTTGGCGCCAGTTTCCCTGACCCTATGTGGTGCCTTCCTAGCGGGTGGAGCAAGGGGCTGCGCCACATAAAATGTCAGAGCCTCCGGTTTCTAGCTGAGGGTCGTTTCCTGCCTCCACTAGTTCGGGGACCGGTCTCCCCCTTTGGCCTGACCCGTCCACGCAGGTGGATTCGGGCGTGCGGTGGCGACTCGCCCGTCCGCACCCCTGGGATCCCTTCATTCCTCGTTCCTGGAGCCTTCTCCGCTCCTCTTCCTTCCTTCTCCCTCTTGCAGGCCTGGGCCTCTGTTACTAGGCCCGCCTCCGGAGCAGAGCTCATGCAGAGCCCCTGCTCCCTGCCACTTCTGCTCAGACTTCTCTGCACTGAACTAAGATGGTGCCCACCTTTTATACTCCCTTCTCAATGCACCCAGGAACTGCTTCCTCCCTGCTCCTGCACTACAGGGTTCCCCTTCCTCAGTGTTCCCTCCCCCCACTCCAGCCAGGGACAGGGACTGTCGTGCCCATCTCAGGGGCATATTGGTCGCCCTGCCCCACGGCAATGTGGTGTAATGCATGCAGGTGTCGGGTCCTGATCCACACTCCATCCTTACCTGAGAGTGAGATATCACACCTCTGGGTGAGGTGCAATACGTCTGTAGCAACCGAGCCCTCAGGGTGCTACAGTTCCATTTATTTCCAGCCTAGGTGACGTATTGCGATACAGGGCCGTGATTTTGGCTATAAAAGGGTCCCCTAGACCCCTACCCCAAGCTCTTTAAGAGAATCATATATGGCGTGCCAGGAGACTCTATGGAATGCTTTCTCAGCATCCAACGAGAGTATCTAATTACAAATTTTTAACTGCATCTAGCCCAGGAAATACTTTGTGCCTAGTAGCAGTGTCTGCTAGTCAGCGGATTATCCCGGCTGTTAAGCAAGCTACACCACCTGTAGTTTAGACACTTAATTTTTTCAAAGGAAATGCTTCGGGACCATGGGATACTTAGTGAAGAGCATCAGGAGGCACCCCAAGGCATAGGGGCTGGGACTGGCAGTAGGATGCCTTGCGGTGGACAGCCGAGCTCGATCCTTATAAAAGCTTTTTAACTGCAGAAGCTTTAGTGGACGCTACTGGAGCTGGAATTACTGCGGCTGCTGGCATGAGACTTGCCCTCCAATAGATCCTTGTAAATGGATTTAAAGTGTATTCATTCAAATTAGAGAGACAATTTAAATTAAAAAGCTTAGAGCTGCCTCCACCACAGGGGGGCTCGCTCGACCCACCAGCGGACAGGCACCAGTATTGGGATAGGGGGGCTGGCCGTCAGGGTTCACCGCGGCTCTGGCACAAACCCGGCGACACGGAGGTGGCACGGGCAGGATCGGACTGGCCGTGTCGGCTTCTCACTTTTTGGATTTTAGAAGGGCATGACATGCCTATATCTGTGTCTCCCCCTCCTTTTACTCCTCCACCTCTTTTATTTTCGCATGACTATATGTACTTGTCACTTTTCCATGTGTTAGTTATGTCTTCTGAGCAGTTTGTCAGCTTTTGGACACCTTTGAAGGTGTTTTCTATGTGTTTCTATGTGTTTTTGTTTGCCTGCCATTGGTTTTAACGGTGTTCGAAGGTGTTCGACGAACAGTTCGACGAACAGTTCGGCGAACACACGGCTGTTCGACGAACCGAACCGAACTCGAACAATACGGGGGTGGCTCAACACTAGTTCTCTGTTCATTGTTTGTATATTTTTCTTTGTTTATAAAAATCAATAAAACTTATTGGAGAAAGAAGCGCTCCAAGCTAACGATTCCCTAATCCATCCTAAATATCTATGTGATGGAGGCAGATTAAGATACTCACCAATCACCGTCTTCTCCCTTCCTCTCTTCTCTCCCTCACTGCTCCTATACTCATGTATGCCTCATTCAGCCGAGCATGCATGTGCTTTCCATGGGAGGATTATGGACCTGTCCCACAAAATTCAATCAATTCAGATGATTTTCCTTTAATGTGAATGGGCACTAAAGAACTGGACTATTTCTGATATGAATTTCAATTATTTACCTTGTATGATTTTTTTTTTCCATATTATATGTATGACCTCAGTAGCATACAGCCAATTTTGGCAGGCCACATGACCGCTATGGAGCCCATGAACAGGAGGATCCTAGTGCCGAATAGCCCCATCCCCTGTTTATATCGTATATATACAGCATAAGTTATGATGGTGTATAAGGGGCAAACTCACATGCTCAGCCCACTCCATACCCAGTGGGTGCCGGCTGTTTTACACAGCAGACAGCCATTTGTAATTGCTGCAATTCAAGTTAGCTGTGATTACATCAGATTAACCCCTTATCTTCCATAGTGACCAGCAACTATGGTATCTAAGCAGTTTAAACAGGGGGTCTTTGTGACCACCACTGGGTTGCTTAATGGCAGCCAGGGGCTATTAAGAGGTCCCATTTCGGATCTTTGCTATGGGGTCTGTGGATTTCTATGTACACCCCTCTATGACCTGATAAGAATTATCCTGAGGGTTAAACAGGTGGACTAACGTTCTGTGTCCTCCCAGTATTCCTCTCTCTGCATATCATACCATGAGTATCCACCTTAGTACATGCCGTATTTTGAAAATCTTATTTATCTGTTTTCTTTTCTAAAAGTGTTTATTTTACATCACATTAAACATATGAATGGGAAATATGTATTAACTGATTAGCTGCAGTGGTCACCCAATGGCCCCTGCGGGAAGGAGAAGCCAGGAGGTCGGCGGGGGAAACTGACAGCAGCAGTACTGGGGGTCTGGAAGGTAAGTATGAGATTATTATTCCAAGGCATCTGATATACATAAGATGTATATATATATCTCCTATGCTTTAGACACATATACACACCTTAAGAGTGTTAGATGGTTAATAATAATATAATATAATATTTTTTTACAATGTGTATTATAATATATAATAATATAACATTTTATAATATGTATATAACAGATTGGACAGTCGGCCATCATGACAGCGCGTTGTTGGTCTCACATGTGATGTCACAGTGACATAGAATGCTGTGAGGTTATACAATCTATGCACTCGGTGACATCAGCGCCATTTTCAGAGTTGAAGTTTTCGCTGAGACTCTACCGTGGTTTTGGAAGTGCGAGCTAGTTTGTTTCATACATCTAGTGCTTTACTTCTACAGCTTCTTATTGATATTTTGGCACCATAACATCCGTGCCATCAGAGAACTTAGTTCTCATTTTCTATCACTCTACCATCTCAGCCCCGGGAAACTGAACCATGACTTCCAGGGAGCTGCATCAGCTTATTGCTGACAACGAGACTTGGATGAGCCGACCTGAAAATCAGGGTAAGTGAGAGAATATTCCCACCTTATAGGATCTTTTCTGGGAGGAGATTTCCCTGGGGTAAGCGGTTTCAGTACACTCAGTGCATCCTCCACCTTCCCATTCATAGTCCTTGGGGGCTGTGTTAGTCGCAGTCTGGTTCCACCCCTGCTCTGTGATGTCTGCAGAGAGGGGATCCATTGAGCAGGTTTATTTAGCCCAAACATTAATCAATTTTTGCTCCTCTCCCTAAACTCCAAATCAACAGCAGGTTATTTCTCTTTGGTTCAAAAGTGTTTTTTTTATAAACTTTTGCATATTTATAGTACATTTTATTTCTTTATAGGTCAGGCTATGATTGTCCATCAATTGAGATCTTCTCAAAGGGATCAGAGAAGACCAATTACTACTGGTGGACACAGAACAGACGCCACTGCTGTCACTGCGAGAGGCAGAGAAGCCAGAACTCCTCTCCGGCAAAGAGGACAAGAGAGCAGGGAAAGAAGCCGCTCTCCGCTTAGACCAGTCCCTGCAGAGCCCTCCAGAGAAACATCAGAGAGCAGAAGGGATGACAGTGGATCCTCAGACACCGTCACTGAGTTTGAATTCAGACGGCCATTTCCCGTTCTGCCCAGCCGCAGACTCAGGGAGTCTCCAGCTGCAAGTGGATCTCCTGTACAATTACTGCAGGCAAACCGTCTGTTCAACATCATCTTTCAGCAGCAGGGAATGGGAGTGATGACGCCTCCGCCACAGATGCGGCCACCATCACCACCTGCACAATATAATCTGCAGGAAAGGCAGCAGACTTGGCGAGCTCAGCAAATTAGGAACCTCCCAACAAGAGCTGTAACATCTCAGGAGGAGTCGTGTGTCATCTGCATGACGGATTATGAGACCGGAGAGGAAGTCACAGTGCTACCATGCAATCATTGTTTCCATCAGGGTTGCATCTCTACCTGGCTCAACTCCAACCTTCGGTGCCCCCTGTGTCGCAAACACTGCTTCCTTCTAAAATTCAGTGGAACATCTTAAATGTTCAAGGAAGAAGTTAAGAGTTTGGCAGTGACACTAGAAGAGTCCATCTTGTACGTCAGCCCAGGTAAGAGAGAACATATAGATTACATCTGCATTCATTTCAAATGCTAAAAAAAATAATTCACCTTTACTTCTGTTCTGTCTTTTCTTTAGTTTACCATCAGCTTTGGGAAACATCGTACCAGTACTGAGTTCTCAGATGAGGATCAATGAAATAGCGGTCTTCTTTCTGTGATATTATTGAGACTCTGAAGAAGAAACTGCTCCTGCACATGACGATTTTCGGATGAACCCCCTTCTCTCTTTTCTGTGAGGAGATTTTGAGGACGCTCTGGAAAGTAGAGATAGAGAGGAAACCAGGCTCTCCAATATAAGCCGAAAGTTAGAAGTTTATTACAACAATCATCAGCAAACGTCTGTGTGCAATGGGCCAACGTTTAGGTCACATGACCTTATTTATATATATATATATATATATATATATATATATATATAATTACATTAAAAAATGTTATACCAATTATATTGATTCTGTGTCATTCACCTTATTTGCATGGTATGCATACTGGGAACTCCATAACATTGTGCTCAGAGCAGGTGGATTGATGATAAATGTCTATTCTAAAAAAAAAAAGCTGTACAAACGTCAAAAAGAATGAACGTATGTACTGAAAAGTCAAAAGGACTTGCTGTGCATATGATCCGTCTGTTGTCACTTCTTTTAACTTCTTCAGGTTTCAAAAGCTTTGAAGCGGCTAAAAGAAGCGATTGGTCTTTTCTTCTAGAAGCTTCTGCTTGGAAGCCGCTACTATTTTATATATAAACTGATTTCGCAGTGAAACCGCCGCAAAAAAACGAACACAAAGACATCGCAAAAGACTAGTGTTGAGCCACCCCCGTAGTGTTCGAGTTCGGTTCGGTTCGTCGAACACCCGTGTGTTCGCCGAACTGTTCGTCGAACTGTTCGTCGAACACCTTCGAACACCGTTAAAACCAATGGCAGGCAAACAAAAACACATAGAAACACATAGAAAACACCTTCAAAGGTGTCCAAAAGCTGACAAACTGCTCAGAAGACACAACTAACACATGGAAAAGTGACAAGTACATATAGTCATGAGAAAAGAAAAGAGGTGGAGGAGTAAAAGGAGGGGGAGACACAGATATAGGCATGTCATGCCCTTCTAAAATCCGAAAAGTGAGAAGCCGACACGTTCAGTCCGCTCCTGCCCGTGCCACCTCCGTGTCGCCGGGTTTGTGCCAGAGCCGCGGTGAACCCTGACGGCCAGCCCCCCTCTCCCAATACTGGTGCCTGTCCGCTGGTGGGTCGAGCGAGCCCCCCTGTGGTGAAGGCAGCTTTAAGCTTTTTAATTTAAATTGTCTCTCTAATTTGAATGAATACACTTTAAATCCATTTACAAGGATCTATTGGAGGGCAAGTCTCATGCCAGCAGCCGCGTAATTCCAGCTCCAGTAGCGTCCACTAAAGCTGCTGCAGTTAAAAAGCTTTTATAAGATCGAGCTCGGCTGTCCACCGCAAGGCATCCTACTGCCAGTCCCAGCCCCTATGCCTTGGGGTGCCTCCTGATGCTCTTCACTGAGTATCCCGTGGTCCCGAAGCATTTCCTTTGAAAAAATTAAGTGTCCAAACTGCAGGTGGTGTAGCTTGCTTAACAGCCGGGATAATCCGCTGACTAGCAGACACTGCTACTAGGCACAAAGTATTTCCTGGGCTAGATGCAGTTAAAAATTTGTAATTAGATACTCTCGTTGGATGCTGAGAAAGCATTCCATAGAGTCTCCTGGCACGCCATATATGATTCTCTTAAAAAGCTTGGGGTAGGGGTCTAGGGGACCCTTTATAGCCAAAATCACGGCCCTGTATCGCAATACGTCACCTAGGCTGAAGATAAAAGGAACTGTAGCACCCTGAGGGCTCGGTTGCTACAGAGGTATTACACCTCACCCAGATGTGTGATATCTCACTCTCAGGTAAGGATGGAGTGTGGATCAGGACCCGACACCTGCATGCATTACACCACATTGCCGTGGGGCAGGGCGACCAATATGCCCCTGAGATGGGCACGACAGTCCCTGTCCCTGGCTGGAGTGGGGGGAGGGAACACTGAGGAAGGGGAACCCTGTAGTGCAGGAGCAGGGAGGAAGCAGTTCCTGGGTGCATTGAGAAGGGAGTATAAAAGGTGGGCACCATCTTAGTTCAGTGCAGAGAAGTCTGAGCAGAAGTGGCAGGGAGCAGGGGCTCTGCATGAGCTCTGCTCCGGAGGCGGGCCTAGTAACAGAGGCCCAGGCCTGGAAGAGGGAGAAGGAAGGAAGAGGAGCGGAGAAGGCTCCAGGAACGAGGAACGAAGGGAACCCTGGGGTGCGGACGGGCGAGTCGCCACCGCACACCCGAATCCACCTGCATGGAGGGGTCAGGCCAAAGGGGGAGACCGGTCCCCGAAACTAGTGGAGGCAGGAAACGACCCTCAGCTAGAATCCGGAGGCTGTGACATTTTATGTGGCGCAGCCCCTCGCTACACCCGCTAGGAGGGCAGCACATAGGGTCAGGGAAACTGGCGCCAAGTTTACCAAGAGGAGGCCCGAGGCAGCCGGACAGAAGGGTTGGTAAGAAAGGCCAGACAAAGGACACACAAAGGGGGTCCTGTGAAGCGCTCCAAAGTTATCTGGGAGTTGTCTGAACCCTCATCTGGTGAGCACAGTACGACGTGGGCAGCCGTTACCTGCAGACGTGGTCTGGATAATAAGAACTGTGAGTAAAGGCCCTGGACTGCATCACTGACTCCGTGTCATTACTGCTGCTGCCCTGCACCATCACCCCCATCCTCCGCATACACTGCCCTGAGGCTATACTCCTCCCGTGGGGAGTTATGCTACGCTCTGCTGCACCCACAACACCAGCCTCAGCGGTCTGCCCTGCAGCGGCGGTTCACTCTGACTGCAATCCACGGGTGGCGTAGTCAGACATTTAAACATCAAAACCACATAAATAGTTCCGCCACTGGTTTGACCACCCTGAGCCACGGAACCGGGTCGCCGCCACGAAGACTACAACCACCAGCATCCACCAAAAAGGGTCCGGCTCCGGGTGTCCCAAGGCCCAGGGGGTGCATCAGAACATTTTCATCACCTTTCACAATCACCAATGGGACAAGGCAGGGATGTCCTCTGTCCCCTCTCTTACACATCCTAGTGACGGAGCACCTGCTCTCATCAATTCGCCATAACCCCAATATTAGGTGGATTGAGGTGGGAGGCACCGAGTACAAGTGCCCTCTATTTGCTGATGATGTACTAGTATATATCACTCAATCACATATATCCATCCATGCTGTTATGGCTGAAATAGATCACTTTGTTACATGGTCAAAGTTTAAAATCAATGCAGCGAAGTCTGAGGCCCTCGATGTCTCCCTCCCCAAATCCATATAGGATTCCATCCAGTCCAACTTTCCCTTTGCCTGGCCCTCACAGGGTATCAAATACTTAGGAATTCCTATTCATAGAGACCTCTCCCATCTATGTTATCTTAATTTTGGGCCCTTTATTGAACAACTCCATACAGACCACGGTTGGCAAGTTAGAACTGTAAGATTCACTACGTGAACCACTGGTGTTTTGTGGAAAAGCACATGTACACTGTGTTCCAAATTATTATGCAAAAAGTGTTTAGGAGTGATAAGGGAAGAATTTGTTTGTTTGTCAGTTAAACTCATTGATGGTGATGTGTGTCAGGGCTCTTTATATCACTGTAAGCAATTGCAGACACCTGTGCTAATTAGTTTGGCAGGTGTGTCCAATGAAAGGCAAGACTACTTAAGAAGGCTGTCTCACATTATTAAGCAGCCTACATTTTCTGCCAAAATGGGAAAGAAAAAGGATGTGTCGGCTGCTGAGAAGCAACAAATTGTGGAGTGTTTAGGTCAAGGCATGACTACAATCAACATTGTGCGATGATCAGGATGAAGTGTCTTGGCAATCAAGAAGTATGTAGCTGATTTACAGTACACACGCGTGCGTGCTGATAAGGGCAAATTGAGGACTCTTTCCTACAGGCAATTACGTCAGGTTAAAAGAGCAGCGGCAAAAAAGCCTTGTCATAGCAGCAGACAAGTTTTAGAAGCTGCTGGTGCCTCCAACGTCCCCCGAACAACAAGATGCAGGGTCCTTCGGAGGTTTGCAGCTGTGCATATGCCATCCTGTCGACCTCCTCTATCCACTTCACACAAGCAGAAACGGCTCCAGTGGGCCAAACATTACATGAAGACTGATTTCAAAACTGTTTTGTTCACGGATGAGTGCCGTGCAGCACTCGATGGTCCAGATGGATGGAGTGGAGGATGGCTGGTTGATGGACACCCCACGCAAACACGGCTACAGCGCCAACAAGGAGGAGGTGGAGTAATGTTTTGGGCTGGAATCATGGGGAGAGAGATTGTCGGCCCCTTTAGGATCCCTGAAGGCGCTAAAGATGAACTCCATAATGTATGTGGATTTTCTCAAACAGCACTTCCTGCCATGGTTCAAGAAGAAGAACCATGTATTTCACAGCAAGATCATTTTTTTGCATGATAATGCACCATCTCATGCTGCACATAAAACATCTGCATCTCTGGCTGATATGGGCATAAAAGGGGACAAACTTATGGTGTGATCCCCATGCTCCCCTGACCTCTACCCCATTCAGAACCTCTGGAGCATCATCAAAAGGAGTGTCTATGATGGCGGGAGGCAGTTCACATCTAAGCAACAGCTCTGGGAGGGTATTCTGTCCTCATGCAAAACAATTGAAGCAGAAACCATCCAAAACCTGACAAATTCAATGGACAAGAGAGTTCAGAAGCTCCTTTCGAACAAGGGGTCCTATGTAGTGTTGAGCCACCCCCGTAGTGTTCGAGTTCGGTTCGGTTCGTCGAACACCCGTGTGTTCGCCGAACTGTTCGTCGAACTGTTCGTCGAACACCTTCGAACACCGTTAAAACCAATGGCAGGCAAACAAAAACACATAGAAACACATAGAAAACACCTTCAAAGGTGTCTAAAAGCTGACAAACTGCTCAGAAGACACAACTAACACATGGAAAAGTGACAAGTACATATAGTCATGCGAAAAGAAAAGAGGTGGAGGAGTAAAAGGAGGGGGAGACACAGATATAGGCATGTCATGCCCTTCTAAAATCCAAAAAGTGAGAAGCCGACACGGCCAGTCCGTTCCTGCCTGTGCCACCTCTGTGTCGCCGGGTTTGTGCCAGAGCCGCGGTGGACCCTGACGGCCAGCCCCCCTATCCCAATACTGGTGCCTGTCCGCCGGTGGGTCGAGGCCCCCCACGGTGGGGGGGGGAGTAACATCTGCAGAAGAAAGACCATCTTCCAGCCAAACTAAGATGTCGACTTCTTTTCGTGGACAATGTGATACGATCCCATTCTTACGGACACGCCCATCGCTACAAATTCTAGATGAGGCACAAAAACAGCAGGTGCTTCAACGGATATCAAGTGCTCCTTCAAGTGGGCTCTCCATCACCTCAATTTCAACATCACAAATACTCCAGTCCTCAGAGGTGTCACCCCAATCGCACTTGCTTCCTCACAGCTCCCAAGTCTCCAGCTGCCAGTCTGAGTATGGGGTAACACAGATGGCTGAGTCTGCCCAGCTGTTTACTCATACTATAGCCTGGGAAACGGAGGTCTGCTCCAGAGCTTCTGTTAATCCAGATGAGGAAATGATCTGATCCGATGCCCAGAATCTTTATAAGTTGGATCCAGGACCAGATGAAGAAGGTTCTGAGCATAATGTAGACCCTTGTTCCCAAACTGTAACTCCTGTTGGTGGAGACAATGATGAAGACGATGATGAGACTCAAATACCTGATTGGAGCGACAACTTGACTTTTCGGTCAGGGCAGGAAGAGGTTGGCTCTGAGGGCGACGGGTGTGATAACACACAGGGTGATGATGACGAGGTTGGAGATCCCACTTACTGTCAACCCACAGTCAGACAGTCGATAAGGTCAGCAGAGGAGGTGGAGGAGGATGTGACTAGCCCTGGGGATGGGGATGACTCGGTACCCGGGCATTTGCCTGGCCTTGGGGATGTCGCGGTGGTCGGCTCCCTGGCCCGTACCCTGGGGTCTCTCTTTAAAAGGGTGGATAATTGTTAATTTTATAAGAGTTCATGACGCCACCTGTGGTATCTGGTGACAAGCACCAGCGCTGCAGCAGTCCACTGAGGCCGGTGATAAGGCAGCTCGATGGTATAGCTCCCCACAGGTGGAGCTAGGTCTCAGGGCAGCGTATGCAAGGGGAATGCAGGACAGGCAAGACCCAGCTGGGTCAGAGCAAGAACGGGAACGGACACGGTAGTCACTTCAGTACCTTTTACTGGTGGAAATTCAGGCACATCCCGGAGCACTGTAGGGTGAAGGGTGCATATCAGGATCCTCCCCAATGAGCGGGTGTAGGGCCTCCTGTTTCTTGCCTCTGCGTAGTAAGTTTCTGACCTGCCTGGAGCTAGGCCTAACTTTGTCTCTGTCCTGCGCTGGCTGACCTTGTGGTAGGGCCTTCTCTTGGAGTTCACGCTCCCAGTATGCGGGGCCTAAGCGTCTCCTGGCTCTGTTACATATCAGCACCTTAGCGATCCTGGGACTTGTAGTTCTCCAGGGATTCCGGTTATGCCTTACTGGGTCATAGAGGTACCGGTAAGCTCGGATCCTGTGTCCGGTAAATGCTTCGGGGTGAGCTGGTTAAGCTCCTCTGCCCCTTATGTACTAACTCGCCACTCGCCTTCGGCCTACTCGGGCCCTCACTAGGCTATACACACTAACGGCAGCTTGCCGCGCTGCACTGATCTTACGGCAGCGGCACACCTTAAGCTCTATCTGGGCTCCCTGAATCTAGCAAGCAGGAGCCTCGTGCTCCACTGCTGAACTATTAACTGCGTTCTCTAGACTAGACTGAACTCCACTGCAGACTGACCTCTCTTAGGCTTCTCTACTGCAGGAACTCTTCAGAGGAACTGAACTGCCTAGCTCCACCTTCCCTATTTATATCCCTAACGGGCTCCCTCTGCTGGTCTGAGGTGGAAGGTGGAGATGTGTGAATGTTTATGGGGGCCTCTTGTGGAGGATTCCATCAATGCACTCTTGTAGGATCTGTGATACCAAGCGCAGCGGGGCATCACAGATGCTATTGACGACGAGGTTAGGTTGCGCCTTCCTGAACAGAGACGGAGTACTGGAAGCACGTCAACAACTGCATCCTCAACCACAACTCTGCCTCTGACCACAAGTCGTAGTGGCTCTTCAGGTCACATGGGCTCTAAGCCTTGCATAGCCTGGGCATTTATTCAGATCGATAAGGATGACCCAACTCGTGTTATCTGTAATATTTGTCAGCAAAAGCTAAGTAGAGGCCAAAAAATACATAGTTTGAGTACTTCATGCATGTACCGTCACATGAATATGAAGCATAAGTTGCAGTGGGAAGCTCACTGTGCTACAATGCGGCCTAGCCGGCTGGGCCAACCACCGTCTGCCCCATCTTGTGCATCCGCAGCCTCTTCATCCTCTGTGACTGGGGGGACAGCAGTCACACATGTTTTTGGACGCAGACCTGCCACCTCTTTACCCGCAACAGCCAGTGTGATTGGCAGGTCGTCAGTTCATTGGGAAGTGGAAACACCTGCTAGTGATGAGCGCTCTCCGACATCGAGAGCACCACCTTTGGATCAAGGCAACCTAACATGTCCGCCTGCATCTTCCTCACAGACCGGCAGTTGCCGGGGACACCCTACTCAACACCGTCTAAGCACAACAGCCAGCCCTCGGTCCCTCAGATGTGGAAAAGTAAAAGACCATTTCCTCCTAGCCATGAGAAAGCTAAGAGGTTGAATTTCACCATCTGCAAGCTCTTGGCTACAGAAATGCTGCCTTTCCACCTGGAGGACACAGAGGATTTTCAAGACCTTATGTCCGTCACAGTGCCCCAGTACCAGATGCCCAGTCGGCACTACTTCTCAAAGAAAGGTGTGCCTGCGCTCCACTAGCATGTCGCACACAACATCACCGCTTCTTTGAGAAACTCTGTGTGTGACAGGGTGCACTTCACCACAGACACTTGGACGAGAAGGCATGGACAGGGGCGTTACATGTCGCTGACTGGGCACTGGGTAACTATGGTGACAGCAGGACAAGGGGCTGCTGTCCAAGTCTTACCGTCCCCACGAGTTGTGTGTTAATCCTCTTTATCTCGAACTTCCTCCACTGCTTCTGCCTCCTCAACCTCCTCTCGGTCCTCCACCTGCACCCAAAGCCTGTCTGGTAATGCCACCTGCTTTCTAACTGCGCAGAAGGAATCCTGCACACCTCCTTACTATGCTGGCAGCAGGGCTCAACGCATCAGTGTTTACTTTGAAATGTCTGGGAAATGTGAGTCACATAGCTGAGGAGTTTTGGTCAGCTCCGGAGACCCAGTTTCATGAAAGGTTGTCTCCACTGGACCTGCAACCAGGGAAGGCCATGTGCGACAATGCTGCAAACCTGGGTGTGGCCCTTCGCCGGGGCAATGTCACACACGTGCCTTGTATGGCTCACGTGTTGAACCTGGTTGTCCAGCAATTTTTAGCCCACTATCCCGGACTAGATGGCCTTCTGCAGAGTGCACGGTCGCTGTGTGCTCACTTCCGCCGTTCGCATCCTGCAGTTCAACGACTTACATCTCTACAGAAGTCGTTGGGCCTGCCAGTTCACCGGCTTAAATGTGATGTGCCGACACGGTGGAATTCAACTCTGCACATGTTGCAGCGACTGTGGCAGCACCGACAAGCCCTGGTGCAATACGTTCTGACGTATAGCCTGGGCCAACGAGATCCAGAGGTGGGGCAAATCACGCTGGAGGAGTGGTCTCAGATCAGGGACCTATGCACCCTTCTGCACAGTCTTGAAATGGCGACGAAGATGTTTAGTGCTGACGATGCCATTATCAGCATGACTATTACGGTGATTTACATGCTGGAGCAAATGTTAAACAGAATTCGGAGTCAGGTGGTGGGACAAGAGGAGGTGGAGGAAGTAGAGGAGGAGTCGTATGCGGAAGGGATAACATCTCCAAGGTCCAGACGGTTGGCAGCACCAAGGCGGCAGGCATGGGAGTGTGGGGGAGAGGGATTAACCAGGGCGCATGGTAGCAGCCAAACTGTTGAGGAAGGTGCAGGAGCCGAGGAAGAAGTGGAGGACGAACTGGCAATGGGCATGGAAGACTCATCAGATGAGGGAGACCTTGATCACATTTCTGTTGTGCGAGGTTGGAGGGAGAGGGCAGAGGAAGGAAGCATGATTCTTACCTCGCTACCAACACAACAAGGACTTGGTCCTTCTGGATGCGCAAGACACATGAGTGCCTTCTTGCTGCACTACCTGCAACATGACCCCCGGATTGTCAGAATTCGAAGTAATCCCGACTACTGGGTTGCCACACTCTTAGATCCCCGGTACAAAAGTATATTTGCCAAAATAATTCCTGCCATAAAAAGGTATTGACGAATGCAGGAGTATCTGTTGCAGAATCTTACATGTGCTTTTCCACAAAACACCAGTGGTGCACGTAGTGAATCTCACAGTTCTAACTTGCCAACGGTGGGACTGTCGAGTCTTCATCACTCAAACAGTAACAGTAACACAGTATCTGCTGGTAACAGCAATTTTGTGGAATCGTTTCACCACTTTTTTAGACCATCCTTTGCAAGGCCACAGGAGACAAGAAGTCTGACACATAGTCAATGCCTAGAGAGGATGGTACAGGAGAATCTCCAAGTGAACATCGAAGCCATGACTGTGTCACTGGACCCTTGCTCATTTTGGTATTCCAGTCTTGAAAAATCGCCGGAGCTCGCCACTCACGCCTTGGAGATCTTGTCATGCCATGCAGCCAGCGTTCTCTCTGAACGTGTGTTCAGCGCTGCTGGTGGTGTGCTGACAGATAAGCGCACGCGGCTGTCCACTGAGAATGTAGACAGACTCACGTTCATAAAGATGATCAAATCATGGATTCGCAAGGACATTTCTACCCCTGTGTCATCCTTGGGAGACTAAAAGCTTGGGGATTTGGTAAAATCACCTCACCAACCGTTTTAAGCAACAGTGGGGCAATTGATGCCACTTAACCCTAGAACGCATGACCATAAAAATCTACACTTTCACATACCTGGGGCCCTTTAGGCCCGTGTGCAAATAACATGGAATAACTCAAACTCAAATGACAAACAACTATATACATGAAGAATACCTAGAGTTTCAAAATTCTAACTAAAGCAATCTTGCAGAAAATAGAAAACAATTAACTGGGCGGGCCTGCAAGGCCACAGGTATGCGTTCTAGGGTTAAGTGGTGTCTGTGCCACAATTTTGGGAGTCCCCTTGCTGTGTCTTACGTGACGTTGGCATCGTCAATTCCAGGTGGGTTGGGTCGCACCCCCCCCCTTTTAACTGTAAGAAACTACATACACTATGGCTTGGGGTAACACAGATGGTTGAGTCTGAAGAGCTGTTTACTCAGAGGTCTGCTCCAAATCTTCAGTGTCTGCTAGTCAGCGTAGAATTTTTAACTGCATGTAGCCTAGGCAATACTTTGGGCGTAGTAGCCCAGCTGCGAAGCAAGCTGCACCGCCTGTGTATCTAATAAGAATTTTTAAATTAATCTAGCCTAGGCAGACTGTGGGGACCCCCAACCAAACCCAGATGCTCAGCCCCCCTACCGCCCCCCTTTCATGGACAACCCAATAATGTAACTCTTACAACTGGATGGGTGAGGATCGGTCACAGCTTTATTAACTCTTTATACTCATTCCATTAGAAAGGCATTTTATTTCTAAAATAATTCAGCTTGTTGCAGCATGCCCTGGGTCCCCACTCCGGCAAGTTGGCCAACAAGTGTAACTCTCCAACATGTCCTTTCTATTTCCAGGCCACGGAGGATCCAGCGTACTCGTATGCAGGACTCTGACCCCCACCCATCACTCTTAACGCTTGTTCCACTCCGTCCTGGAGTCCTGACAGGAATATGTCCAGTCCAATATCTATTAAGTGAACACCGTCGGGCCGTATGAGGCCTGCTTTATCTCCTTCCAGTTGTCGGTGTCGTATCACTACAACGCCTCTGTCTCTTCTAAATTTTGCCATCCGAATATTTATTACCCGCCTTGTCCATTCGATGGCCGTTATGTCTCGTGCACCTTGCCATACCGCTATCGGCACAATCTCTGACCATACTATAGCTAATTTTGTGAAAAATTCTCTGAAGCGCTCAGTGTCTAGTTTCATTATTGCCATTAGTTATGCGCTCTTGTGATGACCTAGGTTGTTTCCCCCGGCCTGTATAACTAAGATGACCGGACCTCTTGCCTCTCTCCCTACCTTGATTACCTCCATTAGTACCTGTGGCCATAGCAGGCCTCTAATACCTCTCCAGTTGAAATATGTGTTATGAAACTCTAATTTCCTCCCGCCTGGGTGGACTTTCGCCCTTTTTTGTGCCCAATATATATACGAGTGGCCTATCACTCACACTGTTGGCTTAGCGTCACCTGTAAAAGAAACAAACCACGTTAGGATAACAAGTCCGGTCTTATGTATCTCGCCAAACACGTGGATCGCCATCTCCCTATCCTCTGAACTTCCGTTTCTGACAGTCCTGCTCTTGCTGCTTCCGTGGCCGCACCTATGCGGAATGAGTGTGTCCCGTAATCTTTGGGGTGGTTCCCTGCCGATGTTATGCATTTATTAAATATAGCTTGGAACAGGTATCTTGATAATGGCGTTCCATCAATGTGTGATACGAAGAAATTACTTTGTAATCTGATGGTTAGATATGTTTTTACTATTGTTACCCGACTCAGTGTACCGTTTGTGGGTTGTAGAAGTACCCAAGTACCCCTGCCCGCTGGAACCGTTTTCGATTGGTGTATGCGTACACGTATTGCATTATTGGCTATGACTACTTCCTGGTGTAATAAGCGTCCACTGGTGGTAATTTTGGATTGAGGGACTAATTCGCTTA
This sequence comes from Phyllobates terribilis, assembly GCF_046119375.1. Classification (NCBI taxonomy): domain Eukaryota; kingdom Metazoa; phylum Chordata; class Amphibia; order Anura; family Dendrobatidae; genus Phyllobates; species Phyllobates terribilis. The sequence continues at coordinate 6,523,885 of NW_027362836.1, forward strand.
TACATAGCGCCCCGAAGAAGGCGATCACAAATGCAGTAGACATTAGTGTTGCTTCAAATTGTGAGTGTCATGTTAATGGTGTTAGGGATAAGATGTGAGAAATCAGTTTTAGTGACATGGGACGGGACGTCTACATTCCTGACTTGGCTGACCCCTTTTCCACCCTTTTATGGGTTGTCTGATGATGAATCTTTGTCACATCTCCCCAATTCAGTAGTTGGAAGTGAAATGCTACTCCGGTCAGACACCGCTGCGCTGACGCCCCTGATATGCCCCTCATCATTAGCTGGTGGAGAAATTCTATGGTGACTTGTGATCTGGCTTGTTCACATTGGTCAACCCGTCTGCCTGCTACTACTCGTGTCCACTCTTCCCATGCCTTACCGTATGCTTGCCACGTTGACGGGGCAACTGACGCTCTGATTAATGGCATCAACTATTCGCCACTAGATCCCATAGGGAGGGTGGGCAACTGTTGCCCGATGGGTGGGCGTTGTGGAAGAGCTCTGTGAGAATCTGCCAATTGAATTGTTATAAAGCGTTAGCAGCAGCTTTATACCCCTCAGCATAGTGGCTAGCGCGGACCCATACATTGTGTTTTAGGCACAGGAATACTAGCCTGCGTAGTAGGCCTAGCACTGGGAGAGACGATGATGCCATCTTATTAATGCAGTGCGCTAGGCTGGTGTTTTGTGTTACGAAGCGTATATTTTTGTTAGCCAGGCGCGCGCCCCATATTTCTATTGCTACCACTATTGGGAAAAATTATTTTCAGGGCTAGATGCAGCTAAAAATTATTATTAATTTCAAAGCTGGTGGAGCTTGGTATAGATGGCCTAATACAATGAGTCCCACACACTGCTAGAAGCCCAAATATTTTTTCAGAGGTAGATGCAGATAAAAATTATTTTTAATTTGCAACCTGATGGAGGTCACTATAGATGGACTAATAGAGAAAGTCCCACACACTGCTCGAAGGCCAAATATTTTTTCAGAGCTAGATGCAGATAAAAATTATATTCAATTTGCAACCTGATGGAGGTCAGTATAGATGGACTAATAGAGAAAGTCCCACACACTGCTAGAAGGCCAAATATTTTTTCAGAGCTAGATGCAGATAAAAATTATATTCAATTTGCAACCTGATGGAGGTCAGTATAGATGGACTAATAGAACAAGTCCCACACACAGCTAGAAGCCCAAATATTTTTTCAGAGGTACTGTAGATGCAGATAAAAATTATTTTTAATTCGCAACCTGATGGAGGTCAGTATAGATGGACTAATACAACAAGTCCCACACACAGCTAGAAGCCCAATATTTTTTCAGAGCCAGATGCAGACAAAAAATTATTTTGAATTTGCAACCTGATGGAGGTCAGTATAGATGGACTAATAGAGAAAGTCCCACACACTGCTAGAAGCCCAATATTTTTTCAGAGGTAGATGCAGAAAAAAATATATTCAGTTTGCAACCTGATGGAGGTCAGTATAGATAGATTAATAGAACAAGTCCCACACACAGCTAGAAGCTCAATATTTTTTCAGAGGTAGATGCAGAAAAAAATATATTCAGTTTGCAACCTGATGGAGGTCAGTATAGATGGACTAATACAACAAGTCCCACACACAGCTAGAAGCCCAATATTTTTTCAGAGCTAGATGCAGACAAAAAATTATTTTGAATTTGCAACCTGATGGAGGTCAGTATAGATGGACTAATAGAGAAAGTCCCACACACTGCTAGAAGGCCACATATTTTTTCAGAGGTAGATGCAGAAAAAAATATATTCAGTTTGCAACCTGATGGAGGTCTGTATAGATGGATTAATAGAACAAGTCCCACACACAGCTAGAAGCCCAATATTTTTTCAGAGGTATATGCAGATAAAAATTATTTTTAATTTGCAACCTGATGGAGGTCAGTATAGATGGACTAATAGAGAAAGTTCCACACACTGCTAGAAGGCCAAATATTTTTTCAGAGCTAGATGCAGATAAAAATTATATTCAATTTGCAACCTGATGGAGGTCAGTATAGATGGACTAATAGAACAAGTCCCACACACAGCTAGAAGCCCAAATATTTTTTCAGAGGTACTGTAGATGCAGATAAAAATTATTTTTAATTTGCAACCTGATGGAGGTCAGTATAGATGGACTAATACAACAAGTCCCACACACAGCTAGAAGCCCAATATTTTTTCAGAGGTAGATGCAGAAAAAAATATATTCAGTTTGCAACCTGATGGAGGTCTGTATAGATGGATTAATAGAACAAGTCCCACACACAGCTAGAAGCCCAATATTTTTTCAGAGGTAGATGCAGAAAAAAATATATTCAGTTTGCAACCTGATGGAGGTCAGTATAGATGGACTAATAGAACAAGTCCCACACACAGCTAGAAGCCCAATATTTTTTCAGAGCTAGATGCAGAAAAAAATTATATTCAATTTGCAACCTGATGGAGGTCAGTATAGATGGACTAATAGAATGATGCTATGCCCAAAAGATTTTACTTCACTAGGTGCAGTAAAAAAATTGGTATTCTATACACAGGTGGTATATCTTGCAACACAGATAGGCTACTCCACTGACTAACACACTCTGCAATAGGCCAAAAAGGATTAGCTTTGCTAGATTCAGCCAAATGCTGTGAAAAAAACTTGCACAGCACTGGCACAGACCTGCCTGGCAAAAACTGATAGGAACTGATGTAACCTAGTCCTGAAAAGGACTCCAATTACAATTAGTCTTTACTCCCACAACCTATCTATTTAAGAGCACAGACCTGCCTGATAAAAGTCATAGGAAATGCTGTAACCTAGTCCTTAAAAGGACTGCAATCACAACTATTCCCTACTCCCAAGCTATCTGTAGATTTGTGCGAAAATTGGCTTGAAATTAACAAGGTATAGCGCACACAGCAACAGCGGTGCCGTCTAACACGCAGCTGCAGCAGTGAGAAAATGGTGGCGACGGGGAAAATGGCTTGGTCTTATAGGGCAAGGACATGTGACATACACTGCCAATGACACATGCCCTTGCTTGTGTGAAAAAAAGCACTTCGCTCCGTGTGTGCGCTGCTGATAGGCTGACAGATTGCACCTCCCCACTGTAAATGCGGGAAAGAGAAAAAAAAATGGAGATCTTCATTGTTCCTGCAGAGATCTATCCCCTGCCCCTCCCCCCACCCCGCTGTACACTCAAACTGCGTATTAACATTAATTTTCATCATTACTGAGAAAAAATCCAGTTATGATTTTGGTGCACGAACAGTTATCGAACATAACCTCGAACAGCCGAATTTTTCTCAAATTATTCGTGTTCGCCGAACGGCTCGAACACCGCCCAAAACAGCTCGAATTTGAGATTGGCGAACAGTTCGAGTAGAACAACGCTCATCTCTAGTCCTATGTGAAAATGTAACATCACCTAGAATAAAGTTTTGAGTTGAAAACTGTTTGATTTCAGTTTCTAATAACCTGCTAATGCTTATAATTTCAAAAATGACCATTTTTTTGGTCTTTATTAAAATGAAAAGGTTGATCGAAAAGTTTGGGGGATCTAAGAGTGTGGCAACCCAGTAGTCATGATTACTTCGAATTCTGACAATATGAGGGTCATGTTGCAGGTAGTGCAGCAAGAAGGCACTTATGTGTCTTGCGCATCTCGGAGCCCCAAAATTATTTTCCGGGCTAGATGCAGCTAAAAATTATTATTAATTTTAAATCTGGTGGAGCTTAGTATAGATGGCCTAATAGGATCAGTGCTGCACACTGCTACAAAGCCCAAATTATTTTCCAGTCAAGATACAGATAAACATGATTATTAATTTTAAATCTGGTGAAGCTTTAGTATAGATGGGCTAATAGGATCAGTGCTGCACACTGCTACAAAGCCCAAATTATTTTCCAGTCAAGATACAGATAAACATGATTAGTAATTTGAAAGCTTAAAACGGTTGGTAGGGTGATTTTAACCAATCATCAAGCTTTTACTCTCCCCAGGATGACACAGGGGTAGAAAAGTCGTTTCGGATCCATGATTTGTTCATCTTTATGAACGTGAGTCTGTCTACATTATCAGTGGAGAGCCGCGTGCGCTTATCTGTCAGCACACCACCAGCAGCGCTGAACACACGTTCAGACAGAATGCTGGCTGCGGGGCATGACAAGATCTCCAAGGCGTAAGTGGCTAGCTCCGGCCATTTATCCAGATTGGAAGCCCAAAAAGAGCAAGGGTCCAGTGACACAGTCATGGCTTCAATGTTTACTTGGAGATACTCCTGTACCATTGTCTCTAGGCGTTGACTATGTGTCAGACTTCTTGTCTCCGGTGGCCTTGCAAAGGATGGGCTAAAAAAGTGGTGAAATGATTCCGCAAAATTGATGTTACCAGCAGATACTGTGGTTCTGTTATGGTTTGAGTGCTGAAAACTTGACAGTCCCACGGTTGGCAAGTTGGAACTGTGAGATTCACTACGTGCACCACTGGTATTTTGTGGAAAAGCACATGTAAGATTCTGCAACAGTCTCTGCTGATACTCCTGCATGCGTGCATCCCTTTCTATGGCAGGAATAATTTCTGCAAATTTACTTTTGTACCGGGGATCTAACAGTGTGGCAACCCAGTAGTCAGGATTATTTCTAATTCTCACAATTCGAGGGTCATGTTGCAGGTAGTGCAGCAAGAAGGCACTCATGTGTGTTGCGCATCCAGGAGCACCAAGTCCCTGTTGTGTTGGTGGCGAAGTAACAATCATGCTTCCTTCCTCTGTCCTCTCCCCCCAACCTCGCACAACAGAAATGTGATCAAGGTCTCCCTCATCTGATGAGTCTTCCATCAGTTCGTCCTCCACTTCTTCCTGGGCTCCTGCACCTTCCTCACTAGTTTGGCTGCTACCATGCGCCCTGGTAAAACCATCTCCCCCACCCTCACATGCCTGCCGCCTTGGTGCTGCCGACCGTCTGGACCTTGCAGATGTTAGCCCTTCCGCATACAACTCCTCCTCCTCTACTTCCTCCACCTCCTCTTGTGCCACCACCTGACTCCGAATTCTGTTTAACATGTGCTCCAGCATGTAAATCACCGGAATAGTCATGCTGATAATGGCATCGTCAGCACTAAACATCTTCGTCGCCATTTCAAAACTGTGCAGAAGGGTGCATAGGTCCCTGATCTGAGACCACTCCTCCAGCGTGATTTGCCCCACCTCTGAATCTCGTTGGCCCAGGCTATACATCAGAACGTATTGCACCAGGGCTTGTCAGTGCTGCCACAGTCGCTGCAACATGTGCAGAGTTGAATTCCACCGGGTAGGCACATCGCATTTTAGCCGGTGAAGTGGTAGGCCCAACGACTTCTGTAGAGATGTAAGTCGCTGAGCTGCGGGATGCGAACGGCGGAAGTGAGCACACAGCGACCGTGCCCTCTGCAGAAGGCCATCTAGTCTGGGATAGTGGGCTAAAAATTGCTGGACAACCAGGTTCAACACGTGAGCCATACAAGGCACGTGTGTGACATTGCCCCGGCGAAGGGCCGCACCCAGGTTTGCAGCATTGTCGCACACGGCCTTCCCTGGTTTCAGGTCCAGTGGAGACAACCATTCATGAAATTGGTTCTCCAGAGCTGACCACAACTCCTCAGCTGTGTGACTCACATTTCCCAGACATTTCAAAGTAAAAACCACCTGATGACGTTGAGCCGTACTGCCAGCATAGTAAGGAGGTGTGCAGGATCCCTTCTGCGCAGTTAGAAAGCTTGTGGCATGACCAGACAGGCTTTGGGTGCAGGTGGAAGACCGAGAGGAGGTTGAGGAGGCAGAAGCAGTGGAGGAACTTTGACATAAAGAGGATTGACGCACAACTCGTGGGGACGACAAGACTTGGAGAGCAGCCCCTTGTCCTGCTGTCACCATAGTTACCCAGTGCCCAGTCAGCGACATGTAACACCCCTGTCCATGCCTACTCGTCCAAGTGTCTGTGGTGAAATGCACCCTGTCACACACAGAGTTTCTCAAAGAAGCGGTGATGTTGTGTGCGACATGCTGGTGGAGCGCAGGCACACCTTTCTTTGAGAAGTAGTGCCGACTGGGCATCTGGTACTGGGGAACTGCGACGGACATAAGGTCTCGAAAATCCTCTGTGTCCACCAGGCGGAAAGGCAGCATTTCTGTAGCCAAGAGCTTGCAGATGGTGAAATTCAACCTCTTAGCTTTCTCATGGCTAGGAGGAAATGGTCTTTTACTTGTCCACATCTGAGGGACCGAGGGCTGGCTATTGTGCTTAGACGGGGTTGATAAGGGTGTCCCCGGCAAACTGCCGGTCTGTGAGGAAGATGCAGGCGGACATGTTAGGTTACCTTGATCCAAAGGTGGTGCTATCGATGTCGGACAGCGCTCAACACCAGCTGGTGTTATCACCTCCAAAGAAAATGATGACCTGCCAATCACGCTGGCTGTTGCGGGTAAAGAGGTGGCAGGTCTGCGCCCCAAAACAGGTGTGACTGCTATCCCCCATGTCACAGAGGATGAAGAGGCCGCGGATGCACAAGATATGGCAGACGGTGGTTGGCCCGGCCGGCTAGGCTGCATTGTAGCACACTGAGCTTCCCACTGCAACTTATGCTTCATGTCCATGTGCCGGTTCATGCATGAAGTACTCAAACTATGTATATTTTGGCCTCTACTTAGCTTTTGCTGACAAATGTTACAGATAACACGAGTTGGGTCATCTTTATCGATCTGAAAAAATGCCCAGGCTATGCAAGGCTTAGCACCCATGCGACCTGAAGAGCCACCACGACTTGTGGTGAGAGGCAGAGTTGTGTTTGAGGATGCAGTTGTTGACGTGCTTCCAGTACTACGTCTCTGTCCAGGAAGGCGCAACCTGACCTCGTCATCACTAGCATCTTCCTCCACCTCCTCTGCTGACCTCATCTCTTGGCTGACTGTGGGTTGACAGTAAGTGGGATCTCCAACCTCATCATCATCACCCTGTGCGTTATCACACCCGTCGTCCTCAGAGCCAACCTGTTCCTGCCCTGACAAAAAACTAAAGTTGTCGCTCCAATCAGGTATTTGAGTCTCATCATCGTCTTCCTCATTGTCTCCACCAACAGGAGTTACAGTTTGGGAATGAGGGTCTACATTATGGTCAGAACCTTCTGCGTCTGGTCCTGGATCCGATTCATAAAGATTCTGGGCATCAGTGCAGATCATTTCCTCGTCTGGATTCACAGAAGCGCTGGAGTCGACCTCTGATTCCCAGGCTATAGTATGAGTAAACAGCTCTGCAGACTCAACCATCTGTTCTACCTCATACTCAGACGGGCAGCTGGAGATTTGGGAGCTGTGAGGAAGCAAGTGCGATTGGGGTGACACCTTTGAGGACTGGAGTATTTGTGATGTTGAAGTTGATGTGGAGGAGAGCCCACTTAAAGGAGCACTTGATATCCGTTGAAGCACCTGCTGTTTTTGTGCCTCATCTGGAATTTGTAGCGATTGGCGTGGCCGTAAGAAAGGGATCTTATCACATTGTCCGCTAAAAGAAGTAGACATTTTAGTTTGGCTGGAAGATGGTCTTTCTTCTGCAGATGTTACTGTTGCTTTAACACCTACCCCACGGACACAACCTTTTTTCCCCTTCCCAACACGCCTATTCCCCTTTCCACCAGCAGCAGGCCTTTTTCCACTCATTTTGGTGGTTAACTAATTCACAACTCTGGAGTTGTTTGCACAAAAAAACAATGGATGGGAACCGAGCAGAGCTGAGTGGCCAAACTTTGGTATTAGGCCAAAACTATTGGCTGGGTTACATGCAGAAAAAATAATATTCAATTTGCAACCTGATGGAGGTCAGTATAGATGGACTAATAGAGAAAGTCCCACACACAGCTAGAAGCCCAAATATTTTTTCACAGGTAGATGCAGAAAAAAAATATATTCAGTTTGCAACCTGATGGAGGTCAGTATAGATGGACTAATAGAGAAAGTCCCACACACTGCTAGAAGGCCAAATATTTTTTCAGAGCTAGATGAAGACAAAAAATTATTTTTAATTTGAAACCTGATGGAGGTCAGTATAGATGGACTAATAGAGAAATTCCCACACACTGCTAGAAGGCCAAATATTTTTTCAGAGCTGGATGCAGATAAAAATTATTTTTAATTTGCATCCTGATGGAGGTCAGTATAGATGGACTAATAGAGAAAGTCCCACACACTGCTAGAAGGCCAAATATTTTTTCAGAGCTAGATGCAGAAAAAAATTATATTCAGTTTGCAACCTGATGGAGGTCAGTATAGATGGACTAATAGAACAAGTCCCACACACAGCTAGAAGCCCAAATATTTTTTCAGAGGTAGATGCAGATAAAAATTATTTTTAATTTGCAACCTGATGGAGGTCAGTATAGATGGACTAATAGAGAAAGTCCCACACACTGCTAGAAGGCCAAATATTTTTTTCAGAGCTGGATGCAGATAAAAATTCATTTTAATTTGCAACCTGATGGAGGTCAGTATAGATGGACTAATAGAACAAGTCCCACACACAGCTAGAAGCCCAAATATTTTTTCAGAGGTAGATGCAGAAAAAAATTATATTCAGTTTGCAACCTGATGGAGGTCTGTATAGATGGATTAATAGACCAAGTCCCACACACAGCTAGAAGCCCAATATTTTTTCACAGGTAGATGCAGAAAAAAAATATATTCAGTTTGCAACCTGATGGAGGTCAGTATAGATGGACTAATAGAGAAAGTCCCACACACTGCTAGAAGGCCAAATATTTTTTCAGAGCTAGATGCAGACAAAAAAATATTTTTAATTTGCAACCTGATGGAGGTCAGTATAGATGGACTAATAGAGAAAGTCCCACACACTGCTAGAAGGCCAAATATTTTTTCAGAGCTGGATGCAGATAAAAATTATTTTTAAGTTGCAACCTGATGGAGGTAAGTATAGATGGACTAATAGAGAAAGTCCCACACACTGCTAGAAGGCCAAATATTTTTTCAGAGCTAGATGCAGACAAAAAATTATTTTCAGTTTGCAACCTGATGGAGGTCAGTATAGATGTACTAATAGAACAAGTCCCACACACAGCTAGAAGCCCAAATATTTTTTCAGATGTAGATGCAGAAAAAAATTATATTCAGTTTGCAACCTGATGGAGGTCTGTATAGATGGATTAATAGAACAAGTCCCACACACAGCTAGAAGCCCAATATTTTTTCAGAGGTAGATGCAGAAAAAATATATATTCAGTTTGCAACCTGATGGAGGTCAGTATAGATGGACTAATAGAGAAAGTCCCACACACTGCTAAAAGGCCAAATATTTTTTCAGAGCTAGATGCAGACAAAAAATTATTTTTAATTTGCAACCTGATGGAGGTCAGTATAGATGGACTAATAGAGAAAGTCCCACACACTGCTAGAAGGCCAAATATTTTTTCAGAGCTGGATGCAGATAAAAATTATTTTTAATTTGCAACCTGATGGAGGTCAGTATAGATGGACTAATAGAGAAAGTCCCACACACTGCTAGAAGGCCAAATATTTTTTCAGAGCTGGATGCAGATAAAAATTATTTTTAATTTGCAACCTGATGGAGGTCAGTATAGATGGACTAATAGAACAAGTCCCACACACAGCTAGAAGCCCAAATATTTTTTCAGAGGTAGATGTAGATAAAAATTATTTTTAATTTGCAACCTGATGGAGGTCAGTATAGATGGACTAATAGAGAAAGTCCCACACACTGCTAGAAGGCCAAATATTTTTTCAGAGCTAGATGCAGACAAAAAATTATTTTCAGTTTGCAGCCTGATGGAGGTCAGTATAGATGGACTAATAGAACAAGTCCCACACACAGCTAGAAGCCCAAATATTTTTTCAGAGGTAGATGCAGAAAAAAATTATATTCAGTTTGCAACCTGATGGAGGTCTGTATAGATGGATTAATAGAACAAGTCCCACACACAGCTAGAAGCCCAATATTTTTTCAGAGGTAGATGCAGAAAAAAAATATATTCAGTTTGCAACCTGATGGAGGTCAGTATAGATGGACTAATAGAACAAGTCCCACACACTGCTAGAAGCCCAAATATTTTTTCAGAGGTAGATGCAGAAAAAAATTATATTCAGTTTGCAACCTGATGGAGGTCTGTATAGATGGATTAATAGAACAAGTCCCACACACAGCTAGAAGCCCAATATTTTTTCAGAGGTAGATGCAGAAAAAAAATATATTCAGTTTGCAACCTGATGGAGGTCAGTATAGATGGACTAATAGAGAAATTCCTACACACTGCTAGAAGGCCAAATATTTTTTCAGAGCTAGATGCAGAAAAAAATTATATTCAGTTTGCAACCTGATGGAGGTCAGTATAGATGGACTAATAGAACAAGTCCCACACACTGCTAGAAGCCCAAATATTTTTTCAGAGGTAGATGCAGAAAAAAATTATATTCAATTTGCAACCTGATGGAGGTCAGTATAGATGGACTAATAGAATGATGCTATGCCCAAAAGATTTTACTTCACTAGGTGCAGTAAAAAAATTGGTATTCTATACACAGGTGGTATATCTTGCAACACAGATAGGCTACTCCACTGACTAACACACTCTGCAATAGGCCAAAAAGGATTAGCTTTGCTAGATTCAGCCAAATGCTGTGAAAAAAACTTGCACAGCACTGGCACAGACCTGCCTGGCAAAAACTGATAGGAACTGATGTAACCTAGTCCTGAAAAGGACTGCAATTACAATTAGTCTTTACTCCCACAATCTATCTATTTAAGAGCACAGACCAGCCTGATAAAAGTCGTAGGAAATGCTGTAACCTAGTCCTTAAAAGGACTGCAATCACAACTATTCCCTACTCCCAAGCTATCTGTAGATTTGTGCGAAAATTGGCTTGAAATTAACAAGGTATAGCGCACACAGCAACAGCGGTGCCGTCTAACACGCAGCTGCAGCAGTGAGAAAATGGTGGCGACGGGGAAAATGGCTTGGTCTTATAGGGCAAGGACATGTGACATACACTGCCAATGACACATGCCCTTGCTTGTGTGAAAAAAGCACTTCGCTCCGTGTGTGCGCTGCTGATAGGCTGACAGATTGCACCTCCCCACTGTAAATGCGGGAAAGAGAAAAAAAGATGGAGATCTTCATTATTCCTGCAGAGATCCATCCCCTGCCCCTCCCCGCACCCCGCTGTACACTCAAACTGCGTATTAACATTAATTTTCATCATTACTGAGAAAAAATCCAGTTATGATTTTGGTGCACGAACAGTTATCGAACATAACCTCGAACAGCCGAATTTTTCTCAAATCGTTCGTGTTCGCCGAACGGCTCGAACACCGCCCAAAACAGCTCGAATTTGAGATTGGCGAACAGTTCGAGTAAAACAACGCTCATCTCTACAAAAGACACTTCAGGTAAAACTCGATGGACACCATGATGATGATATCTGGCTGAGTGTCTACTGATCACTGCTTGTAACCCTTTTTTCTCCATAGGGATAGTGTAGTGATAGACGGGTGGGATATTAGTATTAATGTATGTATGTTTTTAGCTCAAGTGGGTGGGAAGTATAATTAGGTAATTGGGAATTAATCGTATATTAGTACTGTCTGCTATTGTTATTAGTGTGCACTGTGTTAGTGTGGTGATTAGTAGTATATGAACTGTAGACTTGTGTGTAATAGATATCCTTTATTCATACACGGTTTTGTCTCAGTTAGAATATAGCAATTAACACAAGTGTCCCAGGTAAGTCACTGTATACCACTTCAACAATAAATATAATCCCACAGCTGCAATATTAAAATCAAATTATAGACACAGAATAGAAATATGCGCAGAAATAAAACATCAGAAATTTATTTGATAATGCTTTGATTTGAGAGTCTTCAGTGGTTGATTCCTTTTAATGGCTAACTGAAAAGATAGTAACAAATTGCAAGCTTTTGAGACTACTCAGGTCTCTTCATCAGGCTAGTATACCACAAAATCTGAAGAGTCACATATTTATTCACAATAAGACACAGAAATAATGCAATAGATGCGACAGGTGACGGAAAGCATAGTTATTATGGGAGAGATAAACAGTTCTGGCTATAAATATTTTAGCAGTTAATAGATAAGGAGTGTGAAGGTTTTATTGTCGTGTGACTAGGTCTAGTGTTATGATGGCCTCACAAGTCTGAGGGTCACAATCCTTAGTTGATGTAGAATGACATAAATCCATGCGACACATTCATTCCTGCTCTGAAAGTGTTAAAGGTCACCATTAGTTTATATTCTGAGATTCTTCTTTCTCTTTGAGATTTGAAATGACCTTTTAATACCAGTAATTTCATGTCTTTTATGCTATGATAAGGGGAACAAAAATGCTTGGCTACAGGTAGATCTATTCTTTTTTCTTTTATTGTGTGGCGATGATGATTCATTCTTGTCCTAAGTTTTTGCCCTGTTTCCCCTACATAAAGACCCCCAGCTGGACATTTGGTACATATAATTAAGTACACTACGTTAGATGTGATACAGCTGAACGTACCTGGGATCTTATAGTCCTGATGTGAGTTGGGTATCATCATCTTGTCTGTGGTCATTATAAACGGACAGGTTTTACATTTTTTCTGGTTGCAAGGAAAGGTACCTGTAGCTGGAGGAGATGACAGAAAGCTTCTGACAATGATGCTTCTTAGATTTGGGGGCTGCCTGAATCACAGAAGTGGGGGGTCTGGAAATATGGATTGTAATCGGGCATCTTTTTGTAGTAAGGGTTGTAGTTTCCGTTTAGCTCTACTTAGCGCCTCCAGATTTGAATTGTTGATGACTACTAGAGGCACCCGGTTGCTTTCTTGTTTGGTTTTGTAATGTAGGAGGTGATTCCTTGGTATTCTGGTGGCTCTTGTAATCTGGTTCTCAATTGTTCTTGGATGGTAGCCCTGATTCAAAAAGGTCTGAGACCAAGAAGGTGTTTGTCTCTATCCATAGGGTTGGAACATATCCGATTGTATCTGACGGCTTGTCTGTAAACAATTTAAGGTATGTAGGACGGTCGATTGGTTTCCTGTACAAGGATGTCTCTATTTCATTGTTCTGTAGCTTGATGATGGTGTCCAAAAAGTTAATTTCAGTACAGGAGTAGTTGAGTGTTAGGTTGATGGTGGGATGAAATCGATTAAAGTGTTCATGGAACGTCTTCAGCTGTTGCTCAGACCCCGTCCAGATGATTAAAATATCGTCAATGAAACGATAGTAGGCCAGAGGCCTGATGGGGCATGAGGACAAAAAGTCACTTTCAAGCTTGGCCATGAAAAGATTCGCGTACTGTGGATCCATTTTACGTCCCATCGCTGTACCAGTTTCCTGTAGATATATGTTGTTATCAAATTCAAAGTAATTGTGGGTGAGGATGAATTCTGTAAGTTTGACCACAGAATCAGCAACAATTCCTGTATTTTCTATGAAGATTTTGCAGGCCTGATGTGGGATGTTAGAATACAAAGATTCCTCATCCATGGTGGCCAGGATGGATCCTTCTGGTAGAGGACCTATTGCTGCTAGTTTATTCAGTAGGTCTGTTGTGTCCTGAATGTAGCTGGGTGTAATCTTTACCAGTGGTTTAAGAACACACTCTATTCTATTAATTTGATAATGCTAAAATCAATAAAACAACATATAAACATAGCAGGGAAGGGAAACCGTTAACCAATCCACATATAGATGAGCCTAATGCTATTTGAAAATAAGCTATGACTCCATGTGATCACTAATTAAACCACGCAGATATATAACCCCACGTCTAAGGTGCATTGTGCTGGAGAAAAGAAACCTAATAAATCAAGGTTTTCCATGGAGAAGTCTATTGGCATAAAACAGTAAACATGAATCAAATAAAACACAGATTATAGGGACTAGCCCGTCGTAAAGTGCACAGTGCAATGCTTGGAGGCTTTGAATCCCGGTAGTACTGATTTGAAAGGAGTTGTCACTTAGAACTTACTGTTAGTAGGCAGATCTACATGTGGATGGACCCCCGACAATGCCGTTTCGCCAGTGCTTCTTCCAAGGGGCGTTAACTAGGGAGGGGACAGTGTTCCTTATATATACAGACATTAATCAAAGTTTTTAGCCTTATATCCAATTGTTGCCATGGGTGGAAGGCGGCACATGAAGCGTTCCTCAGTAACTCATAGATGTAAAAGGTGACTTCAGGATTGTGCGCTTGGAATGCATACGTGGCACGCACACTGTTCCGAGTGCGCAAGGCCGGAAGACACTGAGTGCCATGAATGCGCATGCGCACAAGCCCAAGGAAAGGAAGTAAGTAAAGTGTGCGGCTAGCAAATACCGCTAGGTGTACAAAAGATGGGGGAGCCCGGATCGCTATTGGACAGGACTCATATCACATCGTGGGTAAAGGAGGTGGAAAACGTAATACATAATACATAGTAATCCTAATAAACGCTTGAACCTGGTATATAAGTCAGATGGAATTAGAAGCTACAAGAGAGAGGATGGATGAAATAACCTATTACTAATGACAGCAATGATGTTAGACATAATACCATAAGCACTGTGGGTGAATAAGTGCGAAGCAAGTGCACTAGTGTACTAAGACATACATAAAAAAGTGAAAAATAAAAAGGGTTAACCTGTTACAATAATAATAATAGCAATAATATTGAACATAAATGCCATAAGCACTAACAATGAATACGTGCAAAATAAGTGCACTGGTGTACCAAAAATGTGTGGGGGATGATAAATATTCCACAAATTATTAAAAAAAAGAACAATAAAAAGTGTGCTAAAAATATCCCCCAGCAATAATGATAGACAATCAATATAAGTGACATGAACACCTGGGGTCACGTAGAGAAAGGTACAAACAGTACAAAAATATGTATACTCAGTGAATATCCCTGATCAAAAGGGACATGAAATGCATATGGAACATATACTGTATGCCATAGATGTCCATAAGGTGAATTAAACAAATATATTTTGATAGGTAAACAGGTCTATATAATACCCTTCAGAAGAGATGGACAAGGGAAAATAGAAGAAACAAAGTTACCCCAAAACAGCAAATGAATCAGGGGGTCATATGAATCTGATATCACTGTAATCATACAGTCATACAGACCAGAAGAATAAATCAGTCTTATCACTTTTACCGCATGGTGAACGGTGCAAAAGAATGTACAGTATAAAAACAATAGCTGAATTGCTGTTTTTTGTTCATTCTGTGTCTGAAAAATCTTAGTAAAAAGCAATCAAAATTGTTATGTAAACCAAAATGGTACCAAAAAAATCTTCAACTCGTTGTGAAAAATAAGCCCTCATACAGCTCTGTTCGTCAAAAGATAAAGAAATTATAGCTCTCACAATATGGCGACAAAAAAACAACTATTTTTTTATAAACAATCATTTTTACTGCATGACAGCAGCAAAACATAAAAAACTATATAAATCTGGTATCGCTGTAATTGCACTGACCCGTAGATTAATTTATACCGCACGATGAGCGGCGCAAAAATAAAAATAAAAACTGTTCTTGTACTACTGTCTATTTGTTCATTCTACATCCCAAAAATTGGAATATGGCTCGATTCACATTTATCCTGCGCTCTCTGTTGAGCTCTTACATTGGAGTTTCTATGTAAATCAGAGAAAACGCAATTCAGACAAGACACGATTCAAACAAAACTCCCAATGGAACCACTCACTATAAAGAGGCAGATGGAGGCACTTTGGACTCTGGTGTCTGTTACAGTGGTGTCACATTATTTTATGCATCTTTTTAGCGCACAAGTGTGGGCGACCACAGTTTTGTGCACGCCAAAAAAGATGGATACCACCGGAATAGACGACAAACAGAGTCCAAAGTGTCTTCATCTGCCTCATTATGATGGATGGTTCCTCTGGGGATTTCGTTTGAATTGCATTTTTGTGAGATTTACTCTGAAACCGTGTTATAAATGCTCAGTGTAGAACACAAGAATGTGAGCCCACCATACTGAAAGTGATCAAAAAATATTTTGTACTCCAAAATGTTACCAAAAAAACCCTAACTTTTCCCACACAAAACCAGCCCCCACTCAGATCTGCCATCTGTCACTGGAAATGTAGAGGGTTCCCATGTTACTAGTAGAACAAAGACTCTGGAAAAGCAACATGGCTCCCACCCCTCAAATAAAATACAGTGAAATATACGCTCCCAAATACCCCCTCCTTCTGAGCCCCACTGTGCCTACATTTTTGGCATTATTGTAGCGGGAAGAGTGCACTTAACATTTTACGGGTTTTCCCCAGAAACACAAACTGGGCACAATGTGTGGGCACTGAGCTGGCATATTTGCAATTCTCCCCCCAAAAAACTATGGCGTGGATGTTACAAAATAGTCACTTGAGCCGTAGATGAATTCATTGAGAGGTCCAAATTCTGCAATGGGGTCACTTGTGGAGGTTTGCTGCTGTTCCGGCACCTTAACGGCTCTGCAAATGTTGCCCGAAAATTATTGTAGCAAAATCTGTGGTTCAAATCCAAATAGCGCTCCTTCCTTCTCAGCCATGACGTGAGGCTAAACAGTAGTTTCTGACAACATATAGAGCATCACCATATTCGGAAGAAATTGCAGAATAAATTTTGGGGTCCAATTTCACCTACTAACCCTCATGGAACTGACACATTTGTAGCTAATAAAAAAAAATTACATTTTAACAACTAAAATGTGAAATTTCGACATTCCAATGTTATAATATTCTGTGAGGCATCTGTAGGTTCAAAATACTCACTACACCCCTTGATGAATTCCTTAAGCAGTAAAGTTTCCAATATGGGGTCACTTGTGGGGGTTTCTGCTGATCTGACACCTCAGGGGCTCGGCTAATGGCACCCTCAATCTATTCAAACAGAATCTGCATTCTAAAACCCAAGTTGCGCTTCTACTCATCCGATCCCTGCCGTGTGCTCAAACTCTAGTGTACAACCACATATGGTGTATTGCCACATTTGGTAAAAATTGCATAATTTATAGAAGGAGCTAAAGTTTAAAATTCATAGAAGGAGCCCACCGAACCTTCAGGATTTGAAGAGTGCTTGTGTAGAACAATTGGCCAAAATCACTCCTGAGCAATGCATGCGACTAGTTTCTCCATACGGGAGGCGTCTTAAAGCTGTCATCACCACCAAAGGCTTTTGTATGAAGTATTAAATACATTTCAGGAAGCTTGTTCAATACTTTTTCCCTGTGTCATCTTCATTATTACACATGATTTCATTTATGGACATTTATGGTTTCATTTCTTTGCCTGTGTGGATTGGATGGGTTTTTACTGAAATCTGGTGAGAATTTCATGTCAATAGCACCATTCAAAACATATTTATGTAGAGCATTGGTGAAACGTTCAATACTTATTTCACTCGATGTATATTTGCAGTTATTGTATTGCTTGGATTGTTAGAAACAGAGCTATATAAATCAATAAATAGTATTTTGAGAACCCGGCAGAGACATCTTTGTTTTATTAATAAGGATACATTGCATCAATTTGGTGACAACTGCAAAGGCCGCACATTTGTTTCTATAAAGGCACAATATCTGTTCCCATTGGGCTGTCGTCTTCTGCATTAGTCTTATATATTTATCTTCTACTATTTTCATATGTAGCAAGTCAAAAAGATGCCGGAATTAATAAAGAAGAGAGTTTTACTCAGTTTTTTTCCTGCACATGAACATTCATAGAGGGAGAATGAGATTTTATTATATTGAATATGTGGAAACATGGCTTAATATAAAGAAAAACATACATTAGTGCATTACCTGGAAAGATGATTTTCTGTCTTTTCCATTTCATTTCGGTGGTCATTCTCCAAGGCGAGAAGCGCAACAGTTACAAGCTCTTTGCTGTAGAGCTTACAAGTGCTGCTCTGAAGTTGGCCAGATGAGTGAATCCAACCAGCTTGAGTACTTCTGTGATCCTCCGATGCTTCATATAGCGGCATGGGAACTAAGTTTGGGCCAATTGCGCATCTATGATGCTTCTCCAAAATGTCAGTCAGTCCGGAGCGCACTTTGCCCTGCCGAGCAGAAAGTAGGAAGACAGGGGAGCAGCGCGCTTCTGAAGAAGAAATGAGAATAATCATTTAAAGATATGCTACAAAGGTTGCAAGTTATCACCTTTCGACCGAAAAAGTAAATACTTGCTGACCACTGGGTATCCCACACTGGGACCTCCACAGTTTAAAACCTGGGGCTCTATAGTGTCCCATTTGAATTGAATCATCCCAGAAATGTGTAGTCTTGTTACCATTACAAAACAATAGAAAAATCTTACTTACCATCTGGCTCGTCATCCTTTGTGGCAGCGCCTGGAGAAACTGCATTTCTTCCTCCTTCCTGGATTATCCTTTGCTTCCTTCTCTGGCAATTGGGACAGGAGGTCAGTGCCGCAGCTTTGAGTGTTTTCAGTTCACATTTCATGCAGTGTTGTGCATGGTCAGCACAAGTATCCCAGGTGAGCAATTCCAGAACGCTGGATTTCTGGACCTTCAAGCTGGTTCACACATAGAGCGCCTCTGTGTTTTTTTCTGTTCCATTTGAATGGAGGGATATAGTCTTGCACAAGCTTCATTACTCCATTCATTGCTCCATTTATTTACTGCCACTGCTGGAGATATAGGGCCCGACTCATCAAGTTGTTTTCAACAGTTTTCTAGTGTTCAACACTTTGAAACGTTGCAAAATTTTGGTCGCAATTCAAAGTAGCACAAAAATGTTGCGAATTTTAGCATTTTTACTCCACTCCTGGCTGGATCCACCAAAAGTTGCAAAACTAAGGCACTACTGTGATTGTGGAAGCCTGACGGGCAAATTCATCAAGAATTATGCCACTTTAGGCGCATAAATATTCTATTCATAGAAATGACTAGGAAAATGATTTTAATCATTTTGTGAGTGCTTTTTCAGGCCCCAGTCTTAAAGAAATCGGCAAATCTTATTCATGAATGCTTTTCATTAAGAGGCGCACAACACTTAATGAACTTGGCATATCTGATGAGTGGTGTGCGTCTACGTGTGCCCCTTCAGAAGTGTTACTCCAGTCAAGGACTACAGGAACTGGAGTAACATATCTGGAGACGAAATGGTTCAACTTTTGAAGAACTTGACAGCGGGCAAAGCAACGCCCCGTCCTACATCGTCTCTTCTGCAGCTTCACCCATTCATCATCATCTATCAGTATCCTTGTTTCATTCCGGTCAGTCCTGTAAATTACTATTCTGGAGTTTTACCAGTGGATGTGTCGGCCAGTTTTGCCCAATCTATGGCTATTTATGCCATTCTAGGAGTTGCAGTTCTGACGCCAGCAGAGAGCTGCCGGCTGGGAACATTGGTATAAGGCATTGTAACAGCGTTGTATCAGTAAGGACTTACCCGTGGAACGTCTGCTTCTTGTAGCAAAACTTCTCTGCATATAGTGAGAAAAGAAAGAAGACAATTCGAGTTTGAAGAACTAAAAAGTAAATAAATAAAAAATAAATATTTCCATTGGATTTGTTTTAATAATTATTTGTTTTGCTGTTTATCTTCCCATTCTCTGCTTATGATATCTTTTAACGTAGAGAATAATAACAAAGGATGGTATAGATGTAATTACAGTGACGTGAAAAATAAAAGTATGACCCCACGTGTCTGTAGCACTCCTGACAATGTCTGGGCATGCTCCTGATGAGACAACGGGCGGTATTCTGGGTTATCAGGGCATCGGTGAGCTCCTGCATAGTTTGTAATGTTACTTGACTTTGTTGGATGCCTGATACAGAACAAACCACCGGATCTCAAAAGGATTCAGCTCTGGGAAACATGAGGGCCAGTCAAAGGCATAAATGTCTTCCTCATCCAGGTACTGTCTCCACAGTCTGATCACATGAGGATGGATATTGTCTTGTACCAGGAGAAACCCAGGGCCACTGCACCGGTGTATTGTCTGACAATGGCTCCAAGGATTTCATCACAGCACCTAACAGCAGTCAGGGTACCAAAAGTGGAGGTTTGTGTGACCCCCCATGGTTTTGCCTCCCCAGATTATCTCTGACAAAATCAAGGCACAACTTCCATTCCAGATGTAATAGACAATTGATTATAGTAAAACACGACCCCCAAAAAGTAGGATCTCTTCTTATAATTGGTGATGTGTTATTTATTTATTCATCCCCATCTCAAAAATTGTCTTCTGCATTTGTTAAAATTCCAGAAGTTCTTTGAACCCATCATATCTTCTCATAGACTTTACAATAATGCCTTAAGAAAAAGTTAAGACTGAAGATTTTAGCTTCATGTGAACTATTAGTGATCAGCAAAAAATGTAACATTTCATGTAATATCTTGTAACATCTTTAACCTTAACTCCTAAGGTGCCTTGTGCCTATACACCTTAGATAGTAGTCCATTTATGTCTCCCATGTCCCCCATGCCCATCAACACATCAACACTAGTGTTGGGCGAGCACTAAAATGCTCGGGTGCTCGTTGCTCGAGTCGAGCACAGTGGAATACTCAGGTGCTCGACCTGAGCAACGAGCCCAATGTAAGTCTATGGGAAACTCGATCATTTTTCAGGCGGCTCCCCCCGGCGGTCTGCACAGGGCTTAAAAATTGCCCAAATCAATGGGAACAGAGCTCAAATGACATGAGAACAGCATGGGGAAGACCCCTGGAAGCATTTCTGACTCCCAGGTCACTCACGAAAAAATGTTCCCATTATTGGGAAGTGGGTCTCCCATAGAGTTGGCCTATGTAGTGAATGCAAGGCCTGCCAAAAATTGGGAGGCACTCCAAAGCCCCTTGGAAGAGACAAAGGACCTCATGAAAAAATGATCCCATTATTGGGAAGTGGGTCTCCCATAGTGTTGGCCTATGTAGTGAATGCAAGGCCTGCCAAAAATTGGGAGGCACTCCAAAGCCCCTTGGAAGAGACAAAGGACCTCATGAAAAAAATGATCCCATTATTGGGAAGTGGGTCTCCCATAGTGTTGCCAAAAATTGGGAGGCATTCCAATGCACCTTGGAAAAGACGTGGAGGAGGACCTCATAAAAAAATGTTTACCATTAGAAAGGAGCGGGTCTCCTATACTTGTAACGCCCATGCACTAAGTGTATGGGCTGACAAACATTTACCCCTGGGGGTATACATGAACATACTGTATAAAATTTTTTTTTTACTGGCATCATAAACACCCTTTAAAAAAAATATGTGGGTGTTGCATCACAGACCATGTCACCCTGGTGATATGGTGGTGGAGGATGAGGATGAGGAGAAGGAGGAGGACAAGAGCAAATAGCCAAAATCAGGAAACATATACCCATGTGTGGGTGTGAAAAGGTGCATGGGAATACACTTCACAAAAAAGAAACTGGATTTGAGTTTATGTTACACTGCTATCATTCAGTGGTGTTGACAAGTCTGGCCCAATCCAGCCCTGGCAAAACGCTAGCGGCAGGGCAGGCCAGGACCTCCAAGGTGTAGAGAGACAGTTCATTCCACGTCTCTAGCTTGGATACCCAATAATTATAAGGCACAGAGGAATCACGGAGGATGTTGGTATGGTCGGCAAGGTACTCCCTCAGCATCTTCCCAAACTTTGCACTCCTTGTGAGAGTACCCCGTGCCTCAGGGCCTGTGCGATGGGAGGGGCTGAGAAAACTCTCCCAGAACTTTGACAGTGTTCCCCTGCCTCTGCTGGATTGGATTTGTGTCCCTCTTGCCTGTACTCCTTGGTTGTCCAACGAACTGTGACCTCTGCCACCAGCGTTTTCAGATGGGAATTTTTTTAATAGTTTCGTAACAAGGGCTTTTTGGTACTGCCCCATCTTTGTAGACCTGTCCGCCTCAGGAATAAGAGATAGAAAGTTCTCCTTGTAGTGTGGGTCTAGAAGTGTCATCAACCAGTAATGACTGTCTCCCAAAATTTTGAGAACGCAAGGGTCACGGGAAAGGCAGCGTAACATAAACTCAGCCATGCGTGCCAGGCTGCTAACAGGAAAGACTTCCGTGTCCTCACCAAGAGGACAACTGACCATTCTCTCCTCCTCCTCCTCCCTGTTCTCAGGCCATCCATGCTGAACATATGGTATGACATTTGTGCAGGTAGCACCGTCTATAGTGCATGAAACTAGCTCCTGTTCTTCCTCCTCCTCCTCCTCTTCCTCATTGTCACCCAATCCACGTTGGGATGAAACGAGGCTGGGCTGTGAGGAATCACTCTGTATGGTTTCTTGCTCCATCTCATCGTGCTCCTACTGCAATGCATCCTCTTTGATTGTTAGCAGTGAGCGTTTCAGAAGACAGAGAAGCGGGATTGTGACGCTTATTATGGCATCATCACCACTCACCATCTTGGAGGTGTCCTCAAAGTTTTGGAGGATGGTACATATGTCTGACATCCATGTCCACTCCTGATTTCTTATGTGTGGAGTCTGAACTGAATACCGATGGCCTTGTTGATGGTGGTAGTCAACAACTGCCCCCTTCTGCTCACAAATCCTTCCCAACATCTGCAGTGTAAAATTCCAATGCGTGGGGACATCACACACCAGCAAATGATGCTGAAGCATGGCGAGGGCGGCGGAAGCTGTAGCTCACTTTCTAAAATGGGCACACAGGCGGGGTACTTTGACAAGCAGATGAGGCAACACCGGGTAGGTTTTGAGAAACCGCTGAACCACGAGGTTAAGCACATGGGCGAGGCATGGTATATGTGTGAGCTCGCCTCGCCTCAGAGCCGCCACCAGGTTCCTGCCATTGTTACACACGACCATGCCTGGCTGTAGGTTCAGCGGTGTCAGCCACAGATCTGCCTGTTCTTTCAGAGCTGTCCACAACTCTTCAGCATTGTGCGGTTTGTCACCTAAGCATATTAGCTTCAGCACAGCCTGTTGCCGCTTGGCTGAGGCAGTGCTGCAGTGATTCCAGCTTGTGACTGATGTGGTTATTTCGGAGATGGAGGCTGAAGAGGAGGAGGAGGCTGAGGAAGATGAGGTGCAGGAGCTGTAGACTGTGGGGGCAACCCCGATTGACCTAGGGCCCGCAATCCTCAGAATCGGCAGGATGTGTTCCATCCCAAGGTCCGACTGGGTTCCGACTTCCACAATGTTAACCCAGTGTGCCGTCAGAGAGATGTATCGTCCCTGCCCACAAGCACTTGTCCACGTGTCCGTGGTTAGGTGGACTTTCCCAGTAACTGCATTGTTGAGGGCAATTATATGTGATCCGTGTGACGGGCAAACCACAGTTTTCAATAGATGGATTTTTAGCGCTGTAATATGGAAAGGACCTGGCTGTATTATGCAGTGCCAACAAGCAAATGGCGAAGAAAAACTGTGTTCTCTGGCATGGTTTTTAGGCTATGTGCCCATGATGCAGAAATGCTCTGGATTTTTTCCTGAGCATTTCTGCAGCTCCCTGGCAGAAAAAAAGCATGCGGATTGTGCATGCGTTTTTCCTGCCAGGGACAACCGGATGTGAAGCGTTCTTCACATGCATTTCCGCATGCGGGTAGACAAGCGCTTTCCAAGCGATTTTAGCATCACTTGGAAAGTGCTTGACAACTTGGTCACACTATATAAATCCAGGCAAACGTCATGGATTTATATAGTGTGACCTTAAAGAATGGTAAAAAATTAAAAAATAAATATATGCTTACCTTCTGATGGCCCGCGCAGTCTTTATTCGCTCCGTCCTGGCTTGCCGGCAGCTCGCGGTACACTGAAGGACCTGCCATCACATGACTAAATGACGTCAGCGCAGGTCCTTCCGTCCACCGCGATCTGCCGGCAAGCGAAGACAAGCACACCGGGGGCCATCAGAAGGTAAGTATCATATTTATTTTTTATTTTATTCTTTTTTTTACAGTTTCTATGGTACCCGGGTCCGGAGGAGAGTCTCCTCTCATCCAGACCCGGGTACCATCCGCACATTGAAACGCTTGGATTCCGCATGTACAGATCCAGTGATGCGGAATCCAAGTGTTCCAATGCCAGTCAATGGCAGCGAAAATGCAGAGCTTCCGCAAAATAATTGGTAGTGCTGCGTTTTTTTCCGCCATGATAATCCGCAGCGGAAATTTCTGCCGCATGTGCAAAGCTCATGCAGATTATCATTAGGCAACATGGCAGGCCTTCTACAATGCGTTTTTTAAGCATTTCTGCAGCATTTTTGCCCTGCGGAAACACTTAAAAAACGCATCGTGGGCACACAGCCTTAAGCAAACAATCAGATAAAAATAAAAAAAAATATTCCTGGCCCCTGATACGTGGGGCTATTTCTACAAATATAATATCTGTAAAAGCACCAGCAGACAGAACTGAAATGGACCCTCTTGCTATATGCACTGCAGTCTGCTATATACCCTGCCTGCCTGCCTAGCACTGGTATCTCTCCAGCTGGATTAGTCCTCAGAAGGACTGTTAGTTGAGATGAATATGTGTAGAGAATCTTGTGGAATACCTACACTAACTAATAAACAACCAAATCTCTCCCTAGCTCAGCAGCACCTCTCCCTACACTGTCTGATTGCAGAGTGGACTGATCAGCACGGCGGCGCTAGGTCTGGTATAGACCTGATGAGGCTGTGCAGCCAGCCAATCACTGTAATGCCACAACTAACATGGCTGCAGCATTGCAGTGTGTGGCAGACAATTCCTGCATGTTGAATGGTGCTCTAAACAGCGGCAAACATGCAGAGAGGAGACCCCAGCATCCGCCCGAGCATCCCGGAAGTACTCGGCGAGCTTCGAGCATCTCGAGTACTGAGATGCTCAGGCGAGTACCGAGTACTTGCGAGTATGCTCGCTCATCACTAATCAACACAGATGCCTTAGCCTGGAGAAAACCAGTACCTGATTTCTAGGAAGTGAAAAGGACAGATCTCTTGGTATATGATTAATGAGAAACTCTCAGCTATATTATCTGATATTTTTCATTCACAAGTCCATGTTTAAACGTTTAAGTGGACAATAATAGTTCCAGTGTCATCAGCATTTTGCATCAGTGTGACATTAGTATTTGGTCTGTGTGTCCATATTTAGAACACTATGGAATAGTGCAGAGACAAACGGGGCCGGGAGAAACAAAATGCTCCTGATGTGAGCGTCGCATTGCGCATGCGCGGGAAATGAGTTACACCAGTGCACGTCACAGGGCCCTGTGACGCGCAGGGGATGGGGGAACATGCTAAATAAGCAGATAGGCGGGGATTTCTGGGCTAACTAAAGATATAGGCGGGGATTTCTTTCCTTCCGGGGGACGCCAAGCATGTGAAAACAGATTTTATAAAACTACATTTCTCTGCATTCAGAACTCTACTATGGGCCATACAGGTATGTATAGATTTATTTTTCTATAACCTGTATGCCCATATTAGAGGTCTCAAATCTCACAGGGGGTGAAAGTTCCCTTTAAGAAACATTTCTACCATTTTTATCATTCACATAAATCTGAACTGGACAGGTTCTCACACCTAGCTCTTGCATAGCAGTAATCCAATCCTTATCAAATTAATCTCACAGATGGATGCAGTTTGAAAATGTTTTTGCTAAATTTGGTTTCGCCAGGTGGACTCTTCAGTCTGAATACATCAATCCTACCTCCTGTTCCTCTATTCTCTCAATTATGTTATCAACTGTTTCCCTCTGGTGATGTCACGGGTGTGTCAGAGGTGACAGACAGTTGCCCTGCAGTGGGTTGCAGGAGATCTCTACGTTTGGCATTGCAGACAGCTTCTTAAATAAGAGGCTGTCTTTAGAACCGAGCGGCTACCTCTCTCTTGCTAATTATCTCTCTTGCCTGGGTGTATATATACCTGGTGTGTCTGAGAGGAAGTCGCTGGCTATATTCATTTCTACTTGTGAGGCTAAGCAGGAGCAGTTCTTCGTCCTCTCTGGAGTTTGAGGCCGTGTGCATATTTGGAGTCATCTAAAGCTAAGTAATTTCCCCCTGTTTTGTCTTCCCTTGTTGTCTATAGTATTTAGTGGAGGTTGACTAATGCTCATCTCCTTCCATCCCTAGCCATAGCCATACGCCAGGGAAAGTAGGGCAAGGCACGCGTGCGGCGATTGCTGAAGAGGCATTATAGGGACGGTAGTTGAGACAGGGTGACGCTAGACCAGACCATGAGGTCTCCACTTCCCCCTTTCCCTAGTGTCTGGGCTCCCTTTCCCTTTTCCCTCTGTTTTGCACCAACACCTGGCATGACAGGTGAACCTGGGTGAGAGCAAAGGTGTCATTCCCCTACTTGAGATCTCAATTAGGGTAATAGAGCCCCATATGCCTTATCAAAATCTGTCTACATGGGAGGCAAGCAGTCCCAACCGTCTCCGCATCTCTACCACTCCTATTATTTCCACTTTTTCACATGCTGAACATTTTCATCACTCACTTTTATGGTAACTTTCATCTATAATTTGTCTACACTTTTGCGTTCTCTGTTCATTGTTTGTATATTTTTCTTTGTTTATAAAAATCAATAAAACTTATTGGAGAAAGAAGCGCTCCAAGCTAACGTTTCCCTAATCCATCCTAAATATCTATGTGATGTAGGCAGATTAAGATACTCACCAATCACCGTCTTCTCCCTTCCTCTCTTCTCTCCCTCACTGCTCCTATACTCATGTATGCCTGATTCAGCCGAGCATGCATGTGCTTTCC
Source organism: Phyllobates terribilis (assembly GCF_046119375.1). NCBI lineage: Eukaryota > Metazoa > Chordata > Amphibia > Anura > Dendrobatidae > Phyllobates > Phyllobates terribilis. The sequence goes on from NW_027362836.1 coordinate 6,550,620, forward strand.
TTGGGAGGATAATGGGCCTGTCCCACAAAATTCAATCAATTCAGATGATTTTCCTTTAATGTGAATGGGCACTAAAGAACTGGACTATTTCTGATATGAATTTCAATTTTTTACCTTGTATGATTTTTTTTTTCCATATTATATGTATGACCTCAGTAGCATACACCCAATTTTGGCAGGCCACATGACCGATATGGAGCCCATGAACAGGAGGAGCCTAGTGCCGAATAGCCCCATCCCCTGCTTATATCGTATATATACAGCATAAGTTATGATGGTGTATAAGGGGCAAACTCACATGCTGAGCCCACTCCATACCCAGTGGGTGCCGGCTGTTTTACACAGCAGACAGCCATTTGTAATTGCTGCAATTCAAGTTAGCTCTGATTACATCAGTTTAACCCCTTAGCTTCCATAGTGACCAGCAACTATGGTATCTAAGCAGTTAGACAGGGGATCTCTGTGACCACCACTGGGTTACTTAATGGCAGCCAGGGGCCATTAAGAGGTCCCATTTCGGATCTTTGCTATGGGGTCTGTGGATTTCTATGTACACCCCTCTATGACCTGATAAGAATTATCCTGAGGGTTAAGCAGGTGGACTAACATGTTCTGTGCCCTCCCAGTATTCCTCTCTCTGCATATCATACCATGAGTATCCACCTTAGTACATGCCGTATTCTGAAAATCTTATTTATCTGTTTTCTTTTCTAAAAGTGTTTATTTTACATCACATTAAACATATGAATGGGAAATATGTATTAACTGATTAGCTGCAGTGGTCACCCAATGGCCCCTGCGGGAAGGAGAAGTCAGGAGGTCGGCGGGGACACTGACAGCAGCAGTACTGGGGGTCTGAAAGGTGAGTATGAGATTATTATTCCAAGGCATCTGATATACATAAGATGTATATATATATCTCCTATGCTTTAGACACATATACACACCTTAAGAGTGTTAGATGGTTAATAATAATATAATATAATATTTTTTTACAATGTGTATTATAATATATAATAATATAACATTTTATAATATGTATATAACAGATTGGACAGTCAGCCATCATGACAGCGCGTTGTTGGTCTCACATGTGATGTCACAGTGACATAGAATGCTGTGAGGTTATACAATCTATGCACTCGGTGACATCAGCGCCATTTTCAGAGTTGAAGTTTTCGCTGAGACTCTACCGTGGTTTTGGAAGTGCGAGCTAGTTTGTTTCATACATCTAGTGCTTTACTTCTACAGCTTCTTATTGATATTTTGGCACCATAACATCCGTGCCATCAGAGAACATAGTTCTCATTTTCTATCACTCTACCATCTCAGCCCCGGGAAACTGAACCATGACTTCCATGGAGCTGCATCAGCTTATTGCTGACAACGAGACTTGGATGAGCCGACCAGAAAATCAGGGTAAGTGAGAGAATATTCCTACCTTATAGGATCTTTTCTGGGAGGAGATTTCCCTGGGGTAAGCGGTTTCTGTACACTCAGTGCATCCTCCACCTTCCCATTCATAGTCCTTGGGGGCTGTGTTAGTTTCAGTCTGGTTCCACCCCTGCTCTGTGATGTCTGCAGAGAGGGGATCCACTGAGCAGGTTTATTTAGCCCAAACATTAATCAATTTTTGCTCCTCTCCCTAAACTCCAAATCAACAGCAGGTTATTTCTCTTTGGTTCAAAAGTGTTTTTTATAAACTTTTGCATATTTATAGTACATTTTATTTCTTTATAGGTCAGGCTATGATTGTCCATCAATTGAGATCTTCTCAAAGGGATCAGAGAAGACTAATTACTACTGGTGGACACAGAACAGACGCCACTGCTGTCACTGCGAGAGGCAGAGAAGCCAGAACTCCTCTCCGGCAAAGAGGACAAGAGAGCAGGGAAAGAAGCCGCTCTCCGCTTAGACCCATCCCTGGAGAGCCCTCCAGAGAAACATCAGAGAGCAGAAGGGATGACAGTGGATCCTCAGACACCGTCACTGAGTTTGAATTCAGACGGCCATTTCCTGTTCTGCCCAGCCGCAGACTCAGGGAGTCTCCAGCTGCAAGTGGATCTCCTGTACAATTACTGCAGGCAAACCGTCTGTTCAACATCATCTTTCAGCAGCAGGGAATGGGAGCGATGACGCCTCCGCCACAGATGCGGCCACCATCACCACCTGCACAATATAATCTGCAGGAAAGGCAGCAGACTTGGCGAGCTCAGCAAATTAGGAACCTCCCAACAAGAGCTGTAACATCTCAGGAGGAGTCGTGTGTCATCTGCATGACGGATTATGAGACCGGAGAGGGAGTCACAGTGCTACCATGCAATCATTGTTTCCATCAGGGTTGCATCTCTACCTGGCTCAACTCCAACCTTCGGTGCCCCCTGTGTCGCAAACACTGCTTCCTTCTAAAATTCAGTGGAACATCTTAAATGTTCAAGGAAGAAGTTAAGAGTTTGGCAGTGATACTAGAAGAGTCCATCTCTATATATAGATTACATCTGCATTCATTTCAATTGGTAAAAAAAAATAATTCACCTTTACTTCTGTTCTGTCTTTTCTTTAGTTTACCATCAGCTTTGGGAAACATCGGACCAGTACTGAGTTCTCAGATGAGGATCAATGAAATAGCGGTCTTCTTTCTGTGATATTATTGAGACGCTGAAGAAGAAACCTGCTCCTGCACATGACGATTTTCGGATGAACCCCCTTCTCTCTTTTCTGTGAGGGGATTTTGAGGACGCTCTGGAAAGTAGATAGAGAGGAAACCAGGCTCTCCAATATAAGCCGAAAGTTAGAAGTTTATTACAACAATCATCAGCAAACGTCTGTGTGCAATGGGCCAACGTTTAGGTCACATGACCTTATTTATATATATATATATATATATATATATATATATATATACACATTAAAGAATGTTATACCAATTATATTGATTCTGTGGCTTTCACCTTATTTGCATGGTATGCATACTGGGAACTCCATAACATTGTGCACAGAGCAGGTGGATTGATGATAAATGTCTATTCTAAAATAAAAGTTGTACAAACGTCAAAAAGAATGAACATATGTACTGAAAAGTCAAAAGGACTTGCTGTGCATATGATCCGTTGTTGTCACTTCTTTTAACTTCTTCAGGCTTCAAAAGCTGTGAAGCGGCTAAAAGAAGCAATTGGTCTTTTCTTCTAGAAGCTTCTGCTTGGAAGTCGCCACTATTTTATATATAAACTGATTTTGCAGTGAAACCGCCGCAAAAAACGAACACAAAGACATCACAAAAGCCACTTCAGGTAAAACTCGATGGACACCATGATGAGGACATCTGGCTGAGTGTCTACTGATCACTGCTTGTAACCCCTTTTTCTCCATAGGGATAGTGTAGTGATAGACGGGTGGGATATTAGTATTAATGTATGTATGTTTTTAGCTCAAGTGGGTGGGAAGTATAATTAGGTAATTGGGAATTAATCGTATATTAGTACTGTCTGCTATTGTTATTAGTGTGCACTGTGTTAGTGTCGTGATTAGCAGTATATGAACTGTAGACTTGTGTGTAATAAATATCCTTTATTCATACACGGTTTTGTCTCAGTTAGAATATAGCAATTAACACAAGTGTCCCAGGTAAGTCACTGCATACCACTTCAACAATAAATATAATCCCACAGCTGCAATATTAAAATCAAATTATAGACACAGAATAGAAATATGCGCAAAAATAAAACATCAGAAATTTATTTGATAATGCTTTGATTTGAGAGTCCTCAGTGGTTGATTCCTTTTAATGGCTAACTGAAAAGATAGTAACAAATTGCAAGCTTTCGAGACTACTCAGGTCTCTTCATCAGGCTAGTATACCACAAAATCTGAAGAGTCACATATTTATTCACAATAAGACACAGAAATAATGCAATAGATGCAACAGGTGACGGAAAGCAGAGTTATTATGGGAGAGATAAACAGTTCTGGCTATAAATATTTTAGCAGTTAATAGATAAGGAGTGTGAAGGTTTTATTGTCCTGTGACTAGGTCCAGTGTTATCATGGCCTCACAAGTCTGAGGGGCACATTCCTTAGTTGATGTAGAATGACATAAATCCATGCGACACATTCATTCCTGCTCTGAAAGTGTTAAAGGTCACCATTAGTTTATATTCTGAGATTCTTCTTTCTCTTTGAGATTTGAAATGACCTTTTAATACCAGTAATTTCATGTCTTTTATGCTATGATCAGGGGAACAAAAATGCTTGGCTGCAGGTAGATCTATTCTTTTTTCTTTTATTGTGTGGCGATGATGATTCATTCTTGTCCTAAGTTTTTGCCCTGTCTCCCCTACATAAAGACCCCCAGCTGGACATTTGGTACATATAATTAAGTACACTACGTTAGATGTGATACAGCTTGAACGTACCTGGGATCTTATAGTCCTGATGTGAGTTGGGTATTATCATCTTGTCTGTGGTCATTATAAACGGACAGGTTTTACATTTTTTCTGGTTGCAAGGAACGGTACCTGTAGCTGGAGGAGATGACAGAAAGCTTCTGACAATGATGCTTCTTAGATTTGGGGGCTGTCTGAAACACAGAAGTGGGGGGTCTGGAAATATGGATTGTAATCGGGCATCTTTTTGTAGTAAGGGTTGTAGTTTCCGTGTAGCTCTCCTTAGCGCCTCCAGATTTGAATTGTAGATGACTACTAGAGGCACCCGGTTGCTTTCTTCTTTGGTTTTGTAATGTAGGAGGTGATTCCTTGCTATTCTGGTGGCTCTTGTAATCTGGTTCTCAATTGTTCTTGGATGGTAGCCCTGATTCAAAAAGGTCTGAGACCAAGAAGGTGTTTGTCTCTATCCATAGGGTTGGAACATATCCGATTGTATCTGACGGCTTGTCTGTAAATAATTTAAGGTATGTAGGACGGTTGATTGGTTTCCTGTACAAGGATGTCTCTATTTCATTGTTCTGTAGCTTGATGATGGTCTCCAAAAAGTTAATTTCAGTACAGGAGTAGTTGAGTGTTAGGTTGATGGTGGGATGAAATCGATTAAAGTGTTCATGGAACGTCTTCAGCTGTTGCTCAGACCCCGTCCAGATGATTAAAATATTGGCAATGAAACGATAGTAGGCCAGAGGCCTGATGGGGCATGAGGACAAAATGTCACTTTCAAGCTTGGCCATGAAAAGATTTGCGTACTGTGGATCCATTTTACATCCCATCGCTGTACCAGTTTCCTGTAGTTATATATTGGTATCAAATTCAAAGTAATTGTGGGTGAGGATGAATTCTGTAAGTTTGACCACAGAATCAGCAACAATTCCTGTATTTTCTATGAAGATTTTGCAGGCATTTAATCCATCCTACATAGCTACATAGTTTATAAGGCCGAAAAAAGACAAGCGTTCATCCAGTTCAGCCTATTTCTTGTGCACTGCAGCTATTCCGCAGCGTTTATCCAGGGGAAGGCAAAAAAAAACAAAAAAAAAACAAAAACCATGCGGTATAGACCAATTTACATCATTGAGGAAAAATTCACTTCCCGACTCCAATCTGGCAGTCAGATTAAATCCCTGGATTAATTAACTATCACTAAGCATAAGATGTAATTTTATTGTTCTCAAGAAAGGCGTCCAGGCCTCTCTTGAACTCATTAAGTGAGTTGGACATCACCACTTCCTCTCCCAGAGAGTTCCAGAGTCTCACGGCTCTGACTGTAAAGAATCCCCTTCTATGCTGGTGCAGGAACCTCCTTTCCTCCAGACGCATAGTGTGCCCCCTCGTCTTTGTCACCATCCTTGGTATAAACAGGTCATGGGAGAGATCTCTGTACTGCCCTCTGATGTATTTATACATGTTTATGAGGTCTCCCCTAAGCCTTCTCTTTTCCAACGTAAATAGGCCTAATTTTGACAACCTCTCTGGGTATTTTAGTCCCTCCATTCCCTTTATTACCTTAGTCGCCCTCCTTTGTACCCTCTCTAGCTCCAATATGTCTTTCCTGAGCACAGAACTGTGCACAATATTCTAAGTGCGGCCTTACCAGCGCTTTATACAGAGGAAGAACAATGTTCTCATCATATGCCCCTATTCCTCTTCTGATGCATGCCATGACTCTATTTGCCTTCACAGCTGCTGCCTGACACTGGGCACTCCAATTTAATTTGCTGTTAACCAAGACGCCCAGGTCCTTCTCCATGTCAGATTTCCCCAATGGTTTCCCATTAAATATGTATGGGTGACTGCTGCTTTTCTTTCCCATGTGCATGACCTTACATTTATCGGCATTGAACCCCATCTGCCATTTTTTGGCCCAACTCCCCAATTTATCTAAATCCTCCTGTAGCTGTGCCCTATCCTCATCTGTATTAACTACTTTACAAAGTTTAGTATCATCTGCAAATATTGCTATTTTACTATGCAACCGTTCCACTAGATCATTAATAAATATATTAAATAATATAGGGCCCAAGACAGACCCTTGAGGCTCCCCGCTAGTAACCCTGACACACCCTGAGCTTACTCCATTGATAACCACCCTCTGCTTTCTTTCACTCAGCCAGCTATTTACCCACCTGCACACATTATCCCCCAGACCAAGCATTCTCATTTTACATACCAACCTTTTGTGTGGCACGGTATCAAACGCTTTGGAGAAGTCAAGGTATACAACATCCACTGACTCTCCCCGGTCCAGCTGTGAGCTCACCTCCTCGTAGAAGGCCATCAGGTTTGTTTGGCAGGAGCGATCCCTCATGAATCCATGTTGATATGGAGTTAGACAGTTATTATCATTAAGATATTCTACAATAGCATCTCTAAGAAATCCTTCAAACAAGTTACCCACAACAGACGTTAAGCTGACTGGTCTATAGTTCCCAGGGTCACTTTTAGACCCCTTTTTCAATATTGGTACCACATTTGCTTGGCGCCAGTCTAGTGGGACAGTCCCTGTCCATAAAGAGTGCTTAAATATAAGATACAGCGGCCTGTCTATCACATTACTTAATTATTTTAGTACCCGGTGGTGTATGTCATCTGGGCCTGGTGACTTGTCTATTTTGATATTATTTAGGCGTTTCTGAATTTCCTCCTGGGTTAGGTGGGTGATATTTAGCGGAGGGTTTACTTTATCACTCTGCATTTCCTCCGATAAATTGTTTTCTTTTGTGAAAACAGTGGAGAAGAAGCTATTGAGTAGGTTTGCTTTACCCTCATCGGCCTCTATGATTTTACCCAGGTTATTTTTCAATGGGCCAACTCCATCAGTTTTAATCCTTTTACTGTTTATATACTTAAAGAACAGTTTGGGATTCGTTTTACTTTCCTTGGCAATTAGTCTCTCTGTCTCCTCTTTTGCTATTCTTATTTGTTTCTTACAGATTTTGTTTTTTTCACTATAAGATATTAGCGCTTCCTCGCTGCCTTCTTGTTTAAGTTTACCGAAAGCCCTTTTTTTGTTTTTCATTGCCCTCTTGACTTCCTTATTTAGCCACATTGGCTTCCTCCTATTCCTAGCCCTTTTATTCCCATAAGGTATGTACCTTCTACAGTGACTATGTAGGACTGTTTTGAAAATTTCCCATTTTCTATCCGTGCTCCTATTACTGAAGATACTATCCCAGTCTATAAGGTGAAGGGCATCTCTTAGCTGATCAAACTTTGCCCTCCTAAAGTTCAGTGTTTTTGTGAGTCCCTTGCTGGGCACCCTACTGAAGCACATGTGGAATTGTATAATGTTGTGGTCACTATTTCCTAGGTGCCCCCCGACCTGCACCTCAGTTATTCTGTCTGGCCTGTTAGTTAATATTAAGTCTAAAAGGGCCGTCCCTCTAGTTGGTTCCTGCACAAGTTGTGACAAATAATTGTCTTTGATAATTGACAGAAACCTGTTTCCTTTCTGAAATCTACAGCTTTCGGTTTCCCAGTCTATATCGGGGTAGTTGAAGTCCCCCATAATAATCACCTCGTTATTTTTTGCTACTTCGTCTATTTGTCTCATTAATAGACTTTCCGTGGCTTCTGCTATATTTGGTGGTTTATAACAGACTTCTATGATAATTTTATTATTGTTTTTTGCCCCATGTATCTCCACCCATAAGGACTCGACCTCCTCATTTCCCTCCCATACATCCTCCCGTATTGTAGGCTTTAGACTCGTCTTTACATATAGACAGACTCCACCCCCTTTCCGATTTCTTCGATCCCTTCTAAACAGACTGTAACCCTGTAAGTTAACTGCCCAGTCATAGCTTTCATCTAACCATGTCTCGGTTATTCCCACTATGTTATAATTACCTGTAGATATTTCTGCTTCCAGTTCATCCATCTTGTTTGTCAGGCTTCTGGCATTTGCTAGCACGCAGTTGACACGATTTTGTTTTGTTCCAATCTTCTCCCTGTGGATTGTATTAGAAATTTTCTTACCTCCTTTCCAAGTATCTTGTCTTGGAACTTCTTTGTCGCACTTCATATCTTTCATTAGTATGTTCTCTGGTTGCATGTTCGTGTCCGGCGTTTTTCTTCCCATCCCCTCTTCTTCTAGTTTAACGCCCTCCTGATGAGTGTTGCGAGTCTCCTGGCGAATGTGTGTTTCCCGGGTTTGTTGAGGTGTAGTCCGTCTCTGGCAAGCAGTCCGTCATAGAGGTAATTCACACCGTGGTCCAGGAATCCAAATCCTTGTTGTCTGCACCATCGTCTCAGCCAGTTGTTCACATCAAGGATCCTGTTCCATCTCCTGACGCCATGCCCGTCTACTGGAAGGATAGAAGAAAAAACTACCTGCGCATCCAGTTCTTTTACTTTCTTCCCCAATGCTTCAAAGTCCTTGCAGATTGTCGGTAGGTCCTTCTTTGCCGTGTCATTGGTGCCAACATGTATCAGAAGAAATGGGTGGACATCCTTGGAACTGATGAGCTTCGGTATCCTATCGGTAACATCCTTGATCTTAGCCCCTGGGAGGCAGCATACTTCTCTTGCGGTTATGTCCGGTCTGCAGATAGCTGCTTCTGTTCCTTTCAGTAGTGAGTCTCCCACCACCACCACTCTTCTTCCCTTCTTGGCTGTCCTTTTTCTTGTCGCTTCTGGGTGTTTCTGGGTGCTCTTTTCTTTTTTGCTTGCTGGTAGTTCCTCATCCTTAGGTGTGCCATCTTAATCTTCATCCTCCACAAGTCCTTAAGCTGCCAGGATCAAGGTTGGCTCCACTGTGGGGAGCTGAGGCAGGAGCAGGACTGTGTTATACAGCCACACTTCTGCCGCAGATCTTGTAAGAGCCCTGACAGGACCTGCCTGATGATAATGTGTCCTATAGAGCAGGTCTTGGTACCGGACTGCCCTGTACATATTTACCACTAGCTGGGAACCAGTTACTTACTGTTACGGGTCTGGGTGGTGAAACCTCTGTGCCGAGGTGCAAGGAGGGACCCAGAGGAGCGTGACTAAGTATCCACCCAAACCGACCCAGGTCGCACGGAAGCAAACGGTGGCTCCCACGGGTCAGATGGCTGGGACTGACCGGTATGGCGGATGGACACGGCAAGCAGGCGGAAGTCTCTGGTAGCAGACAGGTGGTCACAGTTCGAGGAAGCAGGGCAAGTAGCAGTCTTTAGGTTTACCAGGAAGGTGGTCACAGCAAGTGACGGCCGGGTCTCCAGGCAGGCTGGCAGGAAACAGGCAGGTGCTCCCAGGTGAGCGGGCAGACAGTCGAGGCGGGTACCTGGCGGGTAACTGGTGGGCGCTCCTAGGTGAGCCGGCAGACAGACGAGGCAGGTAGCTGGCAGGTAACAGGTGGCCACGGCAAGTGACGGCTGAGCGGGTAAGAGTCTCTTGGTTGGCAGGCAGGTGGTCATGGCAAGTGACGGCTGAGCGGGTAAGAGTCTCTTGGCTGGCAGGCAGGTGGTCACAGCAAGTGATGGCAGAGCAGGTAAGAGTCTCTTGGCTGACAGGCAGGTGGTCACGGCAAGTGACGGCGGAGCCTCCAGGTAGGCTAGCAGGCGGGTAGCAGGTGAGCGCTCCCAGGTGAGCGGGCTAGCATGTACGGCAGGTAGCAGGCAGGTAACTGGCAGGTGCTTCCTGGTCCGCAGGTGGATTTGCCCATAAACAGACTGGCGGATGCAGGAGACAGACTGTCGTGCTGAAGGGAAGACACGCAGGCAGACAGGACTGGTAGTCAGGCTGGAAACGGGACCTTAGGGCTGAAGCAGAGGTGAGTATGCTTTGCAAAAACTTTGCTCGGGCACCTCCATTTTGGAGAAGGTGCCTTATATATGGGAGGTCCTCCGCAAATTGGCCGGGGACTCCTTAGGACGGCACGTGCGGTCCCTTTAAGAGAGGGGGAGCACGCGCGCGCGCCCTAAGCACACTGCCGGGGAAAGAGCGCACGCTGGCAGCAGTGGGGAGAGAAGCGCTGGAGGACGTCGCGCCAGGAGAGGGGAGGTGAGAGGGAAGGCGTCTCTGCCTAGCAAGGGGCAGAGACGCCGATGCTACACTTACAAGGTCTAGTTTCGGATGTGTTTCCAGAATCTGTAGTTATCAGCATTTTATCCTTAAGGCCGAGTTATAATATCACTGTAACACTCTCGCACTGTACCTGTATACCTGCCCTGTGTGCTGCACAAAAGTATATAACAAAATGTGTGTACACAGATATCTATCTCTTGAATGGTATTACTGCTAGATCTCCTGTACATAGAAATATGAGGTTCTTAGCGCACATTTTGAGCAAATTGTGCGAGCCCATCTGCCAACGTCAAGGCGACCTCTTCAGATGGGTCCCTACACTAACATTACACTAACTTACTAACTGGGACTAGTTTTTTGTATTATTATTATTACCACCATTTTTACTATTTATTATTATTGCATTAATGCAATTATTATTATTATTATTATTTATTATTATTTATTATTATAGCGCCATTTATTCCATGGCGCTTTACATGTGATAGGGATATACATAACAAAAGCATTTACATAATCTTAACAAAACGAGTCAGCGACTGGTACAGGAGGAGCGAGGACCCTGCCCGCGAGGGCTCACAGTCTACGAGGGATGGGTGAGGATACAGTAGGTGAGGGTAGAGCTGGTCGTGCAGTGGTGTTTACTGCAGGTTGTAGGCTTGTCGGAAGAGGTGGGTCTTCAGGTTCCTTTTGAAGGTTTCCACGGTCGGCGAGAGTCTGATATGTTGGGGTAGAGAGTTCCAGAGTAGGGGGGAAGCACGGGAGAAATCTTGTATACGAGTGTGGGAGGAGGAGATAAGAGGGGAGTAGAGCAGGAGATCTTGTGAGGATCGGAGGTTGCGTGCAGGTAAGTACCGGGAGACTAGGTCACAGATGTATGGGGGAGACAGGTTGTGGATGGCTTTGTATGCCATGGTTAGAGTTTTGAACTGAATTCTCTGGGCAATAGGGAGCCAGTGAAGGGATTGACAGAGAGGAGAGGCCGGGGAATAGCGGGGGGACAGGTGGATTAGTCGAGCAGCAGAGTTTAGGATAGATTGGAGAGGTGCAAGAGTGTTGGAAGGGATGCCACGGAGCAGGAGGTTGCAGTAGTCGAGGCGGGATATGATGAGGGCATGCACTAGTGTTTTTGCAGAGTCTTTGCTGAGGAATGCACGGATCCGGGAGATGTTTTTGAGTTGGAGTCGGCAGGAGGTGGAAAGGGCTTGAATATGTGGCTTGAAGGAGAGATCAGAGTCCAGGGTTACCCCAAGGCAGCGAGCTTGTGGGACTGGGGAGAGTGAACAGCCATTGACGTTGATGGATAGGTCGGATGGGGGATGTGAATGAGAGGGTGGAAAGATGATGAACTCTGTTTTATCCATGTTGAGTTTTAGAAACCTGTCGGAGAAGAAGGATGAGATGGCGGACAGACATTGTGGGATTCTGGTTAGTAGGGAGGAGATATCGGGTCCAGAGAGGTAGATCTGTGTGTCGTCAGCATAGAGGTGATACTGAAAGCCGTGAGACTCTATGAGCTGTCCCAGGCCGAAGGTGTAGATGGAGAAGAGCAGGGGTCCTAGAACTGAACCTTGGGGGACACCGACAGATAGGGGGCGAGATGAGGAGGTGGTGCGTGAGTGGGAGAGGCTGAATGTCCTGTCTGTTAAGTATGAGGAGATCCAAGATAGAGCCAAGTCCGTGATGCCAAGAGATGAGAGAATCTGGAGTAAGAGGGAATGGTCCACTGTGTCAAAGGCAGATGACAGGTCCAGAAGGAGGAGGATGGAGTAGTGTCGCTTGGATTTGGCATTTAGTAGGTCGTTTGTGACTTTGGTCAGGGCAGTTTCAGTCGAGTGATGCGGTCGGAAGCCAGATTGTAGACGGTCGAAGAGGGAGCAGGAGGAGAGGTGGGAGGACAGTTCAAGGTGGACATGTTGTTCTAGAAGTTTTGAGGCAAAGGGGAGAAGTGATATGGGGCGGTAGCTGGTCAGAGAGGAAGGGTCAAGGGAGGGCTTTTTGAGGATGGGTGTGATTGCGGCATGTTTGAAACATGAGGGGAAGACTCCGGTTGTTAGTGATAGATTGAAGAGGTGGGTTAGGGTTGGGATGAAGACTGAGGTGAGGTTAGTGATGAGGTGGGATGGGATTGGGTCAAGTTCGCAGGTGGTGAGGTGTGATTTGGAGAGTAAAGAGGAGACTTGACCTTCTGTAATGGTGGAGAAGTGGGGTTTGGAGGAGGATGGTTGAGTAGATATGAGGAGGGGTTGTGTGGACTTTAGGCCAAAGTTTTGTCTGATGGTGTCAATCTTCTGTTTGAAGAATGAGGCAAAGTCGTCGGCTGAGATGAGAGAAGAGGGAGGAGGTGCTGGGGGACGAAGGAGAGAGTTGAAAGTGTTAAATAGCTGTTTAGGGTTGTGAGATAGGGAGGATATGAGAGATGAGAAGTAGGTTTGTTTTGCTGTAGTGAGTGCGGACTTGAAATTAGTGAGGGATTGCTTGAATGCGATGAAGTGCTCGATGGAGTGAGACCTTTTCCATCTCCGCTCCGCAACCCTGGAGGCCCGGCGCAGTTCTTTGGTAAGTTTAGTGTGCCAGGGTTGCCTGTTGAATGTGCGAGGTGTGGTGTGTGTGAGAGGGGCGATCGAGTCTAGAGCTGCAGCTATTGTGGTGTTATATGAAGCAGCAGCAACGTCTGCATCGTGCAAGGAATTTATGTCTGTGAGAGGAAGGAGGGATTCAGAGAGAGAGTGTAGGTCAAGGTGTTTGAGATTTCTGCGAGGGTGTGTGAGTTTGTGGAGTGGGGATTGTGCACCCGGAGAGGAGAGGGTAGAGAATGTGAGGAGGTTATGGTCAGAGAGAGGGAGTGGTGAGTTAGAGAGGTTAGATAGGGAACAGAGGCGGGTGAAGATGAGGTCCAGTGTGTGGCCATCTTTGTGGGTGGGTGTGGAAGACCATTGAGTGAGTTCAAAGGAGGAGGTGAGGGATAGGAGCTTAGAGACAGACGAGTGGGGAGTGTCAATGGGGATGTTGAAGTCACCCATTATGATAGTGGGGATGTCAGTGGAAAGGAAGTGAAGCAGCCAGGTAGTGAAATGGTCTAAGAAGGTGGTGGCTTGCCCTGGGGGTCGGTAAACGACGGCCAGTTGGAGGTTGGAGGGGGAATAGATGCGCACACAGTGCACCTCAAAAGAGGGGAGTGTAACGGAGGGTGGCAGTGGGATTTTGGTGAAAGCGCAGAGTTCCGATAGGAGGAAACCTACGCCTCCACCATGTTTGCCATTGGGGCGGGGGGTGTGGGAAAGGTGGAATCCGCCATATGAAAGGGCAGCTGGGGAGGCTGTGTCAGAGGGGGTGAGCCAGGTTTCAGTGATGGCGAGGAAGGAGAGTTTGTTTGTAATGAAAAGATCGTGGATGAAGGAAAGTTTGTTGCAGACAGAGCGAGCGTTCCATAGAGCTCCTGTTAGTATAGCTGAGGAGGTGGGTATTAGTTGGATGGGTATGAGGTTAGAAGGGTTGCGACAGTTTGAGGAAGGTCGTGGATAGGAGGTAGAAGTGACTGTGGGGATATGGCGAGGAGGACCAGGATTTGGAGAGATATCTCCAGCAGTGAGGAGGAGCAGAGAAAGTGTTAGCAGGTGGGAGCAAGAGAGAGCATGAGGTGGCTGTCTGTGTTTGGAGATCCAGGATTGAATGCTGAGGAATAATTTGGAGGAGGAGGTGAGATGAATGGGGAGAATAGAGGGAGAGATGAAGAGTTTCTTACTTGGTGTAGGGATTTGGGGGGTTATTAGAAAGTGGAGGACTATAGAGGAAAAAGTGAGAGCTAACAGAAACATAGTTAAAAGAGACTAAGTGGTCAAAGTGTGGGTTACCTGACTCCTGCCCTGACTAACTGCCTCTGAAATAACTGCCACTTCTCTCCGAAGCCACTTTGCACAATTAATTGTAACTGTTATAAAACTAATTAAAAAAATGTAATTCTAATTTTTTTTATTATTCTTGTGATTCTAATAATGGTATTACTAAAATCCCTATGCCTAAAGCTGTTGATCCAGAAGAAGGCAAAAACCCCAGGACACCTTCAGCCAATTTGTGTCACAGGGGAAAAATTCCTTCTTGACCCCGGGAAAAGGCGATCAGTCCTAGGACCCTGGATCAAACCTAATAATGTTGTTACAAGTTATATAATATTACACTAATTATTGTACTACTGGAGTTATTTTAATTTGTATTTATAAATCTATTTGATATGGTTATTATTACATTGTGCTATCTTATTACAGTATTATTATTCTTTCCTATCACTACTAATACTGCCCTATACCTACAGTGTTGATCCAGAAGAAGGCAAAAACCCCAGGACACCTTCAGCCAATTTGTGTCACAGGGGAAAAATTCCTTCTTGACCCCGAGAAAAGGCGATCAGTCCTAGGACCCTGGATCACACTGCTATTCTACCTACTACTATTACTACTGTTATTTTATTACTTTCTTACTATTATCACTAGTATTATTACTCATATTACACTAATACGGATATACTACCACTATATTACTACCATCCCTTTCCCCCTAGGGATCTTAAGGTGCAGTTCTGTCCTCCTCTTCCTATTCTGTCCTCCTCCTCTTCCATCCTCCTCCACTTCCGTCCTCCTCCTCTTCCGTCCTCTTCCTCTTACGTCCTCCTCGTCTTCGGTCCTCCTCCTCTTCCGTCCTCCTCCTCTTCCGTCCTCCTTCTCTTCCGTTCTCCTCCTCTTCTGTCCTCCGCCTCTTCCGTCCTCCGCCTCTTCTGTCCTCCGCCTCTTCCGACCTCCGCCTTTTCTGTCCTCCGCCTCTTCCGTCCTCCTCCTCTTCCGTCCTCTTCCTCTTACGTCCTCCTCCTCTTACGTCCTCCTCCTCTTCCGTCCTCCTCATCTTCCATCCTCATCCTCTTCCGTCCTCCGCCTCTTCCGTCTCCGCCTCTTCCGTCCTCCGCCTCTTCTGTCCTCCGCCTCTTCCGTCCTCTGCCTCTTTCGTCCTCCGCCTCTTCCGTCCTCCGCCTCTTCCGTCCTCCTCCTCTTCCATCCTCCTCCTCTTCCGTCCTCCTCCTTTTCCGTCCTCCTCCTCTTCTGTCCTCCTCCTCTTCTGTCCTCCTCCTCTTCCGTCCTCCGCCTCTTCCGTCCTCCGTCTCTTCCGTCCTCCGCCTCTTCCTCTTCCGTCCTCCTCCTGAGACGTAATGAATAGCATTAAAGCTGCAGTAATTGTTTATAATATATATATATACACTGCTCAAAAAAATAAAGGGAACACTCAAATAACACATCCTAGATCTGAATGAATGAAATATTCTCATTGAATACTTTGTTCTGTACAAAGTTGAATGTGTTGACAACAAAATCACACAAAAATCATCAATGGAAATCAAATTTATTAATCAATGGAGGCCTGGATTCGGAGTCACCCCCAAAATTAAAGTGGAAAAACACACTACAGGCTGATCCAACTTTGATGTAATGTCATTAAAACAAGTCAAAATGAGGCTCAGTATTGTGTGTGGCCTCCACGTGCCTGTATGACCTCCCTACAACGCCTGGACATGCTCCTGATGAGGTTGCGGATGGTCTCCTGTGGGATCTCCTCCCAGACCAGGACTAATGCATCCGCCAACTCCTGGACAGTCTGTGGTGCAACATGACATTGGTGGATGGAGTGAGAGATGACGTCCCAGATGTGCTCAATGGGATTCAGGTCTGGGGAATGGGTGGGCCAGTCCATAGCTTCAATGCCTTCATCTTGCAGGAACTGCTGACACACTCCAGCCACATGAGGTCTGGCATTTGGCACAATCCCCATCTGTGGACGTCTGGCCCTCATCCCACTCTCATGGAGTCGGTTTCTAACCGTTTGCGCAGACACATGCACATTTGTGGCCTGCTGGAGGTCATTTTGCATGGCTCTGGAAGTGCTCCTCCTGTTGCTCCTTGCACAAAGGCGGAAGTAGGGGTCCTGCTGCTGGGTTGTTGCCCTCCTATGCCCCCCTCCACGTCTCCTGGTGTACTGGCATGTCTCCTGGTAGCGCCTCCAGCCTCTGGACACTACGCTAACAGATGCAGCAAACCTTCTTGCCACAGCTCGCATTGATGTGCCATCCTGGATGAGCTGCACTACCTGAGCAACTTCTGTGGGTTGTAGAGTCCGTCTCATGCTACCACGAGTGTGAAAGCACAACCAACATTCAAAAGTGACCAAAACATCAGCCAGAAAGCACTGGTACTGAGATGTAGTCTGTGGTCCCCACCTGCAGAACCACTCCTTTATTGAGTGTGTCTTGATAATTGCCAATAATTTCCATCTATTGTCTTCCATTTGCACAACAGCATGTGAAATTGATTGTCAATCAGTGTTGCTTCCTAAGTGGACAGTTTGATTTCACAGAAGTTTGATTTACTTGGAGTTATATTCTGTTGTTTAAGTGTTCCCTTTATTTTTTTGAGCAGTGTGTATTTTCTCATGTCCATGTATTTACTACTAAAAGTAATTTTTTACATTTAGGTTTCATTAAGTGTTTTTCACCGGCTATTACAGGCTTATTGTTTCCCTGCACATTCAAGTTTTGTGTTTTCTTTGGGCATAGATCAGCTAAAAGGCACTCAGGAAAAAAAAACAGATGAAAGATCTACAAACTCTCCCTTAAGACTAAGGAGCTCACTGATAGATTCTCAGTTAGCTAATTTTGCAGCCAGCAATAGACAGTGCAGCACAGATGCTACAGAAGGCAACATTTTTAATGAAACTCAATAACGGAAATCAATTTTAGCCCCAAATACTTGCATTAAAGTAAAAAAAAAGGCCCAAAAGCTGGACAACCGCTTTAACTCCTTACCAACATCTGCCGTACATGTCTGGTATAAGTCAGGTCAGCTCGCCCCGTACATGGCAGATAATGGCTGTGACAAACAACCAGGACCTGCCTCTAAGAGCTGCGAGTGGAGCGAAGATCTGCCCACCACTGTTAACCTGTTCAGTGCTGCTGTCAATCTCTAACAGCAGCATTAACAGCGCGCCGGCATTGGGATGCATTGTTCCATGCGCCCACCGGCGCTCCTGTGACGCGATCACAGGGCGCAGATGGACTGCTATGACATCCGGGGGTCTGCTGAAGCCTCCGTGCCTGTCATCATAAAGCTTCGTTTGGGCTGTAAAGAAGACCGTGATTTTGCTATATGGAGCATTACTGTGGTATCGCTGTATATAGCACAAGCAATCAGATAATGTATACAAATGCAGTGAAAATTAAAAAAAAAAAAAGTTTAAAATATTAAAACTCCACACGTTCAACTCACCTCCCACTAAAAATAAAGATAATAAAAATATACACATTTGTGGTATGGTCTCTTTCAGAGAAATACAATCTATCCAAATATAAAAAACAAACGATCAGTGAACACAGAAAAAAATTCAAAAAGCCAAAATTGCATTTTTTTCGTTCGCCACAATACTACAGAAAATCCTGTAAGAAGCGATGACCATGTCATATGTGTCCCAAAATGTTATCAATAAAGTCCTCTTGCCCTTCAAAAAATAAGCCCCCACACAGCTCCATCAACCCGAAAAACAAAAATGTTACGGGTCTCAGAAAAAATGGTGACACCATAAAAAAAAGTTTTTTTCTTTTGCCAAAACTATTGGAGAAGTTTGGTCTTGCTGTAATCACACTGAGGAGTAGGATCCTATTACCAGGTCATTTTCACCACACTATGTACGCCGTTAAAACCGTTCCCAGAAAAACAGTGTCAGGCTTTTTTTTCCTCGCACTTTTACTGCACTTGGAATGTTTTTTCCCGTTTTCTAGTACTATGTGGTAAAAGAATGGTGTGATTTATAAGTACCGCTCGTCCTGCAAAATAACAAGACCTCACACTATGTGGACAGACATTAAAAAGTTATAGCCCTTGGAAAAAGCGAAGGAAAAAACAGAAAAAAACCATCAGTTGGTTATGTTGGGAAGGGGTAAAGCTGAAGAAACGCATGTAACAGCAGAATATGGAGGAAGGTGAGATATCACAGGCTGGTGGATACTACCTGCTCCATCGCTGGCAGAGTAACCCATCCCCATGGAGGCCGCTGATATCTTCTCTTGTAGAAACGTATCCAAAATCTATAAAACATGGGGAACAGTCAGCAGAGGGTTTGGTGATTGGCTCATATTGGCGATATACCCAGGGGCATTACTGGGCACAGGGAAGATTGGGAATGAATAGGATTGGCTGTTAGATATGTGATCTCTTCAATTAAAGGGGATGTCTAGTTGGAACAAGTTCTCACTGATCTCTGGATAGGTGATGACTCTTAGATCGGTGGGTTTGGCCGCTATGACCCAATCAGCAGAACAGCACTTATAGATAGAAGTGAGCGAAGTGCAAATGTTCAACCGCCGGTCCGTTCATTCTCTATGGGGGGCGCTGTACTCAGCTTTCTCCTGCATAGAGAATGAATGGAGCGGTGGTCCGGGGAGGGTCTAGCAGGGATTAGTTGGGTTCCCAGCAGATCTAGAAGTTGTCACTTATCATGTGTTGGGGAATAATGACTTCTCCTCTGATAAATGTGCTGATTCCTGTCAGTTGTGGTCGCTGAGTGCGTGCGATGGGATGTGGCTCCGTCCGTTATATTATATCACGTCTTATACCTATAATCTCGCTGATCGCAGGTGTCTGTCTTCACACTCAGATGAGATGGAACAAACTGACCATATACGACTTTTTTTTTTCCTTCAAATTCAAACCGAGCAATCCTATTGGCCGAGTATGAATGCAGTTACCATGGTGAAAGAAGTAGCTGCAGATTTAAAGGGACAAGATTCTAATATTGTACTAAAGTGTATTTTATTATATAGTTCACATAACTGACTGGGTACACCTTGGTGCTGGTGGGATGGCTTTTTTTTTAATCAAACAACATGTTTGCTAAGTACCCTATATTATATATATTTCCTATTGCTTTTTACTTACTTATAGCAGGGTATATGTTCATATTGTTTCTATCCTAAGTGTGTCTATTTTCTAATAGAGACATGACCAGTCCTCTTTAGAATTTTATAGTGACCCCATTGAGGTCATGGACTGATATTGGGGATTGCAGAGTTGGGGCAAGGTGTTGGTGCTAAGTAAGTGACATCAAATGAAGGCTATGGTGCATACATAGTAAATCAGTCTTGTTATTCCACAGAAATCCTGTTCTATAACACAAAATATCTTCATATGGTGAGGAGTTGTGTTGTGTTTTTCTCCATTTACATTCTAGCGTGGTGATCACATAAAATGTAAAATTCCTATTAAATAATTACTGAATGACAGTAGCCTGTATCCCTGGAGGACAAGTCATTTACCGGTTCACCGGGTTTGATGTTCTAATGCATTTAGATGTTTCAGTATTTGTGTATATGTATATTTTTTTTCCCCCCCTTAAGGGTATTCAAGCGCAGACGGTGGCAAACTTCTTCCTCGCCTTTGAAGTACAGCTTTCAATTATTCCTGTCGTAAACAAGGTAAAAAGCTTCGAGCCGAGTGAAGTGACCGCGGGCAAGGCCGCGCATTGGTATCTATAATCTGGCCCAGCAAGATCCCCACACACAGACTCCATCTTGATAACCGTATCTTTACTCGTATACATTTTTAATACAGCAAAGAAAAAAACAAAAAACAATAAATGACAACAGTAAATATGCACAGTAATAACTTGTACTGATAAGCTGACCCTCACTGTCCCTACTCACACGTTACCAGTCCTTTACTCCAGAAGGATGTGTCCCCCGTCGCAGGCCTGTCTGTCTTTGCAGGAGGGCGTCCCAGCCGGAGAAAAAAAAACAGGAACAACAAATTACGCTGAAAGGAGGGAATACTTCGGCCTCTCGCCAGAGGACCCGCTTACAGTCTCTCTGATCCGGATAGCAGCTTTGGTGGATCCCTTATGTAGTCCACACTCCAGTAGCAGGGAGTGTAATAGCAGTATCCCTCAGCAGTGAAGAAGCTGGGGAAGGCTCCGAGGATATGGTGTCAGGTAAAAGAAATCCCGTTGAGAGTCTCTCCTGCGCCACGCATGAGGGCCTGCACACCGTCCTGGCTCTTTTCACAGCCCACAGCAAACTCCTCGCGCACTTTTTTTCTGCTTCCCACTTTGGTCACGTGACTCTCTAGGGCCGGACACAGGAGGCTCAGTCATCACACCCCGCGCAGGTGCAACCTCTGGCCACAAGGTGGCAACATCATCCTGTGTAATCACTTCTGTAATCACCGAACAGCCAGAGCCTGCCAGCTCACTACACGCCCCCCCACTCAAAGGTTGGCAGTCCCTGTCAACGACCGGCTCCAGGGCGGCGATGGCTGTGGATGTGTCAGGGGGCGGCTGGGAAGAGGGCCACACATATTGGTTCTCTGTAGGACTGTCCTGGAGGTACCCCTGCAGTGGTCCTCGTTGTCCGCCTAACGGGTTGGATCCCCTCTCTCCTATCAGTCACCCCACTCTCTTTCCCAGTCAACATGTCAGTAGAGGAGGTAATTGGTTCAAGTGCGTCAGTCGGACGGACAGGGGTAGGCATGCGTTCAGTCTCTACATCCCCGGGGTCAGTGTCTCCGACAGTATTAGTGATATCCATCTCTCTAGGTATCACAGTAGGGGAGTCAGGCTGGGAACGGCAGGGGCGCAACATATTACGGTGCAAAGTTCGGATGCTGCCGCTGTCTTCGCCCTGCACTCGATAGACGGGGCCACCGGGGTACGGCTGTCCAATTACTCGATAGACTTCGGTCTCCCACTTGGGCCGGAGTTTCCCTTGCGGCTTCTTTATTCAGACTAGGACCAGTTGACCTACATTCAGTGGGTCTTCTTGTACCGGAAGTGGGTCAGCGTGCACTTGATCCTGAATTTGTCGGCCTACTAGCCGGTAGACAGTCTCCATTCTCTGGCGGTGTGTTTGTAGCCAGGAAGGATAGGTACCACAGGTATCTTCTTTGGAGCTAGACAGTTGCAACTCATGGATGTCTTTGCCTGGACGGCCAAAGAGAAGGGTGTATGGGGTGTATCCGGTGACGGAATGGACCTGATTATTATAGGCCCACAGCAGTTCCGGGAGGAATCGAGGCCAGTCGGGCTTTTTGTCTTCAGCCAAAGTCCGGATCAGTTGTAAGAGGGTCCGGTTAAAGCGTTCACACGCGCCATTCCCTTGTGGATGGTAAGGGGTGGTCCTGGACTTTTTGATTCCATACATCCGTTGGAGTTCTTCAATGACTCGCCCTTCGAAACAAGCCCCCTGATCAGAGTGTAGCCGCTCCGGACACCCGTAGACCCGAACGAATTGCTGACAGATAGCCTGTGCAGCTGATTCAGCAGTCTGATCCTTCGTAGCAACAGCGACAGCGAATTTTGTGAAGTGGTCCACCATCACCAGACAGTACTGGTAGCCACTATTCGCCGTTCCGATCAATAGATAGTCCACCATCAACAGCTCGAGGGGCCTCGACAT
The DNA here is from genome assembly GCF_046119375.1 of Phyllobates terribilis. NCBI lineage: Eukaryota > Metazoa > Chordata > Amphibia > Anura > Dendrobatidae > Phyllobates > Phyllobates terribilis. The sequence goes on from NW_027362836.1 coordinate 6,572,550, forward strand.
CTTAATAGTCTGGACGGGGGCACGCTGCTCCGCGGACTTGTGGAATTCACAGGTACGGCATGCTTGACAGACGTTTTCAACCAATTTACGGAGCCCCGGACAAAAAATGAACTGCTGGGTCCACCGGAGGGTCTTGTCTATGCCGAAGTGGCCGTTCCTTCTGTGAGCTTCGCCCACCATCTCATGGGCCAACTGCACCGGGACGACAATCTGCAAACACTCCTCCAGCATATGGGATAAAAGGGCCCTGCGACACAGGACTCCATCTTTCACGATCAGCCGATCCCACTGGGCAAGCAGAGCCAAGGCTCCGGTCGATAGTCGGGCTCGCACTTCGGAGGGCGGTTTCTCTTGTTTATTCACATACTGTTTCAGTAAGACGTGCTCGGGATCTCGATCTTGAAGCTTGGCCCATTCTTGCTGGGACAGGGGAGATCCCACTACGGCTTCAATCCCTCCTACAGCATACTGGCAGTTATCTTCTATTTGCTTTGCGAGCCGGGCAAAGTCAGGCATCTCATCTTCCTCCAACTCTTCATCCCGGTCCCCCACTGGCGGGGATGATGTCACTCTAGACAGGCTGTCAGCATTCTGATTCTCATTCCCCGCTCTGTATTTAATTTTGTACTGGAATCTAGAGAGCCTGGCCATCCAGCGCTGTTCCATTGCCCCTAGTTTGGCATTCTCTAGGTGGGCAAGAGGATTGTTGTCCATCATGACCAGCACTTCCGCTCCTGTCAGATAGCCAGCAAATTTCTCCGTCATAGCCCAAGTCAGAGCCAGGAGTTCCAAGCGGAAGGAGCTGTAGTTGACGGGATTCTTTTCGGTGTCACGGAGAGACCTACTGGCATAGGCTATCACGCGTTCTTTATTATCTTGAACTTGAGAGAGGACCGCCCCTAGACCTTGAAGGCTGGCGTCGGTGTGCAACTGAAACGGTAATGTGTAGTCTGCATACGCCAGAACAGGGGGTGATGTTAGAGCAGCCTTAAGTGCCTGAAAGGATTTTTCTCGGTCAGGCCCCCAACTGATGCGTCGTCCTCTGGGGCTGTTCGCGGTACCTCGGAGAACCTCATGCAATGGTTCAGCAAGCCGAGCAAAGTCCTTGACAAACCGACGGTAGTAGCCTGCTAGCCCCAGAAAAGCCCGGACTTCCTTGACGGTAGTTGGCTGCGGCCACTCTTGAACGGCTGCTATCTTCTCCGGAGAGGGCTGGACGCCTTCGGCCGAGATCCGGTGACCCAAGTAGTCGATTTCCTGTTGGAACAGACGGCACTTGCTGGGCTTCAACTTCAAGCCGTGTCGCCTCAAGCGCTGGAACACTTGGCCAAGCTTGTGAAGATGATCTGCAAAGGTGGCGGAGTATACCACGATGTCGTCAAGGTATATCAGCGTAAACTCAAAGTTAAAGTCTCCCAGACAGCGTTCCATTAGTCTCTGAAAGGTCCCCGGTGCGTTATTCAAGCCGAACGGCATCCGGTCGAACTCATACAGGCCCATGGGAAGGATGAAGGCGGTCTTTTCCCTGTCCTTCTCGCTCATTGGAACCTGCCAATATCCACTGGCCAGGTCTAGGGACGAAAAATATTTGGCCTTCTTCAGGGCGGTCAGTGACTCTTCGATCCGGGGAAGTGGATATGAGTCCCGGATAGTGCAAGCGTTCAGCCTACGGTAGTCCACGCAAAACCTTAGGGAACCATCTTTCTTTTTGACTATCACCACGGGGGCAGCCCACGGGCTCTGGCTTTCACGTACCACTCCGGCGCGTAGCATGGATTCTAACAGGCTTTTCACCTCCTGGTATTGCTGAGGTGGTATCTGCCGGTACCTCTCGCGGATAGGGGGGGTATCGCCCGTGGGTATCTCGTGCTGGATACTGGTGGTACACCCAAAGTCTGTGTCATGCTTTGCAAAGGAGTCTTGGTGTTCCCGCAGGAGTTACTCCACTTGAGACACTTCTTGTTTGGTGTACTGAGACGTGTCTAGCTGCACTTTTTCCAGTAGTTTTCGCCCAATGTCTTCATCGTCTACTTGAGCGTTTATGGCTGAGACGGTTACCGTCCTGTCGCCTTCTGTAGACGGGGTGAATTCTAGGGGTCCAATGGGATTCACTTCCGTGGGTAGAGCATATACCCGGGCAAGTTGAGTGCCGGCTTCAAGGGCTAGGCCTACGTCTGCGGTGTTGTTTAGCCTGACAGGGACTCTCCCGTTCCTCACAACGGCTAGAGTGCGAGCAACTAGTGGGTTTAGCTTACCCCCACTTGGGGTCCTCGGCTCGATCAACACTTCAACCCCCTCAAGTTGTCGGTGGGTGTTAAGGGGTAAGGAAATGACTGTCTCTTTTTCAGCGGGCAAAGTAATCCGGGTACGGCGTGGCACCGTAATGGCGGCTAGGGGTAGTTGTTCCTCTGCCATCTGTTGAAGTCCAACGGTCCGGATTACGCGCTGGAACGCCAGACGAGTAGGCTTATGTTTGGTGACTTTCTGCCAGTATTTGGGTCCTTTTCTTGTCAACAGCATAAGATCCAGGTCTTTCAAAATGTTCATTCCAACTATCACTGGGGTCTCGGAGCCGAAACCTTCCTTGACGATGACAATCCCTCGTTTCCCTAAGTCCTGTCCGCAGGCCTTTGTGTCCATCCAAGCAACTCCGGTCACTGGAATGGGTAGATTATTAGCCGCAATAATCTTAATGGCGGTGTCTGGGTCACGAGCAGTTCTTGGTTTGAGGTAATTTTCGTAAAACTGTTCAGAGATCGTGGTCACTTGTGACCCAGTGTCCATCAGTCCCTGTACGGCAATTCCCTCCAGGACAACGTCAAGTGTCGGGCTATTCGAGGCAAGAGCACCCCGCCATCGGCTCTGTTTTTCCACACCCCTCTCCTTGGCCTCCCCTGCTGCGCGAGCCTCAGCTGCAGGGGTGTCTAGTTTAACGGCGGCCATTGTGGTGAGGCCCGGCGTGGTAGCTCTGCTTGTGGATATGGCTGGGGTTCAATTCGCTGGTCTGATCGAAATTCCCTTCGCTGGGGTGACTGAGGGTTTGTTCGTTGGTGCGACGGAGTTTGTTGCGGAGGGAAGTGTTGAGGACAACGATTTGCCCTATGGCGAGGATCACCGCATGACCAACACTGTCCCACGGGACGACTAGGCTGTCTTCGCTGGTCTCCCTGTCGGTCTAATGTTAACTGTAATATCTGTCTCTGTAAGTCTGCTACCATCTGTTTCAGGTCTTCCGTGTCACTGTTCGGATTTTTAATGTCAGATATGGATCTGCACGCAGCACCTTGAATCCCCACATCCATGACGGGTCCCCTTGAACGTTCTATGGCTTCCTGTTTGACTTCAGCAAAAGTAAGAGCCGGCAACATCCGGATCAAGTCCTGTAACGTGCGGTTAAGATACTGGTCTCTCAGTCCTATTACAAATTGGTCTCTCAGTACCAGGTCACGAGAAGCCATACCAGCTAGTTGCTCCCCTTTTCCACAGGTTTGTTCAAGGAGTACCTGAAGGGCGTTCGCATATTGGGGAATATCCTCCCATTCAAGCTGCGTCCGTCTAAAGAACATGTGTCGCAGTGTTCCCTGGTATGTGGTCGGCCCATAGGTGTTCTCCAGCACCCGCACCAAATCATCTACTGTACGCTGGCCCCTGACCGTCTCCAGTCTGACTGTCGTCCATGCCTCCCCCTCTAGCGTCAGTACCGCCATTTCTGCCAAGGTCTTAGGGTCAATATTATACATTTCCCCCAGTATCCGGACCTGTTCCGCCCACTCTGGTACAGGGTAGTTTCGTCCGCCAAATTTCCTGACCTGATTCACAATAGACACCGGCGGGGGTTTCTGACTGTACACATGGCCTGGGTGGGAATCCTGTTGGTCACAGATCCTGCCGACTACGCCAGATGAAGTGACCGCGGGCAAGGCCGCGCATTGGTATCTATGATCTGGTCCAGCAAGATCCCCACACACAGACTCCATCTTGATAACCGTATCTTTACTCGTATACATTTTTAATACAGCAAAGAAAAAAAAAAAAAGCAATAAATGACAACCGTAAATATGCACAGTAATAACTTGTACTGATAAGCTGACCCTCACTGTCCCTACTCACACGTTACCAGTCCTTTACTCCAGAAGGATGTGTCCCCCGTCGCAGGCCTGTCTGTCTTTGCAGGAGGGCGTCCCAGCCGGAAAATAAACAGGAACAACAAATTACGCTGAAAGGAGGGAATACTTTGGCCTCTCGCCAGAGGACCCGCTTACAGTCTCTCTGATCCGGATAGCAGCTTTGGTGGATCCCTTATGTAGTCCACACTCCAGTAGCAGGGAGTGTAATAGCAGTATCCCTCAGCAGTGAAGAAGCTGGGGAAGGCTCCGAGGATATGGTGTCAGGTAAAAGAAATCCCGTTGAGAGGCTCTCCTGCGCCACGCATGAGGGCCTGCACACCGTCCTGGCTCTTTTCACAGCCCACAGCAGACTCTGCGCGCGCTTTTTCCTGCTTCCCACTTTGGTCACGTGACTCTCTAGGGCCGGACACAGGAGGCTCAGTCTTTTGCTCTGTCATCACACCCCACGCAGGTGCAACCTCTGGCCACAAGGTGGCAACATCATCCTGTGTAATCACTTCTGTAATCACCGAACAGCCAGAGCCTGCCAGCTCACTACACGAGCACGATCAGACTCCTTCAGTCCCGCAGCAGGTAAATCTGTGACCATCGCCGGCACTCCTGCTGTTCCTAGTACCGATCCCTCTGAGCGACTGTGCAGTACTGAAGGCAGGATTCACCCCAAACTTGCTCTTCTTTTTTTTCGATTTCCAGTTCGGGTAATTAGTGATACACATGTGTATATCCAGTGGTCAACTCAAAACCTATGTATGGAAAATCAATTGTTTGCTGTATGCATCTCATTTGTAGGATGCACACTATTCATTTCAATATGGAGCGGAGTAGGAGGAGACTTTCATTACTGTTCCCTTTACTTCCTCCCTGCTGATAGGAAATGCCATGCTGTTTGCTTGTGTCCTGTGATTACAGCAGCCTGCAACAGTTTTCAAGCGTGCACTCCCCGGCTCAGGCATCAAGCAGTAAATGATAACATTAAAACGCTGCTACCCCTTTGTTAGTCACTTTTTTATCTTCTTCCCCTTCTACGAATGCTATAGTCCGTTATTCTAGAACTGCTCTGAAAATGGTTCTCTCTGGAGTGTTGGGATTTGGGTTTAGGGTGGGTTATGGGAATTGAAGTTCAGATACTTTGTTCATATTTTTACTATGGAATTACTATGTCATGTATGTTATTTGAAAGATGGAATATTTGTAGTTGGAGTTTTTCAATAAAAATGATTTGATTAAAAAAAATATGAAATTAAAATTCCTCTGTTCTTGAGAAAGCATAGGATTTTACTAAGAGGTAAATTGCAAGTTCCTTGTTTTCCAGGCGCTTTACATTTTTGCTAGTTTTGTACGATTACACAATCCCTTTTAAAGGGAATTTCCAGGACAAACATATTTATGGCCTATCCCCTGGTTAGCTCATTAATATTAGATTTGTGGGGGTCCGGCACGTGGCACCCCCACTACTCAGTTGTTTGAAACTCTGGCAGAGGTCAGATGTAAACATTGTTGTGGAGCTGAACATCACAGCTCTGGTCACTGTGTAGTGGCAGCTACCTGGTGCTGCAGATCAGCTCCTATTACATGAATAGTAGCTGACTTGCAGGACCCACAGTACAGTGAATGGAGCAGTGATGTTCAGATCGTCAAACTATTTACATCTGAGCGTTGCAAACAACTGATGGGTAGAGCCAGTGCCGCGTGTCGGAGCCCACCGATCTGATATTGATAACCCATCCCCAGGATGGCAGCTCAATAGATACCATACCAGGATGGGGGACATTATGCCAGAATGGTTACATTATACCAGAATGGGGACATTATATCAGAATTAGGTCGTTATGCCAGAATGTGAGACACTGTAACAGAATGGAGTGCATTGTACCAGGATGGGGGACATTAAACCAGGGCGAGGGACATTAAACCAGTATGATGGTCATTAAACCAGGATGGGGGGCATTATACCAGGATGGGGACATTATACCAGAATGGGGACACTATACTAGTATGGGGACATTTTACCAAGATGAAGGACACTATATCAGAATGGGGACAATATATCTGTAGCGTCGGCGTCCCTGCCTCCTGCTAGGCAGGGACGCCGTTCCCCTCACCTCTCCGCTCCGTGCCCGGCGTCTTCCTCCCGCTCTTCTGGCAGCGTGCGCTGCTTCCCAGCCACTGTGCTTAGGGCGCGCGCGCTCCCCCTCTCTTAAAGGGGCCGCGCGCGCCGTCCTAAGGAGTCCCCGTCCAATGGCCGGAGGATCTCACCATATATGTAGCGTCGGCATCCCTGCCTCCTGCTAGGCAGGGACGCTGTTCCCCTCACCTCTCCGCTCCGTGCCCGGCGTCCTCCTCCCGCTCTGCTGGCAGCGCGCGCTGCTTCCCGGCCACTGTGCTTAGGGCGCGCGCGCGCTCCCCCTCTCTTAAAGGGGCCGCACGCGCCATCCTAAGGAGTCCCCGGCCAATGGCCGGAGGACCTCACCATATATAAGGTACCTCCTCCAAAATGGAGGTGCCTGAGCAATGTTGTTGCAAAGCCTTCACTCTGCTTCAGCCCTCAGGTCCCGTTAACAGTTACCTGCCAGTCACCTGCCAGATTCTTGCTTGATACCTGCCTGATATCCGCTTACCTGCTTGCAAGCCTGCGGTCCGACGGTCTGCCTTCCGACACCTGTCAGTCTGTCTATGGACCAGCCTGCCCGCTCACCTGGGAGCGCTCACCTGCTACCTGCCTGCTAGCCTACCTGGAGGCTCTGCCGTCACTTGCCGTGACCACCTGCCAGTCCAGAGACTCTTTCCCGCTCACCTGGGAGCGCTCACCTGCTACCTGCCTGCTAGCCTACCTGGAGGCTCTGCCGTCACTTGCCGTGACCACCTGCCAGTCCAGAGACTCTTGCCCGCTCACCTGGGAGCGCTCACCTGCTACCTGCCTGCTAGCCTACCTGGAGGCTCTGCCGTCACTTGCCGTGACCACCTGCCTGTCCAGAGACTCTTTCCCGCTCACCTGTTAGCGCTCACCTGCTACCTGCCTGCTAGCCTACCTGGAGGCTCTGCCGTCACTTGCCGTGACCACCTGCCTGTCCAGAGACTCTTTCCCGCTCACCTGGGAGCGCTCACCTGCTACCTGCCTGCTAGCCTACCTGGAGGCTCTGCCGTCACTTGCTGTGACCACCTGCCCGTCCAGAGACTCTTGCCCGCTCACCTGGGAGCGTCCACCTGCTACCTGTCTGCTAGTCTACCAAGAGACTGTCCCTGTCACTTGCCGTGACTACCTGCCCTTCTACCCAGAGACTGTCCCTGTCACTTGCCGTGACTACCTGCCCGTCTTCCCTGGGAGCCACCCGCTTCCTTACAAGGACCGCCCCCTTGTATAGTTGCTCAGAGGTTCCGCCTCCCAGACCCGTTACAATATATAAGGCACCTCCTCCAAAATGGAGGTGCCCAAGCAATGTTGTTGCAAAGCCTATCAACTCTGCTTCATCCCTCAGGTCCCGTTACCAGATACCAGCCAGTTACCTGCCAGATTCCTGCTTGATTCCTGCCTGATACCTGTCTATCTGCTTGCATTCCTGCGGTCCGACAGTCTGCCTACCAGCACCTGCCAGTCTGTCTATGGATCAGTCTGCCCGCTCATCTGGGAGCGCCCACCTGCTCCCTGCCTGCTAGCCTACCTGGAGGCTCTGCCGTCACTTGCCGTGACCACCTGCCAGCCAGCCGTGAGACTCTTACCCGCTCACCTGGGAGCGCTCACCTGCTTCCCGCCTGCTAGCCTACCTGGAGGCTTAGCCGTCACTTGCTGTGACCACCTGCCTGTCCAGAGACTCTTGCCCGCTCACCTGGGAGCGCCCACCTGCTACCTGCCTGCTAGCCTACCTGGAGGCTCAGCCGTCACTTGCTGTGACCACCTGCCTGTCCAGAGACTCTTGCCCGCTCACCTGGGAGCGCCCACCTGCTACCTGCCTGCTAGCCTACCTGGAGGCTCTGCCGTCACTTGCTGTGACCACCTGCCTGTCCAGAGACTCTTGCCCGCTCACCTGGGAGCGCTCACCTGCTACCCGCCTGCTAGCCTACCTGGAGGCTTAGCCGTCACTTGCTGTGACCACCTGCCTGTCCAGAGACTCTTGCCTGCTCACCTGGGAGCGCTCACCTGTTACCTGCCTGCTAGCCTACCTGGAGGTTCTGCTGTCACTTGCCGTGACCACCCGCCTGTCAAGAGACTGTTCCCGTCACTTGCCGTGTCCGTTCTGTCCTTCTACCCTGAGACTGTTCTTGTCACCTGCCGTGTCTACCTTCCCGCCTTCCCTGGGAGCCACCTGCCTCCTTACAAAGACTGCTCCTTTGTATAATAGCTCAAAGGTTCCACCTCCCAGACCCGTTACAGTTTGCTCGGGCCATGGAACCCGGTGGCACCCAAACTCCCTCGCTCTCGGACCTATGCCATGAACTGTCCAGTCAGAGGTCCCAACAGGAGTCCATCCTGAGCCACCTGCGTAGTGTTATCTCCCGCCTGGACACACTGACTACCTCTTTGGGACCTGCTTCCAGTCGCACGACTCCTACCCCGGCAGCGTCGCTGCCCATCAATACCATGGCATCTCTTCCCGGTCCCCGCCTCTCCGCCCCGCCTCGTTTTGGCGGAGATCCCGGTCAGGCACGGGGCTTCATTAACCAGTGCACTCTGCACTTCTAACTGTTGGCACACCAGTTTTCCACCGACTGAGCCAAAGTAGTCCCATCTCACGGGGGAGGCGCTGGCTTGGCTAAATCCTCTATGGGAGAGAGGAGACCCCCTGGTGTCCAACCTGCCAGCCTTTCTCACGGCTTTCCGGAAAGTCTTCGACGAACCAGGACGGAAGACCTCATCCGCCTCAGTTCTGCTACGCCTCCGCCAAGGAAGTCTCACCGTGGGCCAATATGCCATACGGTTCCGTACCCTTGCTTCGGAGCTTGCCTGGGATAACGACGCCCTGGTGTCCGTCTTCTGGGAGGGTCTGTCCGGCCGTATTATAGATGAACTCGCCGGTCGGGACATTCCTACCACTCTCGACGACTTAATTACACTTGCCACCCGGATTGACATCCGGTTCCAGGAGCGCTCCAAAGAGGCCACCCGTGAGAGGAGGTTTCCACGCCTTGCCCCTACCTTCCAGAGACCCGTCACTTCCTCCGTTACTCCCCAGGCGCACTCACCCGAGCCTATGCAGGTCGACCAGACCAAGATGGTCAAGACCCATCAAGAATTACGCCGTGCCGAGGGGAGCTGCTTCTACTGTGGCAGTAAGGAGCACCGGATCCGTTCCTGCCCGGAGAGGTCGGGAAACGCCTGTGTCTAGGATCGCTCAGAGATGTCGCCCTAGACAAAAGTAAACCCTCTCCATCTCTGATGCTGTCGGTCTCTATCATCTGCGGGAAGAACCGTTATTTTGAACTGGCTCAACTTGACTCTGGAGCTGCCGGAAATCTCATTTCTCAGTCCCTGGTAGAGAAATACCGCATTCCCACCAAACCTCTGGCTGTACCCTTATCTGTCGCCGCCGTGGATGGGGGCCTCTTACCACATCCCATCCAACTCATCACCGAATCCATAACTCTGCAGGTGGGAATGCTGCACTCTGAGAGCATCTTCTTCCATGTTCTGCCTGGACTCTCTCACGCCCTCTTGCTAGGCCTACCTTGGCTCCAGAGACATGCACCTGTGCTTGATTGGCAGACCGGAGAAGTTCTTCGCTGGGGACAGGACTGCCATAAGACTTGTTTAGTTCCCGTTCATCCTGCTCGTCCTTCTCCTACCCCAGCCAATCTATCCGGCTTACCGGTTTCCTATTGGTCTTTTGCAGACGTCTTTAATAAAAGAGAAGCAGAGACATTACCCCCTCATAGACCATACGACTGCCCAATCGACCTGATGCCCGGCGCTACTCCTCCCCGTAGGCGTATTTACCCTTTGTCCGCTGCTGAGACCCGGTCCATGTCTGAATATATTGAGGAGAATCTGGCCCGGGGATTTATCTGGAAATCTACCTCCCCAGCGGGAGCAGGCTTCTTCTTCGTCAAAAAGAAGGACGGCTCACTCCGTCCCTGTATAGACTATAGAGGCCTTAACCAGATCACAGTGAAAAATAAATACCCCCTTCCGCTCATTCCTGAATTATTTGACCGTCTGAGGAGGACTAGAATCTTCACCAAACTGGACCTCCGTGGGGCGTATAATCTGGTCCGTATCCGTCAGGGGGATGAATGGAAGACGGCATTCAACACCCGGGACGGCCACTATGAATACCTTGTAATGCCCTTCGGTCTCTGTAACGCTCCCGCCGTCTTTCAAGAGTTGGTCAATGACATTTTCCGTGACCTTCTCTACTCCTGCGTGGTGGTGTACCTGGACGACATCTTGGTCTTCTCTCCGGATCTTCTCACTCACCGGAGGGACGTTCGTCAGGTCCTGCTCAGGCTCAGGCAGAACCACCTCTACGCTAAATATGAGAAGTGCCTCTTTGAGCAGACCTCGCTTCCGTTTCTGGGCTACATAATCTCTCAGACCGGCCTACGAATGGATCCTGAGAAACTGTCTGCCATCCAGAAGTGGCCCCGACCAGAGGGGTTGAAGGCTATTCAGCGGTTCCTGGGCTTCGCCAACTACTACCGCCTCTTCATTCCGCACTTCTCTTCCCGGACTGCCCCTATCTCTGTGCTCACCCATAACGGCGCTAATCCCAGAGAATGGCCGCCCGAAGCAGAGGAGGCCTTCCTTTCCTTAAAACAAGCTTTCTCCTCCGCTTCTGTGCTGCATCGCCCGGACGGCAACAAACAATTCTTCCTAGAGGTTGACGCTTCCTCTTCCGGAGCCGGAGCGGTACTTACCCAAAAGTCGTCTTCCGGAAGAATGGTAACCTGCGGCTTCTTCTCCAAACTCTTCTCCTCTTCTGAGCGCAATTATTCCATAGGAGACCGAGAATTATTGGCCATTAAGCTGGCACTGGAGGAGTGGCGTTACCTGCTCGAGGGGGCTCTTCACCCGGTAATTATTTACACGGACCACAAGAACTTAGCTTACCTCCAGAGCGCCCAGAGACTTATCCCGCGCCAAGCCTGGTGGTCCTTGTTCTTTGCCCGCTTTGATTTCATTCTTCATTTTCGCCCGGCAGACAAAAACATCAAAGCTGATGCCTTGTCCCGATCCTTTTTGGTCTCTGATCTTGAGGAGGAGCCTAAGCACATCATCGACCCCGCCAGAGTAATGCAGGTGGCCCCCGTGAATCTAAATCGTCTTCCACCCGGAAAGACGTTCGTAACAGTATCTGATCATGAGAAGGTCCTACACTGGGGACACTCATCTAATCTAGCTAGCCACGCTGGTCAGAAGAAGACCCTCCAGCTTATTACCCGGCATTACTGGTGGCCTACCCGGCACAAGGACGTAATAGATTTTGTTTCTGCCTGTGTGTCCTGCGCCTGCAACAAAGTTCCGAGACACCTGCCAGCCGGCCGCCTCCTTCCTCTTCCTGTACCTGCTGCCCCGTTGCAACATATATCTATGGACTTTATAACGGACCTCCCTGTCTCTGCCGGTTGTACGGTCATTTGGGTGGTCGCTGACCGCTTTTCTAAGATGGCTCACTTCGTTCCCCTGCCGGGTCTCCCGTTTGCATCCGAGTTGGCTAAAGACTTTATACATCATATTTTCCGTCTTCATGGTCTTCCTCTCCACATTGTATCCGACCGAGGGGTTCAGTTCACCTCTCGCTTTTGGCGAGCCATGTGTAAATTGCTGGGAGTCACCTTGGACTTTTCTTCTGCTTATCACCCACAGTCCAACGGTCAAGTAGAACGGATCAACCAAAATTTAACCAGTTACCTCCGGCACTTTATTAATGCTCACCATTCCGACTGGGTGGATCTTTTACCGTGGGCCGAATTTTCCTACAATAATCACGAGAGCGAATCTTTCTCCAAATCTCCGTTTTTTGGAGTCTACGGTCAGCATCCTCGGATCCCGTTTCCCGTCTCCACCTCGGTGGACAACCCGGCTGCGGAATCTTTTGTTAGCGAATTTTCCTCCATTTGGGAGAGTACCAGATTCGCACTTCTTCAGTCTTCCGAGCGGATGAAAAAACAGGCTGACAAAAGACATCTGGATCCACCGCAATTCCGTCCTGGAGATAAAGTCTGGCTCTCGTCCAAATATGTCCGGCTCAAGATTCCTTCTTACAAGTTAGGGCCTCGGTTCATCGGCCCACTGGAAGTTATCAAGCAAATCAACCCGGTGGCCTATAAATTGAAACTTCCGGCCAACTTGCGGATCCCTAACTCCTTCCATGTATCTCTACTCAAACCCGTGGTACTTAACTCTTTTTCCAAGTCGACAGGTACGCCTCCTGCTCCTGTTTCCGCTGAAGACAAGTTTGAGGTAGAGAACATTATAGCCACCAAAAGGGTAAGAGGAAAGACCTTTTTTCTAGTGGATTGGAAAGGGTTTGGTCCTGAGGAGAGAACATGGGAGCCCCGGGAGAACATCCATGCCCCTCTCATCCTTGATAAATTTCTCTCTGGCCTAATAAAGGGGGGGCCTAAAGGGGGGGGTACTGTAGCGTCGGCATCCCTGCCTCCTGCTAGGCAGGTACGCCGTTCCCCTCACCTCTCTGCTCCGTGCCCGGCGTCTTCCTCCCGCTCTGCTGGCAGCGTGCGCTGCTTCCCGGCCACTGTGCTTAGGGCGCGCGCGCGCTCCCCCTCTCTTAAAGGGGCCGCGCGCGCCGTCCTAAGGAGTTCCCGGCCAATGGTCGGAGGATCTCACCATATATAAGGCACCTCCTCCAAAATGGAGGTGCCCGAGCAATGTTGCTGCAAAGCCTATCAACTCTGCTTCAGCCCTCAGGTCCCTTTACCAGATACCAGCCAGTTACCTGCCAGATTCCTGCTTGATTCCTGCCTGATACCTGTCTATCTGCTTGCATTCCTGCGGTCCGACAGTCTGCCTACCAGCACCTGCCAGTCTGTCTATGGATCAGTCTGCCCGCTCACCTGGGAGCGCCCACCTGCTACTTGCCTGCTAGCCTACCTGGAGGCTCTGCTGTCACTTGCCGTGACCACCTGCCAGCCAGCCGTGAGACTCTTACCCACTCACCTGGGAGCGCTCACCTGCTTCCCGCCTGCTAGCCTACCTGGAGGCTTAACCGTCACTTGCTGTGACCACCTGCCTGTCCAGAGACTCTTGCCCGCTCACCTGGGAGCGCCCACCTGCTACCTGCCTGCTAGCCTACCTGGAGGCTCAGCCGTCACTTGCTGTGACCACCTGCCTGTCCAGAGACTCTTGCCCGCTCACCTGGGAGTGCCCACCTGCTACCTGCCTGCTAGCCTACCTGGAGGCTCAGCCGTCACTTGCTGTGACCACCTGCCTGTCCAGAGACTCTTGCCCGCTCACCTGGGAGCGCTCACCTGTTACCTGCCTTCTAGCCTACCTGGAGGTTCTGCTGTCACTTGCCGTGACCACCCGCCTGTCAAGAGACTGTTCCCATCACTTGCCGTGTCCGTTCTGTCCTTCTACCCTGAGACTGTTCTTGTCACCTGCCGTGTCTACCTTCCCGCCTTCCCTGGGAGCTACCTGCCTCCTTACAAAGACTGGCCCTTTGTATAATAGCTCAGAGGTTCCACCTCCCAGACCCGTTACAATATCAGAATATCGACAATATACCAAAATACCAATATACCAATATACTGATATTGATAACCCATTCCCAGGATGGCAGCTCAGTAGATACCATGCCAGGATGGGGGACATTATGCCAGAATGGTTACATTATACCAGAATGGGGACATTATATCAGAATTAGGTCATTATGCCAGAATGTGAGACACTGTAACAGAATGGAGTGCATTGTACCAGGATGGGGGACATTAAACCAGGGCGAGGGACTTTAAACCAGTATGATGGTCATTCAACCAGGATGGGGGGCATTATACCAGGATGGGGACATTATACCAGAATAGGGACACTATACTAGTATGGGGACATTTTACCAAGATGAAGGACACTATATCCGAATGGGGACAATATATCAGAATGGGGACAATATACCAGGAAGGAGGACATTAAATCAAAATGGGGACATTATATCAGAATGGGGAAATTATACCAGAATTGGGGACATTATGCCAGAATAAGGAACACTATACCAGAATGGGGTACACCATACCCGGATGGGTGACACTATATCAGAATGGGGACATTATATCACAATGATGATGTTATACCAGGATGGGGGGACAATATATCACAATGATGATATTATACCAGTATGGGGGATATTATAGCAGCATGGGGGTCATTATGCCAGAACTGGAGATACTATACCAGGATGTGGGGCATTATACCAGCTTTGGGGACATTATAGCAGAATTGGGAGCATTACACCAGCATGGGGGATATTATACCAGGTTAGAGACATTATACCAAAATGGGGACATTATATCAGAATGGGGACATTAAACCAGAATGAAGGAAATGATGCCAGAATGGGGACATTACCAGACCGGGGCATAGGTGGGGGAAAATGTTATAGCACAAGGCCCAGCATGTGGGAGATTATTACAAGAAGGAGCAAGGATGGGGGACATTACTACATAGAGAGAGAACACATATATCTTTATAGGATCCAGAACGCTACAAGGGCCCATACATCTGACCAACATGCAGGTGGGGGCCTATCAGACTCTAGTTACTCCACTAGGTGGGACCAGATCATTTCCAGGACTCCTTGTTCTTTACATTGAAGATAATCCTTAATGACATTGGCTGTACGTTTGGGGTTGTTGTTCTGCTGAAGAAAACATTTGGATCCAATCCGACACCTCCCTGATGATATTGCATGATGGATAAGTATCTGCCTCTATATCTCAGCATTGAGGGAACCAATAATTCTGACCCAATTTCCACCTCCATTTGCTGAAATGCAGCCCCAAACTTACAGGACCCTCCACCGTGCTTATGCATCACTATTGCCCACAGACACTCATTATTCTACTGCTCTGCAGCCCTTCAGTGAACAAAATCTCTTCTGTAATAAAAACATTTTTCATATTTTGACTCAACCGTACAGAGCACATCCTGCCAATTTTCTACACCCTGGTTCCTCTATTTTAATGCATAGTTGAGTCACTTGGCCTTGTTTTGATGTGGAAGATATGGCTTTTTTGCCACAATTCTGCTATGAAGACCACTTCTGGCCAGTCTTCTCTGAACAGTAGATGAGTGAAGCTGAGTCCCACTGGTTGCTGCCAGTTCTGAGCTGATGGCACTGCTGGACATCTTCCGCTTTTGAAGGAAAGTAACCATAATGTGTCATACATCTGCTGCACTAAGTTTCCTTGGCCGACCACTGCATCTACTGACCTCAACGTTGCACATTTTCTTGTGCTTCTTCATAAGTGCTTGAATAACACATCTTGAACCCTCAATCCGCTTTGAAATTTGTGCCTTAGAGACCTTGCTGATGTAGTATAACTTCCTTGTGTATTCTTGCTCAGTCTTGCCATGGTGTATGACCAGACACCTGACAGTATTATTACAAAATCCCTGATTTTGCGCAGGTGTACCTAGAAGAATTGATGCTGTTTTGAAGTGAAAAGTCGGTCACACCAAATATTGATTGGATCTAGATTTTTCGTTTGTTCATTCACTTGTATTTTGTTAATTGATTAAATAAATCATTAACATTTCTATTTTTGAAGCGTTCTTACTTTACAGCATTTTTTCTACACCTTTCTAAAAATTATTTTTATATGATTGTGTCTTTAATTTGCTCATTAATAATCTGATATATCTTTTGGTAGTTTGTGTATAGTTGTTTTTTTGCTGTTGGGATAAATTGTAAGATATTGATTTCAGAGTGGTTTCCTGATCCTTTGATTGTAGGAATGAGTGGTATATATGTGCTAATAAATTAGGACAAAACGAAGGAAATTTAGGAAAAAACTGAACATCTCAGCAGTAATAACATGCTGATTGTGATGTCATGAAGATGACTTGAATTTCCACCAATCAGAGATCAGCATGTTTCAGGTCACCCAGATAGAACAGTCCATGAAACATGAATCACGGCCACTGTGAGGTCATAATGCTGATTAGAATTTCCACCAATAAGAAAACAGAACCGCCCAGAAGAACCACCCAGGAGGTATGAGTCATCGCCACTGTGAGGTCATAATGCTGACCAATCACAGAGGAGCCACACCCAGATTTTCCACCAATCAGAGAGCAGCCACACCCAGATTTTCCACCAATCAGAGATCAGCAGTGGGTATAAATAGCCGCTGCCGCCTGCCCGGCTTAGCCTTGCACTAGTTGGGTCTCTATTTTTTTGTCTCTCTTGGTATCTCCTGGTATCTCCCCCTCCTCTCTCTCTTCTCTCTCTCTCTCTCTTTGACCCAACGGCCCTCTTAAGGGCTACCCCAAATGTGTAAAAGATAGAACCAATATTTGTGTTGTTTGTCCGTTTTATGAGCCTGTGATTAACCTCTTCCCACTCTTTGCCATATATATATATTATATACATAGTATGTGCAGGTGGGCCTTAAAGGGAATTTCCAGGACAAACCTATTGATGGCCTATCCCCTGGTTAGCTCATTAATATCAGATTTGTTGGGGTCTGGCACGTGGCACCTCCACTACTCAGTTGTTTGAAACTCTGGCAGAGGTCAGATGTAAACATTGTTGAGGAGCTGAACATCACAGCTCTGGTCACTGTGTAGTGGCTGCTACCTGGTGCTGCAGATCAGCTCCTATTACATGAATATTAGTTGACTTGCAGGACCCACAGTACAGTGAATGGAGCAGTGATGTTCAGATCTTCAAACTATTTACATCTGAGCGTTGCAAACAACTGATGGGTAGAGCCAGTGCCGCGTGTCAGAGCCCACCGATCTGATATTGATAACCCATCCCCAGGATGGCAGCTCAGTAGATACCATACCAGGATGGGGGACATTATGCCTGAATGGGTACATTATACCAGAATGGGGACATTATATCAGAATTAGGTCATTATGCCAGAATGTGAGACACTGTAACAGAATGGAGTGCATTGTACCAGGATGGGGGACATTAAACCAGGGCGAGGGACATTAAACCAGTATGATGGTCATTAAACCAGGATGGGGACATTATACCAGAATGGGGACATTATACCAGAATGGGGACACTATACTAGTATGGGGACATTTTACCAAGATGAAGGACACTATATCAGAATGGTGACAATATATCAGAATGGGGACAATATACCAGGAAGGCGAACATTAAATCAGAATGGGGACATTATATCAGAATGGGGAAATTATACCAGAATTGGGGACATTATACCAGAATAAGTGACACTATACCAGAATGGGGTACACCATACCCGGATGGGTGACACTATATCAGAATGGGGACATCATATCACAATGATGATGTTATACCAGGATGGGGGACATTATATCACAATGATGATATTATACCAGTATGGGGGATATTATAGCAGCATGGGGGACATTATGCCAGAACTGGAGATACTATACCAGGATGTGGGGCATTATACCAGCTTTGGGGACATTATAGCAGAATTGGGAGCATTACACCAACATGGGGGATATTATACCAGGTTAGAGACATTATACCAAAATGGGGACATTATATCAGAATGGGGACACTATACCAGGATGGGGACATTAAACCAGAATTAAGGAAATTATGCCAGAATGGGGACATTACCAGACAGGGGCACAGGTGGGGGAAAATGTTATAGCACAAGGCTCAGCATGTGGGAGATTATTACAAGAAGGAGCCAGGATGGGGGACATTACTACATAGGGAAAGAAAACATATACCTTTATAGGATCCAGAACTCTACAAGGGCCCATACATCTGACCAACATGCAGGTGGGGGCCTATCAGACTCTAGTTACTCCACTGGGTGGGACCTGATCATTTCCAGGACTCCTTGTTCTTTACATTGAAGATAATTCTTAATGACATTGGCTGTACGTTTGGGGTTGTTGTTCTGCTGAAGAAAACATTTGGATCCAATCAGACACCTCCTTGATGATATTGCATGATGGATAAGTATCTGCCTCTATATCTCAGCATTGAGGGAACCAATAATTCTGACCCAATTTCCACCTCCATTTGCTGAAATGCAGCCCCAAACTTACAGGACCCTCCACCGTGCTTATGCATCACTATTGCCCACAGACACTCATTATTGTACTGCTCTCCAGCCCTTCAGTGAACAAAATCTCTTCTGTAATAACAACATTTTTCACATTTTGACTCAACCGTCCAGAGCACATCCTGCCAATTTTCTACACCCTGGTTCCTCTGTTTTAATGCATGGTTGAGTCACTTCACCTTGTTTTGATGTGGAAGATATGGCTTTTTTGCCACAATTCTGCTATGAAGATCACTTCTGGCCAGTCTTCTCTGAAAAGTAGATGAGTGAAGCTGAGTCCCACTGGTTGCTGCCAGTTCTGAGCTGATGGCACTGCTGGACATCTTCCGCTTTTGAAGGAAAGTAACCATAATGTGTCATACATCTGCTGCACTAAGTTTCCTTGGCCGACCACTGCATCTACTGACCTCAACGTTGCACATTTTCTTGTGCTTCTTCATAAGTGCTTGAATAACACATCTTGAACCCTCAATCCGCTTTGAAATTTGTGCCTTAGAGACCTTGCTGATGTAGTATAACTTCCTTGTGTATTCTTGCTCAGTCTAGCCATGGTGTATGACCAGACACCTGACTGTATTATTACAAAATCCCTGACTTTGCGCAGGTGTACCTAGAAGAATTGATGCTGTTTTAAAGTGAAAAGTTGGTCACACCAAATATTGATTGGATCTAGATTTTTCGTTTGTTCATTCACTTGTATTTTGTTAATTGATTAAATAAATCATTAACATTTCTATTTTTGAAGCGTTCTTACTTTACAGCATTTTTTCTACACCTTTCTAAAAATTATTTTTATGTGATTGTGTCTTTAATTTGCTCATTAATAATCTGATATATCTTTTGGTATTTTGTGTATAGTTGTTTTTTTGCTGTTGGGGTAAATTGTAGGATATTGATTTCAGAGTGGTTTCCTGATCCTTTGATTGTAGGAATGAGTGGTATATATGTGCTAATAAATTTGGACAAAACGTAGGAAATTTAGGAAAAAACTGAACATCTCAGCAGTAATAACATGCTGATTGTGATGTCATGAAGATGACTTGAATTTCCACCAATCAAAGATCAGCATGTTTCAGGTCACCCAGATAGAACAGTCCATAAAACATGAGTCACGGCCACTGTGAGGTCTTAATGCTGATTAGAATTTCCACCAGTCAGAAAACAGAACCGCCCAGAAGAACCACCCAGGAGGTATGAGTCATCACCACTGTGAGGTCATAATGCTGACCAATCACAGAGCAGCCACACCCAGATTTTCCACCAATCAGAGAGCAGCCACACCCAGATTTTCCACCAATCAGAGATCAGCAGTGGGTATAAATAGCCGCTGCCGCCTGCCCGGCTTAGCCTTGCACTGGTTGGGTCTCTCTTTTTTTCTCTCTCTTGGTATCTCCTGGTATCTCTCCCTCCCCTCTCTCTTTTCTCTCTCTCTCTCTCTCTTTGACCCAACAGCCCTCTTAAGGGCTACCCCAAATGTGTAAAAGATAGAACCAATATTTGTGTTGTTTGTCCATTTTATGAGCCTGTGATTAAAGCCTTCCCACTCTTTGCCATATATATATATATATATATATATATATATATATATATATATATTATATACATAGTATGAGCAGGTGGGCCTTAAAGGGAATTTCCAGGACAAACATATTGATGGCCTATCCCCTGGTTAGCTCATTAATATCAGATTTGTGGGGGTCCGGCACGTGGCACCTCCACTACTGAGTTGTTTGAAACTCTGGCAGAGGTAAGATGTAAACGTTGTTGAGGAGCTGAACATCACAGCTCTGGTCACTGTGTAGTGGCTGCTACCTGCTGCTGCAGATCAGCTCCTATTACATGAATATTAGCTGACTTGCAGGACCCACAGTATAGTGAATGGAGCAGTGATGTTCAGATCTTCAAACTATTTACATCTGAGCATTGCAAACAACTGATGGGTAGAGCCAGTGCCGCATGTCGGAGCCCACCGATCTGATATTGATAACCCATCCCCAGGATGGCAGCTCAGTAGATACACTACCAGGATGGGGGACATTATGCCAGAATGGGTACATTATACCAGAATGGGGACATTATATCAGAATTAGGTCATTATGCCAGAATGTGAGACACTGTAACAGAATGGAGTGCATTGTATCAGGATGGGGGACATTAAACCAGGGCGAGGGACATTAAACCAGTATGATGGTCATTAAATCAGGATGGGGGGCAATATACCAGGATGGGGACATTATACCAGAATGGGGACACTATACTAGTATGGGGACATTTTACCAAGATGAAGGACACTATATCAGAATGGGAACAGTATATCAGAATGGGGACAATATACCAGGAAGGGGGACATTAAATCAGAATGTGGACATTATATCAGAATGGGGAAATTATACCAGAATTGGGGACACTTTACCAGAATGGGGTACACCACACCTGGATGGGTGACACTGTATCAGAATAGGGACAGTATATCACAATGATGATGTTATACCAGGATGGGGGACATTATATCACAATGATGATATTATACCAGTATGGGGGATATTATAGCAGCATGGGGGACATTATGCCAGAACTGGAGATACTGTACCAGGATGTGGGGCATTATACCAGCTTTGGGGACATTATAGCAGAATTGGGAGCATTACACCAGCATGGGGGATATTATACCAGGTTCGAGACATTATACCAAAATAGGGACATTATATCAGAATGGGGACAATATACCAGGATGGGGACATTAAACCAGAATGAAGAAAATGATGCCAGAATGGGGATATTACCTTACAGGGGCACAGGTGGGGGAAAATGTTATAGCGTAAGGCCCAGTATGTGGGAGATTATTACAAGAAGGAGCCAGGATGGGGGACATTACTATATAGGGAGAGAAGACATATATCTTTATAGGATCCAGAACGCTACAAGGCCCTGTAAGGCAGCACTAGTCATCATAATGGGGAATACTCGCTGCACCGGGTAAATCAAAGCACACCAGCAATGTCCTTCCAGTATTTCTTAATGCTGCAGTTTATTACACTTCATAAACCACAGTTCACACAGTCCATCTTAGTCCGCCACCGGCATGTTTACACACTTAACATCCGGGAGTCTCTCAAGTAGCAGACAGGCCCAAGTGGCCCAAGTAACAGCCTTCAGCAAGGTAATAAAATAGCAATGTCCATATTAATGTCCATATAACACAGGGTATTACCTTTGCCGGGTTTAGCTGTCTCAGTCCATTACTCCGCCACCACTGTGGCTTTGCGGCTTCCCAGGTAGGGGTCTCCAGCCGTCGTTCCCTCAAAGGCCACTGACATCCACACAGGATCCAGGCTCTGCCTTTCAGGACTCTTACTCAAGCCTCTGCCTTCCAAGGCCACTAGCATCCACACAGGATCCAGGCTCTGCCTTTCAGGCACCAGGCTTCACTCGGCCTCACTAGGCCTCACACGGTCGGTGTCCCACACACACGGGAACAGGCCTTACGCCTCTCTCACAGAACACACCTGTATCCCATCAAGCAGGGTTTATATATGCATCCCATACACACACACACATACTGACAGGACCTTGCTGATGTCACAGTCATGTGATCAGACAGACATTCTGTGCGCGCAGGACCTGTGCTATGTCATAGTCATGTGACCAGTCACCAGAGGGGGAAGGTACATGGTCAGGTAAAACACATCCTGGACCATTACCGTAATACCAGCAAGTCGCCGCATTACATATCCCCCCCTCTGTTCAAAGTTGTGGGGTTGAACACATAATGTACACAATCACCTCTTATCCCACAGCTCATACAGAGACCATGTACTTGTCAATTGCGCTGTTCAGCCCCAGGAATATTAGTCAATGACATTAGCCCATTCCCTAGGGACCTACCATTTGTCACTGTCACTGACTTCGTCAGGTCACCTTTCCGGGTCGTAACATTGTCAGAACTCCCCCGCTCCCAGCGGTCAGTTGTAACCTTGTCAGGTCTCCCCCGCTCCCAGCGGTCAGTCATAATCTTGTCAGACCTCCCTCGCTCCCAGCGGTCAGTCGTAACCTTTGCAGGTCTCCCCCGCTCCCAGCGGTCAGTCATACAGTGGTGTGACTCACATGCCCTGGTATCTAAGGTCCGGTTCGACTCCGTAATGTCCCGTCATCTATTGGGTCGTTTGTATGGGCTGCTCAAACCTGAGTTACTGGAGGTCTCACTATCTCTAAACCCACGCCCACTACTCTCAGGACATCTTGAAAGGTCCCTAACTCCAGCTATAGCTGTTCTGTTATTTAGGGGGCCCTTTCTCTGCCTGGTCTCATAATTTCTAGACGGCTGCCATCTTCTGCTACTCAGATGATGCTGTCTATCCACTCGCAGTCTAGCGAGATTCAACTGTTCTACCTCTTGCAGATAGGTCACTCGGTACTCCAACAGCATGCGCATATATCCCAGGCTTTCTTCTGTTCCTACAGCGGAGAATGATACCTTGCCGTCTTCGTCTGGTATCCAGTCCTGACGATCACGTGGACTGCTTACTTTCACCACACCAGACTTCTTGACCATCACCTGCATGCTCGACCATTTCTCCCAACGAGCTTCCTCACCAGAACATGAGGCACCCGGATGACCTCTTCACGCATACTGTGAGCTTTCCTCATCAACTCCAGTTGTCTAACGGCTTGTTCAGTCTTCAACCGGAGAAACCGCTTTGTGCGAATACATCGCCAGTGCATGTCACTTAGGATAGCCACCCTCTTCATTGTGACTTCGGTCGTGGACAGGACCACCAGCTGTTTAGCTTCTGAGGTCAAGTACACCTTACAGGCTCCCACGGCCTTCTTAAACTCCTCATGCACGGACTCACTGGTGCATTCTTCCCTCAAATCCTCGGGTATATCTACGAGGCACTTGTACCGAGACGTTTCGGTCTCACCAGTGGTTTCCAGACGGTCAACCAACTCAGGTTTCAGGGACAACTGACCTCCAGCTTCTTCACCCTGTATGCTTTCCCTGAGTTGACTCACAGCTACAACTCCACGAATTTCGGTCTTGACCACTTCCATCTCAAATTTATCTGTGGTTAACACTCTCTTAGTTCTCCTCAGGTCCACCTTCTCATGGTATAAGGGATTGAGTGCAACGTGTTCGCCCTTTTCCTTCTCCAAGAAGGCCTCGTTCACTGAGTGATACTTTGTCAGGCGACTTTTGAGCTCGGAAACTTCTTCCTCTAGCTCCGCCACTCGCCTCTCAGCGGCCCTTCTCTGAAGCTCTTCCTGCTTCAACTGCTCTTCCAGCAGCAGAGCTCTCTCAGACCTCTCCGTCTCCAATGCGCCCACTCGGCTCTCAATAGCCAGTCTCTCACGCTTCTCTTGCGTCCACTGGGTTTGTAGCAACTCCTTGAGCTGCTTGATCTCGGCTTCGACATCCACCGAACCCTCCGAGCCCACATCACCCGAGGAGGTATCTGCTTCATACCTCCCATCACCAGCGGTCAACTCCTGGCCCTGGTCTGTGGCTTTTCCGATGGACTCCTCCATCCTCTCTCGCTCAGCTTCCATTTTGCTGACTGTTTCCTTAAGGTACGTCTCCGCCTTCTGGAGAGTATCACATGACATCTGCAGCTCCTTCACCTGAGCTTCCAGATCTAGGGTCTTTCCCCGGAGATCATCATTCTCCTCACGGGTGTCTTGCAGAGTGGTCTCAACCACTTGGCGCACTTGCTCTGCACCCGCCTTATCCTCCTCTAGTTTTTTCTTCACCTTGAGGAGATCCTCATAATCTCTCTTACTCTGTTGCAGTTCCCTACTGCGTTCACCACACTCCTTCTTGGAGTCACACAGCTCCTGGTTGAGCTGTTTGCGCAGTCGTTCTAGGATTTGTTCGCGTCCAGAAACACCATCCTGCCGCGCCTCCTTCTCAAGCTTCAACTGCAAAACCTCTTCCTTGATTTTGCGGCGGTCCTCCTTAATTGCATAGAACATTTCCTTCCACTGGTTAATTTCCGCGTGGCTTTGCTCCATGTCTCGCTGCCAGTTCCTCATAAGCTGGTGTATTTTCTGCTGTTCAGACTCCAGGATCAACTGGTCTGAGGACACGTTCCCCAGGTTTTCACATAATTGCTGCACGTCACTCTGACCCTGCTGGCCGATAGGCTCCAGCTCTTGGTCACGACTGGCCGCCTCCTCTTTCAGGGCTGTCAGATCCTTCTGACTCGCTACCGTACTGGAGGTTGCTACTGGCAACGTCACCTCCTCTTCTACCTCTAATGGAGGATCCACACTTGAAGCAAAGGCACACAGTACTACATTCTCTTTATTTTCATTTTCAGCCAAGTCTACAGGAGCAACCTTTTTGTGGCCCTTGCGCCGTCTACGAGATGGGGACTTTCTCACCTCTTCTAGCCCCTCCTGACTGACCTCTCCTTCTACTTTCATAGTGTCACCGTCAGCTACGGGGTCTGTGTCACTCCCCATGGTGTTGTGGACTAACAGGTCACCTCCCACTTTGACGTCACCCCCTTCTACTGGAGCTACCCCGTTATCAACGGTCACATTGTCATTTTTAGGAGGTACCAACCCACCACCAGTCATTTTTTTTTATTTTCTATCCTCCACGCTGTTTTGAACAACCGCCCCTTTTTTAGACTCCGCCCTCTTTTATAACAACCACACCGGCAGGGGAATTTTTACAAGAAAAATCAGCAATAGTCCTAGGACTTAGTTCACAACAGCTCTTACCACCTCCCCGGGCACTCTGGGACAACACTGGCGCCTCCGGAGAGTACATAGAATGGTCCACTGCCACCATTCTATAAGGTGCCCACGGCTCCTGTGGTTCCTGCACCATGTCCAGTTTCATGTCCAGTAGACGTTTCTCAAATACCTGCTCCGGTTTTAACAGGCACTTTAATCGCTCTAATCGCTCAATAGCTTCAGACTCAGTTGCTGCTCCTTTCACAGCCATTTTTATCTGCTCCTGCATTTCCTCAGGACACTATTCACACACCGCTCTCCCCGGAAAAATTTTCGTGGCCCCGCCGAGCCACAGCAAAACTGGATTTGAGTGCGATGACAACCTTCGCAACCCCGCCGAGTTGCAGCCAGATGCTTTAAACTTCGTGAGCCCCGCCGAGCCACAGCAAACCAGGTTTGAGTGCGACGCCAATCTTCGCAACCCCACCGAGTTGCAGCCAGATGCTTTAATCTACACTCGTCCTGTGCCGTTGCCCTGAGCAACCGGGCTGTCGTTGCCGCTAGCAACCGGGTTGTCGTTGCCGCTAGCAACCGGGCTGCAGTTGCCCGCATTCTCCACCATATGTAAGGCAGCACTAGTCATCATAATGGGGAATACTCGCTGCACCGGGTAAATCAAAGCACACCAGCAATGTCCTTCCGGTATTTCTTAATGCTGCAGTTTATTACACTTCATAAACCACAGTTCACACAGTCCATCTTAGTCCGCCACCGGCATGTTTACACACTTAACATCCGGGAGTCTCTCAAGTAGCAGACAGGCCCAAGTGGCCCAAGTAACAGCCTTCAGCAAGGTAATAAAATAGCAATGTCCATATTAATGTCCATATAACACAGGGTATTACCTTTGCCGGGTTTAGCTGTCTCAGTCCATTACTCCGCCACCACTGTGGCTTTGCGGCTTCCCAGGTAGGGGTCTCCAGCCGTCGTTCCCTCAAAGGCCACTGACATCCACACAGGATCCAGGCTCTGCCTTTCACGACTCTTACTCAAGCCTCTGCCTTCCAAGGCCACCAGCATCCATACAGGATCTGACGCACCCCCTGGGCCATGTTCAGGGGCTTACCCGGAGCCGGATCTGACAGGGGTAGTAGTCCTCGTGGCGGTGACCCGGTCCGTGCCCAGGGTGTCAAACTAAGTGGTTGGCAGTCTTGGTAGATGTTGTTTCAGTGTCGACTACGCCACCCGTTGATTTGCGGTCACAAGGCCGCCGCTGCAGAACAGTCCGCTGAGGCCGGTAGTATGTGTGCAGCATAGATGGTATAACCCCCAACGGGAGGGGTATGGCCTCAGGGCAGCTGGTGCGGATGATGGAGGTAGTGATAGTGCAGAAAGGAGAGTCAGAGACGTGAGATGCAGTTTCAGGGTTTTTACTCACAGGTGTTCCTTCAGTCACTCTGGCCTTGAGTGACCACCCGAGCTGTGCTGCATTCACCAGGTGTGGGACTCGGCTAACCCCCAGGCAGTTCTGGAGCGTGGTCCTGAGCTCCCTTCTCTTTCTCTCTCTGCTGGCCGTCCCCACCAGGGATCCACCTTTGTCCGGTTCCCTTGGGCCTTCTATGGTAAAACCTTCTCTGGCTTTCCTGACCCTACTCTTGGTGTACCTTCCTGGTGGATGTGGTGAGGGTCGTGGCAAAGTTTGACCACGGCCTCCGGTTCCTGGCTAAGGGTTACTTTTGCCTCCGCCAGCTTGGGATCCGGTGCCCTCTTCTGCCAACCCTTCACCCTTCTGGCTTAATTCTGGGATCTCAGGGTTCCCTCTTGGTCTTATGTCTCCGGGCCTTTCTTCCTCCTTCTCTCTGCTTCAGGCCTGGCCCTGGAGCTGGGCCCAGCCGGAGCCACAGCTCCCTGTCAGCCCTCTCTGGCTGAACTCTCCCTCAGCTTCTCCTGGACTCTCTGACCCTGTTCCTAAGATGGTGCCCACCATATATACTCCCTCTATGTGTGAGCCCAGGTGACTAGCACCCAATGGGCTCCTACTTCTATGCCCAGAGCCCCTCCCCTATCTGCCCCTACACTACTGGGATGTTCCTCCCCCCCTCCCACTCCAGCCAGGGACAGACGCTGTCGTACCTGCACATCTAACTGGTGGGAGTACCGTAGTTCTGTCCCCCGGAAATGGGATGAGTGTAGTGCATGCAGCTTTCTGAGCTCAGTTCCACACTCCATCCTTACCCGGGAGTGGAATACCACACCTCTGGGTCGAGGTGCAATACCCCTGTAGCAGCCGAGCCCTCGGGGTGCTACAGATCCATGCTCTGCCTTTCAGGCACCAGGCTTCACTCGGCCTCACTAGGCCTCACACGGTCGGTGTCCCACACACACGGGAACAGGCCTTACGCCTCTCTCACAGAACACACCTGTCTCCCATCAAGCAGGGTTTATATATGCATCCCATGCACACACACACATACTGACAGGACCTTGCTGATGTCACAGTCATGTGATCAGACAGACATTCTGTGCGCGCAGGACCTGTGCTATGTCACAGTCATGTGACCAGTCACCTGAGGGGGAAGGTACATGGTCAGGTAAAACACATCCTGGACCATTACCGTAATGCCAGCAAGTCGCTGCATTACAGGCCCATACATCTGACCAAAATGCAGGTGGGGGCCTATTAGACTTTAGTTACTCCACTGGGTGGGACCAGATAATTTCCAGGACTCCTTGTTCTTTACATTGAAGATAATTCTTAATGACATTGGCTGTACGTTTGGGGTTGTTGTTCTGCTGAAGAAAACATTTGGATCCAATCAGACACCTTCCTGATGATATTGCATGATGGATACGTATCTACCTCTATATCTCAGCATTGAGGGAACCAATAATTCTGACCCAATTTCCACCTTCATTTGCTGAAATGCAGCCCCAAACTTACAGGACCCTCCACCGTGCTTATGCATCACTATTGCCCACAGACACTCATTATTGTACTGCTCTCCAGCCCTTCAGTGAACAAAATCTCTTCTGTAATAACAACATTTTTCATATTTTGACTCAACCGTCCAGAGCACATCCTGCCAATTTTCTACACCCTGGTTCCTCTATTTTAATGCATAGTTGAGTCACTTGGCCTTGTTTTGATGTGGAAGATATGGCTTTTTCGCCACAATTCTGCTATGAAGACCACTTCTGGCCAGTCCTCTCTGAACAGTAGATGAGTGAAGCTGAGTCCCACTGGTTCCTGCCAGTTCTGAGCTGATGGCACTGCTGGACATCTTCCGCTTTTGAAGGAAAGTAACCATAATGTGTCATACATCTGCTGCACTAAGTTTCCTTGGCCGACCACTGCATCTACTGACCTCAACGTTGCACATTTTCTTGTGCTTCTTCATAAGTGCTTGAATGACACATCTTGAACCCTCAATCTGCTTTGAAATTTGTGCCTTAGAGACCTTGCTGATGTAGTATAACTTCCTTGTGTATTCTTGCTCAGTCTTGCCATGGTGTATGACCAGACACCTGACTGTATTATTACAAAATCCCTGATTTTGCGCAGGTGTACCTAGAAGAATTGATGCTGTTTTGAACTGAAAAGTTGGACACACCAAATATTGATTGGATCTAGATTTTTCGTTTGTTCATTCACTTGTATTTTGTTAATTGATTAAATAAATCATTAACATTTCTATTTTTGAAGCGTTCTTACTTTACAGCATTTTTTCTACACCTTTCTAAAAATTATTTTTATGTGATAGTGTCTTTTATTTGCTCATTAATAATCTGATATATATTTTGGTATTTTGTGTATAGTTGTTTTTTTGCTGTTGGGGTAAATTGTAGGATATTGATTTCAGAGTGATTTCCTGATCCTTTGATTGTAGGAATGAGTGGTATATATGTGCTAATAAATTAGGACAAAACGTAGGAAATTTAGGAAAAAAATGAACATCTCAGCAGTAATAACATGCTGATTGTGATGTCATGAAGATGACTTGAATTTCCACCAATCAGAGATCAGCATGTTTCAGGTCACCCAGATAGAACAGTCCATGAAACATGAGTCACGGCCACTGTGAGGTCATAATGCTGATTAGAATTTCCACCAGTCAGAAAACAGAACCACCCAGGAGGTATGAGTCATCGCCACTGTGAGGTCATAATGCTGACCAATCACAGAGCAGCCACACCCAGATTTTCCACCAATCAGAGAGCAGCCACACCCAGATTTTCCACCAATCAGAGATCAGCGATGGGTATAAATAGCCGCTGCCGCCTGCCCGGCTTAGCCTTGCACTGCTTGGGTCTCTCTTTTTCTCTCTCTCTTGGTATCTCCCGATATCTGTCCCTCCCCTCTCTCTTCTCTCTCTCTCTTTGACCCAACGGCCTTGTGACGGGCTATCCCAAATGTGTAAAAGATAGAACCAATATTTGTGTTGTTTGTCCGTTTTATGAGCCTGTGATTAACCCCTTCCCACTCTTTGCCATATATATATATTATATACATAGTATGTGCAGGTGGGCCTTAAAGGGAATTTCCAGGACAAACATATTGATGGCCTATCCCCTGGTTAGCTCATTAATATCAGATTTGTGGGGGTCCGGCACGTGGCACCCCCACTACTCAGTTGTTTGAAACTCTGGCAGAGGTCAGATGTAAACATTGTTGAGGAGCTGAACATCACAGCTCTGGTCACTGTGTAGTGGCTGCTACCTGGTGCTGCAGATCAGCTCCTATTACATGAATATTAGCTGACTTGCAGGACCCACAGTACAGTGAATGGAGCAGTGATGTTCAGATCTTCAAACTATTTACATCTGAGCATTGCAAACAACTGATGGGTAGAGCCAGTGCCGCGTGTCAGAGCCCACCGATCTGATATTGATAACCCATCCCAAGGATGGCAGCTCAGTAGATACCATACCAGGATGGGGGACATTATGCCGGAATGGGTACATTATACCAGAATGGGGACATTATATCAGAATTAGGTCATTATGCCAGAATGTGAGACACTGTAACAGAATGGAGTGCATTGTACCAGGATGGGGGACATTAAACCAGGGTGAGGGACATTAAACCAGTATAATGGTCATTAAACCAGGATGGGGGGGCTTTATACCAGGATGGGGACATTATACCAGAATGCGGACACTATACTAGTATGGGGACATTTTACCAAGATGAAGGACACTATATCAGAATGGGGACAATATACCAGGAAGGGGGACATTAAATCAGAATGGGGACTTTATGTCAGAATGGGGAAATTATACCAGAATTGGGGACATTATACCAGAATAAGGGACACTATACCAGAATGGGGTACACCATACCCGGATGGGTGACACTATATCAGAATGGGGACATTATATCACAATGATGATGTTATACCAGGATGGGGGACATTATATCACAATGATGATATTATACCTGTATGGGGGATATTATAGCAGCATGGGGGTCATTATGCCAGAACTGGATATACTATACCAGGATGTGGGGCATTATACCAGCTTTGGGGACATTATAGCAGAATTGGGAGCATTACACCAGCATGGGGGATTTTATACCAGGTTAGAGACATTATACCAAAATGGGGACATTATATCAGAATGGGGACACTATACCAGGATGGGGACATTAAACCAGAATGAAGGAAATGATGCCATAATGGGGACATTACCAGACAGGGGCACACGTGGGGGAAAATGTTATAGCATAAGGCCCAGCATGTGGGAGATTATTGCAAGAAGGAGCCAGGATGGGGGACATTACTACATAGGGAGAGAACACATATATCTTTATAGGATCCACAATGCTACAAGGGCCCATACATCTGACCAACATGCAGGTGGGGGCCTATTAGACTCTAGTTACTCCACTGGGTGGGACCAGATCATTTCCAGGACTCCTTGTTCTTTACATTGAAGATAATTCTTAATGACATTGGCTGTACGTTTGGGGTTGTTGTTCTGCTGAAGAAAACATTTGGATCCAACCAGACACCTCCCTGATGATATTGCATGATGGATAAGTATCTGCCTCTATATCTCAGCATTGAGGGAACCAATAATTCTGACCCAATTCCCACTTCCATTTGCTGAAATGCAGCCCCAAACTTACAGGACCCTCCACCGTGCTTATGCATCACTATTGCCCACAGACACTCATTATTGTACTGCTCTCCAGCCCTTCAGTGAACAAAATCTCTACTGTAATAACAACATTTTTCATATTTTGACTCAACCGTCCAGAGCACATCCTGCCAATTTTCTACACCCTGGTTCCTCTGTTTTAATGCATAGTTGAGTCACTTGGCCTTGTTTTGATGTGGAAGATATGGCTTTTTCGCCACAATTCTGCTATGAAGACAACTTCTGGCCAGTCTTCTCTGAACAGTAGATGAGTGAAGCTGAGTCCCACTGGTTGCTGCCAGTTCTGAGCTGATGGCACTGCTGGACATCTTCCGCTTTTGAAGGAAAGTAACCATAATGTGTCATACATCTGCTCCACTAAGTTTCCTTTGCCGACCACTGCATCTGCTGACCTCAACGTTGCACATTTTCTTGTGCTTCTTCATAAGTGCTTGAATAACACATCTTGAACCCTCAATCTGCTTTGAAATTTGTGCCTTAGAGACCTTGCTGATGTAGTGTAACTTCCTTGTGTATTCTTGCTCAGTCTTGCCATGGTGTATAACCAGACACCTGACTGTATTATTACAAAATCCCTGACTTTGCGCAGGTGTACCTAGAAGAATTGATGCTGTTTTGAAGTCAAAGGTTGGTCACACCAAATATTAATTGGATCTAGATTTTTCGTTTGTTCATTCACTTTGTATTTTGTTAATTGATTAAATAAATCATTAACATTTCTATTTTTGAAGCGTTCTTACTTTACAGCATTTTTTCTACACCTTTCTAAAAATTATTTTTATGTGATTGTGTCTTTTATTTGCTCATTAATAATCTGATATATCTTTTGGTATTTTGTGTATAGTTGTTTATTTGCTGTTGGGGTAAATTGTAGGATATTGATTTCAGAGTGGTTTCCTGATCCTTTGATTGTAGGAATGAGTGGTATATATGTGCTAATAAATTAGGACAAAACGTAGGAAATGTAGGAAAAAACTGAACATCTCAGCAGTAATAACATGCTGATTGTGATGTCATGAAGATGACTTGAATTTCCACCAATCAGAGATCAGCATGTTTCAGGTCACCTAGATAGAACAGTCCATGAAACATCACTCACGGCCACTGTGAGGTCATAATGCTGATTAGAATTTCCACCAGTCAGAAAACAGAACCGCCCAGAAGAACCACCCAGGAGATATAAGTCATCGCCACTGTGAGGTCATAATGCTGACCAATCACAGAGCAGCCACACCCAGATTTTCCACCAATCAGAGAGCAGCCACACCCAGATTTTCCACCAATTAGAGATCAGCAGTGGGTATAATTAGCCGCTGCCGCCTGCCCGGCTTAGCCTTGCACTGGTTGGGTCTCTCTTTTTTTCTCTCTCTTGGTATCTCCCGGTATCTCTCCCTCCCCTCTCTCTTCTCTCTCTCTCTCTCTCTTTGACCCAGCTGCCCTCTTAAGGGCTACCCCAAATGTGTAAAAGATAGAACCAATATTTGTGTTGTTTGTCCATTTTATGAGCCTGTGATTAACCCCTTCCCACTCTTTGCCATATATATATATAATATACATAGTATGTGCAGGTGGGCCTTAAAGGGAATTTCCAGGACAAACATATTGATGGCCTATCCCCTGGTTAGCTCATTAATATCAGATTTTTGGGGGTCCGGCACGTGGCACCTCCACTACTCAGTTGTTTGAAACTCTGGCAGAGGTCAGATGTAAACATTTTTGAGGAGCTGAACATCACAGCTCTGGTCACTGTGTAGTGGCTGCTACCTGGTGCTGCAGATCAGCTCCTATTATATGAATATTAGCTGATTGAAGGACCCACAGTACAGTGAATGGAGCAGTGATGTTCAGATCTTCACACTATTTACATCTGAGCGTTCCAAACAACTGATGGGTAGAGCCAGTGCCGCGTGTCGGAGCCCACCGATCTGATATTGATAACCCATCCCCAGGATGGCAGCTCAGTAGATACCATACCAGGATGGGGGACATTATGCCAGAATGGGTACATTATACCAGAATGGGGACATTATATCAGAATTAGGTCATTATGCCAGAATGTGAGACAATGTAACAGAATGGAGTGCATTGTACCAGGATGGGGGACATTAAACCAGGGCGAGGGACATTAAACCAGTATGATGGTCATTAAACCAGGATGGGGGGCTGACGCGCCCCCTGGGCCTGTGCTGTGCAGGGGAACACCCGGAGCCGGATCGCTGGGGGTTGTAGTCTCCGTGGCGTTGACCCGGTCTGTGCCCAGGGTGGTCAATTCATTGGGAGTCTTAGGTAATAACAATGTCCGACTACGCCACCCATGGATTGCGGTCAGTGGGGACCGCCGCTGCGCTGCAGACCGCTGAGGCTGATTTAATTTGCGCAGCCGAGTATGGAATAACTCCTCACGGGAGAACTATTGCCTCAGGGCAGCTAGTGTGGAAGATGGGAGTGATGGTGTGAGCGTCCAGTAGTAATGGTGGGACCAGTAGTAATGGTGCTGGTGCGGCGATGAAACACAGAGACGTGTGGTGCAGTTCAGGGTCTTTACTGGTGGTATAAAGCAGACCCTCCCGGGAGTACTGGTTAGCATTAGGGGCCTGGTCAGTCTGTGAGCAAGCAGAATCTCCCCTGGCCAGGTGGAGTTGTAGGCCTCCCCGACTATCTGCACTCTTTCCTGGCTACCTTGCTCTATGCGGGTAGAAGTAGCCCACGTCCCTGAGTATACCGTGTGGTGCTCACGCGTATGGCCGGTGACTTGGGGCCTTCTGTTAGCCTCCGCTTCACAATGGCGTTGCTGGTCCCTTGCTTGTGACCGTGCCTTCGGGTTTCTATTGCCAGAGGACATGGAATCCCCTGCCGGTTGGATTCTGCTGCTGGACCTGGATGTCCCCACAGCCTCGGACTCCGTGTCCGGTATTAGTGTCTTCAACCAGGGCGAACTCTGCTCAGCTCCAGCCCCTGGTATTCAGCTACTGTTCCTACAGAGCTCCTAGGTCTTCCTTTCCCTGTGTCTGCTGTCCTCCAGACCAGACTGCGTCTCTGTCTGGGACTTCACTCACTAATACCGCCCCAGACCCAGTTTATAAGGGCAGATTCCTCCCCTCCCAGGTCTGGGTGGGCCGTGTTGCATGCTTAGGGCTCCTGACCAGAGAAACCTCCCACTTGCTCTCAGACATAATATTTCTATTACTGTGGCAACCAGACCCCTGGGGTGCCACAGGGCATTATACCAGGATGGGGACATTATACCAGAATGGGGACACTATACTAGTATGGGGACATTTTACCAAGATGAAGGACACTATATCAGAATGGGGACAATATATCAGAATGGGGACAATATACCAGGAAGGGGGACATTAAATCAGAATTGGGACATTTTTTCAGAATGGGGAAATTATACCAGAATTGGGGACATTATACCAGAATAAGGGACACTATACCAGAATGGGGTACACCATATCCGGATGGGTGACACTATATCAGAATGGGGACATTATATCACAATGATGATGTTATACCAGGATGGGGGACATTATATCACAATGATGATATTATACCCG
The DNA here is from genome assembly GCF_046119375.1 of Phyllobates terribilis. Taxonomy (NCBI): domain Eukaryota; kingdom Metazoa; phylum Chordata; class Amphibia; order Anura; family Dendrobatidae; genus Phyllobates; species Phyllobates terribilis. Next base: position 6,607,270 of record NW_027362836.1, read on the forward strand.
TATGGGGGATATTATAGCAGCATGGGGGTCATTATGCCAGAACTGGAGATACTATACCAGGATGTGGGGCATTATACCAACTTTGGGGACATTATAGCAGAATTGGGAGCATTACACCAGCATGGGGGATATTATACCAGGTTAGAGACATTATACCAAAATGGGGACATTATATCAGAATGGGGACACTATACCAGGTTGGGGACATTAAACCAGAATGAAGGAAATTATGCCAGAATGGGGACATTACCAGACAGGGGCACAGGTGGGGGAAAATGTTATAGCATAAGGCCCAGCATGTGGGAGATTATTACAAGAAGGAGCCAGGATGGGGGACATTACTACATAGGGAAAGAACACATATATCTTTATAGGATCCAGAACGCTACAAGGGCCCATACATCTGACCAACATGCAGGTGGGGACCTATCAGACTCTAGTTACTCCACTGGGTGGGACCAGATCATTTCCAGGACTCCTTGTTCTTTACATTGAAGATAATTCTTAATGACATTGGCTGTGCGTTTGGGGTTGTTGTTCAGCTGAAGAAAACATTTGGATCCAATCAGACACCTCCCTGATGATATTGCATGATGGATAAGTATCTGCCTCTATATCTCAGCATTGAGGGAACCAATAATTCTGACCCAATTCCCACTTCCATTTGCTGAAATGCAGCCCCAAACTTACAGGACCCTCCACCGTGCTTATGCATCACTATTGCCCACAGACACTCATTATTGTACTGCTCTCCAGCCCTTCAGTGAACAAAATCTCTTCTGTAATAACAACATTTTTCATATTTTGACTCAACCGTCCAGAGGACATCCTGCCAATTTTCTACACCCTGGTTCCTCTGTTTTAATGCATAGTTGAGTCACTTGGCCTTGTTTTGATGTGGAAGATATGGCTTTTTCGCCACAATTCTGCTATGAAGACGACTTCTGGCCAGTCTTCTCTGAAAAGTAGATGAGTGAAGCTGAGTCCCACAGGTTGCTGCCAGTTCTGAGCTGATGGCACTGCTGGACATCTTCCGCTTTTGAAGGAAAGTAACCATAACGTGTCATACATCAGCTGCAATAAGTTTCCTTGGCCGACCACTGCATCTACTGACCTCAACGTTGCACATTTTCTTGTGATTCTTCATAAGTGCTTGAATGACACATCTTGAACCCTCAATCTGCTTTGAAATTTGTGCCTTAGAGACCTTGCTGATGTAGTATAACTTCCTTGTGTATTCTTGCTCAGTCTTGCCATGGTGTAAAACCAGACACCTGACTGTATTATTACAAAATCCCTGACTTTGCCAGGTGTACCTGGAATAATTGATGCTGTTTTAAAGTCAAAAGTTGGTCACACCAAATATTAATTGGATCTAGATTTTTCGTTTGTTCATTCACTTTGTATTTTGCTAAATAAATCATTAACATTTCTATTTTTGAAGCGTTCTTACTTTACATCATTTTTTCTACACCTTTCTAAAATTATTTTTATGTGATAGTGTCTTTTATTTGCTCATTAATAATCTGATATATCTTTTGGTATTTTGTGTATAGTTGTTTATTTGTTGTTGGGGTAAATTGTAGGATATTGATTTCAGAGTGGTTTCCTGATCCTTTGATTGTAGGAATGAGTGGTATATATGTGCTAATAAATTAGGACAAAACGTAGGAAATGTAGGAAAAAGCTGAACATCTCAGCAGTAATAACATGCTGATTGTGATGTCATGAAGATGACTTGAATTTTCACCAATCAGAGATCAGCATGTTTCAGGTCACCCAGATAGAACAGTCCATGAAACATGAGTCACGGCCACTGTGAAGTCATAATGCTGATTAGAATTTCCACCAGTCAGAAAACAGAACCGCCCAGAAGAACCACCCAGGAGGTATGAGTCATCGCCACTGTGAGGTCATAATGCTCACCAATCACAGAGCAGCCACACCCAAATTTTCCACCAATCAGAGAGCAGCCACACCCAGATTTCCCACCAATCAGAGATCAGCAGTGGGTATAAATAGCCCGGCTTAGCCTTGCACTGGTTGGGTCTCTCTTTTTCTCTCTCTCTTGGTATCTCCCGGTATCTCTCCCTCCCCTCTCTCTTCTCTCTCTCTTTGACCCAACGGCCCTCTTAAGGGCTACCCCAAATGTGTAAAAGATAGAACCAATATTTGTGTTGTTTGTCCGTTTTATGAGTCTGTGATTAACCCCTTCCCACTCTTTGCCATATAGATATATTATATACATAGTATGTGCAGGTGGGCCTTAAAGAGAATTTCCAGGACAAACCTATTGATGGCCTATCCCCTGGTTAGCTCATTAATATCAGATTTGTGGGGTCCGGCACGTGGCACCTCCACTACTCAGTTGTTTGAAACTCTGTCAGAGGTCAGATGTAAACATTGTTGAGGAGCTGAACATCACAGCTCTGGTCACTGTGTAGTGGCTGCTACCTGGTGCTGCAGATCAGCTCCTATTACATGAATATTAGCTGACTTGCAGGACCCACAGTACAGTGAATGGAGCAGTGATGTTCAGATCTTCAAACTATTTACATCTGAGCATTGCAAACAACTGATGGGTAGAGCCAGTGCCGCGTGTCCGAGCCCACCAATCTGATATTGATAACCCATCCCTAGGATGGCAGCTCAGTAGATACCATACCAGGATGGGGGACATTATGCCAGAATGGGTACATTATACCAGAATGGGGACATTATATCAGAATTAGGTCATTATGCCAGAATGTGAGACACTGTAACAGAATGGAGTGCATTGTACCAGGATGGGGGACATTAAACCAGGGCGAGGGACATTAAACCAGTATGATGGTCATTAAACCAGGATGGGGGCATTATACCAGGATGGGGACATTATACCAGAATGGGGACACAATACTAGTATGGGGACACTTTACCAAGATGAAGGACTCTATATCAGAATGGGGACAATATATCACAATGAGGACAATATACCAGGAAGGGGGACATAAAATCAGAATGGGGACATTATATCAGAATGGGGACAATATACCAGGAAGGGGGACATTAAATCAGAATGGGGACATTATATCAGAATGGGGAAATTATACCAGAATTGGGGACATTATACCAGAATAAGGGACACTATACCAGAATGGGGTACACCATACCCGGATGGGTGACACTATATCAGAATGGGGACATTATATCACAATGATGATGTTATACCAGGATGCGGGACATTATATCACAATGATGATATTATACCCGTATGGGGGATATTATAGCAGCATGGGGGTCATTATGCCAGAACTGGAGATACTATACCAGGATGTGGGGCATTATACCAGCTTTGGGGACATTATAGCAGAATTGGGAGCATTACACCAGCATGGGGGATATTATACCAGGTTAGAGACATTATACCAAAATGGGGACATTATATCAGAATGGGGACACTATACCAGGTTGGGGACATTAAACCAGAATGAAAGAAAGGATGCCAGAATGGGGACATTACCAGACAGGGGCACAGGTGGGGGAAAATGTTATAGCATAAGGCCCAGCATGTGGGAGATTATTACAAGAAGGAGCCAGGATGGGGGACATTACTACATAGGGAGAGAACACATATATCTTTATAGGATCCACAATGCTACAAGGGCCAATACATCTGACCAACATGCAGGTGGGGGCCTATCAGACTCTAGTTACTCCACTGGGTGGGACCAGATCATTTCCAGGACACCTTGTTCTTTACATTGAAGATAATTCTTAATGACATTGGCTGTACGTTTGGGGTTGTTGTTCTGCTGAAGAAAACATTTGGATCCAATCAGACACCTCCCTGATGATATTGCATGATGGATAAGTATCTGCCTCTATATCTCAGCATTGAGGGAACCAATAATTCTGACCCAATTCCCACTTCCATTTGCTGAAATGCAGCCCCAAACTTACAGGACCCTCCACCGTGCTTATGCATCACTATTGCCCACAGACACTCATTATTGTACTGCTCTCCAGTCCTTCAGTGAACAAAATCTCTTCTGTAATAACAACATATTTCTTATTTTGACTCAACCGTCCAGAGCACATCCTGCCAATTTTCTACACCCTGGTTCCTCTGTTTTAATGCATAGTTGAGTCACTTGGCCTTGTTTTGATGTGGAAGATATGGCTTTTTCGCCACAATTCTGCTATGAAGAGAACTTCTGGCCAGTCTTCTCTGAACAGTAGATGAGTGAAGCTGAGTCCCACTGGTTGCTGCCAGTTCTGAGCTGATGGCACTGCTGGACATCTTCTGCTTTTGAAGGAAAGCAACCATAACGTGTCATACATCAGCTGCACTAAGTTTCCTTGGCCGACCACTGCATCTACTGACCTCAACGTTGCACATTTTCTTGTGCTTCTTCATAAGTGCTTGAATGACACATCTTGAACCCTCAATCTGCTTTGAAATTTGTGCCTTAGAGACCTTGCTGATGTAGTATAACTTCCTTGTGTATTCTTGCTCAGTCTTGCCATGGTGTATGACCAGACACCTGACTGTATTATTACAAAATCCCTGACTTTGCGCAGGTGTACCTAGAAGAATTGATGCTGTTTTAAAGTCAAAAGTTGGTCACACCAAATATTGATTGGATCTAGATTTTTCGTTTGTTCATTCACTTTGTATTTTGTTAATTGATTAAATAAATCATTAACATTTCTATTTTTGAAGCGTTCTTACTTTACAGCATTTTTTCTACACCTTTCTAAAAATTATTTTTATGTGATAGTGTCTTTTATTTGCTCATTAATAATCTGATATATCTTTTGGTATTTTGTGTATAGTTGTTTATTTGCTGTTGGGGTAAATTGTAGGATATTGATTTCAGAGTGGTTTCCTGATCCTCTGATTGTAGGAATGAGTGGTATATATGTGCTAATAAATTAGGACAAAACGTAGGAAATGTAGGAAAAAGCTGAACATCTCAGCAGTAATAACATGCTGATTGTGATGTCATGAAGATGACTTGAATTTCCACCAATCAAAGATCAGCATGTTTCAGGTCACCCAGATAGAACAGTCCATGAAACATGAGTCACGGCCACTGTGAGGTCATAATGCTGATTAGAATTTCCACCAGTCAGAAAACAGAACCGCCCAGAAGAACCACCCAGGAGATATGAGTCATCGCCACTGTGAGGTCATAATGCTGACCAATCACAGAGCAGCCACACCCAGATTTTCCACCAATCAGAGAGCAGCCACACCCAGATTTTTCTCCAATCAGAGATCAGCAGTGGGTATAAATAGCCGCTGCCGCCTGCCCGGCTTAGTATTGCACTGGTTGGGTCTCTCTTTTTTTCTCTCTCTTGGTATCTCCTGGTATCTCTCCCTCCCCTCTCTCTTCTCTCTCTCTCTCTCTTTGATCCAGCGGCCCTCTTAAGGGCTACCCCAAATGTGTAAAAGATAGAACCAATATTTGTGTTGTTTGTCCGTTTTCTGAGCCTGTGATTAACCCCTTCCCACTCTTTGCCATATATATATATTATATACATAGTATGTGCAGGTGGGCCTTAAAGGGAATTTCCAGGACAAACATATTGATGGCCTATCCCCTGGTTAGCTCATTAATATCAGATTTGTGGGGGTCCGGTACGTGGCACCTCCACTACTCAGTTGTTTGAAACTCTGGCAGAGGTCAGATGTAAACATTGTTGTGGAGCTGAACATCACAGCTCTGGTCACTGTGTAGTGGCTGCTACCTGGTGCTGCAGATAAGCTCCTATTGCATGAATATTAGCTGACTTGCAGGACCCACAGTACAGTGAATGGAGCAGTGATGTTCAGATCTTCAAACTATTTACATCTGAGCGTTGCAAACAACTGATGGGTAGAGCCAGTGCCGCGTGTCGGGGCCCACCGATCTGATATTGATAACCCATCCCCAGGATGGCAGCTCAGTAGATACCATACCAGGATGGGGGACATTACGCCAGAATGGGTACATTATACCAGAATGGGGACATTATATCAGAATTAGGTCATTATGCCAGAATGTGAGACACTGTTACAGAATGAAGTGCATTGTGCCAGGATGGGGAACATTAAACCAGGGCGAGGGACATTAAACCAGTAAAATGGTCATTAAACCAGGATGGGGGGCATTATACCAGGATGAAGACATTATACCAGAATGGGGACACTATACTAGTATGGGGACATTTTACCAAGATGAAGGACACTATATCAGAATGGGGACAATATATCAGAATGGGGACAGTATACCAGGAAGGGGGACATTAAATCAGAATGGGGACATTATATCAGAATGGGGAAATTATACCAGAATTGGGGACATTATACCAGAAAAAGGGACACTATACCAGAATGGGGTACACCATACCCGGATGGGTGACACTGTATCAGAATGGGGACATTATATCACAATGATGATGTTATACCAGGATGGGGGACATTGTATCACAATGATGATATTATACCCGTATGGGGGATATTATAGCAGCATGGGGGTCATTATGCCAGAACTGGAGATACTATACCAGGATGTGGGGCATTATACCAGCTTTGGGGACATTATAGCAGAATTGGGAGCATTACACCAGCATGGGGGATTTTATACCAGGTTAGAGACATTATACCAAAATGGGGACATTATATCAGAATGGGGACACTATACCAGGTTGGTGACATTGAACCAGAATGAAGGAAATGATGCCAGAATGGGGACATTACCAGACAGGGGCACAGGTGGGGGAAAATGTTATAGCATAAGGCCCAGCATGTGGTAGATTATTACAAGAAGGAGCCAGGAAGGGGGACATTACTACATAGGGAGAGAAAACATATACCTTTATAGGATCCAGAACGCTACAAGGGACAATACGTCTGACCAACATGCCGTTTTGGGGCCTATCAGACTCTAGTTACTCCACTGGGTGGGACCAGATCATTTCCAGGACTCCTTGTTCTTTACATTGAAGATAATTCTTAATGACATTGGCTGTACGTTTGGGGTTGTTGTTCTGCTGAAGAAAACATTTGGATCCAATCAGACACCTCCCTGATGATATTGCATGATGGATAAGTATCTGCCTCTATTTCTCAGCATTGACGGAACCAATAATTCTGACCCAATTCCCACTTCCATTTGCTGAAATGCAGCCCCAAACTTACAGGACCCTCCACCGTGCTTATGCATCACTATTGCCCACAGACACTCATTATTATACTGCTCTCCAGCCCTTCAGTGAACAAAATCTCTTCTGTAATAACAACATTTTTCATATTTTGACTCAACCATCCAGAGCACATCCTGCCAATTTTCTACACCCTGGTTCCTCTGTTTTAATGCATAGTTGAGTCACTTGGCCTTGTTTTGATGTGGAAGATATGGCTTTTTCGCCTCAATTCTGCTATGAAGACCACTTCTGGTCAGTCTTCTCTGAACAGTAGATGAGTGAAGCTGAGTCCCACTGGTTGCTGCCAGTTCTGAGGTGATGGCACTGCTGGACATCTTCCGCTTTTGAAGGAAAGTAACCATAATGTGTCATACATCTGCTGCACTAAGTTTCCTTGGCCGACCACTGCATCTGTTTCACCACAGGCCTGGATGCCACAAATAATAAAGGCTGTGTCTGAGAGCAGGAGGGAGGTTCCCTGGTTATGGACAATTAGCATACAGCACCTCCTGTCCCAGGCCAGTAGCGGGAGCTGGCTGCCCTTATAAAAGCTGGAACTGGGGGCAGGGTTAGAGAGAACTGGACGACCTAGCTCAGGAGTGAGACTAGTCCCAGAGAAGGAAGGACAGTTCAGCTGTAGCTGAGGAGGTTGTGAGGCAGTGGAGAAGCCACGAGCCAGGGACGTACGGCGCGGAGAGCCTGTCCTGGCAGATAGAGAAATACCTACCGGACATTGGAGTCCAAGGCTGTAAAGACTCTAAGTCCAGCAGCAGAGAACCAATTCGCGAGGGATTTCATGTCCTTTGGCCTAAAAAGCCCAGATGCTCCACCACATCAGAAGGGACCAGCAAAGCCAAGAGAGGCCAGAGGTAAAAGGAGCCCAATTTGCAAGCCATACGGGTGAGAATACACGGCACGCTCAGGGACGTGGGCTATTTTACCACTAAATGGGGAACTAGTCAGAAAGAGCATAGAGAGTACGGTAGGCCTACACCCTCACCCTGACCAGAGGGGCTTCCCGAGTGTTCTCAGACATCCAGGCCCCCCTTCTAGCCGGTACTGCTGTTGGGTCATTACCACCTGTTGCAATAAAGACCCTGAACTGTTTAAGCGGATTCTGCATTCTGACTATCGCGGCCGGAACTATCACCCCCAACATCCACCTACACTGCCCTGGGGCTACACTTCTCCCGTGGGGAGTTATACCATTCCTGTGCTGCTCACCAACACCAGCCCCAGCGGTGTGTCCTGCAGCGGCGGTTATCCCTGACCGCAATCCACGGGTGGCGTAGTCGGACTTTCACATGTCTATATATAGAAAGAGACTGCCATCATTTCAGCTTGACACCCTGAGCACGGGACCGGGTTGCCACTACTACCCCCATCAGCACCGCGCAACCTAGAGACCTGGTCTTGAGTACCCCACGACCCAGGGGGCGAGTCAGCTTTTTGGCGTAGTCGGCAGGGTTGTGACCAACCCGCCACAAACGAGTAATGCGTGTCTGAAAAGACTTTATACTTACCTGAGCGGAGTGTCCCGCCATTCGGGGCTGTTTCCCGCCAAAAGGCGCCATCTTCGGGACGCCGCGCGGGAAGAAGAGGGGCGTGGACACCAAAACCGCGGGAGACCTGAAGCCCCGCCCTTCGTCCGGACGCTGTGCAAGGTCCTGGAAGGAGAGAGAGCGACGTTGACGTCACCAGGACGCGACGCAAGGTCCTCACCCAGAGCAGCGCTAGCGGAACCGCGGCCTACGGAAGAGGATCAACGGAAGGTAGGCCACGGTTAACTAGGGGGGAGGAAGATGTCGGACGCGGAGGGACCCTCTACCACCAGCGTAGCCGCTGCAGCTGTGATGCTGTTTTCCATGCCCTATATCCCTGGAGCGGCCTGGCTGCCCCAGTATGCCGACAAGTCACATACCTTAAGCGACTTTAAGGAAAGGCTGTATAGCTTGTTTAAAGTCTATCCTCTAACAGAAGAACAGAAAATCAGCATACTGACAGGGCAGTTAACTGGTGCCTCCCAGAGGGAGGTAAAATCATGGCCAGCTGAGGAGAGAAGGACTGTAAAGGACATTTTGGCCCGGCTGCGGGGTACCTTTGACACCCGCACCTCCACTGAAATTAAAATGCGGTTCTACGGATGTAAGCAGCGGACACAGGACAGCATCAGAGACTATGCCCTAAATTTACAGGAAGCCGTGGAAGCAATCAAACAAGCTGACCCTGGCAGCATGCAGGATACAGATAAACTATTGACTGACCAGTTCATAGAAGGTCTGCTGTCTAGCGCCCATAGAATCCAGCTGCGCCTCATGGCCCTACAGAACCCCGATTTGACTTTTGCACAGTTTAAAGAAAGGGCCATCCACGTGCTCCGAGAACCCACACCAGGTGGCGCTGTAGCTTCCCGGCGTCTTGCCATTACATACCACCAGGAGGAGGCGCCCTACCCTGCAGACCTTGTCGGGGCTGATGCGCAGGCCCTAAACCCATCCCCGTCTGCAAACCTGCACCATCAGGTCCAAGAACTAACAGTGTTGCTGCATTGACCAGGACCGTACAGTCGTTACAGATGGACCCGTCAGGACCAATCAAGCTGGCTTCCAGTCCGGAGGATGTCCCGTGGTGTCGACGGAGGAGGATCCCGTCGTTCAGAGGGAGGCCCACAGACCGCTATGCTGAGGATTGACAGCCGATTTGCCACCATTGCGAACAGCCAGGACACATAGCCAGGTACTGTACTTTAAACTGGTCCGACCTGGGGCAGAGGGCCAACCCCCAGGCATAAGGTCACCAGGCCCGTCTAATTGGCGTGATAAGTACGTGGGGGGTGCCCGGTTTTACCCGTAGTGCTGGACGGTATCTCCATGAGTGGACTGCTGGACACCGGGTCTCAAGTGACTACCATCCCCTATGTACTTTTCAAGCGGTACTGGAGTGACACTGATATAACCCGTTATCCAGACGATGACTTGAGTATCATCGCCAGCAATGGTCAACCCGTGCCGCAGGTGGGGTTCAGAGAGATGACCATCAAGATTGGTATGGTTGAACTACCGGCACAGGGAGTGATTATTGAGGACATTGACCGTCGAGAAAGTCACCCTAAAATAACCTTGGGAACTAACGTGATTGAAAATTGTCTTTCAGAAGTAATTGTAATTTTGCAGCAGGTGGCGATGAATGCGAGCTCCAGCCAACAGAGGGTCCTCCAGAAAGAGATAAGAGCCCTGATGAGACGGCAACAGGTAGAACTGTCTGGTGGTGAGATCGGTAGCGTGAGGATGAGTGACCCGTTACCCATTTCCATGCCTACCAAAAGTGAAATGATGATCTGGTGTCGGACTGCAATCGGGTTGAGAGGTAGAGACTACCAAGCCATGGTAGAACCCGTGTACTCAGACAGCAAACCCACCATTTTGACAGCCCGGGGGGTGGTTGATCTCCGCCATGGAAGGGTGCCCGTCCGGATCTTAAACATTGGGGAAAGGGAAGTACACTTGCCCTGGTACGCTACACTAGCCAAATTGTTTACTGTTGAACACAATGCTGTCAGGGCCGTGGAACCCTTGCCTCCATCTCCCCAGGCAGAGGATAATGGCTCCCAAAAACACAAGGAGAACTGGTGCCAGAAACTCCATGTGGGTGCTGACTCCACTCCCTTGCACCAAAAACAAGGAGTCTACCGGGTGGTTCAGGAGTACGAGAGAATCTTTAGTAAGCACCCGCTAGACTTCGGCAGAGTGAAAGGGGTAGAACACCTCATCCCCACGGGAGCCACCCACCAATAAAAGAGAGATACAGACCTGTACCCCCCGCACACTATCAGAATGCAAAAGGCATGCTGAGAGAAATGAAAGAAGCCGGGGTCATTAGAGACAGCTGTAGCCCCTGGACAGCCCCCTTGGTCCTGGTAAAAAAGAAAGACAGTACCATGAGAATGTGCGTGGACTATAGAAAAGTCAATCGTATCACCCATAAAGACGCATACCCATTGCCTAGAATAGAGGAGTCTTTGGCCGCACTAAAATCAGCTAATTTATTCTCTACTTTGGACCTTACTAGCGGGTACTGGCAGGTTCCTGTGGCAGAGGCTGACAAGGAGAAGACCGCCTTCACCACCCCGATGGGATTAAGTGAATTCAACTGTATACCATTCGGGCTCTTCAACATACCCGGGACCTTCCAGAGGCTGATGGAATGCTGTCTGGGCACCGAAACTTTGAGACGGTCCTACTTTACCTGGACGACGTGATTGTATATTCAAAGACCTACGAGGACCATCTGAAATACCTGGCAGAGGTGTTCGAAGCCCTGGCAGGCTTTGGCCTGAAGGTAAAGCCCTCAAAGTGTCACCTGTTGAAACCGAAGGTACAGTACCTAGGACACGTGGTGAGTGCAGAGGGAGTAGCCCCCGACCCCGACAAGGTTACAGTAATCAAGAGCTGGCCAAGCCCCTCTAACATCAAAGAAGTGAGGCAATTCCTCGGGTTGGTAGGCTACTACCGAAGGTTCATGCCTGGGTTCACTAAGATGGCAGCTCCAATGCAGGACCTCCTGATAGGTCAGTCTAAATCCAGAAGTCACAAGCCACCCTTCAAGTGGGACAGGTTGGAAGAGGATTCTTTCCGCCAACTGAAGATGGCCCTCACGGGAGATGAAATTCTGGCCTACCCTGATTATGGCCAGCCTTTTATCCTCCACACCGACTCCAGTAATGTGGGGCTAGGAGCCGTACTGTCCCAAAATCAACAGGGCAGGGAACGAGTGATAGCGTATGCCAGCCGGAAGCTGAGGCCCCCCGAAAGAAACCCGGAGAATTACAGCTCCTTCAAGCTAGAGTTCTTGGCAGTGGTGTGGGCCGTAACAGAACGGTTTAAACATTACCTGGCCTCTGCAAAGTTCACGGTGTACACGGACAACAACCCGTTGACACATCTGGACAATGCTAGACTTGGTCCCCTAGATCAGCGGTGGATGGCCCGGCTATCAAATTATGATTTCACAATCAAATACCGGGCAGGCAGAACCAACGCCAATGTAGACACCCTATCAAGAATGCCCCACCTACCCAAAGGAGAAGAAGACTCGGAAGAGCTGGAGGAAGTAGAGCTCCCTGCGTTCCACCGGTATGGGGCCACTCAGTATTCTCACCGGGTAAGAGACAAAGACCTAACCACCGTCATGTTCAACCCCTTACCCCACCACGGCTGGGCTGAAACGCAAGATAGTGACCCTGCAACTCGCCTGGTGAAAGACATGTTAACCCAGGCAGACGCTAGCCCTGGCCCGGACGCTCCAGAGGAAGCCAAGCTGTTATGGAAGGAGAAAAGCAGGCTATTCCTCTACGAAGGTAAGCTATGCAGAAGGCTTGTCATTCACCGGATGCACGAGCTGACCTGGCAGGTAGTGGTCCCAAGACGAGATGCAGCAATGGTCCTGGAGGCCTACCATGACAGAGCGGGACACTTCGGGTGGAAGAAACTGGAGTTCCTACTGAGAGAGTGGTTCTTCTGAAGAGGGGCCATAGAGAAGTGGTGCAGGGACTGCGGCCCATGTAACCTCAGAAGGAAGGACCATACCAGCCAGAAGACACCCTTGAGGCCCATCATAACCAGGCAGCCTCTTGAGCTGGTAGCTCTGGACCATGTAAAATTGGCTCCAAGCCGGTCGGGCTACGTCTATGCCCTGACAATAGTGGATCACTATTCCCGGCTCCTGGTGGTGGTTCCTGTTAAAGACTTGACAGCCCAAACAGTGGCCAGAGCCTTCCAGCAACACTTCTGCCGTCCACACGGGTATCCGGAACAGGTCTTGACAGATCAAGGTTCAGCGTTCGAGGCGGAAATCTTCCAGGAGTTCTGCAACCTCTACGGCTGTAAGAAGATTCAGACAACGCCTTACCACCCGCAAACCAACGGGTTGTGTGAGAAAATGAATAATATCGTCATTGATCTCCTCAAGATGTTGCCCCTGGAAGAACGCAGCCTGTGGCCGGAGAAGCTGCTAGACCTGATCGACTTATACAACCATATCCCGGTGAATGCTACAAATTGCACCCCGGCTTACCTGATGCGAGCAAGACCAGGTAAGCTGCTGGTAGACCTGGAGATGGGAGTCCTGACACCCGAGGACACCTCCCCAGACGCGGACTGGGATACGGAACGGCGGCTACAGTACAAGAAGGTACAGGAGAGTGTGGAGAGGAGTCTGGCTCAAGTGAGAGAAAAACAAGAGAGGCTCTTTAACCAACACACCCCTGCTGGTCCCCTGGAACCTGGCGAGCAGGTCCTGAAGCAGAAGAGAAGGCTTCACAAGCTAGATGACCAGTGGGAAAGAGACCCGTACACAGTACTGCAGTCCAACCACAACAACCCGAAGGTATGTGTAATTACCAAGGATGGAGGAGAAACCACTAGCACCGTCTCCAGAGACCACCTAAAAAGGTGCCCCGAGCAACTACAGAGTGCAGGAGAAGATCAAGATGACCTTGAACCCGCAGAGGACAAGGAAGAAATGATCAGCACAGTTCTTGGAGAGTTTCCCCGGTCCTGGACTCGGATAAACGACGCAATAGTGGTACCCGTCCTACACTTCCTTCAACCAACCCAGGAGGAACCTACAGGAGAGCAGGAAGAATCAGAGGAACAAGCAGCCCTGGAGGCAGAAGAACCCATGCCAGCAGCCCAGGAGAGTCAACCCTCTGCTGACAGTGAGCCTGCCATGCCTGCGGTAAGCCAAAGGACCCGCAGACAGCTGCCTGAACTGCCTGTAAACCCAGCTAGTAGCTGTACCCTAAATGATAGTGGGGAAAGCCAAGTTAGACCACCACCAGACAGTGGGTTACGCAGGTCAACCGGGAGCACTAGGGGGCAGATACCTGCTCGCTGGAAAATATAGGGTGTGTAAAGAACTGTAAATAACCCTTGTAAATAATTGTCAAATGTTCAAACAGCTAATTGCATGACCAGTAATTATGTCTTTTCAGTTTCTTTCAGTTGACTATATGGACTAACAGGTTATGAACTTTGAGTAACCGGGACTTTCTTGTAAATAATTGCACAAAGTGCCTCCTTTTGAAGCTTAACCAAAGGAATGAATAAAGACTGTCAAGGACTCGGGGCAAGGACAGACCCCTACCTGGTTAAGGCTCCCCTTGTGTTGGTGAAATGGACACCCGGTCACAGATCATACTGTGACCCTCTCCTTTTGTTGGTGATATGTACACGCGGTCACAGACCACACTGTGACCTAAAGAACTCAATTGTGTTTTGTTTGTTGCCATGTATTAATGTTGTGTTTATGGTCGTGCATATGTTACCCGGTTGTTTTTGGCCAAAAAGGCTTAGTCCCGGAGTACTAAACTTTTACGAGGGGGGAATGTGTCACCCCAGGCCTGGATGCCTCAAATAATAAAGGCTGTGTCTGAGAGCAGGAGGGAGGTTCCCTGGTTAGGGACAATTAGCATACAGCACCTCCTGTCCCAGGCCAGTAGGGGGAGCTGGCTGCCCCTATAAAAGTTGGAACTGGGGGCAGGGTTAGAGAGAACTGGACAACCTAGCTCAGGAGTGAGACTAGTCCCAGAGAAGGAGGGACAGTTCAGCTGTAGCTGAGGAGGTCGTGAGGCAGTGGAGAAGCCACGAGCCAGGGACATACAGCACGGAGAGCCAGTCCTGGCAGATAGAGAACTACCTACCGGACATTGGGGTCCGAGGCTGTAAAGACTCTAAGTCCAGCAGCAGAGAACCAATCTGTGAGGGATTTCATGTCCTTTGGCCTAAAAAGCCCGGAGGCTCCGCCACAACAGAAGGGACCAGCAAAGCCAAGAGAGGCCAGAGGTAAAAGGAGCCCAAGTTGCAAGCCATACGGGTGAGAATACACAGCACGCTCAGGGACATGGGCTATTTTACCACTAAAGGGGGAACTAGTCAGAAAGAGCATAGAGAGTACGGTAGGCCTACACCCTCACCCTGACCAGAGGGGCTTCCCGAGTGTTCTCAGACATCCAAGCCCCCCTTCTAGACGGTACTGCTGTTGGGTCACTACCACCTGTTACAATAAAGACCCTGAACTGTTTAAGCGGATTCTGCATTCTAACTATCGCGGCCGGAACTATCACCCCCAACATCCACCTACACTGCCCTGGGGCTACACTTCTCCCGTGGGGAGTTATACCATTCCTGTGCTGCTCACCAACACCAGCCCCAGCGGTCCACGGGTGGCGTAGTCGGACTTTCACATGTCTATATATAGAAAGAGACTGCCATCATTTCAGCTTGACACCCTGAGCACGGGACCGGGTTGCCACTACTACCCCCATCAGCACAGCGCAACCTAGAGTACCCCACGGCCCAGGGGGCGAGTCACATCTACTGACCTCAACGTTGCACATTTTCTTGTGCTTCTTCATAAGTGCTTGAATGACACATCTTGAACCCTCAATCTGCTTTGAAATTTGTGCCTTAGAGACCTTGCTGATGTAGTATAACTTCCTTGTGTATTCTTGCTCAGTCTTGCCATGGTGTATGACCAGACACCTGACTGTATTATTACAAAATCCCTGACTTTGCGCAGGTGTACCTAGAAGAATTGATGCTGTTTTAAAGTCAAAAGTTGGTCACACCAAATATTAATTGGATCTAGATTTTTTGTTTGTTCATTCACTTGTATTTTGTTAATTGATTAAATAAATCATTAACATTTCTATTTTTGAAGCGTTTACGTTACAGCATTTTTTCTACACCTTTCTAAAAATTATTTTTATGTGATAGTGTCTTTTATTTGCTCATTAATAATCTGATATATCTTTTGGTATTTTGTGTATAGTTGTTTTTTTGCTGTTGGGGTAAATTGTAGGATATTGATTTCAGAGTGTTTTCCTGATCCTTTGATTGTAGGAATGAGTGGTATATATGTGTTAATAAATTAGGACAAAACGTAGGAAATTTAGGAAAAAACTGAACATCTCAGCACTCAGCAGTAATAACATGCTGATTGTGATGTCATGAAGATGACTTGAATTTCCACCAATCAGAGATCAGCATGCTTCAGGTCACCCAGATAGAACAGTCCATGAAACATGAGTCCCGGCCACTGTGAGGTCATAATGCTGATTAGAATTTCCACCAATCAGAAAACAGAACCGCCCAGAAGAACCACCCAGGAGGTATGAGTCATCGCCACTGTGAGGTCATAATGCTGACCAATCACAGAGAAGCCATACCCAGATTTTCCACCAATCAGAGAGCAGCCACACCCAGATTTTCCACCAATCAGAGATAAGCAGTGGGTTTAAATAGCAGCCACACCCAGATTTTCCACCAATAAGAGATCAGCAGTGGGTATAAATAGCCGCTGCCGCCTGCCCGGCTTAGACTTGCACTGGTTGGGTCTCTCTCTTGGTATCTCCCGGTATCTCTCCCTCCCCTCTCTCTTCTCTCTCTCTCTCTTTGACCCAACGGCCCTCTTAAGGGCTACCCCAAATGTGTAAAAGATAGAACCAATATTTGTGTTGTTTGTCCGTTTTATGAGCCTGTGATTAACCCCTTCCCACTCTTTGTCATATATATATATTATATACATAGAATGTGCAGGTGGGCCTTAAAGAGATTTTCCAGGACAAACATATTGATGGCCTATCCCTTGGTTAGGTCATTAATATATCAGATTTGTGGGGGTCCAGCACACGGCAACTCCACCAATCAGCTGCTTGCAGCTTTGGCAGAGGTCAGATGGAAACAGTGTGGAGGAGCTGAACATCACTGATCTGTTCACTGTGTAGTGGCCGCTCCCTGGTGCTGCAGATCAGCTCCTATTACATGAATATTAGCTGATCTGCAGGACCCGCAGTACAGTGAATGGAGCAGTGATGTTCAATCTTCACACTATTTACACTTGAGCGCTGCAATCAGCTGAAGGTTAGAGCTGGTGCCGCGTGTCGGAGCCCCACCGATCTGATATTGATAACCCATCCCCAGGATAAATCATCATTATTATACTACTGGAAACTCCATTAATGGATTGTCTGGGATTAATAACACGAGCCCCTTCTTTAAGAAAAAACAGTCCCTAACTGGTCACAGGATAAATGTGGGATTTCAGGTCACCCATTTACTGCAATGTAGCTGGCAATGCCACCCAGCGGATCTAAGCAAGTCCCGGGGCCACAACAATATACAGTCAGTGCCCGAGTATAGGATGGAAGATTAAAAAAAATCTTCAAAAATGTATTTTGTATGAGGCATACATCAAAAATACATGCAATGCTTTTCCTGACAACACTGAGTTTTATAATGTGGAAAAAAACGTTTAAAAAAAACACTGTGTGAACACACCCCTAGCTGCATTATGACTATGTATATACATACAGGTGCATCTCACTAAATTAGAATATCATCAAAAAGTTAATTTATTTCAGTTCTTCAATACAAAAATTGAAACTCATATATTATATAGAGTCATTACAGACAGAGTGATCTATTTCAAGTGTTTATTTCTGTTAATGTTGATGATTATGGCTTACAGCCAATGAAAACACAAAAGTCATTATCTCAGTAAATTAAAATAATAAACAAAAAACACATGCAAAGGCTTCCTAAGCATTTAAAAAGGTTCCTTAGTCTGTTTCAGTAGGCTCCACAATCATGGGTAAGACTACTGACTTGACAGATGTCCAGAAGGCAGTCATGAACACACTCCACAAGGTCCCAGACTCCCAATTTTCATTTGGAAATCAAGGTCTCAGAGTCTGGAGGAAGAGTGGAGAGGCCACAATCCAAGCTACTTGAGGTCTAGTGTGAAGTTTCCATAATCAGTGATGGTTTGGGGAGCCATGTCATCTGCTGGTGTAGGTCCACTGTGTTGTATCAAGACCAAAGTCAGTGCAGCCGTCTACCAGGAAATTTTAGAGCACTTCATGCTCCCTCTGCCGACAAGCTTTTTGGAAATTTCATTCTACAGCAGGACTTGGCACCTGTCCACACTGCCAAAAGTACCAATACCTGGTTTACAAACAATAGTATCACTGTGCTTGATTGGCCATCAAACTCGCCTGACCTTAACCCCATAGAGAATCTATGGAGTATTGTCAAGAGGAAGATGAGAGACACTGGACCCAACAATGCAGACGAGCTGAAGGCTGCTATCAAAGCCACCTGGGCTTCCATAACACCTCAGCAGTGCCACAGGCTGATCGCCTCCATGCCACGCTGCATTGATGCAGTAATTGATGCAAAAGGAGCCCTGACAAAGTATTGAGGGCATTTACTGAACATACATTTCAGTAGGCCAACATTTCGGATTTTAAAAACATTTTTCAAGCTGTTGTTATAAAGTATTCTATTTTACTGAGATAATGGCTTTTGTGTTTTCATTGGCTGTAAGCCATAATCATCAACATTACCAGAAATAAATACTTGAAATAGATCACTCTGTCTGTAATGACTCTATATATGAGCTTCACTTTTTGTATTGAAGAACTAAAATAAATTACCGTATTTTTCAGACTATAAGACGCACCCCAAATTTTGGGGTGGAAAATAGGAAATTTTTTTTTTATAAGATGGGGTCCGTCTTATAGTCTGATTAGGTATCTTACCTGGGGGTGGTGGAGCAGGGTCCTTCAGAAAACCGGCCCGGCGGAAGTGGAGGAATGCTGTGGACCCTGGATACATGAAGCCAGTGCTCCAGCAGCTGTGAGTTGCGGTGATGGTGGAGCAGGATCGTAGGTGTGGTGCCCCTGCGGGTTCAGTCGCCACAGAGGTACTGCATCTCACCCAGAGGTGTGGTATCTCACTCTCAGGTAAGGATAGAGTGCTGCCCGGGACCCTAACACCTGCATCCAACACTACACTACTCCAGACCAGCAGGAGAGGCAAGATGCGCTGCTCCTCTGCTGAGCCCTGTCCCTGACTGAACCAAAGTAGGGAGGACCATATAGTAGGTGTGGGTGGAGGAAGAAGTTCAGGGGAGCTCAGTAAGAGGTGATATAAAAGAGAGGGTGGAACATTCTAGTGAGTTCAGTTCCAGTCAGAGGAGAAGTGAGAGGAAGAGAGTTGGGAGCAGGAGCTCTGCAGGAGCTCTGCTCAGGCGGAGTGGGCCTAGTGAGGAGGCCCAGGAGAAGGAGAGGAGGAAGGAACGGGAGCAGAGAGAAGGCTCCAGGAGTGAAGAAAGGATCCCAGGGGTACCGGCAGTGCTCGAGGTCATCTGTACGCCCTAGTCTACCAGGCGGTGGAGGGATCGGGTCGCAGAGAGGACCGGCCCCTAACTAGTGAGAATTACAATATTCAGCTGGGTAACCGGAGGGTGTAGCATTTCAAGTGCTGCAGCCCAAAGAGAGAAGGTGGCCATAGAGGGCCCAGGGAACAGAGAACACGTCGCCCGACAAGGCCAGCGGCCACTGGATTGGGACATTGGCTGTGAGGTGCAGGGAGACGGCCAGAAGGAACACACAGAATGGGGTCCCGTTATGTACTCCGGAGGTACCTGAGGGTTGGCTGAGCCCCTGCCCGGTGAACGCAGCACGACGTGGGAAGTTATGATCTGCAGTTGTAACGAGGAGCAAAGTAAGAACTGTGAGTAAATCCGGAAGACTGCACCCCACTGTCTCTGGTAATTATTACTGCTGCGCCATTGACTCGCCCCCTGGGCCGTGGGGCACGCGGATCCGGGCAATAGGGAATGATGGGGGTAGTAGTGGCAACCCGGTTCCATGGCTCAGGGTGGTCAGGCCAGTGGTAGTCCGTTATGTGCTATTGATTATGTCCGACTACGCCACCCGTGGATTTGCGGTCATTAGGAACCGCCGCTGCAGGGCAGACCGCTGGGGCTGATGATATATGTAGCTGGGATGGTGTGACTCCCCACGGGAAGAGTGCGGCCCCAGGGCAGTGTGGTGGATGGTGGGAGTGATGGTAGTGAGAGTCCCGGTGCCGATAGTGCTGGAGGAGCAAGGAGCACACAGACAACAAGTTGCAGTCCAGCGTCTTTACTAAAACAGGTAAACTGACCCATAAACAGTCCCGGCTAGGAGGGGACCTGGATGTCTGAGAGCAACGGGGAAATTGGCCCTGGTCAGGGTGAGGGTGTAGGCCTACCGTGCTTTCTGCGCTCCTTCTGGCTATCTCCTCGTTATAGGGTAACAGCCCACGTTTCCGAGCTTTCCGTGTATTCTCGCCTGTATGGCCTGCGACGTGGGTTCCTTTCTGCTCCCAGCCTTGTACGGCTCTGCTGGTCCCTTCTGTTGTGGCAGGGCCTCCAGGCTTCTTAGGCCAAGGAATATACAGTCCCCTGCGAACTGGTTATCTGCTGGAGGATGTAGAATCCTCCCAGCCTCAGACACCAAAGTCTGGTAAAGTAAGTCTTTTATCTGCCAAGACAGGCTCACTTCGCCTCTTGTCTCTGGCTTGTGGCTCTCCTCCTGCCACACTTCCTCTTAGGTGCAATACAACTTTCTGTCCCTGCTCTGCTCTGGGACAAGTCTCAGTCCTGAGACAGGCCTTCAAGTTCTCTCTAACCCTGCCCCCAGTACCAGCTTTTATAGGGGCAGCCAGCTCCCCCTACTGGCCTGAGACAGGAGGCATTGCATGCTAATGTTCCCCTGACTAGAGAACCTCCCCCTTGCTCTCAGACACAGCTTTAATACATTTTGTGGCCAGGGTGACACATTCCCCCCTAGTGAAATTTAGTACTCCGGGACTAAACAGTAAACAAAGACAATATGCATAACCATAAAACATTAATAGACAGACGACGCACAAATTGAGTTCTTAAGGTCACAGTGTGGCCTGTGACCGGGTGTCCATATCACCAGCACAACGGGGAGCCTTAACCAGGTGGGGGTCTGTCCTACCCCAAGTCCTTCACAGTCTTAGTTCATTCCTGGGGTAGGCTCCGAATGCAGTCCATACAAGGTCCTGATTATCAAAAGTCCATAACCTGTGAGTCCTTACGGTAACTGCAAGAAACTGAAACACAGAATTAGCAAACAAGCATGTAACTTGGCAAACATTTCAACATTTGGCAACAGGGTTATTTACAATCTTAGCGCGCTCTATATTCTCCAGCGAGCGGGTATCTGCCCCTTTGTGCTCCTGGTTGATCTACGTAGCCCACTGTCTGGTGGTGGACCAACCTGGCTTTCCCCACTAGCGTTAGGGGTACAGCTACCAGCTGGGTGTACAGGTAGGGCAGGCAGCTGTCTGCGGGTCCTTTGGCTTACCGCAGGCATGGCAGGCTCACTGTCAGCAGAGGGTTGACTCTCCTGGGCTGCTGATGCAGGCTCTTCTGCCTCTGGAACCGCTTGCTCCAGTTCACCTTCCGGCTCTGGTGCAGGTTGTTTCACAGTCGGTTGCAGGAAATGCAGGACAGGTACCACTATGGCATCATTTATGCGAGTCCAGGACTGAGGGAACTCTCCGAGAACGGTGCTGATCATTTCTTCCTTGTCCTCTGCGGGTTCAAGGTCACTCTGATCTTCTTCTGCACTACGAAGTTGCTCGGGGCACCTTTTGAGGTGGTCTCTGGAGACGACACTAGTGGTTTCTCCTCCGTCCTTGGTGATTACGCACACCTTTGGGTTGTCGTGGTCAGACTGCAGTACGGTGTAGGGTTCCCTTTCCCACTGGTCGTCCAACTTATGTAGCCTTCTTTTTCGCTTTAGGACCTGCTCACCAGGTTCTAGGGGACCAGCAGGGGCGTGTTGATTGAAGAGTTTTTCTTGCCTCTCTCTCACCTGGGCCAGGCTCTTCTCCACACTCTCCTGTACCTTCTTGTACTGCAGTTGCCTTTCCGTATCCCAGTCCGCATCCGGGGAGGTATCCTCTGGTATTAGGACTCCCATCTCCAGGTCTACGGGCAGCTTACCTGGTCAGGCTCGCATCAGGTAAGCCGGGGTGCAGTTTGTAGCATTCACCGGGATATTGTTGTATAGGTCTATTAGGTCCGGCAGTTTTTCTGGCCACAGGCTGCGTTCCTCCAGGGGCAACGTCTTCAGGAGATCAATGACTATATTGTTCATCTTCTCACACATCCCGTTGGTTTGGGGGTGGTAAGGCGTTGTCCAAATCTTCTTACAGCCATAGAGGTCGCAGAACTCCTGGAAGATTTCAGCCTCGAACGCTGGACCCTGGTCTGTCAGGACCTGCTCCGGATACCCGTGTGGACGGCAGAAGTATTGCTGGAAGGCTCTGGCCGCTATTTGGGCTGTCAAGTCCTTCACCGGGACCACCACTAGAAAACGGGAATAGTGGTCCACGATTGTCAGGGCATAGATGTATCCTGACCGGCTTGGAGCCAATTTGACGTGGTCCAGAGCTACCAGCTCAAGAGGCTGCGTGGTGACGATGGGCCTCAAGGGTGTCTTCTGGCTGGCACGGTCCTTCCTCCTTAGGTGACAAGGGCCACAGTCTCTGCACCATTTTTCTACAGCTCCTCTCATGCCGACCCAAAAGAATCTTCCTCTTAGCAGGAACTCCAGTTTCTTCCAACCGAAGTGCCCCGCTCTGTCATGGTAAGCCCCCAGGACCATAGCTGCATCCCGCCTTGGGACCACGACTTGCCAGGTCAGCTTGTGCGTCCGGTGGTTGACAATCCTTCTGCACAACTTGCCTTCGTAGAGGAACAGCTTGCTCTTCTCTTTCCATAGCTGCTTAGCTTCCTCTGGAGCATCCAGATCCATGCGGGCGTCTTCCTGGGTCAGCAGATCTTTCACCAGGCGGATGGCAGGGTCACTATCTTGGGTCTCAGCCCAGCTGTGGTGAGGTAGGGGATTGATTATCACGGTTGTTAGATCCTCCTCCTTCACGCGGTGGGAGTATTGAGCAGCTCCATACCGGTGAAACGCGGGGAGTTCTACCTCCTCCAGCTCTTCTGGGTCTTCGTCACCTTCAGGTAAGTGAGGCATTCTTGATAGGGCATCCGCGTTGGCATTGGTTTTGCCTGCCCGGTACTTGATCACGAAGTCATAGTTGGAGAGACGGGCCATCCACCGCTGTTCCAGGGCACCCAGTCTTGCATTGTCCAGGTGTGTCAACGGGTTGTTGTCCGTGTACACGGTGAACTTTGCGGAGGCCAGGTAATGCTTGAAGCGTTCCGTCACGGCCCACACCACCGCCAAGAATTCTAGCTTGAAGGAGCTGTAATTCTCTGGGTTCCTCTCGGTGGGCCTCAGCTTCCGGCTGGCGTATGCGATCACCCGTTCTCTGCCCTGTTGGTTTTGGGACAGTACGGCTCCCAGTCCTACATTACTGGCGTCTGTGTGGAGAATGAAAGGCTGGCCATAATCAGGGTAGGCCAGGATCTCGTCCCCTGTGAGGGCCATCTTTAGCTGGCGGAAGGACTCCTCTTCCGGTTTATCCCACTTGAAGGGCGGCTTTTGGCTCCTGGACTTAGACTGTCCGATCAGGAGGTCCTGCATAGGAGCTGCCATCTTAGTGAACCCGGGGATGAATCTTCGGTAGTAGCCTACCAACCCGAGAAACTGTCTCACCTCTTTGATGTTCGAGGGGCTTGGCCAGCTCTTGATTGCCGTGACCTTGTCAGGGTCGGGGGCCACTCCTTCCGCGCTTACCACGTGCCCTAGGTACTGGACCTTTGGTTTCAGCAGGTGACACTTCGATGGTTTCACCTTCAGGCCATAGCTTGCCAGGGCTTCGAACACCTCAGCCAGGTGTTTGAGATGGTCCTCGTAGGTCTTCGAATAGACGATCACGTCGTCCAGGTAAAGGAGGACCGTCTCGAAGTTTCGGTGCCCTAGACAGCATTCCATCAGCCGCTGGAAGGTCCCTGGTGCGTTGCAGAGCCCGAAGGGCATACAGTTGAACTCACTCAGTCCCATCGGGGTGGTGAAGGCGGTCTTCTCCTTGTCAGCCTCTGCCACAGGAACCTGCCAGTACCCGCTAGTAAGGTCCAAAGTAGAAAAGAAGTTAGCAGAATTTAGTGTGGCTAAAGACTCCTCTATTCTAGGCAGCGGATATGCGTCTTTGTGCGTGATACGGTTGATTTGTCTATAGTCCACGCACATTCTCATGGTGCCGTCTTTCTTTTTGACCAGAACCAAGGGGGCTGCCCAGGGGCTACAGCTGTCTCTAATAACCCCAGCTTCTTTCATCTCTCTTAGCATGCCCTTTGCGTTCTGATAATGTGCAGGGGGTACAGGTCTGTGCCTCTCTTTTATTGGTGGGTGGCTCCCGGTGGGGATGTGGTGTTCTATCCCCTTTACTCTGCCGAAGTCTAGTGGGTGCTTACTAAAGACTCTCTCATACTCCTGTACCACCCGGTAGACTCCTTGTTTTTGGTGCAGGGGAGTGGAGTCAGCACCCACATGGAGTTTCTGGCACCAGTCCTCCTTTTGTTTCTGGGAGCCATTACCCTCCGCCTGAGGAGATGGAGGCAAGGGTTCCATGGCCCTGATAGCTTTGTGTTCGACCACAAACAGCTTGGCGAGTGTAGCGTACCTGGGTAAGTGTACCTCCCTCTCCCCAATGTTGAGGATGCGGACGGGCACCCTCCCATGACGGACATCAACCACCCCCCGGGCTGTCAAAATGGTGGGCCTGCTGTCTGAGTACACGGGTTCTACCATGGCTTGGTAGTCTCTACCTCTCAACCCGATTGCAGTCCGACACCAGATCATCATTTCACTTTTGGGAGGCATGGAAATGGGGAATGGGTCACTCAGTCTTACGCTACCGATCTCACCACCAGACAGTTCTACCTGCTGCCGTCTCATCAGGGCTTTTATCTCCTTGTTGAGGACTCTCTGTTGGCTGAAACTAGCATTCACCGCCACCTGTTGTAAGATTACAATTACCTCTGAAAGACAATTTTCAATCACGTTAGTACCCACAGTTATTTTAGGGTGACTTTCACGACGGTCAATGTCCACAATAATCACTCCCTGTGCCGGCAGTTCAACTTTACCAATTTTAATGGTCATCTCCTTGAACCCCATCTGCGGCACGGGTAAGCCATTACTGGCGATGATGCTCAAGTTACTGTCTGGATACCGTGTGATATCAGCATCAGTCCAATACTGCTTAAAAAGTACATAAGGGATAGTGGTTACTTGTGACCCAGTATCCAGCAAGGCGCTCATGGGGATACCGTCCAGCACCACGGGTAAAACCGGGCGCCCCCCAACGTACTTATCACGCCAATTATAAGGGCCTGGTGATCTTATGCCTGGGGGTTGGCCCTCTGCCCCAGGTTGGACCAGTTTAAATTACAGTACCTGGAAATGTGTCTGGGCTGGTTGCATCGACGGCAAATGGGCTGTCCATCCTCTGCATAGCGGTCTGTGGGCCTCCCTCGGAACGACGGGATCCTCCTCTGTCGACGCCACGGGACATCCTCCGGACTTGAAGCCAGCTCGATGGGTCTTGACGGGTCCACTTGCAACGCCTGGACGGTCCTGGTCAACGCCGCGACGCTCCTGGTCAGCTCCTGGACTTGGTGGTGCAGGTCTTTCGACGGGGCTTGGTTCAGGGCCTGTGCATCAGCCCCCACGGGGTCCATAGAGGAGGGCGCCGCCTCCTGGTGGTAGGTGAGAGCAGGGCGCCGGGGGTTTATAGCGCCACTGGTTGCAGATTCACGGAGCACCCTTATGGCCCTGTCCTTAAATTGGGCAAAGGTCAGGTCAGGGTTCTGAAAGAACATGAGGCGCAGTTGGGCCCTGTGGGCGCTAGACAGCAGACCTTCTATGAATTGTTCTGTTAGCAGCTTATCCGTTACTGCACACTGCCAGGGTCAGTTTGTTGAATAGCCCTCAAGGTTTCCTGCAAATTTAGGGCATAGTCTCTGATGCTGTCCTGTGCCCGCTGCTTACATCCATAGAACCTCATTTTAATTTCAGCGGAGGTACGTGTGTCAAAGGTACCCCGCAGCCGGGCCAGAATACCCTTCACAGTCCTTTTCTCCTCAGTGGGCCATGATTTTACCTCCCTTTGGGCTGCGCCAGTTAACTGCCCTGTTAGTATGCTGACCTTCTGTTCCTCTGTTAGGGGGTAGACTTGGAACAAACTGTACAGCCTTTCCTTAAAGTCGGTTAGGGCATGGGGCTCCCCTGAGTACTTGGGCAGCCAGGCCGCTCCAGGGATGTAGGGCAGGGAAAAGGGCATCACCGCTGCTGCAGCTGCGTTGGTGGTAGTGGGCGCCTCTGTGTCCGACATCTTCCTCCCCCCTAGTCAAGCGTGGCCTACCTTCCGACGATCCTCTTCTGTAGGCCGCGGCTCCGCTGCTGCTGCTCTGGACGAGGACCTTGCGTCGCGTCCTGATGACGTCAGCGTCGCTCTCTCTCCCTTCCAGGACCTTGCGCAGCGTCGGTGCGTGGGGCGGAGCTTCAGGTCTCGCGCGCTTTCGGCGTCCACGCCCCTCTTCTTTCTGCTCGGCGTCCTGAAGATGGCGTCCGATGGCGGGAAGCAGCTGCGGATGGCGGGAAGACGGCGGGAAACGGTCCAAGATGGCGTCTGATGGCGGGAAACGACTCCGGACGGCGGGAAACAGTCCAAGATGGCGTCTGATGGCGGGAATCGGCTCCGGATGGCGGGAAACCTCTTTTCAGGTAAGTGCAAAGTCTCTTTCATGCACGCAATACCCGTTTGTGGCGGGTTGGTTGCAATCCTGCCGACTACGCCAATGCTGACTCGCCCCCTGGGCCGTGGGGCACGCGGATCCGGGCAATAGGGAACGATGGGGGTAGTAGTGGCAACCCGGTTCCGTGGCTCAGGGTGGTCAGGCCAGTGGTAGTCCGTTATGTGCTATTGGTTATGTCCGACTACACCACCCGTGGATTTGCGGTCATTAGGAACCGCCGCTGCAGGGCAGACCGCTGGGGCTGATGATATATGCAGCTGGGATGGTGTGACTCCCCACGGGAAGAGTGCTGCCCCAGGGCAGTGTGGTGGATGGTGGGAGTGATGGTAGTGAGAGTCCCGGTGCCGATAGTGCTGGAGGAGCAAGGAGCACACAGACAACAAGTTGCAGTCCAGGGTCTTTACTAAAACAGGTAAACTGACCCATAAACAGTCCCGGGTAGGAGGGGACCTGGATGTCTGAGAGCAACGGGGAAATTGGCCCTGGTCAGGGTGAGGGTGTAGGCCTACCGTGCTTTCTGCGCTCCTTCTGGCTATCTCCTCGTTATAGGGTAACAGCCCACGTTTCCGAGCTTTCCGTGTATTCTCGCCTGTATGGCCTGCGACGTGGGTTCCTTTCTGCTCCCAGCCTTGTACGGCTCTGCTGGTCCCTTCTGTTGTGGCAGGGCCTCCAGGCTTCTTAGGCCAAGGAATATACAGTCCCCTGCGAACTGGTTATCTGCTGGAGGATGTAGAATCCTCCCAGTCTCAGACACCAAAGTCTGGTAAAGTAAGTCTTTTATCTGCCAAGACAGGCTCACTTCGCCTCTTGTCTCTGGCTTGTGGCTCTCCTCCTGCCAAACTTCCTCTTAGGTGCAATACAACTTTCTGTCCCTGCTCTGCTCTGGGACAAGTCTCAGTCCTGAGACAGGCCTTCAAGTTCTCTCTAACCCTGCCCCCAGTACCAGCTTTTATAGGGGCAGCCAGCTCCCCCTACTGGCCTGAGACAGGAGGCATTGCATGCTAATGTTCCCCTGACTAGAGAACCTCCCCCTTGCTCTCAGACACAGCTTTAATACATTTTGTGGCCAGGGTGACACATTCCCCCCTAGTGAAATTTAGTACTCCGGGACTAAACAGTAAACAAAGACAATATGCATAACCATAAAACATTAATAGACAGACGACGCACAAATTGAGTTCTTAAGGTCACAGTGTGGCCTGTGACCGGGTGTCCATATCACCAGCACAACGGGGAGCCTTAACCAGGTGGGGGTCTGTCCTACCCCAAGTCCTTCACAGTCTTAGTTCATTCCTGGGGTAGGCTCCGAATGCAGTCCATACAAGGTCCTGATTATAAAAAGTCCATAACCTGTGAGTCCTTACGGTAACTGCAAGAAACTGAAACACAGAATTACCAAACAAGCATGTAACTTGGCAAACATTTCAACATTTGGCAACAGGGTTATTTACAATCTTAGCGCGCTCTATATTCTCCAGCGAGCGGGTATCTGCCCCTTTGAGCTCCTGGTTGATCTACGTAGCCCACTGTCTGGTGGTGGACCAACCTGGCTTTCCCCACTAGCGTTAGGGGTACAGCTACCAGCTGGGTGTACAGGTAGGGCAGGCAGCTGTCTGCGGGTCCTTTGGCTTACCGCAGGCATGGCAGGCTCACTGTCAGCAGAGGGTTGACTCTCCTGGGCTGCTGGTACAGGCTCTTCTGCCTCTGGAACCGCTTGCTCCTCTTCACCTTCCGGCTCTGGTGCAGGTTGTTTCGCAGTCGGTTGCAGGAAATGCAGGACAGGTACCACTATGGCATCATTTATGCGAGTCCAGGACTGAGGGAACTCTCCGAGAATGGTGCTGATCATTTCTTCCTTGTCCTCTGCGGGTTTAAGGTCACTCTGATCTTCTTCTGCACTACGGAGTTGCTCGGGGCACCTTTTGAGGTGGTCTCTGGAGACGACACTAGTGGTTTCTCCTCCATCCTTGGTGATTACGCACACCTTTGGGTTGTCGTGGTCAGACTGCAGTACGGTGTAGGGTTCCCTTTCCCACTGGTCGTCCAACTTATGTAGCCTTCTTTTTCGCTTTAGGACTTGCTCACCAGATTCTAGGGGACCAGCAGGGGCGTGTTGATTGAAGAGTTTTTCTTGCCTCTCTCTCACCTGGGCCAGGGTCTTCTCCACACTCTCCTGTACCTTCTTGTACTGCAGTTGCCTTTCCGTATCCCAGTCCGCATCCGGGGAGGTATCCTCTGGTATTAGGACTCCCATCTCCAGGTCTACGGGCAGCTTACCTGGTCTGGCTCGCATCAGGTAAGCTGGGGTGCAGTTTGTAGCATTCACCGGGATATTGTTGTATAGGTCTATTAGGTCCGGCAGTTTTTCTGGCCACAGGCTGCATTCCTCCAGGGGCAACGTCTTCAGGAGATCAATGACTATATTGTTCATCTTCTCACACATCCCGTTGGTTTGGGGGTGGTAAGGCATTGTCAGAATCTTCTTACAGCCATAGAGGTTGCAGAACTCCGGGAAGATTTCAGCCTCGAATGCTGGACCCTGGTCTGTCAGGACCTGCTCCGGATACCCATGTGGACGGCAGAAGTATTGCTGGAAGGCTCTGGCCGCTGTTTGGGCTGTCAAGTCCTTCACCAGGACCACCACTAGAAAACGGGAATAGTGGTCCACGATTGTCAGGGCATAGATGTATCCTGACCGGCTTGGAGCCAATTTGACGTGGTCCAGAGCTACCAGCTCAAGAGGCTGCGTGGTGACGATGGGCCTCAAGGGTGTCTTCTGGCTGGCACGGTCCTTCCTCCTTAGGTGACAAGGGCCACAGTCTCTGCACCATTTTTCTACAGCTCCTCTCATGCCGACCCAAAAGAATCTTCCTCTTAGCAGGAACTCCAGTTTCTTCCAACCGAAGTGCCCCGCTCTGTCATGGTAAGCCCCCAGGACCATAGCTGCATCCCGCCTTGGGACCACGACTTGCCAGGTCAGCTTGTGCGTCCGGTGGTTGACAATCCTTCTGCACAACTTGCCTTCGTAGAGGAACAGCTTGCTCTTCTCTTTCCATAGCTGCTTAGCTTCCTCTGAAGCATCCGGATCCATGCGGGCGTCTTCCTGGGTCAGCAGATCTTTCACCAGGCGGATGGCAGGGTCACTATCTTGGGTCTCAGCCCAGCTGTGGTGAGGTAGGGGATTGATCATCACGGTTGTTAGATCCTCCTCCTTCACGCGGTGGGAGTATTGAGCGGCTCCATACCGGTGAAATGCGGGGAGTTCTACCTCCTCCAGCTCTTCTGGGTCTTCGTCACCTTCAGGTAAGTGAGGTATTCTTGATAGGTCGTCCGCGTTGGCATTGGTTTTGCCTGCCCGGTACTTGATCACGAAGTCATAGTTGGAGAGACGGGCCATCCACCGCTGTTCCAGGGCACCCAGTCTTGCATTGTCCAGGTGTGTCAACGGGTTGTTGTCCGTGTACACGGTGAACTTTGCGGAGGCCAGGTAATGCTTGAAGCGTTCCGTCACGGCCCACACCACCGCCAAGAATTCTAGCTTGAAGGAGCTGTAATTCTCTGGGTTCCTCTCAGTGGGCCTCAGCTTCCGGCTGGCGTATGCGATCACCCGTTCTCTGCCCTGTTGGTTTTGGGACAGTACGGCTCCCAGTCCTACATTACTGGCGTCTGTGTGGAGAATGAAAGGCTGGCCATAATCAGGGTAGGCCAGGATCTCGTCCCCTGTGAGGGCCATCTTTAGCTGGCGGAAGGACTCCTCTTCCGGTTTATCCCACTTGAAGGGCGGCTTTTGGCTCCTGGACTTAGACTGTCCGATCAGGAGGTCCTGCATAGGAGCTGCCATCTTAGTGAACCCAGGGATGAATCTTCGGTAGTAGCCTACCAACCCGAGAAACTGTCTCACCTCTTTGATGTTCGAGGGGCTTGGCCAGCTCTTGATTGCCGTGACCTTGTCAGGATCGGGGTCCACTCCTTCCGCACTTACCACGTGCCCTAGGTACTGGACCTTTGGTTTCAGCAGGTGACACTTCGATGGTTTCACCTTCAGGCCATAGCCTGCCAGGGCTTCGAACACCTCAGCCAGGTGTTTGAGATGGTCCTCGTAGGTCTTCGAATAGACGATCACGTCGTCCAGGTAAAGGAGGACCGTCTCGAAGTTTCGGTGCCCTAGACAGCATTCCATCAGCCGCTGGAAGGTCCCTGGTGCGTTGCAGAGCCCGAAGGGCATACAGTTGAACTCACTCAGTCCCATCGGGGTGGTGAAGGCGGTCTTCTCCTTGTCAGCCTCTGCCACAGGAACCTGCTAGTACCCGCTAGTAAGGTCCAAAGTAGAAAAGAAGTTAGCAGATTTTAGTGCGGCTAAAGACTCCTCTATTCTAGGCAGCGGATATGCGTCTTTGTGGGTGATACGGTTGATTTGTCTATAGTCCACGCACATTCTCATGGTGCTTTTTGACCAGAACCAAGGGGGCTGCCCAGGGGCTACAGCTGTCTCTAATAACCCCAGCTTCTTTCATCTCTCTTAGCATGCCCTTTGCGTTCTGATAATGTGCAGGGGGTACAGGTCTGTGCCTCTCTTTTATTGGTGGGTGGCTCCCGGTGGGGATGTGGTGTTCTATCCCCTTTACTCTGCCGAAGTCTAGCGGGTGCTTACTAAAGACTCTCTCGTACTCCTGTACCACCCGGTAGACTCCTTGTTTTTGGTGCAGGGGAGTGGAGTCAGCACCCACATGGAGTTTCTGGCACCAGTCCTCCTTTTGTTTCTGGGAGCCATTACCCTCCGCCTGAGGAGATGGAGGCAAGGGTTCCACGGCCCTGATAGCTTTGTGTTCGACCACAAACAGCTTGGCGAGTGTAGCGTACCTGGGTAAGTGTACCTCCCTCTCCCCAATGTTGAGGATGCGGACGGGCACCCTCCCATGACGGACATCAACCACCCCCCGGGCTGTCAAAATGGTGGGCCTGCTGTCTGAGTACACGGGTTCTACCATGGCTTGGTAGTCTCTACCTCTCAACCCGATTGCAGTCCGACACCAGATCATCATTTCACTTTTGGGAGGCATGGAAATGGGGAATGGGTCACTCAGTCTTACGCTACCGATGTCACCACCAGACAGTTCTACCTGCTGCCGTCTCATCAGGGCTTTTATCTCCTTGTTGAGGACTCTCTGTTGGCTGGAACTAGCATTCACCGCCACCTGTTGTAAGATTACAATTACCTCTGAAAGACAATTTTCAATCACGTTAGTACCCACAGTTATTTTAGGGTGACTTTCACGACGGTCAATGTCCACAATAATCACTCCCTGTGCCGGCAATTCAACTTTACCAATTTTAATGGTCATCTCCTTGAACCCCATCTGCGGCACGGGTAAGCCATTACTGGCGATGATGCTCAAGTTACTGTCTGGATACCGTGTGATATCAGCATCAGTCCAATACTGCTTAAAAAGTACATAAGGGATAGTGGTTACTTGTGACCCAGTATCCAGCAAGGCGCTCATGGGGATACCGTCCAGCACCACGGGTAAAACCGGGCGCCCCCCAATGTACTTATCACGCCAATTATAAGGGCCTGGTGATCTTATGCCTGGGGGTTGGCCCTCTGCCCCAGGTTGGACCAGTTTAAATTACAGTACCTGGAAATGTGTCTGGGCTGGTTGCCTCGACGGCAAATGGGCTGTCCATCCTCTGCGTAGCGGTCTGTGGGCCTCCCTCGGAATGACGGGATCCTCCTCTGTCGACGCCACGGGACATCCTCCGGACTTGAAGCCAGCTCGATGGGTCTTGACGGGTCCACTTGCAACGCCTGGATGGTCCTGGTCAACGCCGTGACGCTACTGGTCAGCTCCTGGACTTGGTGGTGCAGGTCTTTCGATGGGGCTTGGTTCAGGGCCTGTGCATCAGCCCCCACGGGGTCCATAGAGGAGGGTGCCGCCTCCTGGTGGTAGGTGAGAGCAGGGCGCCGGGGGTTTATAGCACCACTGGTTGCAGATTCACGGAGCACCCTTATGGCCCTGTCCTTAAATTGGGCAAAGGTCAGGTCAGGGTTCTGAAAGAACATGAGGCGCAGTTGGGCCCTGTGGGCGCTAGACAGCAGACCTTCTATGAATTGTTCTGTTAGCAGCTTATCCGTTTCCTGCACACTGCCAGGGTCAGTTTGTTGAATAGCCCTCAAGGCTTCCTGCAAATTTAGGGCATAGTCTCTGATGCTGTCCTGTGCCCGCTGCTTACATCCATAGAACCTCATTTTAATTTCAGCGGAGGTACGTGTGTCAAAGGTACCCCGCAGCCGGGCCAGAATACCCTTCACAGTCCTTTTCTCCTCAGTGGGCCATGATTTTACCTCCCTTTGGGCTGCGCCAGTTAACTGCCCTGTTAGTATGCTGACCTTCTGTTCCTCTGTTAGGGGGTAGACTTGGAACAAACTGTACAGCCTTTCCTTAAAGTCAGTTAGGGCATGGGGCTCCCCTGAGTACTTGGGCAGCCAGGCCGCTCCAGGGATGTAGGGCAGGGAAAAGGGCATCACCGCTGCTGCAGCTGCGTTGGTGGTAGTGGGCGCCTCTGTGTCCGACATCTTCCTCCCCCCTAGTCAAGCGTGGCCTACCTTCCGACGATCCTCTTCTGTAGGCCGCGGCTCCGCTGCTGCTGCTCTGGACGAGGACCTTGCGTCGCGTCCTGATGACGTCAGCGTCGCTCTCTCTCCCTTCCAGGACCTTGCGCAGCGTCGGTGCGTGGGGCGGAGCTTCAGGTCTCGCACGCTTTCGGCGTCCACGCCCCTCTTCTTCCTGCTCGGCGTCCTGAAGATGGCGTCCGATGGCGGGAAGCAGCTGCGGATGGCGGGAAGATGGCGGGAAACGGTCCAAGATGGCGTCTGATGGCGGGAAACGACTCCGGACGGCGGGAAACAGTCCAAGATGGCGTCTGATGGCGGGAATCGGCTCCGGATGGCGGGAAACCTCTTTTCAGGTAAGTGCAAAGTCTCTTTCAGGCACGCAATACCCGTCTGTGGTGGGTTGGTTGCAATCCTGCCGACTACGCCAAAGCTGACTCGCCCCCTGGGCCGTGGGGCACGCGGATCCGGGCAATAGGGAACGATGGGGGTAGTAGTGGCAACCCGGTTCCGTGGCTCAGGGTGGTCAGGCCAGTGGTAGTCCGTTATGTGCTATTGATTATGTCCGACTACGCCACCCGTGGATTTGCGGTCATAAGGAACCACCGCTGCAGGGCAGACCGCTGGGGCTGATGATATATACAGCTGGGATGGTGTGGTCCCCACGGGAAGAGTGCGGCCCCAGGGCAGTGTGGTGGATGGTGGGAGTGATGGTAGTGAGAGTTCCGGTGCCGATAGTGCTGGAGGAGCAAGGAGCACACAGACAACAAGTTGCAGTCCAGGGTCTTTACTAAAACAGGTAAACTGACCCATAAACAGTCCCGGCTAGGAGGGGACCTGGATGTCTGAGAGCAACGGGGAAATTGGCCCTGGTCAGGGTGAGGGTGTAGGCCTACCGTGCTTTCTGCGCTCCTTCTGGCTATCTCCTCGTTATAGGGTAACAGCCCACGTTTCCGAGCTTTCCGTGTATTCTCGCCTGTATGGCCTGCGACGTGGGTTCCTTTCTGCTCCCAGCCTTGTACGGCTCTGCTGGTCCCTTCTGTTGTGGCAGGGCCTCCAGGCTTCTTAGGCCAAGGAATATACAGTCCCCTGCGAACTAGTTATCTGCTGGAGGATGTAGAATCCTCCCAGCCTCAGACACCAAAGTCTGGTAAAGTAAGTCTTTTATCTGCCAAGACAGGCTCACTTCGCCTCTTGTCTCTGGCTTGTGGCTCTCCTCCTGCCACACTTCCTCTTAGGTGCAATACAACTTTCTGTCCCTGCTCTGCTCTGGGACAAGTCTCAGTCCTGAGACAGGCCTTCAAGTTCTCTCTAACCCTGCCCCCAGTACCAGCTTTTATAGGGGCAGCCAGCTCCCCCTACTGGCCTGAGACAGGAGGCATTGCATGCTAATGTTCCCCTGACTAGAGAACCTCCCCCTTGCTCTCAGACACAGCTTTAATACATTTTGTGGCATCCAGGCCAGGGTGACACACCATCACCCCCTGCACTACACTGCACCACGAGCACTACTTCCATAACAGCAACATCTACACTGCCCTGGGGCTAAGCTCTACCTGTGGAGAGCTAAACCAACTCTGCTGCATTAACAACAGCTCCAGAGGACCTGCTCCGCAGCGGCGGCTCCCTTTAGCCGCATACCACTGGTGGCGTCACAAACTGTATATCAGCACTTTAATTCCCCTGTAAATATATCCTTTTATGGAAAGCCCTGGGTCACGGACCTGGTCACCGCCACTGTGACATCTCCCCTAGCAACGACCGGCCCGGGGGTCCTTCACAGGTCTGGCCCAGGGGGTGGGTGTCACAGGTCCCTCCGTTCCCTGCCTCAGGAACCCGGTGGCAGCAGAAGAGGTGAGATGCCGGTGTCTGGCTGGGGCCTGTGGACTTGCTGGGGCCTGTGGACTTGCTGGGGCCTGGGGCCTGTGTACTTGCTGGGGCTTGCCTGGGGCCTGTGCACCTGCCTGGGCCTGTGGACCTGCTGGGTCCTGTGGACCTGCTGGGGCCTGCGGACCTGCTGGGGCTTGTGCACCTGCCTGGGGCCTGTGCACTTGCTGGGGCCTGTACCTGTGAGTGGCGTCCGGCGGTGAGGCACAGAAGCTGGGGCCTCTGCCGGGCTGTGAACGGTGTCCGGCGGTGCGGTAGAGCAGCGTGTGCGGCTTCCGGTGGCCGCGGCCATCTTCCTGAGGCCGTGATCTACAGGAAAATGGCCACCAGAGCTCCCGCCGGCGTATACGTCGGCTCAGGTGGCCATTTTCCCGTGGATCACGGTCTCAGGAAGATGGCCGCGGCCACCGGAAGTAGCACACGCTGCTCTGCCGCACCGCTGGACACCGCTCACAGCCCGGCAGAGGCCCCGGCTCCTCTGCCTCACCTCCGAATGCCACTCACAGCCCAGCACAGGCCCGAGCTCCTCTGGTTCACCACCTGACACCAGCCACTCCAGCACAGGTACAGGCCCCGCTCCAGCCGCATCTCACCTCTGCCGCCGCCGGAGGACCCTGCGATCCCCGCTCCACCACCACCGGTAAAGTAACGTTCGGACCATAAGACACACCCCCCATTTTCCTTCCAAATTTTGGGGGAAAAAAGTGCGTCTTATGGTCCGAAAAATACTGTAACTTTTTGATGATATTCTAATTTAGTGAGATGCACCTGTATGTAAGCTCTCCCTCCCCCACCATGTGAGCATTCTCAGCGTGTACTGACCAATGCTGTCCACCAGGTGGCATCAGCAGGAAATTACAGCGATGAGACAAGCACTGCATCACAGCCCCGCCCCAATCTGCCCTATATCAGACACGCCCCCTACCAATGCCCCGCCTCCGCTGCCATGACAACTGAATTGTTTAATGGCAGAAAGAAAGACCTTATATGAGCAGAGAAGTAGCGGCCGGAGCGCGGGGTCCGCACAGGTGAGCGCCCCCAATAACACAGTGTATGTACTGCACGTCAGCTCTATGGCAGACTGTCACCTGTGCTGGATCCAGTACGTGTTACACTTATATCTGTACAGAGACAGAGAGGACGCAGCGGGGCCCTGTAGCTATATATATGTGTGTGTGTATATACAGTATATATATGTGTATGTATATGCTGTATTACTGTATATATGTGTGTATATACAGTGGGGGGGGAGTATTTAGTCAGCCATCAATTGTGCAAGTTTTCCCACTTAAAAAGATGAGAGACGCCTTTAATTGACATCATAGGTAGACCTCAACTATGAGAGACAAAATGAGAAAACAAATCCTGAAAATCACATTGTCTGATTTAGAAAGAATTTTTTTCAAATTTTGTTGGAAAATGAGAATTTGGTCAATTACAAACAAGCAAGATTTCTGGCTGTCACAGACCTGTAACTTCTTCTTTAAGAGGCTCCTCTATCCTCCACTCATTACCTGTAGTACTGGCTCCTCTGTCCTCCACTCATTACATTTAGTACTGGCACCTGTTTGAACTTGTTATCAGTATAAAAGACGCCTGTCCGCAACCTCAAACAGTCACACTCCAAACTCCACTATGGTGAAGACCAAAGAGCTGTCGAAGGACACCAGAAACAAAATTGTAGCCCTGCACCAGGCTGGGAAGACTGAATGTGCAATAGGCAAGCAGCTTGGTGTGAAGAAATCAACTGTGGGAGCAATAATTAGAAAATGGAAGACATTCAAGACCACTGATAATCTCCCTCGATCTGGGGCTCCACACAAGATCTCACCCCATGGGGTCAAAATGATCTCAAGAACGGTGAGCAAAAATCCCAGAACCACATGCGGGGACTTAGTGAATGACCTGCAGAGAGCTGTGACCAACGTTATACAGGCTACCATCAGTAACACACTACGCCGCCAGGGACTCCTGCAGTGCCAGATGTGTCCCCCTGCTTAAGCCATTAAATGTGCGGGCCCGTCTGAAGTTTGCTGGAGAGCATTTGGATGATCCAGGAGAGTATTGGGAGAATGTCATATGGTCAGATGAAACCAAAGTAGAACTGTCTGGTAGAAACAACTCGTCGTGTTTGGTGGAGAAAGAATGCTGAGTTGCATCCAAAGAACACCATACCTACTGTGAAGCATGGGAGTGGCAACATCATGCTTTGGGGCTGTTTCTCTGCCAAGGGACCAGGACGACTGATCCGTGTACATGAAAGAATGAATGGGGCCATGTATCGTGAGATTTTGAGTACAAACCTCCTTCCATCAGCAAGGGCATTGAAGATGAAACGTGGCTGGGTCTTTCAGCATGACAATGATCCCAAGCACACTGCCAGGGCAACGAAGGAGTGGCTTCGTAAGAAGCTTTTCATGGTCCTGGAGTGGCCTAACCAGTCTTCAGATGTAAACCCTATAGAAAAACTTTGGAGGGAGTTGAAAGTCTGTGCTGCCCAGCGACCGCCCCAAAACGTAACTGCTGTAGAGGAGATCTGCATGGAGGAATGGGCCAACATACCAGCAACAGTGTGTGCCAACCTTGTGAAGACTTACAGAAAATATTTACCTCTGTCATTGCCAACAAAGGATATATAACAAAGTATTGACATGAACTTATGTAATTGACCAAATACTTATTTTCCACCAAAATTTGAAAAAAAATTCTTTCCAAATTAGACAATGTAACATAGTAACATAGTAACATAGTTTGTAAAGCCGAATAAAGACTTGCGTCCATCAAGTTCGACCTGTTAGTTCTGTAATTGCTAAAGTTGATCCAGAGGAGGGCAAAAACCCCAAATGATTTAGCCAATCTTCACCTGAGGAAAAATTCCCTCCCGACTCTGAAACCAGCAGTCAGAATAAATCCCTGTATCAACCTACTATTTTATTTTATTTTTAAGTATATGCTGAAATCTGCCTGGTATCTAGAAATGCATCCAGTCCCCGCTTGAACTGGTTTAGTGAATCTGACATTACCGTCTCCTCACTCAGTGAATTCCATATTCTCACTGCTCTTACCGTAAAGAACCCCTTCCTATGCTGGTGCTTAAACCTTTTCTCTTCCAGTCTTAGTGAATGCCCTCTTGTTACCGTAATATCCCTCCTTTTGAACAAATCCCGGTCAAGATCTCTATACTGTCCCCTTACATATTTGTACACATTTATTATGTCCCCCCTCAACCTTCTCTTTTCCAGGCTGAATAGTCCTAGTTTTGCCAACCTCTCTGGGTATTGCAGTCCCTCCATTCCCTTTATTAATTTTGTTGCCCTCCTTTGTACCTTTTCAAGCTCATTTATATCCTTTCTATATATTGGGGCCCATAACTGAGCACAGTATTCCAAGTGTGGTCTGACCAGTGCTTTGTACAGTGGAAGAACAATGTTCTCATCCTTTGCAGCTATACCTCTTCTGATACATCCCATTACCCTGTTTGCCCTTACAGCAGCCGCCTGACTTTGGGCACTCCAATTTAGTTTGCTATCAATCAAGATGCCCAAGTCCTTCTCCATCTCTGAATTCCCCAATGATTTCCCATTCAGTGAGTACTGGTGACTTCCATTTTTCCTTCCCATATGTATGACCTTACATTTCTCCTCGTTAAACCTCATTTGCCATTTAATGCTCCACCTACCCAGCTTATCCAAATCCCTCTGTAGGTCTGCACTGTCCTCTTTTGTATTAATTGTTTTACATAACTTTGTGTCATCTGCAAATATTGATATTTTACTATTTATCCCGTTGACTATGTCGTTAATAAAGATATTAAATAACATTGGGCCTAGTACAGACCCCTGTGGTACCCCACTAGTGACGCTTACCCAATCTGAGAATATTCCATTTATAACCACCCTCTGCCTTCTATCCTTTAGCCAGTTAGCTACCCACTTGCAGACATTTTCCACCAGCCCCATCATTCTCATTTTGTATACCAACCTATTATGTGGCACGCTATCGAATGCTTTTGAGAAGTCGAGATACACGACATCCACTGGTTCCCCCTGATCTACTCGAGAGCTAACCTCCTCGTAGAAGTCAATCAGGTTTGTTTGGCAGGAGCGATTCCTCATGAATCCATGTTGGTTCGGGATTAAAAGATTATTAGCATCAAGATGCTCCGTAATTGCCTCTTTAATGAAGCTTTCAAAAATTTTGCCCACAACGGACGTCAGACTCACCAGCCGATAGTTTCCGGCGTCACTTTTCGCTCCCTTTTTGAATATTGGCACTACATTCGCCTGTCGCCAATCAAATGGCACAGACCCAGTCTCAACAGAGTCCTTAAATATAAGATATAACGGTCTGTCTATCACATTACTTAGTTCCCTTAGTACCCGTGGGTGTATGCCATCAGGTCCTGGTGATTTGTTTATTTTAATGTTACTGAGGCGTTTCTGTACCCCAGCTTGGGTTAGATTTGTCATACTTAGTGGAGGATTAAGTTTGTCACTTCTCATTTCTCCTGTTAGTTCTATTTCCTTTGTGAAAGTTGTCTAAAAAAAATTATTTAATAGCTTAGCTTTATCCTCATCTTTCTCTATGATTTTGCCTTCCTCACTTTTTATCGGTCCAATATTATCCGATTTAATCCTTTTACTATTTATATACGTAAAGAACAGTTTGGGATTTGATCTACTTTCCCTAGCAATACGTTTCTCTGTTTCCTCCTTCGCTATTTTTATTTGTTTTTTACAGGTTCTCGTTTTTTCCTTGTAACACATTAGTGCCTCCTTACTGTTTTCCTGTTTTAATCTCTTGAATGCCTCTTTTTTGCTATTTAACGCCCCTTTTACGTTCTTGTTCAACCATATTGGTTTCCTCTTATTTCTGGCCCTTTTATTCCCATACGGTATATACCTCTCGCACTGAGTATTCAGAATTCTTTTGAAGGTTTCCCATTTACTATTCGTATTCCATTGATTAAGTACTTTGTCCCAGTCAATAAGTTGAAGGTTTTCTATCAGCTGATCAAACTTCGCCCTCCTAAAGTTTAATGTTTTTGTTGTTCCCTTATTGATAACCCTACTGAAGGGCATTTTGAAGTCGATAATATTATGATCGCTATTACCTAGGTGCCCCCCTATCTGTACCTCAGTTATTCTATCAGGCCTATTAGTCAATATTAAGTCCAACACGGCCTTCCCTCTCGTTGGTTCCTGCACTAGTTGAGAGAGATAATTATCCTTAATATTTGTCAAGAATCTTTTTCCTTTCTGAGATCTACAGGTTTCTGTTTCCCAGTCAATATCCGGGTAGTTGAAATCCCCCATTACAATCACTTCATTATGTTTTGCTACTTTGTCTATTTGTCCTAATAGCAGATTCTCATTCTCCTCTGTTATATTTGGTGGCTTATAGCAGACCCCCAGTAATATTTTATTATTATTTTTTGCCCCCTCTATCTCTACCCACATGGACTTGACCCCCTCTTCTCCCTCTCCTATATCTTCCCTTAGTCTGGGTTTTAGACATGACTTTACATATAAGCAGACTCCTCCGCCTTTCCCCTGTTTCCGGTCCCTTCTAAACAAACTATAATCTAATAAATTTACCGCCCAGTCGTAGCTATCGTCTAGCCAAGTCTCTGTTATACCTACGATGTCATACCTCTCCTCCGATATAAGCGCCCGCAGCTCATCCGCCTTATTGGTCAGGCTTCTTGCATTGGTCAGCATGCAAGATAAAACTTTGGGGATTTTTAGCATCCTATTCTTCTCTAACGATCTAACTGTACTATCCCCACCCCCCTCTCCACCCTCATTATATTCACTTCTCCCCTTCCCCCTTGCTTGCCTCACATCCCACCTATTTCCTTGGTTTCCACCCCCGTCTCTAGTTTAAAAACTCCTCCAACCTATTAGCCATCTTCTTCCCCAGCACCGCTGCACCCTCCCCATTGAGGTGCAGCCCGTCCCTACGGTAGAGCCTGTAGCCGA
The DNA here is from genome assembly GCF_046119375.1 of Phyllobates terribilis. NCBI lineage: Eukaryota > Metazoa > Chordata > Amphibia > Anura > Dendrobatidae > Phyllobates > Phyllobates terribilis. The sequence goes on from NW_027362836.1 coordinate 6,648,514, forward strand.
CCGCGAAGTCGGCCCAGTTCTCCATGAACCCAAACCCTTCTGCCTTGCACCAACTCTTTAGCCACTTATTCACCTCCCTAACTTCCCGTTGGCGCTCCTGTGTGGCTCGCGGGATTGGTAGTATTTCTGAGAAAACTACCTTGGAGGTCCTTGCGAGGTAGTCACCGGAAATGGTTTTCACGTCACAGGTGTGCCCTGTCAGGTTTAATAAGTGGAATTTCTTGCCTTATAAATGGGGTTGGGATCATCAGTTGTGTTGTGCAGAAGTCTGGTGGATACACAGCTGGTAGTCCTACTGAATAAACTGTTAGAATTTGTATTATGGCAAGAAAAAAGCAGCTAAGTAAAGAAAAACGAGTGGCCATCATTACTTTAAGAAATGAAGGTCAGTCAGTCCGAAAAATTGGGAAAACTTTGAAAGTGTCCCCAAGAGCAGTTGCAAAAACCATCAAGCGCTACAAAGAAACTGGCTCACATGAGGACCGCCCCAGGAAAGGAAGACCAAGAGTCACCTCTGCTTCTGAGGATAAGTTTATCCGAGTCACCAGCTTCACAAATCGCAGGTTCACAGCAACTCAGATTAGAGACCAGGTCAATGCCACACAGAGTTCTAGCAGCAAACACATCTCTTCAACAACTGTTAAGAGGAGACTTTGTGTAGCAGGTCTTCATGGTAAAATAGCTGCTAGGAAACCACTGCTAAGGACAGGCAACAAACAGAAGAGACTTGTTTGGGCTAAAGAACACAAGGAATGGACATTAGACCAGTGGAAATCTGTGCTTTGGTCTGATGAGTCCAAATTTGAGATCTTTGGTTCCAACCACCGTGTCTTTGTGCGACGCAGAAAAGGTGAACGGATGGACTCTCCATGCCTGGTTCCCACCGTGAAGCATGGAGGAGGAGGTGAGATGGTGTGGGGGTGCTTTGCTGGTGACACTGTTGGGGATTTATTCAAAATTGAAGGCATACTGAACCAGCATGGCTACCACAGCATCTTGCAGCGGCATGCTATTCCATCCGGTTTGCGTTTAGTTGGACCATATCTGGGAACTCCTTCAATATTGTTGGAAGACCATTTCTGGTGACTACCTCTTGAAGCTCATCAAGAGAATGCCAAGAGTGTGCAAAGCAGTCATCAAAGCAAAAGGTGGCTACTTTGAAGAATCTAGAATATAAGACATATTTTCAGTTGTTTCACACTTTTTTGTTAAGTATATAATTCCACATGTGTTAATTCATAGTTTTGATGCCTTCAGTGTGAATGTACAATTTTCATAGTCATGAAAATACAGAAAAATCTTTAAATGAGAAGGTGTGTCCAAACTTTTGGTCTGTACTGTACATACCAGGATGGGGGGATATATATACCAGGATGGGGGGATATATATATCAGGATGGGGGGAATATGTATATCATCATATGGGGCCATATATACTAGGATGGGGAACATGTATACCAGGATGGGGGGCCATATATTCCAGGATGGGGGCCATATATACCAGGATGGGAGGGACATATATACAAGGATGGGGGAACATATATACCAGGATTGAAGGACAAATACATAATGAGGAGGAGGAGGAACAGAAGCTGGTTTCCTGTGCTACAGATGGTACTACCCACACCACCTTCATCCCATTTGTTCAGCAAGAAAGGCCTCAAGAGGAGGAGGAGAGGGAGGACGAGGTGGAGAAGATGGACAGGTGTCCTCTTGGTGGTGACAGGGAAGTTTTGGCTGTTGGCAGTCTGGCACACATAGTTGAGTTTATATTCCACTGCCTTTCTCGTGACCCTCACGTTGTATGCATTTTGGCCAACTCTGATTACTGGTTGGTCAGCCTTCTAGACTCGACCAAGTAGGATCCCGACACTCACATGTGAAATAATTAGCCGTTTATTGTTGTCTCAACCAGGCCCGGCGTCAGCACTCGGGCAAGAGCCGGGGTCCTGAGCAGGCAGGGGGCTCACTCGCTGTTGGGAATCCCGCCATGCTATGGGACCCATGAGCGGTGCCAGCCCCCCCCCCCCCGCTTCCTCAGGGCTCTGGCACAATACTTACCTCTCCCCGTGCCTCCGCAGCAGGTCCTGTATCTTCCGCGGCTGCTGCACTGTGACATCTCACGTCAGAGGGCGCAATGACATCTTTCCACCATGTCCTCGCCTGAGCAGTCACAGCGCAGAGCGGGAAGACGGCGACACGGTTGAGGAGTCGGGAGCAGAGGCCGCGATGAGAGCAGTGGCAGCAGGTGAGGAGAAGTGAGGTAAGTTTTTGATTTTCTTTTTTTTTATGCATGGAGGCATGGAGCATTATATGGGGGAGACAGCCAGCATGGGGCATTATGTGGGGTCGACAGCCTCCATGGGGCATTATGTGGGGGAGGAAACAGCCTGCATGGGGCATTATGTGGGGGGGGGCAGCCTGCATGGGGTATTGTGGGGGGGGGGGAGCCTGCATGGGGCATTATCTGGGGAAAACAGCCTACATGGGGCATTATCTGGGGAAAACAGCCTGCATGGGGCATTATCTGGGGAAAACAGCCTGCATGGGGCATTATGTTTGGGGAACAGCCTGCATGGGGCATTATATGGAGGCCAGTATCCTGTATGGAGTGTTCTATGGGGGCCAGTATCCTGCATGGAGCATTTTATGGGGTCCATTATTCTGTATGAATGACTATGTAGAGCCCATAATACTGTATGGAGGAATAGGTGGTGCCCATAATACCGTATGGAGGACTATACTGTCCGGTCTGCACTGTGCGCTGCGAGGATTCGCCGGTTTCTGAGCTATTGTCGAATTTACAATAGATATCGCTCATGCAATGTAAGAAGTGAAATCTTTGGCATTGTACTATATATGCACTGCTCAAAAAAATAAAGGGAACACTCAAATAACACATCCTAGATCTGAATGAATGAAATATTCTCATTGAATACTTTGTTCTGTACAAAGTTGAATGTGCTGACAACAAAATCACACAAAAATCATCATTGGAAATCAAATTTATTAACCAATGGAGGCCTGGATTTGGAGTCACCCCCAAAATTAAAGTGGAAAAACACACTACAGGCTGATCCAACTTTGATGTAATGTCCTTAAAACAAGTCAAAATGAGGCTCAGTATTGTGTGTGGCCTCCACGTGCCTGTATGACCTCCCTACAATGCCTGGGCATGCTCCTGATGAGATGGTCTCCTGTGGGATCTCCTCCCAGACCTGGACTAAAGCATCCACCAACTCCTGGACAGTCTGTGGTGCAACGTGACGTTGGTGGATGGAGCGAGACATGATGTCCCAGATGTGCTTAATCGGATTCAGGTCTGGGGAACAGGCGGGCCAGTCCATAGCTTCAATGCCTTCATCTTGCAGAAACTGCTGACACACTCCAGCCACATGAGGTCTGGCATTGTCCTGCATTAGAAGGAACCCAGGGCCAACCTCACCAGCATATGGTCTCACAAGGGGTCTGAGGATCTCATCTCGGTACCTAAAGGCAGTCAGGCTAGCTCTGGCGAGCACATGGAGGGCTGTGCGGCCCTCCAAAGAAATGCCACCCCACACCATTACTGACCCACTGCCAAATCGTTCATGCTGTAGGATGTTGCAGGCAGCAGATCACTCTCCACAGCGTCTCCAGACTGTGTCACGTCTGTCACATGTGCTCAGTGTGAACCTGCTTTCATCTGTGAAGAGCACAGGGCACCAGTAGCGACTTTGCCAATCCTGGTGTTCTGTGGCAAATGCCAAGCGTCCTGCACGGTGTTGGGCTGTGAGCACAACCCCCATCTGTGGACGTCGGGCCCTCATACCATCCTCATGGAGTCGTTTTCTAACTATTTGTGCAGACACATGCACATTTGTGGCCTGCTGGAGGTCATTTTGCAGGGCTCTGGCAGTGCTCCTCCTGTTCCTCCTTGCACAAAGGCGGAGGTAGCGGTTCTGCTGCTGGGTTGTTGCCCTCCTACGCCCCCCTCCACATTTCCTGTTGTACTGGCCTGTCTCCTGGTAGCGCCCCTGAAGCCTCTGGACACTACGCTGACAGACACAGCAAACCTTCTTGCCACAGCTCGCATTGATGTGCCATGCTGGATGAGCTGCACTACCTGAGCAACTTCTGTGGGTTGTAAAGTCCGTCTCATGCTACCACGAGTGTGAAAGCACAACCAACATTCAAAAGTGACAAAAACACCAGCCAGAAAGCTTTGGTACTGAAATGTGGTTACACCTGCTGAACCACTCCTTTATTGAGGGTGTCTTGATAATTGCCAATAATTTCCATCTATTGTCTATTCCATTTGCACAACAGCATGTGAAATTGATTGTCAATCAGTGTTGCTTCCTAAGTGGACAGTTTGATTTCACAGAAGTTTGATTTACTTGGAGTTATATTCTGTTGTTTAAGTGTTCCCTTTATTTTTTGTGCAGTGTCTAAGTCTCTGCAGTATCTGTGCATCATGAATCGTGGTATGTGTTAAAGAGGCAACTGAGACTCTTTCGCCCGGGGCCCACAAAACCCTGGATCTGGCCCTGGTCTCAACACACAAGTCATCAGACGTTTCAGCCCCTCCTGGGCTTTTTTCAATAATGTGGGTTGAGTTCATTTAAGGGCTTATATAGGTAACATTAGGGAAATTACACCATAATGAGGCTAATTACAAGATAATATAATCAGCACAGTAAAATAGCATAATTACAATAGACTATAATTTCACTGGATCATGTATATGCACATTATAGTTATTACTTCTACAATCCCTTCACGTGTTAATAAAATATAAAACCTCCAGAAATCAACTTATTATATAACATTTCTATAAATACATGATACAAAGCTTATTTCATTTGTCTAAATGTTGATATATCAAAATCACCTTACCAACTGTTACATCAGTAGTGTAATCTTTAATACTAAAATATTGTGACTCTTGCTTCACTTAGACTAAATGGTGAAACCATCGCCCTTTATATGTAAGATTTTATATGTTTATATGGACTTTCTCATTTTTCAGTTTAAATCTTTTGTTAATCAGGTTTATTAATATAATGCATTACAAGAAATACAAACTTTGAGAATTAAGCAGAATATGGCGTATCGCAATATAGCAATTTTATAGCTTGTTTAGAGAATGCCATTTGTAATTAGATAACACTTAAAAATTGTAGACCATTCTAATCATTGATAACAAATATATTCCATAATAGAATATGATCATGTAAGTATAGTGATATGTAGAAGAAAAGGTGTGAGTAAAAAGGAATGGGTTAAGGGAGAGAGTAAGAAAGCATTGGCGAGGGAGAAGAAGGGAAGGGAGTTAGGTTTTGGATCTCTCCTCTGGACAAGTCCGGGCCCTCAGCCCAGTGAGAAGACAAGGTCGATTGGACCAGGATGTAACCAATTTATGATGCTCAATATATCTGGAAAATGGTGTTGAGCATTCTCCTTTTGAGGTATGAATTAGTGTTCTGTTAACCAGGCAACCCAGTCTGATGTTTCCCTGAACACAATCCAGGGGGCCAAAGTATTATAAATCTTGTCAGAATTTCCGGCAACTTAGCCTATCAATTGCTCCATTCTATAGATGTTATTGAGTTCAGATATGAATTCAGAACGTGGTGGTGATTTTTCTTGATTCCAGTACTGGGGGATCAGATTCCTGGTAGCCATGAGAAAGTGTCTGAGCAGTCCCTTCTTAAATCTAGATATTGAAATGTCACTTAAAGATGATAAGACTAACTCCATTGAGGGTTGGATATTGTGTATAGAGAGTTTGTTGTAGAGTTAAAATATTGCCACCCACAATTTCTTAATAGGTGGGTATGCACACCATATATGTAAGTACGAGCCTTTGTCTTCCAAACATCTCCAGCAGGAGTCTGAAGTTGTGGGGAACATAGAGTGGATGGCAGAGGGACATCTATAACACCGTGATAGGACCTTATAGCCCCTCTCCTGTGACACTGAGCATAGCGAAGACCTGAATGTCAATAGGAGGATTTTCGATCGATCCTCGGATGATAGGGGTCCTCCCAGTTCACTCTCCCATTTTGAGAAGAACAAAGGAAAATCGTGTGTGGTTGTTTGACCTTCTTGGTATGATTTATATAATAAAGAGACGGTGTGATCTGGAGGGCTCTTTATTACGCAAAGTGTTTCGAAAGGCGGAAGTGGTCTAAAGACATTGGTTTGTTTTACCATTGCGTTAATGAAGCTTTTTAGTTGTTCATGAAACCAGGAACCTGCAGGAGGTTCTTCACGAAGAAAATTTCTTGTAATGATCTTATTCCGGTTTGATTTATGTAATCATAAATAATAGGTTGTGAGTTTTTATGTTTGTTTAAGAAGATTATTTTGTTGATGCCTGCTGGGAATGATGGGTTATCATAAACTGGAGTTAATGGACCGGGAGAATAGTGTGAGATTTTTGTTAAGGAAGGGGAGGGGCTCGCCTCTTTCCTCCACAGCTCTTGTAGACGACAGGACCGCCTGCGGGTCACGACAGGAGAGGTACTTTTCAAAGTTAACCTATTTTTTGTTGTTTTTATTATGGATAGATCTAGTACACAGGTTCCGAGTGAGGCAGAGCTATAAAGAGTGAAATTGGGTAGTCCAATTTGGATTTACTTTGTAGGAAGTAAGAGAGGTGTGGTCGGTTATGAGACCATATGAATCTGGTAATCGCTTTCTTAAGTCGGGAGAAAAAGGAAGCAGGTAAATACAGTGGGATTGTTTGGAAGGCATGGTAGAAGGTCCATTTTTATTGCAATTGACCCTGCCAAACCAAGATAGCTGTAGTTTGTACCATTCCTCTAGATCAAGCTCAGCTTTATATGAAGCATTCTTGAAGTTAGCGTCATACAATTGGGATGTTTTGGCGGTTATTTTAATTCCTATATAGGTAATCGAATTCGAGTGCCATTTGAAGGGAAAGGCGGCACCTAATTGGGTCACTAATGATGGTTGCAATGATATGTTCATTATCTCAGATTTGTGGGGGTTCATTTTAAAATTACTTAGGGAGCCAAATTTGTGTAATTCCGAAATGATATTAGGTATACTTATGATCAGGGATGTAATATATAAAAGGATATCAAACGCAAATAATGCTAATTTATTTTCCTCCGATTGGAGCTTGACTCACTTGATCGAGGAGTTACCACGTATTGCAGTTGCAAGGTATTCCATGGTTAGTATGTATAGGAGGGGTGAAAGGGGGCAACCTTGCCTCGTGCCATTCCATATTGGGAACGGGCTTGAAATGGAACCATTAACTTTAACTTGAGCAATAGGAGAGGTGTATAGTGCAGTTATTCTACGGAGCATATTCTCCCGCAGTCCAAGCTTGAAATATGAGTTCCCAGTGTACCCTGTCGAACACTTTTTCTGTGTCAATTGACATGATACACATGGGATCCCCCCCTTCCCCCGCTCCATCTATCAACAAAATAGTCCTTATGGTGTTGTCTCTCGCCTCACGTCCCGGGATGAATCTCACCTGGTCCTGATTTATCAGTTTTGGGAGAAGAGGACACAATCTTTTTGCGATCATTTTTGCATACATTTTTGATGTCTAGGTTTATCAGGGAAATGGGGCGATAACTACTGCACGATGATAAATCTTTTCCAGGTTTGGGGAGCGCTGTGATGTGGACAGATCAGGCCTGAGATGGAAAAGAGCCTCCCAGTGATATGAAGTTACATACTGATAGGAATAGAGGGCTTATCAGTTCAGAAAACTGTTTATAGAAACCAGTGGAATATCCATCTGGGCCAGGGCTTTTCCCTTGCTTTAATTCTTTCATGGTTGTAGTGACTTCTTCAAGCAAAAAGTCTTTCTCTAAATGTAATAGTGCTTCCTCTGGGACTGCGGGTAATTTATTCTGCTGCAGATATAATTTGATTTTATTGCGGAGTGACTGCACTGGGAGGTTTTTAAAATGCCCAGCTCTATTGTAAAGAGATTTGTAGTATTTCCTTTTAAATCTTAGTTGTTTTTTGTTATTTTTTTGAAAAAAAATCTTAATCTTTTATTGCTGTTCTGTATTTCAAATGTATAATTTGCATATTCTTTACATTCCATATTATTAACGGTATAGAAGATGTGGCTTCAATTATCTAGAGACATACAGATATTTCAACTCTGTATCCAGAAATAGTATTCCCATAAACTTTTGTACAAAAAGTTTGTAGATCAACGTGTGACCGATGTCGGAAAAAAAGGAAAAGAAATACATTTAATTAACTGAAAAAAGGATGACTAAAGACATATAAACTACACTGTGTTCTGAATTATTAGGCAAGTTGTATTTTAGAAGATTATTTTTATTATTTATCAACAACTATCTTCTCAATCAACCCAAAAGACTCATAAATATCCAAGCTTAATATTTTTGGAAGTTGGAGTGTTTATTTTCACCAGGTAAACCAATATCAGTGCACAAAATTTAGAAATAAACATTTTTGACATGCAAAAACAAAAAAAATTAGTGATCAATATAGCCACCTTTCTTTATGATGACACTCAACAGCCTTCCATCCATAGATTCTGTCAGTTGCTTGATCTATTTTCGATCAACATTGCGTGCAGCAGCTACCACAGCCTCCCAGACACTGTTCCGAGAGGTGTACTGTTTTCCCTCCCTGTAGATCTCACATTTTATGATGGACCACAGGTTCTCTATGGGGTTCAGATCAAGTGAACAAGGGGGCCATGTCATTATTTTTTCTTCTTTTAGACCTTTACTGGCTAGCCATGCTGTGGAGTAGTTGGATGCATGTGATGGAGCATTGTCCTGCATGAAAAACATGTTTTTCTTGAACGATACCGACTTCTTCCTGTACAACTGCTTGAAGAAGTTGTCTTCCAGAAACTGGCAGTAGGTCTGGGAGTTGAGCTTCATTCCATCCTCAACCCGAAAAGGTCCCAAAAGTTCATCTTTGATGATACCAGCCCATACCAGTACCCCACCTCCACCTTGCTGGCATCTGAGTCGGAGTGGAGCTCTCTTCCCTTTACTGATCCAGCCTCTGGCCCATCCATCTGGCCCATCAAGAGTCACTCTCATTTCATCAGTCCATAAAACCTTTGAAAAATCAGTCTTAAGATATTTCTTGGCCCATTCTTGACGTTTTATCTTATGTTTCTTGTTCAAAGGTGGTCATTTTTCAGCCTTCCTTACCTTGGCCATGTCCCTGAGTATCGCACACCTTGTGCTTTTTGATACTCCAGTAACATTGCAGCTCTGAAATATGGCAAAGCTGGTGGCGAATGGCATCTTGGCAGCTTCACGCTTGATTTTCCTCAATTCATGGGCAGTCATTTTGCGCCTTTTTTGGCCAACACGCTTCTTTCGACCCTGTTGGCTATTTGCCATGAAACGCTTGATTGTTCGATGATCACGCTTCAAAAGTTTGAAAATTTCAACACTGCTGCATCCCCCTGCAAGACATCTGTAATAATTATAATGGATACCACAGGAGTCTTTTTGCGTGGAACAAAGATACAACAGAACACAGCTTATAGGTGTCAAAGTGTATATTATAAACACACGGTGATTCAAACAAGTGCAGACGAAAACTCAAAGTCCATAAACACTCAGGGGAAAATGCAATCAGCAGAGCAGTCTGTAAAGCGCAGTTCACACTAGAGGATGTTAGAAAACAAGGAAGTCTTTATCAAGTCCATACCCGAATATATATATAGATGCAAGGAAGTCCAAACAATATATATTAGATAATCCAGGGAGGCCTGGGTAGGAAGTCCCAGATAATGCAGCACAGTCCCGTGCTCTAAATGCAATCAGCAAAGCAATCTGTAAAGCACAGTTCACACTAGAGGATGCTAGAAAACAAGGAAGTCTTTATCAAGTCCATGCAAGGAAGTCCATACAATATATATACTAGATAATCCAGGGAGGCCTGGGTAGGAAGTCCCTGATAGCTGCAGAGCACGGGACTGTGCTGCACTATCTAATGCAGGTGAGTCAGAACAGAAACCAGCTTACTTGTTAGCAGAATGCAGGTGAAGACTGAGGCTCAGAGGTAGCAGCAGGAGCAGCCAGGAGAAGGAGGAATACAGGTAACAACTGAATGCAGCAGAATCTCTGAGAGCAGGTAACAGAAGAGCCACACAAGTCTGCATGGCAGAGCAGGAAACTAGGAAACTACCAGGAACAGGTCACAGGCAGAATACTCTAGCACTGATTAGAGGCCGGGGTGGAGTTATAAAGCAGGAGGACAAGGGACACATGAGACAAAAGACACCATCTTGAAAGAGGGCAAAAATGGCCAAAATGTAATTAAAAATATTCGCAGTCCTGATATTACTCCCTCCTTAGAAGCGGCCTCAGGACGATCCTGGACCTGGTTTCTCAGGGAATCTCTGATGGAAACGAGTAATTTTCTGTTGGGCATTGATGTTTTCCACAGGTTCCCAAGAGTCTTCTTCAGGGGGATACCCCTGCCATCTTATCAGATATTGGAGCCGATTCCTGCGAAACCTAGAATCAATAATCTCTTCCACCACAAATTGTTCCTGCCCATCAATCACCACAGGCTGCGGAGGTGGCACAACACGTCCCTGGAAGGTATTAGGAGGTATAGACTTTAGTAAAGAAACATGGAAAACTGGGCGTACCTTCATAGTCCTAGGCAACTTCAGACGGCAGGCCACAGAGCTCACAATACCGTTGATCTTGAAAGGGCCGATGAATTTCTGTCCAAGTTTCTGTGAAGGAATGTTCAACTTCAGATTTTTAGTGGATAAGCACACGGAATCTCCTACCTTGAACATGGGTGCCGGTTTACGGAATCTATCAGCCGATTTCTTGTAACATTCCTGAGCTGAGGTCAAAGATTCCTTCAGAACCTCCAGATTTTGCCTCATTGCAGTCAGCCTCTCCTCTACAGCTGGAACCGGAGCATTAATCGGAGACCTAGGTAAGATACTCGGATGGTAACCCAGATGGGCAAAGAAAGGTGTGAACTTAGTGGAGGCACTCTGAGAATTGTTATATGAGAATTCAGCTAATGGAAGTAACTCCAACCAATCATCCTGAAGATGGCTGACATAGCATCGTAGATATTGTTGCAAGGTCTGGTTGGTACGCTCTGTTTGACCGTTCGTCTGGGGGTGATAAGCGGAAGAAAGACAGACATTAATATTGAGTGCAGAGCAAAACTCCTTCCAGAATCTTGAGGTAAACTGCACTCCACGGTCAGAGATGATTTCATCCTGGACCACATGCAGCCAAAAAACATTCTGTATAACCAAGTTCACTGTATCCTTAGCTGAGGGAAGACCGGGGCAAGGAACAAAATGAGCGGCATTAGTCAGGCGATCCACTACCACCAGGATCGTATTCATGCCACCTGATGTAGGCAGCTCCACAATGAAGTCCATTGAGATAGAGCCCCATGGGCGGGACGGAACAGGTAATGGTTGAAGAAGACCCGTAGGTGACATACGAGGAGTCTTATAACGAGCACATACCTCGCAGGAGAGAACATAGTCCTTAGTATCCTTCAAGCAAGTCGGCCACCAGAAAAATCGGCTTAGGAACTCATGTCTCTTCTGTACCCCCCTGTGACCAGCCACCTTGGAGTCATGGACCAACTTGAGGATCTGCAGACGAACGGCCTCAGGGACGGAGATACGTCGATCCCTGAACCACATGCCACCCTTAAGGACAAGATTAATATCAACAGGTGGATTGGCCAGAAATAGATCACCGTCATAGGCCTCCTTGAACTCCTTCCACAAGTCCTGATCGTGGATAACTCCGATGAAGTTGGCATCGGATAGAATGGTCTTGGACGGGGCTCCAGGTACTGAATCCGCAGCATGGAATCCGGATAAAGCATCAGCCTTCCCATTACGAGAACCTGGACGGTACGAAATAACAAAATTAAATTGATTTAAAAATAGATTCCAACGAGCCTGACGAGGAGAAAGACATCGAGCGGATCTGAGAAACTCCAAATTGCGATGATCAGTCAGCACTACGATCTGTTGTGTGGCTCCTTGCAGATGATGCCTCCATTCTTTGAAAGCTACAATAATAGCTAGCAGTTCCTTGTCTCCCACATCGTAGTTTTTCTCAGCTGAAGTAAGTCTACGGGAAAAGAAAGCACAAGGGTGTAGCAGACTCTTCTCTTCAGTTCTTTGGGAGAGAATGGCCCCTAAAGCATTATCAGAAGCATCCACCTCCACAATGAAAGGAAGTGCTGGATCTGGGTGGATCAACAGTGGTGCTGAGGTGAAACAAGCCTTAAGTCGATCAAAAGCCTCTTGAGCCTGTGATGACCACTTAAAGGGCTTTTCCTTCTTTGTCAAGGAAGTAATGGGACAGACAATGTCAGAAAAATTTATAATAAAATGTCTATAGAAATTTGCAAAACCAATAAAACGTTGGACCTCTTTAACGTTCCTGGGTACTGGCCAGTCAAGGATTGCCTGAATCTTACCAGATTCCATGTTCAGCCCCTGAGGAGAGATGACATAACCTAAAAACTGTATCTCAGAACGATGGAACTAACACTTCTCCGGCTTAATATACAGATGATTCTCTTTCAAACGTTTCAAAACAGTTTTGACATGTTCTTCATGTTCCTGTAGAGTCAGAAAAAAATAAAATATCGTCCAAATAAATCACCACAAACTGATCCAATAAATCTCTAAAAATGTCATTAGCCAGATGTTGAAATGTCGCAGGGGCATTACAAAGCCCGAAGGGCATCACCAGATATTCAGTGTCCATAACGGCATCTGAATGCTGTCTTCCATTCATCACCGGAACGAATACGCACCAAATTATAAGCCCCACGAAGATCTAGTTTAGAGAACACCTTGGCATGGCGGACTCTTTCCAATAATTCTGGAATCAAAGGCAAAGGATAACGATTCCGTATGGTTACCTTATTGAGTTCACGATAGTCAATACAGGGTCTTAGGGTCCCATCCTTCTTTTTTACAAAAAATATAGGCGCCCCTGCTGGTGAGGAAGAAGGACGTATAAAGCCTTTGGCTAGATTTTCATCAATATACTCCTTCAAGGCTTGAAGTTCAGGTGCTGCCAAAAGATATACGTTGCTAAAAGGAATAGCCGCCCCAGGAAGCAGCTCAATGGGACAGTCATAATGCCTATGTGGAGGAAGCTGATCTGCTTTCTTCTTGTCACAGATGTCAGAGAATGCTTTATACGCTGAAGGTAAAGTGAATACCTGTACAGTAGATTTTGTATCGGTGGACTCAGGGACAGCTTCAGTTATCGCTGGGTTGCTCCTAGTCGTAAAAATAATCTCCTTGGTCTCCCAGTTGATAGTCGGGTTCTGAGAACGCAACCAAGGGATGCCTAAAATCACAGGGAAATGAGGAGAAGAAATTAACAAGAAAGAAAGTTGCTCCTGATGATTAGGCTCCAACAAAATCTTAAGAGGTACAGTCTCCTGATCCACAGGCCCAGAGATTAAAGGTGACCCATCCACTGTTTCCATGGTAATTGGAGAGGCTCTTCACTGTATCTCAATACCATGTTTTTGGGCAAATGTAATGTCCATAAAGTTGCCCCCTGCACCAGAGTCAATCATAGCTGCACTGGAAATCCACTGCCCTGAACACAGGATCTTAATAGGGAGTGAACAGTGAGAGTTCTTTTCCTTCAACTCCTTGTGAGGTGTAGTCATAGAGAGAGAATGGAATGCAGCATTTAATGGCAGGCTACATTCAGAGATGTCAGATTCATCATCAGTGTTATCATACTCTCCTACCGCTCCTAACACTTTGTTAGGCATCTTTGGACAGTTGATTAGAAAGTGGTCAGATTGGCCGCAGTAGAAACATAGCCTCTCTCGCAGGCGGTGCTCCCGGCGCTCATTACTCTCACGCCTCTGCACAGAATCAATTTGCATGGGCGCTTCTTCTACCTCCCGAGATGTTTTACCTGCAGGCTCTTTGGGAGGAAGGAAAAAGTTATACATACGATTAAATACAGCCAATTTCTCCTGCCTACGTTCAGTAAGGCGTATGTCTATTCGTACACAATGCTGTATAAACATTTCTAACTCTTGTGGTGACTCAGAGCAGGCCAATTCATCTTTTACAATGCTAGACAGACCTCTCTTAAAAATAGGTAATTGTGCATAACTGTCCCAATTGGTATCTACCGCTAATCTCCTAAATTCAGTAGCATATTCAACAACAGAACGTTTACCCTGGCGTAAAGATAGTAAAGCAGACTCAGCGGTTGCACGGCGGTTAGGGTCATCAAACATTAATGCCATAGCGGCTAAGAAATCATCCAAATTATTTAACCATGGATCACGAGACTCGATCATCGGATTCGCCCAGGCGAGTGCTCGTGAGGTCAGCAGCATAATTACACACAATACCTAAGATCTATCAGTAAGGAAGCGGTCAAAAATATAGCATACACTAATTCACAAAGCCACGAAATTTGTCACGTTCACCATTAAATCTGAACGGAGGCAACTTAGGTGGGCTAGCTGGTGGCGGTATCCCAGAAGGTAAAGTCACTTGTGCCGCCATTTGAGTACTAATGTCCTGGAAAGCCCATCCGTACTGGGAGTCCAAGCCCGCTAGTTTTTTTTCCTGGGCCGCCATTCGGGTATTTAAGTCCTGTAAAGTTTGTCCAGATGCTTGTTCATTACATTCAATGCCTCCAAGTTTCTTTTGCAGACCTTCCACCTCCTTCTGAAGAGATCTAATTACGGAATACACCTGCTCTAATTTGCTTTCTGCAGACATTGTTCCAGCAGACTCCTTATTTTAGGCTAGAGTATCCTGTAATAATTATAATGGATACCACAGGAGTCTTTTTGCGTGGAACAAAGATACATCAGAACACAGCTTATAGGTGTCAAAGTGTATACTATAAACACACGGTGATTCAAACAAGTGCAGGCGAAAAGTCCATAAATGTTCAGGGGAAAATGCAATCAGCTGAGAAGTTTGTAAAGCGCAGTTCACACTAGAGGATGTTAGAAAACAAGTTAGTCTTTATCAAGTCCATACACAAGTATACATATAGATGCAAGGAAGTCCAAACAATACTTATTAGGTAATCCAGGGAGGCCTGGGTAGGCAGTCCCAGATAATGCAGCACAGTCCTGTGCTCTAAATGCAATCAGCAAAGCAATCTGTAAAGCACAGTTCACACTAGAGGATGCTAGAAAACAAGGAAGTCTTTATCAAGTCCATGCAAGGAAGTACATACAATATATATATTAGATAATCCAGGGAGGCCTGGGTAGGAAGTCCCTGATAGCGCAGCACAGTCCTGTGCTCTGCAGCTATCTAATGCAGGTGAGTCAGAACAGAAACCAGCTTACTTGTTAGCAGAATGCAGGTGAAGACTGAGGCTCAGAGGTAGCAGCAGGAGCAGCCAGGAGAAGAAGGACTACAGGTAACAAATGAATGCAGCAGAATCTCTGAGAGCAGGTAACAGAAGATCCACACAAGTCTGCAGGGCAGAGCCGGAAACTAGGAAACCACCAGGAACAGGTCACAGGCAGAATACTCTAGCACTGATTAGCAGCTGGGGTGGAGTTATAAAGCAGGAAGACAAGGGGCACATGAGACAAAAGACACCATCTTGAAAGAGGGCAAAAATGGCCAAAATGTGATTAAAAATATTCGCAGTCCTGACATAATGTATTGCTTATTCAAGGGGTGAATAAATAAACAAGTAGAATGTGAACATCAAGAGTGAACACTGATGGTGAAGATATGACAAATATGAGAATACTAAGGTGTAAAGAAAGTAGAAATCCATCTCACGTACCATTATGATAGGAATTCCATTGAATTCCTGGATGTGAAAACTAAAAGAGATAATCAAAATTGCCTACAAACGGATTTATTTTGTAAATCAACGGCAGTTAATGCACTTTTGCATGCCTCTTCTTCACATCTCCCAGCCATGGTTCGGTCCATTCCTATTGGCCAAATTCTGCATCTATGTAGAATCTGTTCAGACAAGGCTGACTTCGAACGTTATGCATTGGAGCTTAAATCTAGATTCCTAAATAGAGGATACAGCCGTTGTTTCATCAAAAAAGCTTTTAATAGAGCAAGACATACTTTACGTCATGAAGCACTGTATTCCACCAGACCAAATATAACTATCAAACAATTGTATTAGATTTAGCACACAGTACCATGGACAAACAAACTTGTTGTTTCAATGTCTGGAGAAATCCTGGCCTATATTGCTCGCTGATCCCATCCTTTCTAAATAAATAAATAAAGGACTTTACTCTGTGTGTGTTTTTTAACTTAAACTTACGGGTCTAGTTATGGCAGCGTCTGATAGACACCTCTCCATTAATAACCATTTGGCTTGATGTCAGCTGACATTACAAAGCTGACATCAACTCCAATACTATTACCCCAATTGCTACCGTCTATGGCAAGTGGGAAGAGCCGGGCAAAGCTTCAGAATTGGCGCATCTAATGGGGCAGCTGCAGGCTGCTATTTTTAGGCTGGGGAGGGCTAATATCCATGGCTGCTTCCCAGTCTGAGAATATCAGCCCTCAGCTGTCTGGTTTAGCTTGGCTGGTTGTCAAAAAGTGGGACCCCACACAGTTTATTAAATTTATTTATTTAAATAATTTTAAAAAATGGTGTGGAAGCACTCTATTTTTCTATTGTTCTAGCCCGCAGCTGTCAGCTTTACCTGCGCTAGTTATCAAGAATAGAAGAGACCACGCCATTTTTTTATTTTATTTATTTACACGACGATCCCTGACTGCTACATCCAGATGACATTAGTAATGTGACCGCTCAGCACGACAGCCAGAACACACTGCCAGTAGCATGAGAACGCAGCTGTAGTGACGAGCGATGACGTAATTAAGATTACAGCATGATACGTCTTTTGTCACTTCTTTTAACTGCTACTGGCTTTAAAAGCTGTGAAGTCGCTAAAAGAAGTGATTGGTCTTTTCTTCTAGCAGCTTCCGCTTGGAAGCCACCACTATTTTGTATATATTTTTTTATACAGTAGTGTTCAAAATAATAGCAGTGCGTTCAAAAGCATGAGTTAAGTACAAAATCTTTACAGTAATTTTTATTTCCATGCATTGGGAACATTGCACAATGTTTCCTAATTCAAAACATGTAGAGAAATGTATAACATTTTAACTACCGTATTTTTCAGACTATAAGATGCACTTTTTTTCCTCCAAAATTTTGGAGGAAAGTGTGGGGGGTTGCATCTTATAGTCCGAACATATATGCATATGTACTGGTGTGCCCACTGCTAAAGAAAATGAACATTCCCTGCTCCCCACGCCCATGGGTGTGGAAAGTAATGAATATTCATTTTCCTTAATAGCGCGCACACTGTAGCCGCAGCACGGCTCCTGCTGCGGCCGGCGGTCTGTTTGCCCGCTATTAAAGTCCATGAATATTCGCTACAACTCACTCCCATGGGTTGTAGTGAATATTCATGGTCTTTAGTAGCGCTGTGGCTACAGTGTGCACGCTATTGAAGAGAGTGAATGGTCACTGCTCCCCACGCACACACAGTCCCGGTGTGGGGAGCAGTGACTATATGCGGCACAGCACCTCACTGTGTGAAGGCGCATGGTAGGGACGCCATGCGCGGCTCACACAGTGAGAGTGTCGGCAGCAGAGTGGGGCGCAGCGCTGGAGGAGAGAGGAGGTGAGTATGATTGTTTATTTTTTTTGTGGGCAGCGTGATAGGTATCATGGGGTGCTAAGCATACCAGAATCAAGGGGTTCCATGCATACCAGTGTTGCACAGGTTCTGGATCCCCACCGTTGTGGTAGAAACTTCACAGAGCAGATTACATGGGATCACAAGCTTTTACTTCTCAGAACATGAGGTAAAGGAAAAACGCACAGTCACTCAATACTACATCAGGAAGTAAGTGCAAAACAGAAAATACAAAAGAGACTTTTTTCTTTTTTACAATACAGTAAACAAGGAAACTGTACACAACATTGCCATCTACTGTCAGATCAGCATAAAGTCCTCCTTCCCACAAAGAAGTCCACAACTGTTGCATATACCAACACCCTTTCTCAACAGTAAGGACTTATTCAGTCAAACCCAATTTCTTCATTAGTCTCTGATGTTTTTCAGCATTCAATGCCTTTGTGAAAATGTCTACTGTCATATCTTCAGTTGGACAATATTCTAATTTCAGGATTCCTTGTTCCTGATGGTCCCTCAAGAAATGATACTTCACATCAATGTGCTTGGTTCTTGGGTTAACTCTTTCCATCTGAGCAAGAACAAGACATCCCTGATTGTCCTTATTTTTGTTGGATCCAACTGTGCTTGTCCTAGGTCTGTTATCAATTGTCTTAACCATAGAACTTCTTGACTCGCATGTTCAGCTGCAACATATTCTACTTCTGTTGTCGACTGCGTTACTATTGATTGTTTTTTACTAGTCCAACTAATTGGTCCACCTGAGAGAAAGAAAAGATGGCCACTGGTACATTTTCTGTCAGTTGGATCTCCAGCCCAATCTGCATCAACGTATCCAGTTAAAATGCATTAATCACTTGTAGGCAGTTTCAGTTTAACGTTGCTGGTTCCTTTCAAATAACGTATTACTCTCTTCACAGCATTCCAATACGCTTTATTTGGCTTGGACACTTTTCTACTCAGAATTCCTACTGCTGCTGCAATGTCTGGCCTTGTAACAGTCGCTAGATACAGTAATTTTCCTATCGCCATTCTGTACTCTTCATTATTTGGTAACACATTTTTCTCACTACTCATCTCTTTAAGATAATTAGTTTCCATTGGAGACTTTTCTGTTTTCGCATCCTTCAATCCAAATGTTTCGGTTATGTCTTGAATCATGTGATTTTGATTAAGTAGGAAACTTCCATCTTCTTCTCTTTCTATCTGTATTCCTAAGTACTGTTTCACATTTCCCAAGTCTTTGATCTCGAAATGTTGATTCAGGATTTTTAGTATGTCCTCTTTATCCCTTTTTTTTTCAAAACAAACTAAAATGTCATCAACATATACGAGTACATAGATGCATCTGTCCATTAGTCTTTTTGTGTACAGGCAAGGATCAGCTTTGCTTCTTTTAAATTTTTCATTTGTGAGCACCTCCATGATTTTATCATTCCATGCTTTAGCAGCTTGTTTTAAACCGTATACACTTTTCTGTGATTTGCAAACCATGTTTGGGTTACTTTCATCTTTGAATCCTGGAGGTTGTTTCATGTAAATATCTTCTGTTAAACTTCCATTCAAAAATGCTGTCTTTACATCCAGATGTTTCAGTTCCACTTGTTTCATTGCTGCAACTGCAAACAAAGTTCTTATTGTAGTATGTTTGACAACTGGAGCAAATGTTCCATCGTAGTCTTCTCCATATTTTTGAGAATAACCTTTAGCTTCGAGTCTTGCTCGATATCGTTCAGCTGTGCCATCTGTTTGGTACTTTACTTTAAAAACCCATTTACATCCTATAGCTTTACTTCTTTCTGGTAATTCTGTTAGTGTCCATGTTTTTGAGTCATGCATGGATTTTATTTCTATTTCTGTTACCTCTATCCATTTATTGGCTTCTTCTTCAGGAAGTCGAGATATGTCTTACCAAGAGGTAGGCTCATAAATTTTACTTGAACTTGCCTTATATAAAAGGCGTAATCATGGTTTTCCTTTGTTTTCTCTTATTGAACATCTCTGTTCTGTGTCTGTTTGTAGTTGTTTCTCTTCACTTTCAGTATTCTGTTTTTTATTAATTTCAGCTTCTTTTTCATCGGATATTCCTTCAGCTATATCAATGCTATTTTGCTCATTTTTTCTTTACAGTGAAATCATAGTGTCTTCATTTAAATCCTCAATGAATGTCACAC
Organism: Phyllobates terribilis; assembly: GCF_046119375.1. Classification (NCBI taxonomy): domain Eukaryota; kingdom Metazoa; phylum Chordata; class Amphibia; order Anura; family Dendrobatidae; genus Phyllobates; species Phyllobates terribilis. Next base: position 6,668,387 of record NW_027362836.1, read on the forward strand.
TGTTACTCACCATAACTCTGTCTGTTTTGGCATCTCGGATTCTATAGCCTTCGCAATTTTCACTATATATAACAAATATTCCTTCCATGGACCTATTTTGAAGTTTGGAACGTTTTTCTGTTGGAATGAATACAAAAACTTTACAACCAAAAACTCTTAAATGATTTACACTTGGTTTCATACCTTGCCACAGTTCATATGTTTTTTTTTTCAGTTTTCTAGAAAAGATGGTTCTGTAGAAATGTAGCTGTCATTACTGCTTCACCCCAATATTTTTCTGATAGTTTGGAATCTGTCAGCATACACCTTATCATTTCAGTCAGAGTTCTGTTTTTCCTTTCTGCTACTCCATTTTTTCTTAAGTAGTTTTCTATTTGATGTCCTGTGAATTCACCTCCATTATCACTTCTAATGACAACTGGCTTCCTCTGAAATTCGTTTTTCGACTTTGTCACGTAGTCTACTAGTTTATTGAAAACTTCGCTTTTGTTCTTGCTCAAGTATGTGACTGTGTATCTTGAGTAGTCATCTATAAAAGTCACCATATATCTATTGCCTCCTGATGTAGTCACTTTTATGGGTCCACATACAGTCATATGAAAAAGTTTGGGCACCCCTATTAATCTTAAGCTTAATGTTCTATAAAAATTGGTGTTTTTGCAACAGCTATTTCAGTTTGATATATGTAATAACTGTTGGATACAGTAATGTTTCTGCCTTGAAATGAGGTTCATTGTACTAACAGAAAATGTGCAATCTGCATTCAAACAAAATTTGACAGGTGCATAAGTATGGGCACCTCACCAGAAAAGTGACATTAATAGTTAGTAGATCCTCCTTTTGCAAAAATAACAGCCTCTAGTCGCTTCCTGTAGCTTTTAATGAGTTCCTGGATCCTGGATGAAGGTATTTTTGACCATTCCTCTTTACAAAACAATTCCAGTTCAGTTAAGTTTGATGGTCGTCGAGCATGGACAGCCCTCTTCAAATGATCCCACAGATGTTCAATGATATTCAGGTCTGGGGACTGGGATGGCCATTCCAGAACATTATAGTTGTTCCTCTGCATGAATGCCTGAGTAGATTTGGAGCGGTGTTTTGGATCATTGTCTTGCTGAAAGATCCATCCACTTTGTAATTTCATATTTATCACTGATTCTTGAACACTATTGTCAAGAATCTGCTGATACTGAGTGGAATCCATGCGTCCCTCAACTTTAACAAGATTCCCAGTGCCAGCATTGACCACACAGCCCCAAAGCATGATGGAACCTCCACCAAATTTTACTGTGGGTAGCAAGTGTTTTTCTTGGAATGCTGTGTTTTTTTGCCACCATGCATAACGCCTTTTTGTATGACCAAATAACTCAATCTTGATTTCATCAGTCCACAGGACCTTCTTCCAAAAAGAAATTGGCTTCTCCAAATGTGCTTTTGCATACCTCAGCCAACTCTGTTTGTGGCGTGCTTGCAGAAACGGCTTCTTTCGCATCACTCTCCCATACAGCTTCTCCTTGTGCAAAGTGCCTTGTATAGTTGACCGATGCACAGTGACACCATCTGCAGCAAGTTGATGCTGCAGCTCTCTGGAGGTGGTCTGAGGATTGTCCTTGACTGATCTCACCATTCTTCTTCTATGCCTTTCTGATGTTTTTCTTGGCCTGCCACTTCTGGCCTTAACAAGAACTGTCCCTGTGTTCTTCCATTTCCTTACTATGTTCCTCACAGTGGAAACTGACAGGTTAAATCTCTGAGACAGCTTTTTGTATGCTTCCCCTGAACAACTATGTTGAATAATCTTTGTTTTCAGATCATTTGACAGTTGTTTTGAGGAGCACATGATGCCACTCTTCAGAGGAGATTCAAACAGGAGAACAACTTGCAAGTGGCCACTTTAAGTAGCTTTTCTCATGATTGCATACACCTGGCTATAAAGTTCAAAGCTCCATGAGGTTACAAAACCAAAAAAAGTGCTTTAGTAAGTCAGTAAAAAGTAGGTAGGAGTATTTAAAACAAGAAAATGATAAGGGTGCCCATACTTATGCACCTTTCAAATTTTGTTTGAATGCAGATTGCACATTTTCTGTTAGTACAATAAACCTCATTTCAAGGCAGAAACATTACTGTGTCCAACAGTTATTACATATATCAAACTGAAATAGCTGTTGCAAAAACACCAATTTTTATAAAACATTAAGCTTAAGATTAATAGGGGTGCCCAAACTTTTTCATATGACTGTATGTTAGTATGCACCAAATCAAGTGGTCTTGTACTTTTCGTTTCACTTTCTTTAGGAATAGATATCCTTGTGGCTTTTCATTTTATACAACATTCATATCTTACGGTAATTGAGCAGTCAGATATCAATAAATCCTTTGTCAATTCTTTCCTTTGTAGCTCCATTATACTTTCAGGATGTCTGTGTCCTAGACGTCTATGCCACATGTGAATACAATTCTTGTGATCATGTGTAAACAACTGCATCTGTTCCTTTAATGTGTCTAGATGATATAATTGTTCATCTGCCTACACAAAATACAAGAGAGACATTTTTCTTTTTAACAATACAATAAACAAGGAAACAACATCGCCATCTACTGTCAAATCAGCATAAAGTCCTCCTTCACACAAACAAAGAAGTGCACAACTGTTGCATATACCAACAACCAGGAATATGGGTGCCATGCATATCAGGATCAAGGGGTGCCATGTATACCAGGATGGGGGATAAAGGGGTGCCATGCATACCAGGATCAAGGGGTGCCATGCATACCAGGATCAAGGGATGCCAAGCATACCAGAATCAAGGTTGTGCCACGCATACCAGGAACAAGGGGTGCCATGCATACCAGGATGGGGGATCAAGGGGTGCCATGCATGCCAGGATGGGAGATCAAGTGGCGCCATTCATACCAGGGTGGGGGATCAAGGGGTGCCATGCATACCAGGATGTGGGATTAGGGAATGCCATGCATACCAGGATGGGGGATCAACAGGTGTCATGCATGCCAGGATGGGGGATCAAGGGGTGCCATGCATACCAGGATGGGGGCTTGGGTGGCCATGCATACCAAGATGGGGATGAGGGCCACGTATACCAGGATGGGGATGAGGGCCATGTATACCAGGATGAGGATGAGGGCCACGTATACCAGGAAGGAGGGGTCATACCATGATTGAGGATATTAACAGAAGTGGGGGACATTACCCCAGTACCAGTGTCAGCAGCAGACCCCCTCCCACATAACAGTGCATCATGACCACATTTTTTGCTTACATTTTTTTTCTATTTTCCTCCTCTAAAACCTAGGTGCATCTTATGGTCCAGTGCGTCTTATAGTCCAAAAAATACAGTACTTTACTAATTTACAGTACTTTTTAATAACAAAAAATGAACATTGGGCTGTTCTAAAAATAGCAGTGTCTACATTTGTCTTTACAAACTCACAATACGTACAATATGTACTCTTTTTTTTTGAGGATTTAACATTCCTGTGAATCACTAACCTAATATTTAGTTGTATACCCACAGTTTTTTAGAACTGCTTCACATCTATGTTGCTTAGAATCAACCAACTTCCGGCACCTGTCAACTGTTATTGCAGCCCAGGATGCTTTGACTACATCCCACAATTTTTCAGCATTTGTTGGCTTTGCCTCAGAAACGGCATTTTTGATGTCTCCCCACAAGTGTTCTATCAGATTAAGATCCGGGGATTGGGCTGGCCACTCCATAACCTCAATTTTGTTGGACTGGAACCAAGATTTTGCTCGTTTACTGGTGTGTTTAGGGTCTTTGTCTTGTTGAAACATCCATTTCAAGACCATATCCTCTTCAGCGTAAGGCAACATGATCTCTTCAAACATTTTAATTAGTGATGGTCGAGCACTAAAATTCTCGGGTGCTCATTCGTCGGGTCGAGCAAATTGGAATGCTCATGTGCTCGACCTGAGCAACGAGCCCAATGTAAGTCTATGGGAAACTCAAGCATTTTTCCAGTGGCCCCCCCGGCGGTCTGCAGAGGGACTAGAAATTGTAGAAATCAATGGGAACAGTGCTCAAATGACATGGGAACAGCATGGAGAAGACCCCTGGAAGCATTTCTGACTCCCAGGTCACTGCTGTGAACAATGTTGTCAGAGTATTATGCCACTTTTATGGACTCACAATAAAACATACAAAAACGAAACCAAAATTGATTTTACTGGGGAAAATGTTAAAGAACATCCTTTGCAGGGTAAAGACTTGAATATAAGGCAAAATAAATAACCAAAAACAAAAATGCTTCTCCACACCTTGGGCTATGTTCACACATAGCGTTTTTGATGCGTTTTTGCACTTTTGCTTTCAACCAAGACAAATGCATTCACTGGGAAATGTCATTTTAACATTTTACAACCTTAACTGGCCATGTGGTGTGTGACACATCATCAGACACATCCTGTTTCATTTATGATGGAGGGACTCTGAAAGTCACAAAGCCTATTTTTATAGGGGAAACAGGCGGTCCTTACTATTCTTAAAGGGCCAGCAGTCGGTCCTCGCTTTTGTTAGAGAGCCATCAGCCGGCTATGCTTTGTTGTTCCCATTATTAACGAGTGGGTCTCCTATACTATTATTGCGTATGCAGTGACCGCAAGGGCTGCCAAACATTTGTACGCACGTAACCCAATACCCCTTTGAAGAGACATAGAGGAGGGTCTCAGTAAAAAAAAATGTTCCCATTATAAAGGAGCAGGTCTCCTGTAGTGGTAATGCCGATGCTGTGACTGGAAGGCCTGACAAAATTTAGGAAAATCCCCACTACCAATTTAAAGACACATAGAGCAGGGCCACAGTAAGGACATGTTCCCATTACAAAGGAGCGGTTGTGCTATACAGTTATAGGGTATGCAGTAAGGACAACGGCTGCCAAAAATTTGGAGGCACTCCAATGCCCCTTGGAAGAGACGTAGAGGGCCTCATGAAAAAATGTTCCCATTATTAGGAAGTGGCACTTCCATAGTGTTGGCCTATGCAGTGAATGCAAAAGCTGCCAAAAATTTGGGGGAACTCCAATGCCCTTTGCAAGACACGTAGAGGAGGTGATATGGTAGATATGGTGGTGAATGATATGGTGATGGAGGATGAGAAGAAGGAGGAGGACAAGAGCAAATAGACAAAATCAGTAAGCGTATACCCATGTGTGGGTGTGAAGAGGTGCATGGGAATAGACCTTCCAAAAAAAACCACTGGATTTGAGTTTATGTTATGCTGCTATCATTCGGTGGTGTTGAGAAGTCTGGCCCAATCCAGCCCTTGTTCATTTTTATAAGAGTCAGCCTGTCAGCATTTTCAGTTGACAGGCGGATGCGCTTATCAGTTATAATTCCACTAAAAGCCCGCTCTGACAAAACGCTAGCAGCAGGGCAGGCCAGGACCTCCAAGGCGTAGACAGCCCGTTCATGCCACTTGTCCAGCTTGGATACCCTATAATTCTAAGGCACAGAGGAATCATGGAGGATGTTGGTACGGTCGGCAAGGTACTCCCTCAGCATCTTCCCAAACTTTGCGCTCCTTGTGAGAGTAACCCACGCCTCAGGGCCTGTAAGATGGGAGGGTCTGAGAAAACTCTCCCAGAACTTTGACAATGTTCCCCTGCCTCTGCTGGATTGGAGTTATGTCTCTCTCACCTGTACTCCTTGGTTGTCCATCGAACTGTGACCTCTGCCGCCAGCATTTTTAGATGGAAATTTTTTTAATAATTCCGCATAGAGGGCCTTCTGGTACTGCCCCATTTTAGTAGACCTGTCCGCTTCGAGATAGAAAGTTCTCCTTGTAGCGTGGGTCTAGAAGTGTCACCAACCAGTAATGACTATCGCCCAAAATTTTGAGAACGTGAGGTTCACGGGAAAGGCAGCGTAACATAAACTCAGCCATGCATGCCAGACTGCTAACAGGCAAGACTTCCATGTCCTCACCAAGAGGACGAGTGACCATGCTCTCCTCCTCCCTGTCTTTAGGCCATCCATGCTGAATAGACAGTATGACATTTGTGCATGTAGTACTCTCTATAGCGCATGACACTAGCTCCTGTTCTTCCTCCTCCTCTTCCTCATTGTCACCCAATCCACGTTGGGATGAGATGAGGCTGAGCTGTGTGTAATCACCCTGTATGGTTCCTTGTTCCATCTCATCATGCTCCGCCTGCAATGCATCCTCTTTGATTGTGAGCAGAGCGTTTCAGAAGACAGAGAAGCGGGATGATGATGCTAATTATGGCGTCATCGTCGCTCACCATCTTGGTGGAGTCCTCAAAGTTTTGGAGGATGGTACATATGTCTGACATCCATGTCCACTCCTGAGGTCTTATGTGTGGAGTCTGAACTGAATACCGATGGCCTTGTTGATGCTGGTAGTCAACAACTTTCCTCATCTGCTCACAGATCCTTCCCAACATCTGCAATGTAGAGTTCCAATGCGTGGGGACATCACACACCATTCGGTGAGCCGGAAGCTGCAAACTCTGCTGAAACACAGCAAGGGCGGAGGAAGCTGTAGGTGACTTTCTAAAATGGGTACACAGGTGGCGTACTTTAACAAGCAGATCCGGCAGCTCAGAGTAGGTTTTGAGAAACCCCTGAACCCCGAGGTTAAGCACATGGGCCAGGCATGGTACGTGTGTGAGCTCGCCTCACCTCAGAGCCGCCACCAGGTTCCAGCCATTGTCACACATGACCATGCATGGCTGTAGGTTCAGCGGTGTCAGCCACAGATCTGCTTGCTATTTCAGAGCTGTCCATAACTCTTCAGCATTGTGCGGTTTGTCACCTAAGGATATTAGCTTCAGCACAGCCTGTTGCCGCTTGGCTGTGGCAGTGCTGCAGTGCTCCCAGCTTCTGACTGATGTGGTCATTTCGGAGATGGAGGCTGAAGAGGAGGAGGATGAGGTGCAGGAACGGTAGACTGTGGGGGCAACCCTCATTGACCTAGGGCCCACAATCCTTGGCGTCAGGAGGATGTGTTCCATCCCAAAGTCCGACTGGTTCCCGGCTTCCACTATGTTAACCCAGTGTGTCGTCAGTGAGATGTACCATCCCTGTCCACAAGCACTTGTCCACATGTCCGTGGTTAGGTGGACTTTCCCAGTAACTGCATTGTTGAGGCCACGGCTAATGTTGTGGGACACGTGCTTGTGTAATGCGGTGACGGCACACCGGGAGAAATAGTGGCGGCTGGGGACCGAGTACCGAGGGACGGCCGCCGCCATCAGGTTGCAGAATGTTTCCATCTCCACGAGCCGAAAAGGCAACATTTCAAGCGCAAGCTGTCGCGAAATGTGAGAATTTAGTAGTGTGGCCTGTGGGGCAATGACTGTGTATTTGCGTTTGCGTTCCAAGGACTAGGGTAGGGACAACTGAACACTGCGCTGGGACAAGGACTTGGACATGCTTGCTGATGGTGCTAGTTGAGAGTGCAACGACAGGTGCAGGGCAGGAGGCATCTTCGCATGTGCATTGGTCAGGGGATTGGCTTGCATGCACAAAAGTGGAAGAAGCAGTGGTGCGACCCACAGACACTGTTCCTGGACCCTGGGGTTCAGCCCACAAAGTCGGGTGCTTTGCTGCCGTTTGCCTGATCATGATGGTGGTGGTCAGGCTGGTAGTTTTGCTCCCCCTGCTGATGCTGGCCTGGCAGGTGGTGCAAATGGCCTTTATGGGGTTATCGGCAGAGTCTTTAAAAAACAACCAGACTCGGGAAGACCTAACAGCTGTACTGGCAACTTCCGTCGTGTTGGTGTTACGGAGAATGGTTGCCCCCCTTCTGTCTGCGGCCACCACACTGCTTCTTCCTGCCTGTTGTGCCTCCCTCCCCCTGTGTGCTCCCTTCCCCTGCTGTGTGCCTCCCTCCTCCTGTTGTGCCTCCCTCCCCCTGTGTGCTGCTGTCCTCACTCTGTATGTCCCCCGACCACGTTGGGTCAGTTACTATATCATCCACCACCTCGTCTTCCGCTTCCGCACCCTGGTCCTCCTCTTTCTTCCCACCCCCGCTTTCGTGTGACCGTGGCTGCTCAAATATTTGGGCATCGCTACATGCGATCTCCTTTTGCCCCACTTCAAGTGGACCAGGCGAGAGGCCCAAATCTATAAATGGAAAAGTGAACAGCTCTTTGGAGTGTCCAAGTGTGGGATCAGTTGTCTCTGGGCATTCGGCATGGTGGGAGGAAGAGGATCAGGGTAAGGAATATGCAGTCCAGACTCACCTCTACTGAGACTTGACCGTGTGGAAGACAGGGTGGTGGTGGTGGCTAAGTGACTGGAAGCATTATCTGCTATCCAATCAATAACCTTTTCACACTGCTCTGTGTTCAATAGTGGTGTTCTGCGGTCCCCTATTAATTGGGACAGGAATGTCGAGCGAGAAGATGTGGGTGTTTGTTGTGGCACAATTTCAGCTAGCCCACGGCCTCGTCCTCTGCATGCACCATCATCACCATCACGTCCACTTCCCTGTCCCTTGCCATGCGCCTTGCACATTTTAAATGGAGGACAATATTTTCCACGTTCACTACAAATGGCTGGAATTGATCTGCAGTCATATATGATACGTGTGACGGAAAACCATAGTTTTAAATAGCTGGCCTGTAGGTAACTATTTTTAACAGCGAACTGGTGTCAATAACTTCGCTAACACACTGCAACAAAATTTAAATGGAGGCCAGAAATGGCAGAATTTTGAGCGCACTTATATGTGATCTGTGTGACGGACAAACTACAGTTTTAAATAGATGGATTTTTAGCTCTGTAATTTGGAAAGGATCTGGCTGTATTCTGCAGTGCCAACAGGCAAATGGAGCAGAAAAACGGTGTTCTCTGGATTGCTTTTTAAACAAATAATCAGGATTAAGATAAAAAAAAAAATATTCCTGGCTCCTGATACCTGGGACTATTTCTAGAAATATCTGTAAAAGCACCAGCAGCAGACAGAACTGGAATGGACTCTCTTGCTATATGCACTGCAGTATGCCACATACACTGTCTGCCTGCCCAGCACTGAAATCTATGCAGCTGGATTAGTCCTCAGAAGGACTGTTAGTTGAGATGGATATGTGTATAATATATGGTGGTATACCTACACTAACTAAGAAACAAGCAAATCTCTCCCTAGCTCAGCAGCACCTTTCCCTACACTGCCTGATTCCGGAGTAGACTGTGACGAGCAGGTCTGATATAGACTTGATGACGCTGTGCGGCCAGCCAATCAATGTAATGCCACAACCAACATGACCAGCATTACAGTGTGTGGCAGACAATCCCTGCATGTTCATTGGCTCTCTAAAGAGCGCCAAACATGCAGGGAGGGGACCCGAGCTCCTGCCGTGCAACCCCAGAAATACTGGGCGAGCTCCGACATCTCGAGCAGTGAGATGCTCGGGTGAGTACTGAGCAGTAGCGAGCATGCTCGCTCATCATTAATTTTAATATATGCCAACTGGTCCATGATCCCTGTTATGCGGTAAAACAGGTGTGCCCTGTCAGGTTTAATAAGTGGGATTTCTTGCCTTATGAATGGGGTTGGGACCATCAGTTGTGTTGTGCAGAAGTCTGGTGGATGCACAGCTGATAGTCCTACTGAATAGACTGTTAGGTGCATTTTTCTTGCCATAATACAAATTCTAAGTAAAGAAAAACGAGTGGCCATCATTACTTTAAGAAATGAAGGTCAGTCAGTCCAAAAAATTGGGAAAACTTTGAAAGTGTCCCCAAGTGCAGTTGCAAAAACCATCAAGCACTACAAAGAAACTGGCTCACATGAGGACCGCCCCAGGAAAGGAAAACCAAGAGTCACCTCTGCTTCTTAGGATAAGTTTATCCAAGTCACCAGCCTCAGAAATCGCAGGTTAACAGCAGCTCAGATTAGAGACCAGGTCAATGCCACACAGAATTCAAGCAGCAGACACATCTCTTCAACAACTGTTAAGAGGAGAATTTGTGCAGCAGGCCTTCATGGTAAAATAGCTGCTAGGAAACCACTGCTAAGGACAGGCAAGAAGCAGAAGAGACTTGTTTGGGCTAAAGAACACAAGGAATAGACATTAGACCAGTGGAAATCTGTGCTTTGGTCTGATGAGTCCAAATTTGAGATCTTTGGTTAAAACCACCGTGTCTTTGTGCGACGCAGAAAAGGTGAACGGATGGACTCTACATGCCTGGTTCCCACCGTGAAACATGGAGGAGGAGGTGTGATGGTGTGGGGGTGCTTTGCTGGTGACACTGTTGGGGATTTATTCAAAATTTAAGGCATACTGAACCAGCATGGCTACCACAGCCATCTTGCAGCGACATGCTATTCCATCCGGTTTGCGTTTTGTTGGAAAATCACTTATTTTTCAACAGGAAAATGACCCCAAACACATCTCCAGGCTGTGTAAGGGCTATTTGATAAAGAAGGAGAGTGATGGGGTGCTACGCCAGATGACCTGGCCTCCACAGTCACCAGACCTGAACCCAATCGAGATAGTTTTTGGTGAGCTGGACCGCAGAGTGAAGGCAAAAGGGCCAACAAGTGCTAAGCATCTCTGGGAACGCCTTCAAGATTGTTGGAAGACCATTTCCGGTGACTACCGCTTGAAGCTCATCAAGAGAATGCCAAGAGTGTGCAAAACTGTCATCAAAGCAAAAAGTGGCTACTTTGAAGAACCTATAATATAAGACATATTATCAGTTGTTTCACACTTTTTTGTTAAGTATATAATTCCACATGTGTTAATTCATAGTTTTGATACCTTCAGTGTGAATGTACAATTTTTCTTAGTCATGAAAATACAGAAAAATATTTAAATGAGAAGGTGTGTCCAAACTTTTGGTCTGTACTGTAGGTCTGACACCATAGAAAGAGAAACGTGCCCATATCATGATGCTTGCACCACCATGTTTCAGTGTCTTCTGATTGTACTGTGGCTTGAATGCCGAGTTTGGGGGTCGTCTAACGAACTGTCTGCGGCCCTTGGACCCAAAAAGAACAATTTTACATTCAGCAGTCCACAAAGTGTTTCACTTTAGGCCAGTTGATGTGTTCTTTGGCAAATTGTACCAGCTTCAGTACATGTCTTTTTTTTAACAGTGGAACTTTGCGGGGACTACTTGCTAAGAGATTAGCTTCACACAGGCATCTTCTAACTGTCACAGTACTCTCAGGTAACTTGAGACTGTTTTTGATCATCCTGGAGCTGATCATTGGCTGAACCTTTGCCATTCTGGCTATTCTTTAATCCATTTGAATAGTAGTCTTCCGTTTTCTTCCACGTCTCTCTGGTTTTGTTTTCCATTTTAAAGCATTTTAGCTGAGCAGCCGATCATTGTCTGTACTTCTTTATAAGTTTTACCCTTTCCAATCAACTTTTTAATCAAAGCACACTGTTCTTCTGAACAGTGTCTCGAACGACCCATATTTCTCAGGCTTTCAAGGAGAAATGCATGTACAACATGTGCTGGCTTCATCCTTAAATAAGGGCCATCTGATTCACACCTGTTTCTTCACAGAATGATTGACCTCACTAATTGAACTCCAACACTGCTATTATTTTGAACAAACCCCCTTTCAATTAATTATTCAAATACACAGACTCAAAAACACACAGATCATGAATGCGGAGTCTAGTGGTTTTCTTAGAATCTACTGCACCAACTGGTAAATTGTTTGACATGTGGTAATATAATTTATATCAAAAACAGTGATTAATCTGGTTAGTCATATTGGACTGCTATTATTTTGAACACTTCTGTATATGTTTTTAATGTATTTTGTGATGTCACAAAAGACGTTTCAGGTAAAACATCAGAGTTTTCCTCAAGTATTTTCCTACAGCTTAAACTATGCAGATACGCCGATGTCTAAAAGTTGCCATGTGCACATACCCTGACAGTGAGTTATTAGTAAGGCCTGGGACTTAGTTGCACTAAGTGGTTTGTGAAGAGATCCCACAATACTCCAATACATCTAGTAGTAAGTCCTCCATAATTCCATACATGGTATATAATAATGCATGAAAGACAATCAAAGAAGAAATGCTTAAAACTAAGTTATCAATAGATATAATTCTCAACAGACAAACACAACTATAGCGACTAGAGATGCGCGAACGTCTCGAGAACTAACCAAGTATTCTCGGCGTGCTCGTCAAATATGTTTGCGTCTCCGCGGCTGCATGTCTCATGGCTGTTAGACAGCCGCAACACATTGTGCTGGTGCTTGAAATCATTGTCTTTTTCTGTAAAACATGGTTACCTCCAAGGAAATAGGTGCAGTCATCATTCCTTTGTATTAGAACGGCTTTACAGGCAAGGACATGCTGATCGTAAAATTATATACTACATACACACTTATATGTACACACTATTGTCTACACTATATACTACATACACACTTATAAATACACACTATTGTCTACACTATATACTACATACACACTTATAAATACTCACTGTTGCACTTCTCAAAACTGAAAATCAATCACTTATCAAGAACATTCGTCAAAAACTTCAAGGACAGAGGTTCCTCAGCTGAGAGAAAGGCTTCACGGCATTGAAAATTTTCCAGCAAGTGCCAGGACTCTTTCCTAAAGAGGATTCAGCTATGGGATTGGTTTAACACTGGTGCAGAGCTTGCTCAGGAAAGGTAGCAGGCAGCTGTCAGTGCTTCTATACATACAGTGAAGTGAAGCATTTTAGAGGTAGGCCTGGTGTCAATAAGGGCAGCAAAGAATCCACTGTGTAAAAAAAAAACATCCAGCATGACTGACATTCTGCAGGAAGTACAGGAATTGCACTACATAAGACTGGAGTAAAGTTATTTTCTTTGATGAAGTCCCCTTCAGACTGTTTGGGACATCCAGAAGAATGATTGTTTGGTGAAGAAAAGGGGTTGAATGTTACCATACGTTCTGTGTTATGCCAATTGAAAAACATCCTGAGACCATTCATGTGTGGAATTGCCTTTCACCTAAGGGAGTGGATTACTCACAATTTTGCCTGAGAACACTGCTATAAATAAAGAATGGGATCTAAACATCCTCCAAGAGCAATTTCTCCCAATAACCCAAGAGCAATTTGGTGAACAACCATTTTTCCAGCATGATGGAGACCATGTCACAAGGCCAAAGTGATAACTAAGAGGTTTGGTGAACAAAACATTACAATTTTGGGTCCATGGCTAGGAAACACCCCAGATCTCAATCTCATTGAAAACCTGTGGTGAATACTCAAAAAGCGTGAGGACAAACAAAAACACAGAAAATGTGATAAACTCTGAGCACTGATTAGACAAGAATGGGCCATCATTCAGGATTTGGCCCACAAGCTTTTATCCAGCTGCCAGGGTGAAGGACAGAAGTTTTGAAAAATAAGGGACAACACTGTAACTATTGAGTCTTCGCATAAACTTGATGTTTTTGTCAATAAAAAATAAAAACTTATGAAATGCTGATAATTGAAACATCTGACTAAAAAATAAAAAAAAAACCTCACTGAAACAGCACTTTGTGGAAAGCTACATTTGTGTCATTCTCAAATCCTTTCGACAAGACTGGTTGCCGTATGTTGAGTCAGGAAGGAATTTTCTCCATAATATGGGGCAATTAGCATCTGCCTCTTGGGGTTTTCGTCTTCCGCTGGATCAACGTCTTAGGTTATATTGATCTTGACGGACTTATGTTTACTTTTTATGACTGTACACACTATTATGAACAATATATATTACATGCACACTTATATACACACACTATTGTCTACACAATATACTGCATACACACTTATATACACACACTATTGTCTACACAATATACTGCATACACACTTATATACACACACACTATTGTGTACACTATATACTACATACACACTTATATGTACACACTATTGTGTACACTATATACCACATACGCACATATATACTCACTATTGTGTACACTATATACTACATACACACTTATATGTACACACTATTGTGTACACTATATACTACATACACACTTATATGTACACACTATTGTGTACACTATATACTACATACACACTTATATGTACACACTATTGTGTACACTATATACTACATACACACTTATATGTACACACTATATACTACATACACACTTATAAATACACACTATTGTCTACACTATATACTACATACACACTTATAAATACTCACTGTTGCACTTCTCAAAACTGAAAATGCAACATCAAGAAGGAAAAGTTATGGAATTATGGAAATTGTAGGATCGACTACTGACAGCTCTTATTGCAACTGCTGAGAATTATATCCCAGATGTGTTCGATGGGAAACAAGTCTGGAAATGCTGCAGGCCATTATAGCATGTTGAGGCCAGGCAGGCTGCTTCCAATAGCTTGAGCAATATATGGCCTCGCATTGTTGTGTTGAAAATCGGCCACTTGCACACTTTGGAGAAATGGTCGTAGCACTGGTTCCACCACCAAATCGATATAATGATGAAATGTTAGTGCACCTGGAGTGAAGTCTAGAATGGTCCACCTATCATACATTATCCCACCGCACACCATATTCCCGGTAATAGGTGTCACGCTGGGAATGGGGAGAACCCAGCGTATAATGACGGGAAAGGGAAAGAAGCCCTAAATCTAGGGAAGGGGAGAGTGGAGACCCCTAAACAGAACTAATGACAAACCCTAACTGCCCTATCGACCCTAAATAGGTTCGCCGAGCAGGATACCTAGCCCTAGCAGACCCTAAGGCTAGGCCCTAGGAAGGGAGCGGGAGGGATGAGCACTAAGTCGGCCCCACTAAAGACTAAAGAACACACAGGGGATACTCACAGGGGAATACACTTAGCTCTAAGATGACACAGGAGAAAGCATGGCAACAATCCACGAAGAAACTCCAAGGTAATTCTAGTCAACCACTAGAATCCAAAGCCTGAATAGGTATAACATGCTATCACCAGCAACACTCTGAGAATCTGAGTGTATTTGAGGAAACAAAAAGGAAATGCTGACTAACAGCAGAAAGGTGAGGATAAAGCAGGGTCCTAAAGGGAAAGGTATAATCCCCAAGCAAGGTGAAGGTCACTGCTGGGTCCTAAAGAGAAAGGTATAGTAAAAAGATCATGGAGACGTTAGTAAAGCCAAACGCAGCAACCTTCTACCGTTGGACACCGCAAGACTGTTAGTCAACCCTGACACACTCGTGACAGTAGGACATCTTCATGCCATCACCCACATGGTTTCCAGACAAATTTACAGCTATCATTGTGTCTACGACAAAAGCGAGACTCATTGTTGAAGAGAATAGGTCTCCATTCCAGCCTCTAGTGCAGTTTTGCTCTGCATCAAGATAGCCTTTAAGAGCGGCGTAGTGAGTTCAATGGACCATCCATAGCTGGTCGTCTAGCTTGTAGCTTAATGTCGTGCAAATGGGAGGTGATCATTTCATCGCTTCTATAATGCTTCAGAATACTTTACACTGACAGGCAAACTATTAGCCCACACATAGTCATCTACGGGGTTAACTGATCGGAGACCAATTCTATTGGGCTTTATGCCCAGCGCTGTTAATAGCAGCCTGTGTGCGATCCTTTTGCAGCACATATTTTTCTAATGCGCTACCATAAAGAGGCAACAGTTAAATTATTATACAGCGGTCATTAAGGAGGAATTCTATCTATACTTAAAGCTTAACAATCCCCGATATTACTGACTCCTTCCAAAACCTACGGTAATCTGGCCATGCACCTTAGATAACTGTTGGCTTAACACACTGATCCTGACTCCCCCAAAAGCAGGAACATTTGGCTAGGCCGTGAGTTCCTGTGCTCTTCATGACTTGAGTAGAGTAAGTCCCTGCAGAATCATGTGGCCGCGGGTTATCTTCCCACAGAACTAAAGTATTGGGCAATTATATTCCAACCATCTGATCCTTTTATCCCCTGACTTAGCCTGTTACGTTAAAGCCAGGAGTCCCCCAATATAATAGATATAATTTGCGGGTTGAGCCATCTTTTAACTAATGAGTATTGTCCGGTCATACCAAGAAGCAACCCACTTCTCTATTTAACGGGACTCCCTCATAAAATTGTAAAGTACTTATTCAAACATGCAACTTTATTATTGGGATTTTTAATTCTATAGTTTACAGCTCATTGCCCAAAGTACTGGCCACCTAGGCAAGATTTGCTATAGAGCTTGTGAGCGCTGCTCTGAAGCTGGCCATATTACTGGATTACACCAGCTCCAGCCTCCGTGCACTCTTTCGATGCTGCAGAGGAAAAGCTACCTCTACTAGCAGCATCAGAGAAACCAGGTAACCCTCTAGTCACCCCTGGGAACTTTAGGCCAATAGCCTTTCTAAACTGGGATCTGAATATTTTTTTCTAAATTGTTCACTAAATGGTTACATCAAGTTCCATCACAGAAAAAGAAACAGCCTTACCAACACCAGGTCAGAATACCAATGCACTAACAGGATGCAGCAGACCCCCATGATAAAGGCAGTATTCCTATCCCTAATGCCGAAAAGGCCTTTGATACGGTTTACTGGGCTACTTAGACAAAGTACTCATCAAATTTGGTTTGACTGGCTTTATCAAATCATTTATAACGTCCCTATATTCCAACCCCAACGCCATGGTTCTTTCTTCCAGTTCCTTATCATCCAACTTGAAAAGCTCGAATGGAACCAGCCAGGTCAACCCCAATAATTTTTGCGTTAATTATGGAGCACCTGCCAGAGTCCATTCGTTCCAATTCAGACATTTCTGGTCTTAGCGTTGGTAACTTTAAAACATGTTAGCTGATGACTTAATTACAGTTATATGAAAATGTTTGGGCACCCCTATTAATCTTAAGCTTAATGTTTTCTTAAAATTGGTGTTTTTGCAACAGCTATTTCAGTTTGATATATGTAATAACTGTTGGACACAGTAATGTTTCTGCCTTGAAATGAGGTTTATTGTACTAACAGAAAATGTGCAATCTGGATTCAAACAAAATTTGACAGGTGCATAAGTATGGGCACCCTTATCATTTTCTTGTTTTAAATACTCCTACCTACTTTTTACTGACTTACTAAAGCACTTTTTTTGGTTTTGCAACCTCATTGAGCTTTGAACTTCATAGCCAGGTGTATGCAATCATGAGAAAAGCTACTTAAAGTGGCCACTTGCAAGTTGTTCTCCTGTTTGAATCTCCTCTGAAGAGTGGCATCATGGGCTCCTCTAAACAACTGTCAAATGATCTGAAAACAAAGATTATTCAACATAGTTGTTCAGGGGAAGGATACAAAAAGCTGTCTCAGAGATTTAACCTGTCAGTTTCCACTGTGAGGAACATAGTAAGGAAATAGAAGAACACAGGGACAGTTCTTGTTAAGGCCAGAAGTGGCAGGCCAAGAAAAACATCAGAAAGGCAGAGAAGAAGAATGGTGAGATCAGTCAAGGACAATCCTCAGACCACCTCCAGAGAGCTGCAGCATCAACTTGCTGCAGATGGTGTCACTGTGCATCGGTCAACTATACAACGCGCTTTGCACAAGGAGAAGCTGTATGGAAGAGTGATGCGAAAGAAGCCGTTTCTGCAAGCACGCCACAAACAGAGTCGGCTGAGGTATGCAAAAGCACATTTGGAGAAGCCAATTTCTTTTTGGAAGAAGGTCCTGTGGACTGATGAAACCAAGATTGAGTTGTTTGGTCATACAAAAAGGCGTTATGCATGGCGGCAAAAAAACACAGCATTCCAAGAAAAACACTTGCTACCCACAGTAAAATTTGGTGGAGGTTCCATCATGCTTTGGGGCTGTGTGGCCAATGCCGGCACCGGGAATCTTGTTAAAGTTGAGGGACGCATGGATTCCACTCAGTATCAGCAGATTCTTGACAATAATGTTCAAGAATCAGTGATAAAGTTGAAGACACGCAGGGGATGGATCTTTCAGCAAGACAATGATCCAAAACACTGCTCTAAATCTACTCATGCATTCATGCAGAGGAACAATTACAATGTTCTGGAATGGCCATCCCAGTCCCCAGACCTGAATATCATTGAACATCTGTGGGATCATTTGAAGAGGGCTGTCCATGCTCGGCGACCATCAAACTTTACTGAACCTGAATTGTTTTGTAAAGAGGAATGGTGAAAAATACCTTCATCCAGGATCCAGGAACTCATTTAAAGTTACAGGAAGCGACTAGAGGCTGTTATTTTTGCAAAAGGAGGATCTACTAAATATTAATGTCACTTTTCTGGTGAGGAGCCCATACTTATGCACCTGTCAAATTTTGTTTGAATGCAGATTGCACATTTTCTGTTAGTACAATAAACCTCATTTCAAGGCAGAAACATTACTGTGTCCAACAGTTATTACATATATCAAACTGAAATAGCTGTTGCAAAAACACCAATTTTTATAAAACATTAAGCTTAAGATTAATAGGGGTGCCCAAACTTTTTCATATAACTGTATCTACTCCACAGATATAGAAATATCTCTTCATGCCGTCATCGCTTTTCTATAATCTTTTGCTGACATTTCATTTTATAAACTAAATGGCAATAAACCTTAAAAATTATATGGTGACCTTTCCGCATGTGATCAACACAAGATTGCCAATTTTGCCAATGTACAAATGATAATTTACATTGATTTATTTATTTACATCTTGTCACAACAACCGTGACTTTATTGGGTCACAGCTGTTTTATTTACCGTATTTTTCGGACTGTAAGACGCACCGGGCCATAAGACGCACCCCAAATTTTAGGGTGGAAAATAGGAAAAAAAAAATTTTTTAGAAGATGGGGGTCCATCTTATAGTCTGAATAGGTATCTTACTTGGGGGGGGCGGTGGAGCTGGGGTCACAGAAGGCAGGGTCGTTCAGGAAGCCGGCGGAGGTGGAGGCATGCTGGTACCTGGTGGCTGGGGGCCTGGCGCTGGGGGCTTGGTTCCCTGGTACCTGGGGGTCTGGTGCCCTGGTATCTGGGTTGCTGGGGGCCTGATGCTGGTGCCTGGTGCTGGGGGCCAGGGTGCTGGTGGCCTGGTACCTGGGGTGTGGCCATTTTCCTGTAGAGCACAGCTTCAGGAACATGGCCGCGGCCACCGGAAGCCGCTCACTCTGCTCTGCAAACTTCGCTCACAGAAATACACCAGCCCCGGTACCCGGCCAGGCCCAGCCCCCAGCCAAATACCAGCCCGCCTCACCTCTTCTACTGCCGCTACCCTGCGATCCCGCTCCACCACCACCGGTAAGTTGTGTTCGGACCATAAGACGCACCCCCCATTTTCCTCCCAAATTTGGGGGGGGAAAGTGAGTCTTATGGTCCGAAAAATACGGTATACCATAACATTTATACAGCAGTGATCAAAAATATACCCTTATCTGGGTGTATGATACTTTAATATATAATCATATTTTATACAAAACAATAAAAGTTACAATTTATTCACAAACTTTATTCCCCTCCTCTCCTCTTTTCCTTATTAATCTATAGTCTTATAGGGGTGTACACTAATGTGAATAAATGTCCGATGAGATTTGACAATAAACTTATTGCAAATTTGAGACAACATCGTCACATTGGGCACACTATGGCAACCACACTCCATTTTCCACACCACCTCTACTTTAACAAATCCTACCTCTTGTATATGATCTGACTCCCTCTCCGGCACCTATCTCTTCCTTCCCCTCTTTCTTCCTCCTTATTGCTTTCCTCACTATTTCCATCTCTATATTTTATAAGTCAAACATTTGTATGAATTTTTTTTTAAATACTATTGCATCATTTATCTTTTGAAACTTTAACAAAAATTTACAGTTTAAAAGAAAAAAAATTCCACAAGGCCTTAAAAAAGTTGTCCAGTACTTTATATTACCCCCCAAATGTATCCCCCCGGGGCCCCTAAGGATTTTTGTAAATACCTTACGTTGCTGTTTCTGCCTGTGAGCGGGGCTATCCTTGGCCGCTCACAAGCATCACGTGACCCTATGATGGCATCACGACAAATGAGGCGTGACTTAGCGCTGAGGTCCCCACGGAGGCTGCTGGGTTGTGGGCTGGGTTACCCCCCGCATCACACCCAGCATCCAACGCGCGCTTTCCCAATGAATGGGGAGAGGCAGAGCGCGGTGGATGCCGGGTGTGACGCGGGGGAGTAACCCCGCCCACAGCCTGGCATCCACCATGGAACGCAGAAGACAGAGACCCCCGGCTGCTGCCAGCACTTGTCATGACGTCAGCGGATGTCAGAGTCAGCTACAGCCGGGGGTCACGTGATGCCTGTGAGCAGCCAGTGATAGCGCCGCTCACAGGCAGTATCTGCAGTGTAACGTAATTACAAATATCCTTAGGCGCCCCGGGGGGGATACATTGCGGGGGTAATATAAAGTACTGGACAACCCCTTTAATTCTCCCTATCAATGTTCAGGCTCATAATAAATTGAAACTTGAATCGCTTTTCCTATTTAGGTGGTCGGAAGAAGTCATTCCATACTTGGGGATTATACTATCTGCTTCTCCCATGATTATTAAGAAACATTTCTACCATCTTTATCATTCACATGAATCTGAACTGGACAGGTTCTCACACCTAGCCCTTTCTTGCCTAGCAATAATCCAATCCTTATCAATTGAATCTCACAGATGGATGCAGTTTGAAAACTTTTTCGCTAAATTTGGTTTCACCAGGCGGACTCTTCAGTCTGAATACATCAAACCTACCTCCTGTTCCCCTATACTCCCAATTATGTTATCTACTGTTTCCCTTTGGAGAACCTGGGAAATGTGTCCTCTATGTGAGATCTCAATTAGAGAATTAGAGCCCCATATCCCTTATCAATTCTGTCTACATGGGAGGTAAGCAGTCTGAGGACTTGGCAGATATTAGCAAGGATTTATTGTTTCTTTAGTTAGACACAATTATTAAAAAGTAATAGCGCCAACGTGGATCTTTCTATCAATACTTGCAGATCAGACACATCTTATTGTCCTTCTATTATCAACACACATCCCCTCTTTCACCCTTCCACCATTACCTCCTTATTGAGGATACGTCTGAAAAAGTTTTGTAAACCTTCTATAAGATACTGAATTCCCATTTTCACCATGAAAGTGTTCTCACTACCAATATCCATTCAAGAGTCATGGTTCATCAGGACTGGTCCCTGTGGTCCCCCCCCCCCTAGTGGTCCCTATTATTATGCTGTAATGTCCTATCCCTATCTTCTCCGCATCTCTACCCCTCCTATTATTTCCACTTTTTCACATGCTGGATATTTTCATCACTCAATGTTATGGTAACTTTCATCTATAATTTGTCTACACTTTTGCGTTTTCTGTTCATTGTTTGTATATTTTTCTTTGTTTATAACAATCAATAAAACTTATTGGAGAAAGAAGCGCTCCAAGCTAACGTTTCCCTAATCCATCCTAAATATCTATGTGATGGAGGCAGATTAAGATACTCACCAATCACCGTCTTCTCCCTTCCTCTCTTCTCTCCCTCACTGCTCCTATACTCATGTATGCCTGATTCAGCCGAGCATGCATGTGCTTTCCATGGGAGGATAATGGGCCTGTCCCACAAAATTCAGTCAATTCAGATGATTTTCCTTTAATGTGAATGGGCACTAAAGAGCTGGACCACATGAACGCTATGGGGCCCATGAACAGGAGGAGCCTAGTGCCGAATGCTTATATCGTATATGTACATTATAAGTTATGATGGCTTATAAGGAGTAGACTCACAAGCTGAGCCCACTCCATACCCAGTGGGTGCCGGCTGTTTTACACAGCAGACAGCCACTCGTAATTGCTGCAATTCAAGCTAGCTCTGATTGCAGCTGTTTAACCCCTTAGCTTCCATAGTGACCAGCAATTATGGTACCTAAGCAGCTAGACAGGGGGTCTCTGTGACCACCACTGGGTTGCTTAATGGCAGCCAGGGGCCAATAAGAGGTCCCATTTCGAATCTTTGCTATGGGGTCTGTGGATTTCTATGTACACCCCTCTATGACCTGATAAGAATTATCCTGAGGGTTAAGCAGGTGGACTAACATGTTCTGTGCCCTCCCAGTATTCCTCTCTCTGCATATCATACCATGAGTATCCACCTTAGTACATGCCGTATTCTGAAAATCTTATTTACCGTATATTCCGGCGTATAAGACGACTTTTGAAGACTGAAAAATCTTCTGTCTAGTCTGGGGTCGTCTTATACGCCGGTAATGCTTTTGAACTTTCAGAAATTGACATGCGGGGATACTCTGGGGGTGTTAATAAGCTGCCGTGGCCGTATCCCTGCCATGTCGGAGTTAATATAAGGTGGAGGGAGTTAAAATACGGCGGCGGTAGGTCCAGATAGTCAGCGCTTCTGTGCTGAAACGGACACATCGCTGCGTATTCCCAGCTCCGGACACAGCGCAGGGCTTCTGTGCCGACAGCTTTCACTTGTCACAGAAGCGCTGCGCTGTGTCCGGAGCTGGGAAGTTCGCATCGCTTCTGTGACAATATATGAAAAGCCGGCAATTCAGCAGCGGCATAAGCCGGCACCCGACAATTTAGAATAGAAAGAATAGAGCTTCACACATAGATTAGATAGATAGAAACATGTCAGTCACATATATATGAAGTACAGTGACAGTGTTGATTACTGTACTTGTCATTTAGTGTTAAAATAAGGATTTATTTAAAAAAAAATTGGCGTGGGGTTCCCCTTAATTTTAGTCTCTAGCGGAGGTTAAGCAGACAGCTGGGGCAGATGTTTGAAGCCTGGGAAGGGGATAATACCCACGGAGCTTCCCAGGCTACTAATATCAGCCCCCAGCTGAATACCTAGCCTTTACTAGCTATTAAAATGGGGGATCCCAAAAAAATGACGTGGGGTCCCCCCTATTTTAATAGCTAGCAAACACTAGGCAGACAGCTGGAGGCTGATATTAATAGCCCAGGAAGGGAGCCATGAATATTGGCCCCCTCCCAGGCTAGAAACACCAGCCGTCAGCCGCCCCAGAAATGGCGCATTCATAGGATGCGCCAATTCTGGCACTTAGCCTCGCTCTTCCACGCTGCCCTGTAGCGGTGGCAGGGGGTAATAGGGCTGGGGTTGATGTCAGCTTATAATGCCAGCTGACATCAAGCCCAGGTTAGTAATGGAGAGGCGTCTATAAGACACCCCCATTACTAACCCCATAGTCAAAGTTAAAAAAAACACAAACACCCAGAATAAACTCCTTTAATTGAAATAAAGACACAATTGTTCTAAATTAAACCATACTTACCATCACGCCCATTCCAGCTGAAGCCAACGATCTCCTGCAATAAAAGAAAAATAATAAACCAACCTCATCCTTACCTTTCCATGGTTCCCAGGACGGGTCCAGCTCTGCTACATCGAGATGACAGACTGGACCGCAGCAGAACGCTGCCATCCAGCCTGTCATCCCGCAGACACTGAGAAGCGCAGGCATGCTTGTGCTCCTCAGTGTCTGACTGTGACGGCATCCAGATGAGCCGACAATGAACTCAGCTCACCTCCTGGACGTCCGTCACTGACAGCGTGGGAAACTTCTACTGCGCATGCGGGAAGCAGGAGAATTTTCCCACGCTGTCAGTGACGTGCATGAGGTGAGCCGAGTTCATTGGACATGATCTCGGCTCATCTGGATGCCGTCACAGTCAGACACTGAGGAGCACAAGCATGCCTGCGCTTCTCAGTGTCTGCGGGATGACAGGATGGATGGCAGCGTTCTGCTGCGGTCCAGCCTGTCATGTGAATGTAGCAGAGCTGGACCGGTCCTGGGAACCATGGAGAGGTAAGGATGATGTTGCTTTATTATTTTACTTTTATTGTAGGAGATCGTTGGCTTCAGCTGGAATGGGCGTGATGGTAAGTATGGTTTAATTTAGAACATTAAAAAATTGTGTCTTTATTTCAATTAAAGGACTTTATTCTGGGTGTTGTGTTTTTTTTAATTACTTTACTAGAAATTCATGGTGGTCATGTCTAATATTGGCGTGACCCCATGAATTTCGGGCTTAGGGCCAGCTGATAATGCCAAGCTGGCCCTAACCCCTTTAGGTTACCCAGTGAGCCACCGCACCAGGGCCCTGGATGAGTTGGGTACAGCGCCAGAAGATGGCGCTTCTATGAACGCGCCATTTTCCGGGGTGTCTGCGGACTGCAATTTGCAGCGGGGGGGGGCCCAGAAAGCTTGGGTCTCCCTGCGCTGCAGATTCCAGCCCCCAGCTGCCTAGTTGTACCTGGCTGGACACAAAAATAGGGCGAAGCCCCACGTATTTTTTTTTTTAATTATTTCATGAAATAATTAAAAAAAAAAGGGCTTCCCTATATTGTTGTCTCCGGCCAGGTACAAATAGGCAGCTGGTGGTTGGGTGCAGCCCGTTCCTGCCTGCTGTACCTGGCTGGACACAAAAATATGGCGAAGCCCCACGTCAACATTTTTGGGGAAAAATTAATTACAAATTAATAATTTAGGGACTGCATCTTTATTAACCCCTCAATTGTCATTTAGTGTTAAAATAAAGGATTTTTTAAAAAGAAAATTGGCGTGGGATCCACCATCATTATAGTCTCTAGCGGAGGTTAAGCAGACGGCTGGGGCAGATGTTTGAAGTCTGGGAAGAGGGTAATACCCACGGAGCTTCCCAGGCTACTAATATCAGCCCCCAGCTGAATACCTAGCCTTTACTAGCTATTAGAATGGGGGACCCCCCCAAAAAATGACGTGGGGTCCCCCCTATTTTAATATGTTTATGAGTGACAGTTTTCCTGCTATATACCTGCATGTCATAAGAATTTAAATTAAAAAAGGACCATGTTAAATTCAAATCTGTTTTTTTTTAATTTTTACCGGTGTTTGGTATGCGTTGGAAAAGGGGTAGTCTTATACGATGAATATATCCTAAACTCTATATTTTAACAGGAAAGTAGGGTGGTCGTCTTATACACCAGGTCGTCTTATACGCCGGAATATACGGTATCTGTTTTCTTTTCTAAAAGTGTTTATTTTACATCAACATGAAACATAAGTATGGAAAATTTCTATTAACTGATTAGCTGCAGTGGTCACCCAATGGCCACTGCGAGAAGGAGAAGCCAGGAGGTCGGCGGGGACACTGACAGCAGCAGTTCTGGGGGTCTGAAAGGTAAGTATGAGATTATTATTCCAAGGCATCTGATATTCATAAGATGTATATATATATCTCCTATGCTTTAGACACATATACACACCTTAAGAGTGTTAGATGGTTAATAATAATATAATATAATATTTTTTAACAATGTGTATTATAATATATAATAATATAACATTTTATAAATATGTATATAACAGATTGGACAGTCAGCCATCATGACAGCACGTTGTTGGTCTCACATGTGATGTCACAGTGACATAGAATGCTGTGAGGTTATACAATCTATGCACTCGGTGACATCAGCGCCATTTTCAGAGTTGAAGTTTTCGCTGAGACTCTACCTTGGTTTTGGAAGTGCGAGCTAGTTTGTTTCATACATCTAGTGCTTTACTTCTACAGCTTCTTATTGATATTTTGGCACCATAACATCCGTGCCATCAGAGAACTTAGTTCTCATTTTCTATCACTCTACCATCTCAGCCCCGGGAAACTGAACCATGACTTCCAGGGAGCTGCATCAGCTTATTGCTGACAACGAGACTTGGATGAGCCGACCAGAAAATCAGGGTAAGTGAGAGAATATTCCCACCTTATAGGATCTTTTCTGGGAGGAGATTTCCCTGGGGTAAGCGGTTTCAGTGCACTCAGTGCATCCTCCACCTTCCCATTCATAGTCCTTGGGGGCTGTGTTAGTCGCAGTCTGGTTCCACCCCTGCTCTGTGATGTCTGTAGAGAGGGATCCACTGAGCAGGTTTATTTAGCTCAAACATTAATCAATTTTTTCTCCTCTCCCTAAACTCCAAAGCAACAGCAGGTTCACTCCGTTTGGCTCGAAAGTGTATTTTTATAAACTTTTGCATATTTATAGTACATTTTATTTCTTTATAGGTCAGGCTATGATTGTCCATCAATTGAGATCTTCTCAAAGGGATCAGAGAAGACTAATTACTACTGGTGGACACAGAACAGACGCCACTGCTGTCACTGCGAGAGGCAGAGAAGCCAGAACTCCTCTCCGGCAAAGAGGACAAGAGAGCAGGGAAAGAAGCCGCTCTCCGCTTAGACCAGTCCCTGCAGAGCCCTCCAGAGAAACATCAGAGAGCAGAAGGGATGACAGTGGATCCTCAGACACCGTCACTGAGTTTGAATTCAGACGGCCATTTCCTGTTCTGCCCAGCCGCAGACTCAGGGAGTCTCCAGCTGCAAGTGGATCTCCTGTACAATTACTGCAGGCAAACCGTCTGTTCAACATCATCTTTCAGCAGCAGAGAATGGGAGTGATGACGGCTCCGCCACAGATGCGGCCACCATCACCACCTGCACAATATAATCTGCAGGAAAGGCAGCAGACTTGGCGAGCTCAGCAAATTAGGAACCTCCCAACAAGAGCTGTAACATCTCAGGAGGAGTCGTGTGTCATCTGCATGACGGATTATGAGACCGGAGAGGAAGTCACAGCGCTACCATGCAATCATTGTTTCCATCAGGGTTGCATCTCTACCTGGCTCAACTCCAACCTTCGCTGCCCCCTGTGTCGCAAACACTGCTTCCTTCTAAAATTCAGTGGAACATCTTAAATCTTCATGGAAGAAGTTAAGAGTTTGGCAGTGACACTAGAAGAGTCCATCTTGTACGTCAGCCCAGGTAAGAGAGAACATATAGATTACATCTGCATTCATTTCAGTTGGTAAAAAAAATAATTCACCTTTACTTCTGTTCTGTCTTTTCTTTAGTTTACCATCAGCTTTGGGAAACATCGTACCAGTACTGAGTTCTCAGATGAGGATCAATGAAATAGCGGTCTTCTTTCTGTGATATTATTGAGACGCTGAAGAAGAAACTGCTCCTGCACATGACGATTTTCGGATGAACCCCCTTCTCTCTTTTCTGTGAGGGGATTTTGAAGATGCTCTGGAAAGTAGATAGAGAGGAAACCAGGCTCTCCAATATAAGCCGAAAGTTAGAAGTTTATTACAACAATCATCAGCAAACGTCTGTGTGCAATGGGCCAACGTTTAGGTCACATGACCTTGTTCATAATATATATATATATATATATATATACATTAAAAAATGTTATACCAATTATATTGATTCTGTGTCTTTCACCTTATTTGCATGGTATGCATACTGGGAACTCCATAACATTATGCTCAGAGCAGGTGGATTGATGATAAATGTCTATTCTAAAAAAAAAAAAGTTGTACAAACGTCAAAAAGAATGAACATATGTACTGAAATGTCAAAAGGACTTGCTGTGCATATGATCCGTCTGTTGTCACTTCTTTTAACTGCTTCAGGCTTCAAAATCTATGAAGAGGCTAAAAGAAGCGATTGGTCTTTTCTTCTAGAAGCTTCTGCTTGGAAGTCGCCACTATTTTATATATAAACTGATTTCGCAGTGAAAACGCAGCAAAAAACTAACACAAAGACATCACAAAAGCCACTTCAGGTAAAACTCGATGGACACCATGATGAGGATATCTGGCTGAGTGTCTACTGATCACTGCTTGTAACCCCTTTTTCTCCATAGGGATAGTGTAGTGATAGACGGGTGGGATATAAGTATTAATCTATGTATGTTTTTAGCTCAAGTGGGTGGGAAGTATAATTAGGTAATTGGGAATTAATCGTATATTAGTACTTTGTGCTATTGTTATTAGTGTGCACTGTGTTAGTGTGGTCATTAGTAGTATATGAACTGTAGACTTGTGTGTAATAAATATCCTTTATTCATACACGGTTTTGTCTCAGTTAGAATATAGCAATTAACACAAGTGTCCCAGGTAAGTCACTGCATACCACTTCAACAATAAATATAATCCCACAACTGCAATATTAAAATCAAATTATAGACACAGAATAGAAATATGCGCAGAAATAAAACATCAGAAATTTATTTGATAATGCTTTGATTTGAGAGTCCTCAGTGGTTGAATTCCTTTTAATGGCTAACTGAAAAGATAGTAACAAACTGCAAGCTTTCGAGACTACTCAGGTCTCTTCATCAGGCTAGTATACCACAAAATCTGAAGAGTCACATATTTATTCACAATAAGACACAGAAATAATGCAATAGATGCAACAGGTGACGGAAAGCAGAGTTATTATGGGAGAGAAAAACAGTTCTGGCTACAAATATTTTAGCAGTTAATAGATAAGGAGTGTGAAGGTTTTATTGTCCTGTGACTAGGTCCAGTGTTATGATGGCCTCACAAGTCTGAGGGGCACATTCCTTAGTTGATGTAGAATGACATAAATCCATGCGACACATTCATTCCTGCTCTGAAAGTGTTAAAGGTCACCATTAGTTTATATTCTGAGATTCTTCTTTCTCTTTTGAGATTTGAAATGACCTTTTAATACCAGTAATTTCATGTCTTTTATGCTATGATCAGGGGAACAAAAATGCTTGGCTACAGGTAGATCTATTCTTTTTTCTTTTATTGTGTGGCGATGATGATTCATTCTTGTCCTAAGTTTTTGCCCTGTCTCCCCTACATAAAGACCCCCAGCTGGACATTTGGTACATATAATTAAGTACACTACGTTAGATGTGATACAGCTGAACGTACCTGGGATCTTATAGTCCTGATGTGAGTTGGGTATCATCATCTTGTCTGTGGTCATTATAAACGGACAGGTTTTACATTTTTTCTGGTTGCAAGGAAAGGTACCTGTAGCTGGAGGAGATGACAGAAAGCTTCTGACAATGATGCTTCTTAGATTTGGGGGCTGCCTGAAACACAGAAGTGGGGGGTCTGGAAATATGGATTGTAATCGGGCATCTTTTTGTAGTAAGGGTTGTAGTTTCCGTGTAGCTCTCCTTAGCGCCTCCAGATTTGAATTGTAGGTGACTACTAGAGGCACCCGGTTGCTTTCTTGTTTGGTTTTGTAATGTAGGAGGTGATTCCTTGGTATTCTGGTGGCTCTTGTAATCTGGTTCTCAATTGTTCTTGGATGGTGGCCCTGATTCAAAAGGTCTGAGACCAAGAAGGTGTTTGTCTCTATCCATAGGGTTGGAACATATCCGATTGTATCTGACGGCTTGTCTGTAAACAATTTAAGGTATGTAGGACGGTCGATTGGTTTCCTGTACAAGGATGTCTCTATTTCATTGTTCTGTAGCTTGATGATGGTGTCCAAAAAGTTAATTTCAGTACAGGAGTAGTTGAGTGTTAGGTTGATGGTGGGATGAAATCGATTAAAGTGTTCATGGAACGTCTTCAGCTGTTGCTCAGACCCCGTCCAGATGATTAAAATATCGTCAATGAAACGATAGTAGGCCAGAGGCCTGATGGGGCATGAGGACAAAAAGTCACTTTCAAGCTTGGCCATGAAAAGATTTGCGTACTGTGGATCCATTTTACTTCCCATCGCTGTACCAGTTTCCTGTAGATATATGTTGTTATCAAATTCAATGTAATTGTAGGTGAGGATGAATTCTGTAAGTTTGACCACAGAATCAGCAACAATTCCTGTATTTTCTATGAAGATTTTGCAGGCATTTAATCCATCCTGATGTGGGATGTTAGAATACAAAGATTCCTCACCCATGGTGGCCAGGATGGATCCTTCTGGTAGAGGACCTATTGCTGCTAGTTTATTCAGTAGGTCTGTTGTGTCCTGAATGTAGCTGGGTGTAATCTTTACCAGTGGTTTAAGAACACACTCTATTCTATTAATTTGATAATGCTAAAATCAATAAAACAACATATAAACATAGCAGGGAAGGGAAACCGTTAACCAATCCACATATAGAAGAGCCTAATGCTATTTGAAAATAAGCTATGACTCCATGTGATCACTAATTAAACCACGCAGATATATAACCCCACGTCTAAGGTGCATTGTGCTGGAGAAAAGAAACCTAATAAATCAAGGTTTTCCATGGAGAAGTCTATTGGCATAAAACAGTAAACATGAATCAAATAAAACACAGATTATAGGGACTAGCCCGTCGTAAAGTGCACAGTGCAATGCTTGGAGGCTTTGAATCCCGGTAGTACTGATTTGAAAGGAGTTGTCACTTAGAACTTACTGTTAGTAGTCAGATCTACATGTGGATGAACCCCCGACAACGCCGTTTCGCCAGTGCATCTTCCAAGGGGCGTTAACTAGGGAGGGGACAGTGTTCCTTTTATATACAGCCATTAATCAAAGTTTTTAGCCTTATATCCAATTATTGCCATGGGTGGAAGGCGGCACATGAAGCGTTCCTCAGTAACTCATAGATGTAAAAGGTGACTTCGGGATTGTGCGGTTGGAACACATACGCGGCATGCACACTGTTCCGAGTGCGCAAGGCCGGAAGACACTGAGTGCCATGAATGCGCATGCGCACAAGCCCAAGGAAAGGAAGTAAGTAAAGTGTGCGGCTAGCAAATACCGCTAGGTGTACAAAAAATGGGGGAGCCCGGATCGCTATTGGACAGGACTCATATCACATCGTGTGTAAAGGAGGTGGAAAACGTAATACATAATACATAGTAATCCTAATAAACGCTTGCACCTGGTATATAAGTCAGATGGAATTAGAAGCTACAAGAGAGAGGATGGATGAAATAACCTATTACTAATGACAGCAATGATGTTAGACATAATACCATAAGCACTGTGGGTGAATAAGTGCGGAGCAAGTGCACTAGTGTACTAAGAGATACATAAAAAAGTGAATAATAAAAAGGGTTAACCTGTTACAATAATAATAGCAATAATATTGAACATAAATGCCATAAGCACTAACAATGAATACGTGCAAAATAAGTGCAGTGGTGTACCAAAAAATGTATGGGGGATAATAAATATTCCACAAATTATTAAAAAATATAGCAATAAAAAGTGTGCTAAAAATATCCCCCAGCAATAATGATAGACAATCAATATAAGTGACATGAACACCTGGGGTCACGTAGAGAAAGGTACAAACCGTACAAAAATATGTATACTCAGTGAATATCCCTGATCAAAAGGGACATGAAATGCATATGGAACATATACTGTATGCCATAGATGTCCATTAGGTGAATTAAACAAATATATTTTGATAGGTAAACAGGTCTATATAATACCCTTAAGAAGAGATGGACAAAGGATAATAGGAGAAACAAAGTTACCCCAAAACAGCAAATGAATCAGGGGGTCATATGAATATGATATCACTGTAATCATACAGTCATACAGACCAGAAGAATAAATCAGTCTTATCACTTTTACCGCATGGTGAACGGTGCAAAAGAATGTACAGTATAAAAACAATAGCTGAATTGCTGTTTTTTATTCATTCTGTGTCTGAAAAATCTTAGTAAAAAGCAATCAAAAATTGTTATGTAAACCAAAATGGTACCAAAAAAATCTTCAACTCGTTGTGAAAAATAAGCCCTCATACAGCTCTGTTCGTCAAAAGATAAAGAATTTATAGCTCTCACAATATGGCGACAAAAAAAAAAATTTTTTTTATAAACAATCATTTTTACTGCGTGACAGCAGCAAAACATAAAAAACTATATAAATCTGGTATCGCTGTAATTGCACTGACCCGTAGATTAATTTATACCGCACAATGAGCAGCGCAAAAATAAAAATAAAAACTGTTCTTGTACTACTGTCTATTTGTTCATTCTACATCCCAAAAATTGGAATATGGCTCGATTCACATTTATCCTGCGCTCTCTGTTGAGCGCTTACATTGGAGTTTCTATGTAAATCAGAGAAAACGCGATTCAGACAAAACACGATTCAGACAAAACTCCCAATGGAACCACTCACTATAAAGAGGCAGATGGAGGCACTTTGGACTCTGGTGTCTGTTACAGTGGTGTCACATTATTTTATGCATCTTTTTAGCGCACAAGTGTGGGCGACCACAGTTTTGTGCACGCCAAAAAAGATGGATACCACCGGAATAGACGGCAAACAGAGTCCAAAGTGTCTCCATCTGCCTCATTATGATGGATGGTTCCTCTGGGGATTTCGTTTGAATCGCATTTTTGTGAGATTTACTCAGAAACCGTGTTATAAATGCTCAGCGTAGAACACAAGAATGTGATCCCACCATACTGAAAGTGATCAAAAAATATTTTGTACTCCAAAATGTTACCAAAAAAACCCTAACTTTTCCTGCACAAAACCAGCCCCCACTCAGATCTGCCATCTGTCACTGGAAATGTAGAGGGTTCCCATGTTACTGGTAGAAGAAAGACTCTGGAAAAGCAACATGGCTCCCACCCCTCAAATAAAATACAGTGAAATATACGCTCCCAAATACCGCCTCCTTCTGAGCCCCACTGTGCCTAAACTACAGTAAGAGGCTACATTTTTGGCATTATTGTAGCTGGAAGAGCGCACTTAACATTTTACGGGTTTTCCCCAGAAACACCAACTGGGCACAATGTGTGGGCACTGAGCTGGCATAGTTGCAATTCTCCCCCCAAAAAACTATGGCGTGGATGTTACAAAATAGTCACTTGAGCCGTAGATGAATTCATTGAGAGGTCCAAATTCTGCAATGGGGTCTCTTTTGGAGGTTTTCTGCTGTTCTGGCACCTTAACAGCTCTGCAAATGTTTCCCGAAAATTGTTCTAGCAAAATCTGTGGTTCAAATCCAAATAGCGCTCCTTCCTTCTCAGCCATGACGTGAGGCTAAACAGTAGTTTCTGACAACATATAGAGCATCACCATATTCGGGAGAAATTGCAGAATAAATTTTGGGGTCCAGTTTCACCTACTAACCCTCATGTAACTGACACATTTGTAGCTAATAAAAAAAAATTACATTTTAACAACTAAAATGTGAAATTTCCACATTCCAATGTTATAATATTCTGTGAGGCATCTGTAGGTTCAAAATACTCACTACACCCCTTGATGAATTCCTTAAGCAGTAAAGTTTCCAATATGGGGTCACTTGTGGGGGTTTCTGCTGATCTTACACCTCAGGGGCTCGGCTAATGGCACCCTCAATCTATTCAAACAGAATCTGCATTCTAAAACCCAAGTGGCGCTTCTACTCATCCGATCCCTGCCGTGTGCTCAAACTCTAGTGTACAACCACATATGGTGTATTGCCACATTTGGTAAAAATTGCATAATTTATAGAAGGAACTAAAGTTCAAAATTCATAGAAGGAGCCCACCGAACCTTCAGGATTTGAAGAGTGCTTGTGTAGAAGAATTGGCCAAAATCACTCCTGAGCAATGCATGCGACTAGTTTCTCCATACGGGAGGCGTCTTAAAGCTGTCATCACCACCAAAGGCTTTTGTATGAAGTATTAAATACATTTCAGGAAGCTTGTTCAATACTTTTTCCCTGTGTCATCTTCATTATTACACATGATTTCATTTATGGACATTTATGGTTTCATTTCTTTGCCTGTGTGGATTGGATGGGTTTTTACTGAAATCTGGTGAGAATTTCATGTCAATAGCACCATTCAAAACATATTTATGTAGAACATTGGTGAAACGTTCA
The DNA here is from genome assembly GCF_046119375.1 of Phyllobates terribilis. Taxonomy (NCBI): domain Eukaryota; kingdom Metazoa; phylum Chordata; class Amphibia; order Anura; family Dendrobatidae; genus Phyllobates; species Phyllobates terribilis. Next base: position 6,702,023 of record NW_027362836.1, read on the forward strand.
ATACTTATTATACTCGCTGTATATTTGCAGTTATTGTATTGTTTGGATTGTTAGAAACAGAGCTATATAAATCAATAAATAGTATTTTGAGAACCCGGCAGAGACATCTTTGTTTTATTAATAAGGATACATTGCATCAATTTGGTGACAACTGCAAAGGCCCCACATTTGTTTCTATAAAGGCACAATATCTGTTCCCATTGGACTGTCGTCTTCTGCATTAGTCTTATATATTTATCTTCTACTATTTTCATATGTAGCAAGTCAAAAAGATGCCGGAATTAATAAAGAAGAGAGTTTTACTCAGTTTTTTTCCTGCACATGAACGTTCATAGAGGGAGAATGAGATTTTATTATATTGAATATGTGGAAACATGGCTTAATATAAAGAAAAACATACATTAGTGCATTACCTGGAAAGATGATTTTCTGTCTTTTCCATTTCATTTCGGTGGTCATTCTCCAAGGCGAGAAGCGCAACAGTTACAAGCTCTTTGCTGTAGAGCTTACAAGTGCTGCTCTGAAGTTGGCCAGATGAGTGAATCCAACCAGCTTGAGTACTTCTGTGATCCTCCGATGCTTCATATAGCGGCATGGGAACTAAGTTTGGGCCAATTGCGCATCTATGATGCTTCTCCAAAATGTCAGTCAGTCCGGAGCGCACTTTGCCCTGCCGAGCAGAAAGTAGGAAGACAGGGGAGCAGCGCGCTTCTGAAGAAGAAATGAGAATAATCATTTAAAGATATGCTACAAAGGCTGCAAGTTATCACCTTTCGACCGAAAAAGTAAATACTTGCTGACCACTGGGTATCCCACACTGGGACCTCCACAGTTTAAAACATGGGGCTCTAGAGTGTCCCATTTGAATTGAATCATCCCAGAAATGTGTAGTCTTGTTACCATTACAAAACAATAGAAAAATCTTACTTACCATCTGTCTCGTCATCCTGTGTGGCAGCGCCTGGAGAAACTGCATTTCTTCCTCCTTCCTGGATTATCCTTTGCTTCCTTCTCTGGCAATTGGGACAGGAGGTCGGTGCCGCAGCTTTGAGTGTTTTCAGTTCACATTTCATGCAGTGTTGTGCATGTGACTAGCCCAGGGGATGGGGGAAGACTCGGTTACCCGGGCCTTTAGCCTTAAGGAGGTCGCGGTGGTCGGCTTCCGGGCCCGTATTCTGGGGTCTCTCTTTAAAAAGGCGTTGATAGATATCAAGTTTATAAAAGTTCGTGACGCCACCTATGGTTTCTGATGATATTCACCAGCGCTGCGCAGTCCACTGAGGCCAGTGATAAGGCAGCTGGATGGTATGGCTCCCCACAGGTGGAGCTAGGCCTCAGGGCAGGGTACGGACGGGGTATGCAGGACAAGGAGACTCAGCCGAGTCGGAGCAAGAACAGGGACAGACACAATAGTCACTTCAGTACCTTTTACTGATGGAAATTCAGGCACTCCCCGGAGCACTGTAGGGTGAAGGGTGTATGTCCGGATCCTCCCCAATGAGCGGGTTTTGGGCCTCCTGCTTCTTGACTCTGCGTAGTAAGTTTCTGACCTGCCTGGAGCAAGGCCTAACTTTGTCTCTGTCCTGCGCTGGCTGTCCTTGTGGTAGGGCCTTCTCTTGGAGTGCACGCTCCCGACCTACGGGGCCTATGGGTCTCCTGGCTCTGGTACGAATCAGCATGGGACTTGTAGTTCTCCAGGGATTCCGGTTTATCTTACTGGGTCATGGAGATCCCGGTAAGCTTCGGACCCGGTGTCCGGTAACTGCTTCTTCGGGGTGAGCTAGTTAAGCTCCTCTGCCCCCTATGAACTAACTCTCTACTCTCTTTCGGCCTACTCGGGCCCTCTCTAGGCTACTCACACTAATGGCAGCTTGCCGCGCTTCACCGATCTTATGGCGCTGGCACACCTGAAGCTCACCTCTCTGAGCTACATGGAGTCTTGATCTGGATAAGCTCCACTGCAGGCTAGCAATTGCAGGAGCTGGAACAGGCTTTTGTCCTCTGAGGTAACTCCTCTCAGGCTGTACTGGACTCACGGCTAAACCAGACTGAACTAGACTCTGACTCCAACTAACTGCTGCCTAGCTCCACCTTCCCTTTTATATCGCTAACGGGCTCCCTCTCGTGGTCTGAGGTGGAAGGTGGAGATGTGTGAATGGTTATGGGGGCCTCTTGAGGAGGAATCCATCAATACACCCTTCTAGGATTTGTGATACCAAGCACAGCTGGGCTTCACACATGGTTAGCACAAGTATCCCAGGTGAGCAATTCCAGAACGCTGGATTTCTGGACCTCCAAGCTGGTTCACACATAGAGCGCCTCTGTGTTTTTTTCTGTTCCATTTGAATGGAGGGATATAGTTTTGCACAAGCTTCATTACTCCATTCATTGCTCCATTTATTTACTGCCACTGCTGGAGATATAGGGCCCGACTCATCAAGTTGTTTTCAACAGTTTTCTAGTGTTCAACACTTTGAAACGTTGCAAAATTTTGGTCGCAATTCAAAGTAGCACAAAAATGTTGCGAATTTTAGCATTTTTACTCCACTCCTGGCTGGATCCACCAAAAGTTGCAAAACTAAGGCACTACTGTGCTTGTGGAAGCCTGACGGGCAAATTCATCAAGAATTATGCCACTTTAGGCGCATAAATATTCTATCCATAGAAATGACTAGGAAAATGATTTTAATCATTTTGTGAGTGCTTTTTCAGGCCCCAGTCTTAAAGAAATCGGGAAATCTTATTCATGAATGCTTTTCATTAAGAGGCGCACAACACTTAATGAACTTGGCATATCTGATGAGTGGTGTGCGTGTACGTGTGCCCCTTCAGAAGTGTTACCCCAGTCAAGGACTACAGGAACTGGAGTAACATATCTGGAGACGAAATGGTTCAACTTTTGAAGAACTTGACAGCGGGCAAAGCAACGCCCCGTCCTACATCGTCTCTTCTGCAGCTTCACCCATTCATCATCATCTATCAGTATCCTTGTTTCATTCCGGTCAGTCCTGTAAATTACTATTCTGGAGCTTTACCAGTGGATGTGTCGGCCAGTTTTGCCCAATCTATGGCTATTTATGCCATTCTAGGAGTTGCAGTTCTGACGCCAGCAGAGAGCTGCCGGCTGGGAACATTGGTATAAGGCATTGTAACAGCGTTGTATCAGTAAGGACTTACCCGTGGAACGTCTGCTTCTTGTAGCAAAACTTCTCTGCATAAAGTGAGAAAAGAAAGAAGACAATTCGAGTTTGAAGAACTAAAAATTAAATAAATAAAAAATAAATATTTCCATTGGATTTGTTTTAATAATTATTTGTTTTGCTGTTTATCTTCCCATTCTCTGCTTATGATATCTTTTGACGTACAGAATAATAACAAAGGATGGTATAGAAGTATTTACAGTGACGTGAAAAATAAAAGTATGACCCCACGTGTCTGTAGCACTCCTGACAATGTCTGGGCATGCTCCTGATGAGACAATGGGCGGTATACTGGGTTATCAGGGCATTGGTGAGCTCCTGCATAGTTTGTAATGTTACTTGACTTTGTTGGATGCCTGATACAGAACAAACCACCGGATCTCAAAAGGATTCAGCTCTGGGAAACATGAGGGCCAGTCAAAGGCATAAATGTCTTCCTCATCCAGAAACTGTCTCCACAGTCTGATCACATGAGGATGGATATTGTCTTGTACCAGGAGAAACCCAGGACAACTGCACCGGTGTATTGTCTGACAATGGCTCCAAGGATTTCATCACAGCACCTAACAGCAGTCAGGGTACCAAAAGTGGAGGTTTGTGTGACCCCCCATGGTTTTGCCTCCCCAGATTATCTCTGACAAAATCAAGGCACAACTTCCATTCCAGATGGAATAGACAATTGATTATAGTAAAACACGACCCCCAAAAAGTAGGATCTCTTCTTATAATTGGTGATATGTTATTTATTTATCCATCCCCATCTCAAAAATTGTCTTCTGCATTTGTTAAAATTCCAGAAGTTCTTTGAACCCATCATATCTTCTCATAGACTTTACAATAATGTCTTAAGAAAAAGTTAAGACTGAAGATTTTAGGTTTATGTGAACCATTAGTGATCAGCAAAAAATGTAACATTTCATGTAATATCTTGTAACATCTTTAACCTTAACTCCTAAACTGCCTTGTGCCTATACACCTTAGATAGTAGTCCAGTTATGTCTCCCATGTCCCCCATGTCCATCAACACATCAACACTAGTGATGGGCAAGCACTAAAATGCTCGGGTGCTCGTTGCTCGGGTCGAGCACAGTGGAATACTCAGGTGCTCGACCCGAGCAACGAGCCCAATGTAAGTCTATGGGAAACTCGATCATTATTCAGGTGGCTCCCCCCGGCAGTCTGCACAGGGCTTAAAAATTGCCCAAATCAATGGGAACAGTGCTCAAATGACATGGGAACAGCATGGGGAAGACCCCTGGAAGCATTTCTGACTCCCAGGTCACTGCTGTGAACAATGTTGTCAGAGGTATTACGCCACTTTTACGGACTCACAATAAAACATACAAAAATTAAACCAAAATGGATTTTCCTGAGAAATATGTAAAGGAACATCCTTTCCAGGGTAATGACTTGTATATAAGGCAAAATACATAACCAAAAACAAAAATACTCCTCCACAGCTTGGGCTATGTTCACACGTAGCGTTTTTGATGCATTTTTGCACTTTTGCATTGCTTTCAACCGTGACAAATGCATTCACCAGGAAATGTCATTTTAACATTTTACAACCTTATCTGGCCATGTGGTGTGTGAGACATGATCAGACACATCATGTTTCATTTATGAAGGAGGGACTCTGAAAGTCTCAAAGCCTATTTTTATAGGGCCATCAGGCGGCCTTTACTGTTCTTAAAGAGCCAGCGGCTGGCTATGCTTTGTTGTTTCCATTACTAAAGAGTGGGTCTCCTATACTGTTGTTGCATATGCAGTAAATGCAAGGGCTACCAAAAATTTGGACCTACTCCAATGCCCCTTGGAAGAGACGTAGAGGAGGGCCTCCGTAAAAAAAATGGTCCCATTATTAGGAAGTGGGTCTCCCATTGTGTTTGCCTATGAAGTGAATGCAAGGGATGCCAAAAATCTGGAGGCACTCCAATGCCCCTTGGAAGAGACGTGGAGGTCAGAGGGCTTACTGAAAACAATGTTCCCATTATTAGTAAGTGGGACTCCCATAGTGTTGGCCTATGTAGTGAATGCAAGGGCTGCCAAAAATTTGGAGGCACTCCAATGCCCCTTGGAAAAGACGTAGAGGGCCTCATGAAAAAATGTTCCCATTATTGGGAAGTGGGTCTCCCATAGAGTTGGCCTATGTAGTGAATGCAAGGCCTGCCAAAATTTGGGAGGCACTCCAAAGCCCCTTGGAAGAGACGTAGAGGACCTCATGAAAAAATGTTCCCATTATTGGGAAGTGGGTCTCCCATAGTGTTGCCAAAAATTGGGAGGCATTCCAATGCACCTTGGAAAAGACGTGGAGGAGGACCTCATAAAAAAATGTTTACCATTAGAAAGGAGCGGGTCTCCTATACTTGTAACGCCCATGCACTAAGTGTATGGGCTGACAAACATTTACCCCTGGGGGTATACATGAACATACTGTATAAAACATTTTTTTTACTAGCATCATAAACACCCTTTAAAAAAAATATGTGGGTGTTGCATCACAGACCATGTCACCCTGGTGATATGGTGGTGGAGGATGAGGATGAGGAGAAGGAGGAGGACAAGAGCAAATAGCCAAAATCAGGAAGCATATACCCATGTCTGGGTGTCAAAAGGTGCATGGGAATACACTTCACAAAAAAGAAACTGGATTTGAGTTTATGTTACACTGCTATCATTCAGTGGTATTGAGAAGTCTGGCCCAATCCAGCCCTGACAAAACGCTAGCGGCAGGGCAGGCCAGGACCTCCAAGGTGTAGAGAGACAGTTCATTCCACGTCTCCAGCTTGGATACCCAATAATTATAAGGCACAGAGGAATCACGGAGGATGTTGGTATGGTCGGAAAGGTACTCCCTCAGCATCTTCCCAAACTTTGCACTCCTTGTGAGAGTACCCCGTGCCTCAGGGCCTGTGCGATGGGAGGGGCTGAGAAAACTCTCCCAGAAGTTTGACAGTGTTCCCCTGCCTCTGCTGGATTGGATTTGTGTCCCTCTTTCCTGTACTCCTTGGTTGTCCAACGAACTGTGACCTCTGCCACCAGCGTTTTCAGATGGGAATTTTTTTAATAGTTCCGTAACAAGGGCTTTTTGGTACTGCCCCATCTTTGTAGACCTGTCCGCCTCAGGAATAAGAGATAGAAAGATCTCCTTGTAGCGTGGGTCTAGAAGTGTCATCAACCAGTAATGACTGTCTCCCAAAATTTTGAGAACGCAAGGGTCACGGGAAAGGCAGCGTAACATAAACTCAGCCATGCGTGCCAGGCTGCTAACAGGCAAGACTTCCGTGTCCTCACCAAGAGGACAACTGACCATTCTCTCCTCCTCCTCCTCCCTGTTCTCAGGCCATCCATGATGAACATACGGTATGAAATTTGTGCAGGTAGTACCGTCTATAGTGCATGAAACTAGCTCCTGTTCTTCCTCCTCCTCCTCCTCTTCCTCATTGTCACCCAATCCACGTTGGGATGAAATGAGGCTGGGCTGTGAGGAATCACTCTGTATGGTTTCTTGCTCCATCTCATCGAGCTCCTCCTGCAATGCATCCTCTTTGATTGTTAGCAGTGAGCGTTTCAGAAGACAGAGAAGCGGAATTGTGACGCTTATTATGGCATCATCACCACTCACCATCTTGGAGGTGTCCTCAAAGTTTTGGAGGATGGTACATATGTCTGACATCCATGTCCACTCCTGATTTCTTATGTGTGGAGTCTGAACTGAATACCGATGGCCTTGTTGATGGTGGTAGTCAACAACTGCCCCCTTCTGCTCACAAATCCTTCCCAACATCTGCAGTGTAAAATTCCAATGCGTGGGGACATCACACACCAGCAAATGATGCTGAAGCACGGCTAGGGCGGCGGAAGCTGTAGCTCACTTTCTAAAATGGGCACACAGGCGGGGTACTTTGACAAGCAGATGAGGCAACTCCGGGTAGGTTTTGAGAAACCGCTGAACCACGAGGTTAAGCACATGGGCGAGGCATGGTATATGTGTGAGCTCGCCTCGCCTCAGAGCCGCCACCAGGTTCCTGCCATTGTTACACACGACCATGCCTGGCTGTAGGTTCAGCGGTGTCAGCCACAGATCTGCCTGTTCTTTCAGAGCTGTCCACAACTCTTCAGCATTGTGCGGTTTGTCACCTAAGCATATTAGCTTCAGCACAGCCTGTTGCCGCTTGGCTGAGGCAGTGCTGCAGTGCTTCCAGCTTGTGACTGATGTGGTCATTTCGGAGATGGAGGCTGAAGAGGAGGAGGAGGCTGAGGAAGATGAGGTGCAGGAGCTGTAGACTGTGGGGGCAACCCCGATTGACCTAGGGCCCGCAATCCTCAGAATCGGCAGGATGTGTTCCGTCCCAAGGTCCGACTGGGTCCCGACTTCCACTATGTTAACCCAGTGTGCCGTCAGAGAGATGTATCGTCCCTGCCCACAAGCACTTGTCCACGTGTCCGTGGTTAGGTGGACTTTCCCAGTAACTGCTTTGTTGAGGGCAATTATATGTGATCCGTGTGACGGGCAAACCACAGTTTTCAATAGATGGATTTTTAGCGCTGTAATATGGAAAGGACCTGGCTGTATTATGCAGTTCCAACAAGCAAATGGCGAAGAAAAACTGTGTTCTCTGGCATGGTTTTTAGGCTATGTGCCCATGATACAGAAATGCTCTGGATTTTTTCCTGAGCATTTCTGCATCTCCCTGGCAGAAAAAAAGCATGCGGATTGTGCATGCGTTTTTCCTGCCAGGGACAACCGGATGTGAAGCGTTCTTCACATGCATTTCCGCATGCGGGTAGACAAGCGCTTTCCAAGCGATTTTAGCATCACTTGGAAAGTGCTTGACAACTTGGTCACACTATATAAATCCAGGCAAACGTCATGGATTTATATAGTGTGACCTTAAAGAATGGTAAAAAATTAAAAAATAAATATATGCTTACCTTCTGATGGCCCGCGCAGTCTTTATTCGCTCCGTCCTGGCTTGTCGGCAGCTCGCGGTACACTGAAGGACCTGCCGTCACATGACTAAATGACGTCAGCGCAGGTCCTTCCGTCCACCGCTATCTGCCGGCAAGCGAAGACAAGCACACCGGGGGCCATCAGAAGGTAAGCATCATATTTATTTTTTATTTTATTCTTTTTTTTTACAGTTTGTATGGTACCCGGGTCCGGAGGAGAGTCTCCTCTCATCCAGACCCGGGTACCATCCGCACATTGAAACGCTTGGATTCCGCATGTACAGATCCAGTGATGCGGAATCCAAGTGTTCCAATGCAAGTCAATGGCAGCGAAAATGCAGAGCTTCCGCAAAATAATTGGTAGTGCTGCGTTTTTTTCCGCAATGATAATCCGCAGCTGAAATTTCCGCAGCATGTGCAAAGCACATGCAAATTATCATTAGGCAACATGGCAGGCCTTCTACCATGCGTTTTTTAAGCATTTCTGCAGCATTTTTGCCCTGCGGAAACACTTAATAAACGCATCGTGGGCACACAGCCTTAAGCAAACAATCAGATAAAGATAAAAAGAAAATATTCCTGGCCCCTGATACGTGGGGCTATTTCTACAAATATAATATCTGTAAAAGCACCAGCAGACAGAACTGAAATGGATCCTCTTGCTATATGGACTGCAGTCTGCTATATACCCTGCCTGCCTGCCTAGCACTGGTATCTCTGCAGCTGGATTAGTCCTCAGAAGGACTGTTAGTTCAGATGAATATGTGTAGAGAATCTTGTGGAATACCTACACTAACTAATAAACAGCCAAATCTCTCCCTAGCTCAGCAGCACCTCTCCCTACACTATCTGATTGCAGAGTAGACTGATGAGCACGGCGGCGCTAGGTCTGGTATAGACCTGATGATGCTGTGCGGCCAGCCAATCAATGTAATGCCACAACTAACATGGCTGCAGCATTACAGTGTGTGACAGACAATTCCTGCATGTTGAATGGCACTCTAAAGAGCACCAAACATGCAGGGAGGAGACCCCAGCATCCGCCCGAGCATCCCGGAAGTACTCGGCGAGCTTCGAGCATCTCGAGTACTGAGATGCTCAGGCGAGTACCGAGTACTTGCGAGTATGCTCGCTCATCACTAACCAACACAGATGCCTTAGCCTGGAGAAAACCAGTACCTGATTTCTAGGAAGTGAAAAGGACAGATCTCTTGGTATATGATTAATGAGAAACTCTCAGCTATATTATCTGATATTTTTCATTCACAAGTCCATGTTTAAACGTTTAAGTGGACAATAATAGTTCCAGTGTCATCAGCATTTTGGATCAGTGTGACATCAGTATTTGGTCTGTGTGTCCATATTTAGAACACTATGGAATAGTGCAGAGACAAACGGGGCCGGGAGAAACAAAATGCTCCTGATGTGAGCGTCGCATTGCGCATGCGCGGGAAATGAGTTACACCAGTGCACGTCACAGGGCCCTGTGACGCGCAGGGGATGGGGGAACATGCTAAATAAGCAGATAGGCGGGGATTTCTGGGCTAACTAAAGATATAGGCAGGGATTTCTTCCCTTCCGGGGGACGCTAAGCATGTGAAAACAGATTTTATAATACTACATTTCTCTGCATTCAGAACTCTACTATGGGCCATACAGGTATGAATAGATTGTATGCCCATATTAGAGGTCTGAAATCTCGCAGGGGGTGACAGTTCCCTTTAAGAAACATTTCTACCATTTTTATCATTCACATAAATCTGTGCACCACTTTAAACAGCTGTGCAGTGTTTTTTTGCATAAATCTGAACTAGACAGGTTCTCACACCTAGCTCTTGCATAGCAGTAATCCAATACTTATCAAATTAATCTCACAGATGGATGCAGTTTGAAAATGTTTTTGCTAAATTTGGTTTCGCCAGGTGGACTCTTCAGTCTGAGTACATCAATCCTACCTCCTGTTCCCCTATTCTCCCAATTATGTTATCAACTGTTTCCCTCTGGTGATGTCACGAGTGTGTCAGAGGTGACAGACTGTCGCCCTGCAGTGGGTTGCAGGAGATCTCTACGTTTGGCATTGCAGACAGCTTCTTAAATAAGAGGCTGTCTTTACAACTGAGCGGCTACCTCTCTCTTGCTAATTATCTCTCTGGCCTGGGTGTATATATACCTGGTGTGTCTGAGAGGGAGTCGCTGGCTATATTCATTTCTACTTGTGAGGCTTAGCAGGAGCAGTTCTTTGTCCTCTCTGGAGTTTGAGGCCGTGGGCATATTTGGAGTCATCTAAAGCTAAGCAATTTCCCCCTGTTTTGTCTTCCCTTGTTGTCTATAGTGTTTACTGGAGGTTCACTAATGCTCATCTCCTTCCATCCCTAGCCATAGCCATACGCCAGGGAAAGTAGGGCAAGGCACGCGTGCGGCGATTGCTGAAGAGGCATTATAGGGACGGTAGTTGAGACAGGGTGACGCTAGACCAGACTATGAGGTCTCCACTTCCCCCTTTCCCTAGTGTCTGGGCTCCCTTTCCCTTTTCCCTCTGTGTTACACCAACACCTGCCATGACAGGTGAACCTGGGTGAGAGCAAAGGTGTCATTCCCCTACTTGAGATCTCGATTAGGGTAATAGAGCCCCATATGCCTTATCAAAATCTGTCTACATGGGAGGCAAGCAGTCCCAACCTTCTCCGCATCTATACCCCTCCTATTATTTCCACTTTTTCACATGCTGGATATTTTCATCACTCAATGTTATGGTAACTTTCATCTATAATTTGCCTACACTTTTGCGTTCTCTGTTCATTGTTTGTATATTTTTCTTTGTTTATAAAAATCAATAAAACTTATTGGAGAAAGAAGCGCTCCAAGCTAACGATTCCCTAATCCATCCTAAATATCTATGTGATGTAGGCAGATTAAGATACTCACCAATCACCGTCTTCTCCCTTCCTCTCTTCTCTCCCTCTCTGCTCCTATACTCATGTATGCCTGATTCAGTCGAGCATGCATGTGCTTTCCATGGGAGGATAATGGGCCTGTCCCACAAAATTCAGTCAATTCAGATGATTTTCCTTTAATGTGAATGGGCACTAAAGAACTGGACTATTTCTGATATGAATTTCAATTATTTACCTTGTATGATATTTTTTTCCATATTATATGTATGACCTCAGTAGCATACACCCAATTTTGGCAGGCCACATGACCGCTATGGAGCCCATGAACAGGAGGAGCCTAGTGCCGAATAGCCCCATCCCCTGCATATATCGTATATATACAGCATAAGTTATGATGGTTTATAAGGGGCAAACTCACATGCTCAGCCCACTCCATACCCAGTGGGTGCCGGCTGTTTTACACAGCAGACAGCCAATCGTAATTGCTGCAATTCAAGCTAGCTCTGATTGCAGCTGTTTAACCCCTTATCTTCCATAGTGACCAGCAACTATGGTATCTAAGCAGCTAGACAGGGGGTCTCTGTGACCATCACTGGGTTGCTTAATGGCAGCCAGGGGCCAATAAGAGGTCCCATTTCAGATCTTTGCTATGGGGTCTGTGGATTTCTATGTACACCCCTATATGACCTGATAAGAATTATCCTGAGGGTTAAGCAGGTGGACTAACATGTTCTGTGTCCTCCCAGTATTCCTCTCTCTGCATATCATACCATGAGTATCCACCTTAGTACATGCCGTATTCTGAAAATCTTATTTATCTGTTTTCTTTTCTAAAAGTGTTTAATTTACATCAACATGAAACATATGAATGGGAAATATGTATTAACTGATTAGCTGCAGTGGTCACACAATGGCCCCTGCGGGAAAGAGAAGCCCGGAGGTCGGCGGGGACACTGACAGCAGCAGTACTGGGGGTCTGAAAGGTGAGTATAGGATTATTATTCCAAGGCATCTGATATTCATAAGATGTATATATATATATCCTATGCTTTAGACACATATACACACCTTAAGAGTGTTAGATGGTTAGTAATAATATATATTTTTTAACAATGTGTATTATAATATATAATAATATAACATTTTATAATATGTATATAACAGATTGGACAGTCGGCCGTCATGACAGCGCGTTGTTGGTCTCACATGTGATGTCACAGTGACATAGAATGCTGTGAGGTTATACAATCTATGCACTCGGTGACATCAGCGCCATTTTCAGAGTTGAAGTTTTCGCTGAGACTCTACCTTGGTTTTGGAAGTGCGAGCTAGTTTGTTTCATACATCTAGTGCTTTACTTCTACAGCTTCTTATTGATATTTTGGCACCATAACATCCGTGCCAGCAGAGAACTTAGTTCTCATTTTCTATCACTCTACCATCTCAGCCCCGGGAAACTGAACCATGACTTCCAGGGAGCTGCATCAGCTTATTGCTGACAACGAGACTTGGATGAGCCGACCAGAAAATCAGGGTAAGTGAGAGAATTTTCCCACCTTATAGGATCTTTTCTGGGAGGAGATTTCCCTGGGGTAAGCGGTTTCAGTACACTCAGTGCATCCTCCACCTTCCCATTCATAGTCCTTGGGGGATGAGTTAGTCGCAATCTGGTTCCACCCCTGCTCTGTGATGTCTGTAGAGAGGGGATCCACTGAGCAGGTTTATTTAGCCCAAACATTAATCAATTTTTGCTCCTCTCCCTAAACCCCAAAGCAACAGCAGGTTATTTCTCTTTGGTTCAAAAGTGTTTTTTATAAACTTTTGCATATTTATAGTACATTTTATTTCTTTATAGGTCAGGCTATGATTGTCCATCAATTGAGATCTTCTCAAAGGGATCAGAGAAGACTAATTACTACTGGTGGACACAGAACAGACGCCACTGCTGTCACTGCGAGAGGCAGAGAAGCCAGAACTCCTCTCCGGCAAAGAGGACAAGAGAGCAGGGAAAGAAGCCGCTCTCCACTTAGACCAGTCCCTGCAGAGCCCTCCAGAGAAACATCAGAGAGCAGAAGGGATGACAGTGGATCCTCAGACACCGTCACTGAGTTTGAATTCAGACGGCCATTTCCCGTTCTGCCCAGCCGCAGACTCAGGGAGTCTCCAGCTGCAAGTGGATCTCCTGTACAATTACTGCAGGCAAACCGTCTGTTCAACATCATCTTTCAGCAGCAGGGAATGGGAGTGATGACGCCTCCGCCACAGATGCGGCCACCATCACCACCTGCACAATATAATCTGCAGGAAAGGCAGCAGACTTGGCGAGCTCAGCAAATTAGGAACCTCCCAACAAGAACTGTAACATCTCAGGAGGAGTCGTGTGTCATCTGCATGACGGATTATGAGACCGGAGAGGAAGTCACAGTGCTACCATGCAATCATTGTTTCCATCAGGGTTGCATCTCTACCTGGCTCAACTCCAACCTTCGCTGCCCCCTGTGTCGCAAACACTGCTTCCTTCTAAAATTCAGTGGAACATCTTAAATCTTCATGGAAGAAGTTAAGAGTTTGGCAGTGACACTAGAAGAGTCCATCTTGTACGTCAGCCCAGGTAAGAGAGAACATATAGATTACATCTGCATTCATTTCAAATGCTAAAAAAAATAATTCACCTTTACTTCTGTTCTGTCTTTTCTTTAGTTTACCATCAGCTTTGGGAAACATCGGACCAGTACTGAGTTCTCAGATGAGGATCAATGAAATAGCGGTCTTCTTTCTGTGATATTATTGAGACTCTGAAGAAGAAACCTGCTCCTGCACATGACGATTTTCGGATGAACCCCCTTCTCTCTTTTCTGTGAGGGGATTTTGAAGATGCTCTGGAAAGTAGAGATAGAGAGGAAACCAGGCTCTCCAATATAAGCCGAAAGTTAGAAGTTTATTACAACAATCATCAGCAAACGTCTGTGTGCAATGGGCCAACGTTTAGGTCACATGACCTTGTTCATAATATATATATATATATATATATATATATATATATATATATATGTATACACATTAAAGAATGTTATACCAATTATATTGATTCTGTGGCTTTCACCTTATTTGCATGGTATGCATACTGGGAACTCCATAACATTGTGCACAGAGCAGGTGGATTGATGATAAATGTCTATTCTAAAATAAAAGTTGTACAAACGTCAAAAAGAATGAACATATGTACTGAAAAGTCAAAAGGACTTGCTGTGCATATGATCCGTCTGTTGTCACTTCTTTTAACTGCTTTTGGCTTCAAAAGTTATGAAGTGGCTAAAAGAAGTGATTGGTCTTTTCTTCTAGAAGCTTCCGCTTGGAAGCTGCTACTATTTTATATATAGACTGATTTCGCAGTGAAGCCGCTGCAAAAAAACTAACACAAAGACATCGCAAAAGACACTTCAGGTAAAACACCATCAGAGCTTTATTCAAACGTTTTCCTACAAGAAAAATGCAGATATACTGAGGTCTAAAAGACGCCATGTGCACATACCCTGACAGCGAGTCATTAGTAAGGCCAGGGATACAGGTACTTTGACTGGAGTTACACTAAGTGGTTTGTGCAGAGACACCACAATATCTAGTAGTGAGTCCTCCATTATTCCATACATAGTTACAGTACAGACCAAAAGTTTGGACACACCTTCTCATTTCAAGATTTTTCTGTATTTTCATGACTATGAAAATTGTACATTCACACTGAAGGCATCAAAACTATGAATTAACACATGTGGAATTATATACTTAGCAAAAAAGCGTGAAACAACTGAAAATATGTCTTATATTCTAGGTTCTTCAAAGTAGCCACCTTTTGCTTTGATGACTGCTTTGCACACTCTTGGCATTCTCTTGATGAGCTTCAAGAGGTAGTCACCGGAAATGGTCTTCCAACAATCTTGAAGGACTTCCCAGAGATGCTTAGCACTTGTTGGCCCTTTTGCCTTCACTCTGCGGTCCAGCTCACCCCAAACCATCTCGATTGGGTTCAGGTCTGGTGACTGTGGAGGCCAGGTCATCTGGCGTAGCACCCCATCACTCTCCTTCTTGGTCAAATAGCCCTTACACAGCCTGGAGGTGTGTTTGGGGTCATTGTCCTGTTGAAAAATAAATGATGGTCCAAATAAACGCAAACCGGATGGAATAGGATGCCGCTGCAAGATGTGGTGGTTGCCATGCTGGTTCAGTATGCCTTCAATTTTGAATAAATCCCCAACAGTGTCACCAGCAAAGCACCCCCACACCATCACACCTCCTCCTCCATGCTTCATGGTGGGAACCAGGCATGTAGAGTCCATCCGTTCACCTTTTCTGCGTCGCACAAAGACACGGTGGTTGGAACCAAAGATCTCAAATTTGGATTCATCAGACCAAAGCACAGATTCCACTGGTCGAATGTCCATTCCTTGCATTCTTTAGCCCAAACAAGTCTCTTCTGCTTGTTGCCTGTCCTTAGCAGTGGTTTCCTAGCAGCTATTTTACCATGAAGTCCTACTGCACAAAGTCTCCTTTTAACAGTTGTTGTAGAGATGTGTCTGCTGCTAGAACTCTGTGTGGCATTGACCTGGTCTCTAATCTGAGCTGCTGTTAACCTGCGATTTCTGAGGCTGGTGACTCGGATAAAGTTATTCTCAGAAGCAGAGGTGACTCTTGGTCTTCCTTTCCTGGGGCGGTCCTCATGTGAGCCAGTTTCTTTGTTGCGCTTGATGGTTTTTGCAACTGCACTTGGGGACACTTTCAAAGTTTGCCCAATTTTTCGGACTGACTGACCTTCATTTCTTAAAGTAATGATGGCCACTCGTTTTTCTTTACTTAGCTGCTTTTTTCTTGCCATAATACAAATTTTAACAGTTTATTCAGTAGGACTATCAGCTGTGTATCCACCTGACTTCTGCACAACACAACTGATGGTCCCAACCCCATTTATAAGGCAAGAAATCCCACTTATTAAACCTGACAGGGCACACCTGTGAAGTGAAAACCATTTCCGGTGACTACCTCTTGAAGCTCATCAAGAGAATGCCAAGAGTGTGCAAAGCAGTCATCAAAGCAAAAGGTGGCTACTTTGAAGAACCTAGAATATAAGACATATTTTCAGTTGTTTCACACTTTTTTGTTAAGTATATAATTCCACATGTGTTAATTCATAGTTTTGATGCCATCAGTGTGAATGTACAATTTTCATAGTCATGAACATACAGAAAAATCTTTTTAACTTTTTGTCTGTACTGTACATAGTAACATAGTTTTTAAGGTTGAAGGAAGACTAAGTCCATCTAGTTCAACCCATAACCTAACATGTTGATCCAGAGGAAGGCAAAAAAACACATGTGGCAAACACTAAGCTCCACATTGGGGAAAAAAATTCCTTCCTGACTCCATATGACAATCAGACTAGTTCCCTGGATCAACGCCCTATCAAGGAATCTAGTATATATAACCTGTAATACTATATTTTTCAAGAAAGACGTCCATGCCCTTCTTAAATTTTAGTAGTGAATCACTCATTACAATATCATGCGGCAGAGAGTTCCATAGTCTCACTGCTCTTACAGTAAAAAATCCCTGTCTGTGATTATGATTAAACCTTCTTTCCTCCAGACGTAGAAGATGCCCCCTTGTCCCCTTGTCTCAGGCCTCAGAGTAAAAGGATCAGTAGACAGGTCTTTGTACTGTCCCCTCATATGCTTGTACATAGTAATAAGATCACCCCTAAGCCTTTGTTTTTCCAAAGTAAATAACCCCGAGTGTAATAACCTGTCTTGGTATTGCAGACCCCCCAGTCCTCTAATAACCTTGGTCGCTCTTCTCTACACCCGCTCTATGTCTTTCTTATTCACCAGAGACCAGAACTGTACATAGTATTCTAAGTGTGGTCGCACTAATGACTTGTATAGAGGTAAAATTATGTTCTCCTCATGAGCATCTAGGCCTCTTTTAATACATCCCATTATTTTATTTGCCTTTGCAGCAGATGCCTGACACTGGCCACCAAACGTGAGCTTGTCGTCCACCAATACACCCAGTTCTTTTTCAGTTACAGTTTTGCCCAGTGTTTTACAATTAAGCATATGATTATACATTTTATTTCCTCTGCCCAAGTGCATTACCTTACATTTATCCCCATTGAAGCTCAATTGCCATTTATCAGCCCAAGCTTCTAATTTACATAGATCCTCCTGTAATATAAAATTGTCCTCCTCTGTATTGATTACCCTGCAGAGTTTAGTGTCATCTGCAAATATTGAAATACTACTCTGTATGCCCCCTACAAGGTCATTAATAAATATGTTAAAAAGAAGCTGGCCCAATACTTACTCCTGTGGTACCCCACTGTTAACTGAGACCCAGTCTAAGTGTGTTCCATTAATAACTACCCTTTGTTCTGACGCGCCCCCAGGGCCGTGGGGTACTCGGCAGCCGGGCCTCTGGTTGCTGGGGTATATCATGGTAGCTGGCCCGGTCCGTGACCCAGGGCGGTCAGTCAAAGGGGGAGATATAGGGGATTTGTGAAAGTGTTCGTGACGCCACCTGTGGATTGCGGCTAGAGGGAGCCGCCGCTGCGGAGCAGTCCTCTGGAGCTGGTGTTACGGCAGCAGGGATGGTGTGGCTCTCCACAGGTAGAGCTTGCTCCAGGGCAGCGTGGGGTGTAATGGATGGTGGTGCAGGGGAGAGACGGCAGGACAGTCTCGGAGGAAAGACGGACACTCACAAGGGGGTAAGCTTCAGTACCTTTACTGGTGATGTTGCAGGCACGGTCCAGGGTACTCCAGGTGAAGGGCACACTTTTGGACTCTCCCCAGTGAGCGAGTATAGGGCCTCCTGATCCGTTGCTTTATTCTCTAAGCTTCTGACCTGCCTGAAGCTAGGCCTAGCTTGGTTACTGTCTCTCTTTGCACCTGCTGACCTGGTGATAGTGTTAGAACCTTGCTGTTAGGTTTTTTTTCCTTTGCTGGTCACATGACCTTGTTGGCCTATTTAATCCTGCTCCGCCCTTCTGGCTTTGCTGGACTTCATTGTATATCTACTTTCTAGCTAGCCTGTGCTCTGTATCTAGCTCTGTTAGTTTGCTTGGTCTACGGACCTCTATGTTCTATCTATTTTGTTTGTTCGTCTGTCTGCTACTATTTCTGTTAGGAGGTGTCCCATATTCCTCCCAGTCCTTAGTACTTGTAGGGATTCCCTCCCCACATCTATAGGTCTCCGTACAGACTAGATTAGGACTTTAGCAGGTCTGATCGCAGGATCAGGTTCCCTGTTACATCGTAGGGATTCAGCTGAGTCCTATAGTAGGGACAGATCTCCTCTCTTTCCTTAGCTTTGGTAGCAGAACATAACAGTAAGTCCAGCCTGCAAATTCTCTAAGGAAAGATTTTTTTTTTTTGTTCCATCACGGTGTCGGTTCAGGATTTGGCTAAACACCTGCAGGGACTCTCTCTGGAAGTGGCCGAACTCCGTCAGCACTTGAGTAACTGTCCTGGAGCATATTTCTTGGAGCCTAAGGTATGTTTGCCGGATTTATTTTTTGGTGAACATCGAGAATTTTTTTCATTTAAAAATGCTTGCTTATTGTATTTTCGTTTGAGACCCAAGTCCTCTGGGGATGAATCCCAGCGCGTAGGGTTCATAATGTCACTTTTGCGCAAAGAGCCTCAGGAGTGGGCCTTTTCTTTGCAACCTAGTGATACATGCTTCAGATCAGTGGATAGTTTTTTTTCTGCTTTAGGATTATTATATGATGATCCTGACCGTGTGGCATCAGCTGAGACTGAGTTGAGACGTTTAAAACAAGGATCAGGTAATGTGGAAAAATATTGTACTCATTTTCGTCGTTGGTCCACTCAAACAGGGTGGAACGATTCTGCTCTGAAAAGTCTATTTCTTGCTGGGCTCAGTGAAAGGGTTAAAGACCTGCTAATTGCTTATCCTACACCTGAGGATTTGCAACAGGCTATGCAATTAGCTATACGGGTGGATAGAAGACTGCGTGCTAGGGTTAATGAGAGCAAATCCTCTGCTATGTCAGTTTCTGGTTATGATAATGTGTGTACTAACAGTGGTGAACCGATGGAGATTGGATCGGTGGCACCTCGCTCTCAAGAAAAAGACCGTCGTTTTTCGGAAGGCTTGTGTTTCTATTGCGGAAAATCTGGTCATTTGATTAAAGGCTGTGAGCTTCGTATGAAGAAAGAAAAAAAAATGGTCAGTCACGCCCGTATTGCCTGTTTAAATTCCAAGGGTATATTTTTAGCTGCTTCCACGATTGCTCAGGAAAAATTAATGGAATTTCGGGTGTTTGTTGATTGCGGGTCTACACTGAATGTAATTGATGGGGGATTCGTGGAAAAACTCAATTTAAAACCTGAACCTTTATCATCCCCCATTGCTGTGGTTTCTGTGGATGGCTCCCCTTTGAAGAATATTACTCTCAAGGTCTGTGAATTTCCTCTCACTATTAATGGTGTTCACCATGAGAAATTGGATTTGGTAGTGTTGAATAACTTGCCTTCTCCAGTAATATTGGGTTTGCCCTGGTTAAAATTTCACAATCCTGTACTGGATTGGTCTACCAGTGAAATTAAATCCTGGAGCCATAAATGTTATGACAAGTGTTGTAACGGGCGTATTGCAGCTTTGGATAGGGGAGAATTGCCTGTTCCTATTCAGGATTTTTGGAGAGTTTTTTCTGAGAAAGAATCGCAGGTTTTGCCTCCCCATAGAGACTATGATTGTTCTATTGAATTTGTCCCTGGAGCGATTCTTCCTAAAAGTCGTTTATTTAACCTTACTATTCCTGAGAGGAAGGCTTTGGAGGAATACATACAGACAAGTTTGGCCGCCGGTCACATTAGGCCCTCTAAGTCTCCTGTGGCGGTTGGATTTTTTTTTGTAAAAAAAAAGGACGGCGGTTTACGTCCTTGTCTGGATTTTCGTGAGATTAACAAAATTACGGTACGCAATCCTTACCCACTGCCATTGATTCCTGATCTGTTTAACCAGTTATTGGGGGCCAAGTGGTTCTCTAAAATTGACCTTAAGGGGGCATACAATCTGTTGCGCATGAAGGAGGGTGATGAATGGAAGACTGCTTTTAACACTCCTGTGGGTCATTTTGAGAATCTGGTTATGCCTTTTGGTCTTACTAATGCTCCTGCATTTTTTCAGAATCTGATTAATGACATCCTTAGACCTTTGATCGGTAAAAATGTGGTTGTGTATTTGGATGACATTTTGATTTATTCGCCAGATCTGGAGTCTCATTGGCGGAGCGTGCGTGAGGTATTACAGTTATTAATGGACAATTCGCTTTTTGCTAAGCTGGAGAAATGTGAGTTCGCTGTACAGAGAATTAGTTTTTTGGGCTACATTATCTCCAGCAAAGGTTTTGAGATGGATCCGGTTAAGGTTCAGGCTGTGCAGGAATGGCCTAGGCCTATTGGTTTGAAATCGATACAGAGGTTTTTGGGTTTCGCCAATTACTATAGAAAATTCATAAAAAATTTTTCTAGTATTGTCAAACCTCTGACTGATCTCACCAGGAAAGGTGCTGATGCGGTTCAGTGGTCTTCTGAGGCCATTGAAGCTTTTGTGTATCTCAAGGAGAGGTTCACCTCTGCTCCCATCCTTATGCAGCCTGATGTTACTAGGCCGTTTTTGGTTGAGGTTGATGCTTCCTCTGTGGGGGTTGGCGCAGTATTGTCTCAGGATAACGGGGATGGATTACATCCCTGTGCCTTTTTTTCAAAAAAAATTTTCGGAGACTGAATTGAATTACGATATTGGTAATCGGGAATTATTGGCTATTAAACTCGCATTTGAACACTGGCGCCACTTCTTGGAAGGTGCGGAATTTCCCGTTCAGGTTCTTACGGATCATAAAAATCTGATATATCTTGATGCTGCCAAGCGCCTGAATGCCCGTCAGGCTAGGTGGGCACTGTTTTTCTCGCGGTTTAATTTCTCCGTTACTTACATCCCTGGTACTAAGAATGTTAAGGCGGATGCCTTGTCTCGCAGTTTTTCTCCCATAGTCGGTGCTGAGAAAGAGGAAAACATTTTACAAGAAGGTGTTGTGATAGCTGCTTTAGACTCCGTTTTGGAAGATGAGATTCTTAAAGCTCAGGAGAATGCCCCATCTAACACTCCTCATGGGAGGTTGTTTGTGCCTGGGACCTTTAGGAGAGATTTGTTTGTTGAGTGTCACGAATCTCGGTTGGCAGGTCATCCCGGAATCTCTGAGACCAAGAGACTGGTGGGTCGCAGTTTTTGGTGGCCTGGATGGCAGAAGGAAGTCATTAAGTGGGTGCGCCAATGTACTATATGTGCTAGATCTAAGTCCTCACATACTCCTGCTGCGGGGTTACTTTGTCCTTTGGAGGTCCCCAGTGCTCCTTGGACACATTTGGCTATGGACTTTATAACTGACCTTCCCCCCTCTGAGGGTTTTACTGTCATCTGGGTGGTCGTGGACCGTTTTAGCAAGATGTGTCACTTGGTTCCCTTCGTCAAACTGCCCTGCGCTAAAACTCTCGCTAAGGCCTTTGTCAAGGAAATTGTCAGACTTCATGGCGTTCCTACTGACATTGTTTCTGATAGGGGTCCTCAGTTCGTGGCTCGTTTTTGGCGTGCCTTTTGTGACAGGTTGGGAATTCATTTGTCGTTTTCGTCCGGATATCATCCTGAATCTAATGGCCAGACAGAAAGGAAAAACCAGGATGTTGAGCAGTTCTTGCGTTGTTTTGTGGCAGACAATCAAGAGGGGTGGTCTGAGTTTCTGCCACTTGCCGAATTTGCTCTGAACAATCATACATCAATCATTTAATATATGGTCCCCAGATAGGGGACGTATCAGATATTAAACTGATAAGAACAGATACTACACTTGATCTTAGCCAAAAGGCCGAGAAGCGATAACCAGAATTGGTTTCAAACTACGGAGCCACCCAAGGATCCTGAAAAGTCCATTTGTGGAGATGAGCTCCTGGACTCCCGTTAAGAAGACATGTTGTCAACCTCTAGATCCCTTACATGCCTGCACTTTTCGGCTTGCTGCTGCTGCAATCCACGCGTTTTAGATCTGCATAACTCCACCTCTTTAAACACAGCACCTTCACCCCCTGCTGTTCCCACCCGCCTCAACACCGTTGGAAGGGAGGAGAACCAATTAAGGCGGGGGGTGGGGTGGAACGAGCAGCTGTCTACCCTTAGCAGGAGGGCTCCTGATTACATACCTCTCCTGCTGCTGCTGCTGCTGGCTGTCCAGCAGCAGACTGAAGGTGGCTGCTGCTGTGCACAGGTATATAAAGGCTCAGAGCCTATTATGACACGCGCAGCCAGCGTTCCATTGCCACATTCCATCTACTGCAGGCAGGATACCTGGCTGGCTGAATGTCGCTGAGAAGCTCACAGAGACCGCCATAAGCAACAGTTTAACAGAATGCCACAGACTAATCAACCAAACTTTTTGGGTTGGGTTCTCTTTTATAGTCTGCAGGCATTAAATGAAAGAAGTCAGTGTTCCAGCAGAAGGAGACAACATTTCAGAAAAGGCATTGTAGCAAACCAAAAAAGAAATTTTAAGCGCAGCAGAGTAACCAGCGCACATACCTGTTAGCTCAGGTGAGTTTAAAAGGCTGCTGTTGATAACAAGGGCATTTGCTAAATAGATGGTGTGTGTGCAACAATATACTGAAAGGTCAATTATATTGTGCAGCTTATCTCACCACCTGTAGTTATTTAGGTGAAAGCTCCAAAATGCTTGCCTAATATGTCTGTTTATCCAAAAGGAAGTAAAAAGGGAGAGCTAGAAAGATAGCATTGCATCACATTACATGGCAATGCAATGCACAGTTGCTGAAGTTGAACCAAAATGACCTTGTAATCTGGCTTCTGCAACTTTGAACATGAAAAATCCAATGAGGAGAAGAAAAGCAAAGCCAAAGAGTCCATCCCAAAATCCGACAAACAAGCAAAATGAACAAAAAACATTGAATTCAATTCTTTCTGATTTTAGAAACTGCATTAAAGAAGGGGTGCACCGGTCCTGGAGATACTGCAATACCAGGTCAATGCGTGGAGTGGACAGAGCAAGCTCTTTTTCCATCTCCCTGTTCTAAAAATCCATTTAATATATGGTCCCCAGATAGGGGACGTATCAGATATTAAACTGATAAGAACAGATTTTTTTTTTTTTTTTTTTCTTTTTTTTTTTTTTAGCCCGAATTCGTGTACAAAACCCGAGTGCGCTTAAAAAAGTGACAAGTGCCACAAAAAAAGTGCACTAGGATGCTGGTCTTCTTGAAACCCTCTCCAAAAGGAGAAGGGTCCCCCAAACCATTCCCCGTCCCTCCGAGCCAAAAGGCCACAGCGAGGAACAGGGACAAAAAGCCACCTCCAGCCGAAGCCAGAGGTGACCCAATCTTACCCCCAGCACCTGCCCGAGTTCTCACCCGAGCAAGGCACTGGGAGCCAAAGACTGTGCTCCCCTCCCGGAAGAGGGGAGCCAACAACGCTCTCCTCCCGAAAGAGGAGAGCCAGGGGGGTTCAGGGGGGAGCGGAACCTGATGGCCACACACTCCCCCCCTAGACCTGCCAAGAGAGGAACCCGTAAGGGAACCGCATCCCGACAAAATCCTAGTAGGACGTGACACACGTGAATAAGTGGACACACAGTGACAAAGAAATTAAATAAATAGTGAAGGTTTCACAGTATAATACTGCCCGGACCTTCGACCGGGAATTGAAAAATTCCCCATCCTAAGGCCAGAAGGCCCGGAATAAGGGTGTGTGCGAAGAAAGAAAATTTGAAGTGCTTGTGCAAATGTGCCATAAACTCAAGTGGGGTTCCCAATCCCAGTGAGTTAAAGCACCCCAGGGTCACCACTCCTGGGGCACTTCACACTTCGGGCTTTCGATCTTCCCCGGCCCAATGGCGTCGATCCTGGGGGGCCATGCTTTCCACCAGATGACTATATTAGCCACCTGGCGTACTAACAAGCGCCTAAACCCCAGTGTGCATAATGTATCAATCTACTAGGGCGGCCAACATCCAAAACCGCCTTTTCAAAAGATACTACACTTGATCTTAGCCAAAAGGCCGAGAAGCGATAACCAGAATTGGTTTCAAACTACGGAGCCACCCAAGGATCCTGAAAAGTCCATTTGTGGAGATGAGCTCCTGGACTCCCGTTAAGAAGACATGTTGTCAACCTCTAGATCCCTTACATGCCTGCACTTTTCGGCTTGCTGCTGCTGCAATCCACGCATTTTAGATCTGCATAACTCCACCTCTTTAAACACAGCACCTTCACCCCCTGCTGTTCCCACCCGCCTCAACACCGTTGGAAGGGAGGAGAACCAATTAAGGCGGGGGGTGGGGTGGAACGAGCAGCTGTCTACCCTTAGCAGGAGGGCTCCTGATTACATACCTCTCCTGCTGCTGCTGCTGCTGGCTGTCCAGCAGCAGACTGAAGGTGGCTGCTGCTGTGCACAGGTATATAAAGGCTCAGAGCCTATTATGACACGCGCAGCCAGCGTTCCATTGCCACATTCCATCTACTGCAGGCAGGATACCTGGCTGGCTGAATGTCGCTGAGAAGCTCACAGAGACCGCCATAAGCAACAGTTTAACAGAATGCCACAGACTAATCAACCAAACTTTTTGGGTTGGGTTCTCTTTTATAGTCTGCAGGCATTAAATGAAAGAAGTCAGTGTTCCAGCAGAAGGAGACAACGTTTCAGAAAAGGCATTGTAGCAAACCAAAAAATAAATTTTAAGCGCAGCAGAGTAACCAGCGCACATACCTGTTAGCTCAGGTGAGTTTAAAAGGCTGCTGTTGATAACAAGGGCATTTGCTAAATAGATGGTGTGTGTGCAACAATATACTGAAAGGTCAATTATATTGTGCAGCTTATCTCACCACCTGTAGTTATTTAGGTGAAAGCTCCAAAATGCTTGCCTAATATGTCTGTTTATCCAAAAGGAAGTAAAAAGGGAGAGCTAGAAAGATAGCATTGCATCACATTACATGGCAATGCAATGCACAGTTGCTGAAGTTGAACCAAAATGACCTTGTAATCTGGCTTCTGCAACTTTGAACATGAAAAATCCAATGAGGAGAAGAAAAGCAAAGCCAAAGAGTCCATCCCAAAATCCGACAAACAAGCAAAATGAACAAAAAACATTGAATTCAATTCTTTCTGATTTTAGAAACTGCATTAAAGAAGGGGTGCACCGGTCCTGGAGATACTGCAATACCAGGTCAATGCGTGGAGTGGACAGAGCAAGCTCTTTTTCCATCTCCCTGTTCTAAAAATCCATTTAATATATGGTCCCCAGATAGGGGACGTATCAGATATTAAACTGATAAGAACAGATTTTTTTGATTGAAGCTGCATCCAAGGCACTGAAAAATGTGACCGAAGTCACACCAAAACAGCGCACGAGGCGAGGATTCATGTGGACCCTTCCCGGAGGAGAGGGTCCCCAATAAACCATCCCCATCCCTCCGAGCCAGAAGGCCACAGCGAGGGTCAGGGATCTCCGATGCTCTCCCTAGCCGAAGCCGGAGAAGAGCCGTTTTCGTGCTCCCAGCTTCCATCTAGGCTGCCACCCTAGTGGAGCTGGAGCCTGTGTTGGTTTCTCAGCCCAAAGCTGACCGGACCTCCGACCGGGTTTATAAAAATTCCCCTTCCTAGCCCGGAGGCCAGGAATAGGGGGGGTTGCTCAGAAAGTATGATTGGCAAAGGTGCGGCGTGCTACGAAGCCAAGTCTTTCTGGGTTTCCCAGTCCCAGTAAGCTTGGACTCCCACCAGGGCGCCTACTCCTGGGGCACATTGCTCCAAAGCCCTCACACTTACCCAGCCTAGTGACTTCGATCCTGGAGGGCCATGTTTTCCATCAGATAACTCTATGAGCCACCTGGCGTACTAACAAGTGCACCAAACCAGTGTGTAATATGCATCAATTTACTAGGGCAGCCCAAGGACAAAACTGCCTTTTCAAAAGATACTACACTTGATCTTAGCCAAAAGGCCGAGAAGCGATAACCAGAATTGGTTTCAAACTACGGAGCCACCCAAGGATCCTGAAAAGTCCATTTGTGGAGATGAGCTCCTGGACTCCCGTTAAGAAGACATGTTGTCAACCTCTAGATCCCTTACATGCCTGCACTTTTCGGCTTGCTGCTGCTGCAATCCACGCGTTTTAGATCTGCATAACTCCACCTCTTTAAACACAGCACCTTCACCCCCTGCTGTTCCCACCCGCCTCAACACTGTTGGAAGGGAGGAGAACCAATTAAGGCGGGGGGTGGGGTGGAACGAGCAGCTGTCTACCCTTAGCAGGAGGGCTCCTGATTACATACCTCTCTTGCTGCTGCTGCTGCTGGCTGTCCAGCAGCAGACTGAAGGTGGCTGCTGCTGTGCACAGGTATATAAAGGCTCAGAGCCTATTATGACACGCGCAGCCAGCGTTCCATTGCCACATTCCATCTACTGCAGGCAGGATACCTGGCTGGCTGAATGTCGCTGAGAAGCTCACAGAGACCGCCATAAGCAACAGTTTAACAGAATGCCACAGACTAATCAACCAAACTTTTTGGGTTGGGTTCTCTTTTATAGTCTGCAGGCATTAAATGAAAGAAGTCAGTGTTCCAGCAGAAGGAGACAACGTTTCAGAAAAGGCATTGTAGCAAACCAAAAAAGAAATTTTAAGCGCAGCAGAGTAACCAGCGCACATACCTGTTAGCTCAGGTGAGTTTAAAAGGCTGCTGTTGATAACAAGGGCATTTGCTAAATAGATGGTGTGTGTGCAACAATATACTGAAAGGTCAATTATATTGTGCAGCTTATCTCACCACCTGTAGTTATTTAGGTGAAAGCTCCAAAATGCTTGCCTAATATGTCTGTTTATCCAAAAGGAAGTAAAAAGGGAGAGCTAGAAAGATAGCATTGCATCACATTACATGGCAATGCAATGCACAGTTGCTGAAGTTGAACCAAAATGAGCTTGTAATCTGGCTTCTGCAACTTTGAACATGAAAAATCCAATGAGGAGAAGAAAAGCAAAGCCAAAGAGTCCATCCCAAAATCCGACAAACAAGCAAAATGAACAAAAAACATTGAATTCAATTCTTTCTGATTTTAGAAACTGCATTAAAGAAGGGGTGCACCGGTCCTGGATATACTGCAATACCAGGTCAATGCGTGGAGTGGACAGAGCAAGCTCTTTTTCCATCTCCCTGTTCTAAAAATCCATTTAATATATGGTCCCCAGATAGGGGACGTATCAGATATTAAACTGATAAGAACAGATTTTTTTTTTTTAAAACCATTCAGGTTGTTGTAAACAACAGTATGAAAGTCCGCCAAAACCTTCAAATAGTTGCTCAACTATAACTCATCATCATGGTTAATCTTTATTCTTTTTATAAATTTATGTTTCCAAAATCAGAGTTAGTATATTTGTGCTATATTACTCTCATGAAGGTACATAAAATTACTGGTACTTTACCAGATGACGCCATTTCATGACCTTCCAAATGCCCTCAGCGTCCAATCCACCACCTCTACTCTTGTCCCATTTATATATAAGGTACAACCTAGATAGAATTAACCGAATACAGTCATTAATAGGTACAGTTTTTCTTTTGAACAAAGCCAGGTTTCTCACATCCCAAAGGCTTTCCATGACACACACCATTATTAACCACAAAATCCTTTCATTCACCTTTCCACATGCACCAATACCAAACATAGCCACTCTCCAGTTAATATAACTCACACCTGCTAATTCCTTACATAGACCACCCACACCTTTCCACACACTATATGCATAATCACAATCCCACATCACATGTCTCACAGTCTCACTCGCTCCACACCCTTCTCTTGGACATACATTCGTTCTGATCAAATCTCTTCTCTTTTGCACATCTCTCACAGGCAGTATATCATGCAAAGCCATCCACACCACATCCTTCTGTTTATTCGACATACCATGCGTACCCAATTTTTCCCATGCATCCGCCACTTCATTAAATCTTAAATCATTAATATTACATTCAATCTCATTTGCTCTCATTTTTCCCATCACCGCTTTTGGTTTCTCAAACTCACACATAGACACAGCCAGCAAATCATTCTTTCTAACAAACCTTTCAATCACCTCATACCACACAGGACATTTAAAAGCCACAGGCACACTTCCATCTTTTTTCACCCAGCATAACCCATACAACATCCATCCAGCCATATATCGCAACATATATGCACCTTTGTTCTTTTTACCCATTAGCACTACCACCGTTTTAATATAATTAAGGCTCAGGAATATTTCAATATCAGGAAAATTCAGACCACCATTCTGATATGTTTTGTATAAATATTCTCTCTTTAATTTTTCCATTTTACTCCCCCAAAAAAAAGTAAAAATTAATTTTTGTACTCTTTTTATTTTTTTGTATGGGGACGGAAAGACCCCAGCAACATAAAGTAATATTGGAAGTATTACTGCCTTAATTATAAGTACCTTTCCATTCAATGTCAACTCACGCATTCGCCAAAAATTCAGTTTCTTCTCTATCCGTAACCCACACTCATCCCAACTTTCAGTACCCTTCAGATCATCATTCAGCAATATACCCAAGACTTTAATCGACCCTTCCATACATGTCACACCATCCATCTTAATCCTACTATCACCAAAACACTTAAAACAACATTTATCCCAGTTTACCCTAAAAGCAGACGCACCACAGAAAAAATCCAATAATAACTTCACTCTACTCATAGACGCAATACTCTCACTCACAATCACCACATCATCCATATATCCCAGCACCTTGACATTCATTCCTTTACTCCCAGGTATTAGCATTCCTTTTATCGCTTTCTCTCTCCTAATCATACATAACAAAGGTTCAATCACACTAACAAACAAAACAGGGGAGAGAGGGCACCCCTGTCTAACACCTGATTTAATCAGGAATTTATCACACAACCAACCATTCACTAAAACTTCACTCGTCACATCATCATACAAACATCTCACACCATCTAGGAACTTCTTAGGGAAACCCATTTTTTCTAACACTTCAAACATAAACACATGCGACACTCTATCAAACGCCTTCTCAAAATCTAAAGCCAACAACATACACTTCTGCTTTCTATCTCTACAGTCTCCCAGCACATCTCTCAACAACAACAGATTATCACTTATACATCTCCCAGGCACAGCACACACTTGATCATCCTTGACAACCTTCCCAATCACTTCACGCATACGGTTTGCTAACATCTTGCTATACACCTTGTAGTCGGAATTTAGAAGCGTTATTGGCCTCCAATTCCCCAGTTTTTTCTTTTCACCTTTTTTATAGATTAACACAACCACACCTTCTTTCATAGATTCACACAGTTCTCCATTCTCCCACATATACTTACATACTTCCGTCAGATCCGCACCCATGCACTCCCACGCTTTCACATACAACTCTACTGGTATACCATCTTTACCTGGTGTTTTGTTTTTCTGAGCACTGAACACCACCTTTCTCACTTCATCCAGAATCACATCCTCACACAAGTTCTCACATTCATCATTATCCAATTTATCTTCCAAGCTACCTAACACTTCACCCATCAAACCAGAATCAATCCATTTATCCCCATACAGTCTACTATAGAAACCATTCACCTCCTCAATCACACCCTCTCCAGTTATACTCACATCATTCTCATCCAGTAATTCATCCATATCCATTTTTTTTCCATTCATTTTTTTGAAAAAGTATCTGGTACATTTTTCGTTTTTTTCCAGGTGTTCTATTTTGGTTCTGTACATTATTTCTTTCCCCTTTTTCTCAATCACACGTTTTAACTCATTCTTTGCTTCCACTAACAAATCACTCACATCAATCCCAGACATACTGCATTTTTTCAACCATTCAATCCTCATATTTAATTCTTTGAATTTATTTCTATATATGGCGGCTTTCTTGTAGCCCCATTTTCTGAAAAATTTTTGGATTTCTTGCTTCACCCAATCCCACCATTCTAACACACATGCAAACCTGTTTTTATAGTATCCCCACCTTTCATACTTCTTTTTAAACTCACTCATCACTCTTTCATCCTCTAGCAACCTCACATTCAGCTTCCATACACCCCTCCCATGCACAAAGCTCCCTTTCTGTCTGAACATACCCCTCAAACACTCGTGGTCCGAGAAGGGGACCGCACACTGCTTAAAACTAATGCACTCCAGATTTTTGGAGAAAAGCATCCTGTCAATACGTGATTCGATCCCCCCTCTGTCCGCCCTATATGTAGGTGGTGGATTGTCCGACCTTAAAGTAGCGGCATCTGAAAAAGAAAAATCTGAAATTAAATGGGATAATTTTTTCCCGGTTACATCACCGGTTTCATCCGTAACACAATTAAAGTCACCAACAAAAATGGTAGGAATCTTTCCTGGCAAAAATAACTGAACCTTTTCCAAGAGAGCAAGACGCTCCTCTTTTCCGGTAGGACTATAGATGTTAACTATTCTTACCCGCCACCCCCTATATTTCACTATGGCAATAATGCACCTCCCCACCTCCACCACTGTGTAGCTGTCCATGCTGCACTCTGCGTTCCCCAGCAGGATCCCCACACCATCGTTCTTATTTACATTAGACCCAGACCAGATGTGCTGTCCATGAGGCCAGTCCTGATCGTCCGGCACTTCTGATAATCCGCACTCCTGCAGGCAGTAAATGTCTGCTCCCAACGATCTGATATACCTGAGCACAGTACACCTGCGTCCTTTAGATTTCATCTGCCTCACATTTAAGGATAGGACATTAAGTGAAGCTTTGGAAGCCATATCAGAACTTTCTTATGGAGATTTCTACATGTCCCCCATTTCTGTATCAGCCTTGTCCTTCTGGGGGCTGGCAGCCGGACTGGTAACAGGTGAGGGCAGGAACCCCCTCTAAAAAATCGCAATCAGGGGAGAAAACCAAGTCTGGATAAGCCCGCTCACTCATGGGACTTTCACTGCCCTCATCTGCATAATGATAAGCGAGGCTGGGTTTCTTCACAGCATTCCCCCTGGTCTCTTCAGAGGACCTTGCTGCTGCTGTGAAATCCCCCTGCTCCTTTATTTCACACTTAGTGCCACTGGCACTGACACTCTGCTCCTCCTCATCATCTGCCTGCAGCTTGTCCCAGGAGACATGGGGCGTTCTGCTCAGTGCCTCCTCCACATCTCCTTCACCACAGGCAGACACAAGTACTGGGAGCTGCTCGCTGAGCTCCATGTCTAGCTCCGCCCCCTCTGACGTCACCGGCTCCGTAGCTCCGCCCCCCACTCTCACTGCAGATACAGAGGCTGCTGCTGGAGCGCTCTGAGTCACAGGGACGGCAGCACTCACAGGTGTGAGATTCAGCAGCTGATTGCCTGAGGGCAGCTGATTACCTGCAGCTGAGGAGGCAAGTAACTCTTCGCTGACAACGGAGTCAGCTCCATGAGGTCGGCTCTGCTGCAGAGCATTGCTACCAGGCATTACAGGGCTGGCAGAGGCAACCTGGGCATACAGCCTGGCTCCACCAGTGCGTGCCCTGCAATCCCTGTACACATGTCCAGACTCCCCACAGCCATTACATACAACAGGGTTGGGGCAGTCCTTTGCACGGTGCCCAGGTAGATTACATTTTCTGCAGAGCATTGCTTCAGGGCAGTTCTCCTGCATGTGGCCATAGGAGTTACATTTGCGGCAGTAAAAGGGGGCTTCAGGGAAAAATAAATATCCATTATTCCTGCCAATGCTGAAATTTAAAGGGGGATAGTGGAAACCCCCAGGGCCCTGAGGGTCTATCCCAAAACGGACAAAGAACTTGTGCTTCCCAGTCCACAGTCCAGACTCCATGCTAACTACTCTGTGGGCATACTGTACATAGGAACAATGTCTTTTAAGGAAATCCGCTATTTCTTCCAGGGGAACAAAGGGATTATGCATGAAAACCACTAAGGGTATGTCCCCTCTGGAATAAAGGACTGTGAAAGTAAGTCCTGAAAGCAAGTCATTGTCAGCATTTTCCCTGAGGGCTCTGTACAGGTTCTGGCATGCACCAACAGAAGAAAAAACAAGCACATACCGTCCCTCTCTCCTGAATTCCTGCAGGCATACGATCTCCTCCTTCTTTACCAGTGAAAAATGCATTCTCTTCTCCTGCGCGACCTCGATCCTGAAACCATTACGGACCCGGGCATCCCCGGTCCCTGCGAAGTGGACAACTACTCCCATCCTTTCCAGGTTCGCCTTCTCTCTCCACCACTCCTTTTAGTACAGCATAGCTGTACTAGCCTTTAAATGACCAGACCAGGCATACTGCACTTGATCTTAGCCAAAAGGCCGAGAAGCGATAACCAGAATTGGTTTCAAACTACGGAGCCACCCAAGGATCCTGAAAAGTCCATTTGTGGAGATGAGCTCCTGGACTCCCGTTAAGAAGACATGTTGTCAACCTCTAGATCCCTTACATGCCTGCACTTTTCGGCTTGCTGCTGCTGCAATCCACGCGTTTTAGATCTGCATAACTCCACCTCTTTAAACACAGCACCTTCACCCCCTGCTGTTCCCACCCGCCTCAACACCGTTGGAAGGGAGGAGAACCAATTAAGGCGGGGGGTGGGGTGGAACGAGCAGCTGTCTACCCTTAGCAGGAGGGCTCCTGATTACATACCTCTCCTGCTGCTGCTGCTGCTGGCTGTCCAGCAGCAGACTGAAGGTGGCTGCTGCTGTGCACAGGTATATAAAGGCTCAGAGCCTATTATGACACGCGCAGCCAGCGTTCCATTGCCACATTCCATCTACTGCAGGCAGGATACCTGGCTGGCTGAATGTCGCTGAGAAGCTCACAGAGACCGCCATAAGCAACAGTTTAACAGAATGCCACAGACTAATCAACCAAACTTTTTGGGTTGGGTTCTCTTTTATAGTCTGCAGGCATTAAATGAAAGAAGTCAGTGTTCCAGCAGAAGGAGACAACGTTTCAGAAAAGGCATTGTAGCAAACCAAAAAAGAAATTTTAAGCGCAGCAGAGTAACCAGCGCACATACCTGTTAGCTCAGGTGAGTTTAAAAGGCTGCTGTTGATAACAAGGGCATTTGCTAAATAGATGGTGTGTGTGCAACAATATACTGAAAGGTCAATTATATTGTGCAGCTTATCTCACCACCTGTAGTTATTTAGGTGAAAGCTCCAAAATGCTTGCCTAATATGTCTGTTTATCCAAAAGGAAGTAAAAAGGGAGAGCTAGAAAGATAGCATTGCATCACATTACATGGCAATGCAATGCACAGTTGCTGAAGTTGAACCAAAATGAGCTTGTAATCTGGCTTCTGCAACTTTGAACATGAAAAATCCAATGAGGAGAAGAAAAGCAAAGCCAAAGAGTCCATCCCAAAATCCGACAAACAAGCAAAATGAACAAAAAACATTGAATTCAATTCTTTCTGATTTTAGAAACTGCATTAAAGAAGGGGTGCACCGGTCCTGGAGATACTGCAATACCAGGTCAATGCGTGGAGTGGACAGAGCAAGCTCTTTTTCCATCTCCCTGTTCTAAAAATCCATTTAATATATGGTCCCCAGATAGGGGACGTATCAGATATTAAACTGATAAGAACAGATTTTTTTTCCGAAAGCCCGAATTCGTGTACAAAACCCGAGTGCGCTTAAAAAAGTGACAAGTGCCACAAAAAAAGTGCACTAGGATGCTGGTCTTCTTGAAACCCTCTCCAAAAGGAGAAGGGTCCCCCAAACCATTCCCCGTCCCTCCGAGCCAAAAGGCCACAGCGAGGAACAGGGACAAAAAGCCACCTCCAGCCGAAGCCAGAGGCGACCCAATCTTACCCCCAGCACCTGCCCGAGTTCTCACCCGAGCAAGGCACTGGGAGCCAAAGACTGTGCTCCCCTCCCGGAAGAGGGGAGCCAACAACGCTCTCCTCCCGAAAGAGGAGAGCCAGGGGGGTTCAGGGGGGAGCGGAACCTGATGGCCACACACTCCCCCCCTAGACCTGCCAAGAGAGGAACCCATAAGGGAACCGCATCCCGACAAAATCCTAGTAGGACGTGACACACGTGAATAAGTGGACACACAGTGACAAAGAAATTAAATAAATAGTGAAGGTTTCACAGTATAATACTGCCCGGACCTTCGACCGGGAATTGAAAAATTCCCCATCCTAAGGCCAGAAGGCCCGGAATAAGGGTGTGTGCGAAGAAAGAAAATTTGAAGTGCTTGTGCAAATGTGCCATAAACTCAAGTGGGGTTCCCAATCCCAGTGAGTTAAGGCACCCCAGGGTCACCACTCCTGGGGCACTTCACACTTCGGGCTTTCGATCTTTCCCGGCCCAATGGCGTCGATCCTGGGGGGCCATGCTTTCCACCAGATGACTATATTAGCCACCTGGCGTACTAACAAGCGCCTAAACCCCAGTGTGCATAATGTATCAATCTACTAGGGTGGCCAACATCCAAAACCGCCTTTTCGAAAGATACTACACTTGATCTTAGCCAAAAGGCCGAGAAGCGATAACCAGAATTGGTTTCAAACTACGGAGCCACCCAAGGATCCTGAAAAGTCCATTTGTGGAGATGAGCTCCTGGACTCCCGTTAAGAAGACATGTTGTCAACCTCTAGATCCCTTACATGCCTGCACTTTTCGGCTTGCTGCTGCTGCAATCCACGCGTTTTAGATCTGCATAACTCCACCTCTTTAAACACAGCACCTTCACCCCCTGCTGTTCCCACCCGCCTCAACACCGTTGGAAGGGAGGAGAACCAATTAAGGCGGGGGGTGGGGTGGAACGAGCAGCTGTCTACCCTTAGCAGGAGGGCTCCTGATTACATACCTCTCCTGCTGCTGCTGCTGCTGCTGGCTGTCCAGCAGCAGACTGAAGGTGGCTGCTGCTGTGCACAGGTATATAAAGGCTCAGAGCCTATTATGACACGCGCAGCCAGCGTTCCATTGCCACATTCCATCTACTGCAGGCAGGATACCTGGCTGGCTGAATGTCGCTGAGAAGCTCACAGAGACCGCCATAAGCAACAGTTTAACAGAATGCCACAGACTAATCAACCAAACTTTTTGGGTTGGGTTCTCTTTTATAGTCTGCAGGCATTAAATGAAAGAAGTCAGTGTTCCAGCAGAAGGAGACAACGTTTCAGAAAAGGCATTGTAGCAAACCAAAAAAGAAATTTTAAGCGCAGCAGAGTAACCAGCGCACATACCTGTTAGCTCAGGTGAGTTTAAAAGGCTGCTGTTGATAACAAGGGCATTTGCTAAATAGATGGTGTGTGTGCAACAATATACTGAAAGGTCAATTATATTGTGCAGCTTATCTCACCACCTGTAGTTATTTAGGTGAAAGCTCCAAAATGCTTGCCTAATATGTCTGTTTATCCAAAAGGAAGTAAAAAGGGAGAGCTAGAAAGATAGCATTGCATCACATTACATGGCAATGCAATGCACAGTTGCTGAAGTTGAACCAAAATGAGCTTGTAATCTGGCTTCTGCAACTTTGAACATGAAAAATCCAATGAGGAGAAGAAAAGCAAAGCCAAAGAGTCCATCCCAAAATCCGACAAACAAGCAAAATGAACAAAAAACATTGAATTCAATTCTTTCTGATTTTAGAAACTGCATTAAAGAAGGGGTGCACCGGTCCTGGAGATACTGCAATACCAGGTCAATGCGTGGAGTGGACAGAGCAAGCTCTTTTTCCATCTCCCTGTTCTAAAAATCCATTTAATATATGGTCCCCAGATAGGGGACGTATCAGATATTAAACTGATAAGAACAGATACTACACTTGATCTTAGCCAAAAGGCCGAGAAGCGATAACCAGAATTGGTTTCAAACTACGGAGCCACCCAAGGATCCTGAAAAGTCCATTTGTGGAGATGAGCTCCTGGACTCCCGTTAAGAAGACATGTTGTCAACCTCTAGATCCCTTACATGCCTGCACTTTTCGGCTTGCTGCTGCTGCTATCCACGCGTTTTAGATCTGCATAACTCCACCTCTTCAAACACAGCACCTTCACCCCCTGCTGTTCCCACCCGCCTCAACACCGTTGGAAGGGAGGAGAACCAATTAAGGTGGGGGGTGGGGTGGAACGAGCAGCTGTCTACCCTTAGCAGGAGGGCTCCTGATTACATACCTCTCCTGCTGCTGCTGCTGCTGGCTGTCCAGCAGCAGACTGAAGGTGGCTGCTGCTGTGCACAGGTATATAAAGGCTCAGAGCCTATTATGACACGCGCAGCCAGCGTTCCATTGCCACATTCCATCTACTGCAGGCAGGATACCTGGCTGGCTGAATGTCGCTGAGAAGCTCACAGAGACCGCCATAAGCAACAGTTTAACAGAATGCCACAGACTAATCAACCAAACTTTTTGGGTTGGGTTCTCTTTTATAGTCTGCAGGCATTAAATGAAAGAAGTCAGTGTTCCAGCAGAAGGAGACAACGTTTCAGAAAAGGCATTGTAGCAAACCAAAAAAGAAATTTTAAGCGCAGCAGAGTAACCAGCGCACATACCTGTTAGCTCAGGTGAGTTTAAAAGGCTGCTGTTGATAACAAGGGCATTTGCTAAATAGATGGTGTGTGTGCAACAATATACTGAAAGGTCAATTATATTGTGCAGCTTATTTCACCACCTGTAGTTATTTAGGTGAAAGCTCCAAAATGCTTGCCTAATATATCTGTTTATCCAAAAGGAAGTAAAAAGGGAGAGCTAGAAAGATAGCATTGCATCACATTACATGGCAATGCAATGCACAGTTGCTGAAGTTGAACCAAAATGAGCTTGTAATCTGGCTTCTGCAACTTTGAACATGAAAAATCCAATGAGGAGAAGAAAAGCAAAGCCAAAGAGTCCATCCCAAAATCCGACAAACAAGCAAAATGAACAAAAAACATTGAATTCAATTCTTTCTGATTTTAGAAACTGCATTAAAGAAGGGGTGCACCGGTCCTGGAGATACTGCAATACCAGGTCAATGCGTGGAGTGGACAGAGCAAGCTCTTTTTCCATCTCCCTGTTCTAAAAATCCATTTAATATATGGTCCCCAGATAGGGGACGTATCAGATATTAAACTGATAAGAACAGATTTTTTTTCCGAAAGCCCGAATTCGTGTACAAAACCCGAGTGCGCTTAAAAAAGTGACAAGTGCCACAAAAAAAGTGCACTAGGATGCTGGTCTTCTTGAAACCCTCTCCAAAAGGAGAAGGGTCCCCCAAACCATTCCCCGTCCCTCCGAGCCAAAAGGCCACAGCGAGGAACAGGGACAAAAAGCCACCTCCAGCCGAAGCCAGAGGCGACCCAATCTTACCCCCAGCACCTGCCCGAGTTCTCACCCGAGCAAGGCACTGGGAGCCAAAGACTGTGCTCCCCTCCCGGAAGAGGGGAGCCAACAACGCTCTCCTCCCGAAAGAGGAGAGCCAGGGGGGTTCAGGGGGGAGCGGAACCTGATGGCCACACACTCCCCCCCTAGACCTGCCAAGAGAGGAACCCATAAGGGAACCGCATCCCGACAAAATCCTAGTAGGACGTGACACACGTGAATAAGTGGACACACAGTGACAAAGAAATTAAATAAATAGTGAAGGTTTCACAGTATAATACTGCCCGGACCTTCGACCGGGAATTGAAAAATTCCCCATCCTAAGGCCAGAAGGCCCGGAATAAGGGTGTGTGCGAAGAAAGAAAATTTGAAGTGCTTGTGCAAATGTGCCATAAACTCAAGTGGGGTTCCCAATCCCAGTGAGTTAAGGCACCCCAGGGTCACCACTCCTGGGGCACTTCACACTTCGGGCTTTCGATCTTTCCCGGCCCAATGGCGTCGATCCTGGGGGGCCATGCTTTCCACCAGATGACTATATTAGTCACCTGGCGTACTAACAAGCGCCTAAACCCCAGTGTGCATAATGTATCAATCTACTAGGGCGGCCAACATCCAAAACCGCCTTTTCGAAAGATACTACACTTGATCTTAGCCAAAAGGCCGAGAAGCGATAACCAGAATTGGTTTCAAACTACGGAGCCACCCAAGGATCCTGAAAAGTCCATTTGTGGAGATGAGCTCCTGGACTCCCGTTAAGAAGACATGTTGTCAACCTCTAGATCCCTTACATGCCTGCACTTTTCGGCTTGCTGCTGCTGCAATCCACGCGTTTTAGATCTGCATAACTCCACCTCTTTAAACACAGCACCTTCACCCCCTGCTGTTCCCACCCGCCTCAACACCGTTGGAAGGGAGGAGAACCAATTAAGGCGGGGGGTGGGGTGGAACGAGCAGCTGTCTACCCTTAGCAGGAGGGCTCCTGATTACATACCTCTCCTGCTGCTGCTGCTGCTGCTGGCTGTCCAGCAGCAGACTGAAGGTGGCTGCTGCTGTGCACAGGTATATAAAGGCTCAGAGCCTATTATGACACGCGCAGCCAGCGTTCCATTGCCACATTCCATCTACTGCAGGCAGGATACCTGGCTGGCTGAATGTCGCTGAGAAGCTCACAGAGACCGCCATAAGCAACAGTTTAACAGAATGCCACAGACTAATCAACCAAACTTTTTGGGTTGGGTTCTCTTTTATAGTCTGCAGGCATTAAATGAAAGAAGTCAGTGTTCCAGCAGAAGGAGACAACGTTTCAGAAAAGGCATTGTAGCAAACCAAAAAAGAAATTTTAAGCGCAGCAGAGTAACCAGCGCACATACCTGTTAGCTCAGGTGAGTTTAAAAGGCTGCTGTTGATAACAAGGGCATTTGCTAAATAGATGGTGTGTGTGCAACAATATACTGAAAGGTCAATTATATTGTGCAGCTTATCTCACCACCTGTAGTTATTTAGGTGAAAGCTCCAAAATGCTTGCCTAATATGTCTGTTTATCCAAAAGGAAGTAAAAAGGGAGAGCTAGAAAGATAGCATTGCATCACATTACATGGCAATGCAATGCACAGTTGCTGAAGTTGAACCAAAATGAGCTTGTAATCTGGCTTCTGCAACTTTGAACATGAAAAATCCAATGAGGAGAAGAAAAGCAAAGCCAAAGAGTCCATCCCAAAATCCGACAAACAAGCAAAATGAACAAAAAACATTGAATTCAATTCTTTCTGATTTTAGAAACTGCATTAAAGAAGGGGTGCACCGGTCCTGGAGATACTGCAATACCAGGTCAATGCGTGGAGTGGACAGAGCAAGCTCTTTTTCCATCTCCCTGTTCTAAAAATCCATTTAATATATGGTCCCCAGATAGGGGACGTATCAGATATTAAACTGATAAGAACAGATTTTTTTTTTTTTTTTTTTTTTGATTGAATATATCTTTTATTAGCACAAAAAATAAGTTAACAGACAGTGTACAGTGCCGCAGCCCAGTACACACAGAATTCTACATCATATTTACATAGCATGAGGATACGACGCACTAACTAGACACATCACACCCCTATGCTACACAAAACACTCAATCTGAAAGAAAAAGCATATCAATCAATACAGTACGACGAACCGTGATAAGGGATAGGAATTGGGAAAAAGGGGATGGGGAGGGGAAAATCACAGGCCCGAAGCTTTATTGAAAGACAAGACACATAAGGGGAGAGGGGGAGGAGGGGTTTAGTCCTCATCCTCGTCCTCCGGACCGTCCATGATGGAATAGTCTCTGAGCAGGCTGTGGATCAGCCTGCGGCAGTCCTGGATGGACATCCTCTCCCTCCTCAAGATGAGCCGGTTCCTGGCGACCCAAAGGGCATCCTTGAAGCAGTTCATAAGGCGCCAAGCCTCCTGGATGGCTCCGACGGTATGAACCCCAGGGAAGAGTCCATAAAGCACAGAATGGTGCGATAGGCTCGCCCTGGGGACAGAGTTCCTCAGGTCGTCCTCAAGTGCAGTCAATAGGCGCTGTGCAAATCCGCAGTCCCAAAAAGTGTGCAAAGATGTTTCCTCCACGAAGGGGCACCTTGGGCAGTACCGGGTCTTGCACAGGTTCCGGGCATGCATGAATGACCGGACGGGCAGTCCGCCCTGAATCGCCATCCACGACAAGTCCTTGTGCCCGTTGGTCAGCCTGTCAGACGACACATTTGTCCACACAGTCTCCAGCGTGTCCTGGTGAAGTCCTGTGATGTTCTCCACGTCATCCTTGGCTCTGATTAGCTTGTGGATAGTTTTGGGCTTCCACAAGTCGGGCTTGAGTCCCTCCAGTTGATGCTCCCCCACAAATCGAACGACGTCTCCGTAGAACCATGGCGTCGTCCAGTTGTAGGGGAAGGAGCTGTCCCACTTGTCCCAGCCGAGTCGCCTCCAAAGAGGAAGCAGGAAGAAGCGAGACATGGACCTGCCCGCGGAGCCATTCTTGACTTGCAAAGTCCGGCGGACACAATCACACACAAAAGAGGATCGCAGGAGGGTGGGGATATCTGGAACGCCCTTCCCACCCTTGCGAGGCTCCTTGTACATGACGGCCCGCCTGACTCTGTCCATCTTGGATCCCCAGACAAAGTGAAACACTGTCCTGGTAATGGCCCTGCACACAGTGACGTGTGGGGGCCAGGCCTGCGCCGTGTACTGCAAGACGGGCAGGACCTCATTACGCAGGACGAGTGCCTTACCCTCACAAGTGAGGTGTCTGAGGCTCCAGAGTCCGATCCGTTGCTTCACCTTGGCCAAGCGTTCTTGCCAGGACTTGAGGGCCGCTCCTTCCTTCCCGAACCAGACTCCCAGCACCTTGAGGAAATCCGGTTGAATGTTGAAGGGGAAGGGGGCGGAGGAGGCCGGCTGCCAATCCCCGAAGAGCATGGCTTCCGACTTCCTGCAGTTGACTTTGGCCCCTGAAGCCCGGCCGAACCTCTCACACGTCTGGACGAGGGCGTCGACTGAACCACGATCAGCGCAGAAGACGGTGACGTCGTCCATGTAGAGCGAGCACTTGACCTCGTGTCGTCCCGGACCCGGTGCGGTGATCCCTCTGATCTCTCCATTCTGCCGGATAGCCTCTGCGAAGAGTTCTATAACACAAACAAAAAGAAGAGGTGATAGAGGGCAGCCTTGTCTGACCCCAGAGAGGACAGGGAAGGGGTCAGTCTTCCAGCCGTTCACCAACACCGAGCTGTGGATATCAAAATACATCAGACGGACATACGAACAAAACATGTTACCCAAACCTAACCGGTGCAGAGCTCGGCCCATGAACTCGTGGGAAACCCGGTCGAAGGCCTTCTCCTGATCCAAGGAGACCAGGGCCGCGTGTGCGCGGCGGACCTTGATGTACTCGACCGTGTCCCGCACGAGAGCGAGGCTGTCTGCGATGCGACGTCCAGGGATGCCGCAGGTCTGGTCCGGGTGGATGATCCGTCCGATGACCGTCTTAAGTCGTGTCGCCATCGTCTTGGCCAGGATCTTGTAGTCCACGTTGAGCAGAGTGATGGGACGCCAATTCCTCAGGTCGCACCTCTCTCCCTTCCGCTTGTACAGGATCGTGACCATTCCTTCCCTCAAAGATGGAGGCATTCTACCCTCCACCACCATCTCCTCGTACAGGTCCAACAGGTCCGGACAGATGAGGTCTCC
Organism: Phyllobates terribilis; assembly: GCF_046119375.1. Classification (NCBI taxonomy): domain Eukaryota; kingdom Metazoa; phylum Chordata; class Amphibia; order Anura; family Dendrobatidae; genus Phyllobates; species Phyllobates terribilis. The sequence goes on from NW_027362836.1 coordinate 6,743,733, forward strand.
CAGCGCTACATAGAGCTCCGCTGGAAGACCATCACTGCCCGGGGTCCTGCCGGTCCTAAAGGATTTAGCGGCAGAGAGCAATTCGCCCACCATCAGAGGTTTGTCCAAGGCTGCCGTGCCTGCAGGATCAAGATGGTTAGTGATACCTGACAGGAACTTATCAGCAGCGTCGGGGTCGGTAGTCTTGTGGGAGTAGAGTTCGCTGTAGAAGTCGCTGACGACCCTCATCACGTCCTCCTTCCCACGTCGCATGTTTCCGCTCTCGTCTCGCAGCTCGTTCAGGGGCGTGTGACCGGCATGAAGTTTCCTGAAAAAGAATGAGTTACATTTCTCACCCTTCTCCAGATTCTCCACTTTGGAACGGAAGACGATTCGCTTGGACTCCTTCTCAAAGTGCCTTTTCAGGCTCTTCTTGGTCTCCTCCAGCTCCTCCCTCACGTCCCAGCCGCAGTGAAGAAGGTCCTGCAGCGACCGCAGCTCGCGCTGCAGCCCTCTGAAGTCCCTCCTCTTCTCACACGCCTGTTGTCGACCCTTGGCCTGAAAGAAACAGCGAAACTCAAGTTTAACATATTCCCACCAATCAGAGACTGTTTGGAAGCTACCCTTGTAGGACTGCCACATTGCGTAGGCTGCTCTCAGCTCCTCCACGACTTCATCCTGAGCCAGCAGAGCACAATTCAGCTTCCAGGAGCCGGGCCCGGACGGAAAACCGTCGCCGAGGACACCTTGTAAGTGAATGGCTCTGTGGTCGGAGAAGAAGCAGGAGACCATCGAGTGCCTACTCTGCCTGACTGCCCGAGAGGTGAACACAAAGTCAATCCTGGAGCGGAGTGAGCCATCGGGTCGGCTCCACGAATAGTTCGTGGAGCCTCTCCCCATGGAGCCCACCACGTCCTGAAGAGAGGCCTCGGTTACCATCTCGATGAGCAGCTTGGAAGTGATGTCCAACTTGGCAGATGTGCCAGAACTACGACCATCCTCCTCGATGGGGCAGTTGAAATCCCCGGCCATCACTAAGGTCCTGGTGGTGGCAAGCTGAAGCCGCAGGGTCTGGAAAAGCTCCAAACGCTCATTCTTCAGTGGGGACGCATACACGTTGATGAACCTGACAGGTTCTCCCGCCCAGTTGCCATCTACAACAAGAGCCCTGCCGCAGATGAGCTCCTGGACGGACTCAAGCGTGAATGCGCCCCCCCTGATCAGAATTGCGACCCCCGCAGACTTGCAGTCACCCCCACCGGACCAGTAGGATGGACCGTGGGACCACTCCCTGGCCAGATGTTTGAAGGACCTAGAGGAGGGAAGGGAACATTCCTGCAACATATAAACATCACACAACTGGGAAGTAAGGAAGGCATAAATAGTCTGACGTCTGAACTTGTCCTTGATGCTCCTGACATTAATGGAAAATAAGTTAATATTAGCCATCATGTAGGGAAAAAAGAAAAAGTTAGCGCAGGCAATACACCTTAGTTACCACTCCGGTCGGGTGGTCCCTCGTCGGTGTTGACTGCTGGTGACGGGATCACCAGCAGGCCCTCTTCCTCCATCTGGTCAAGCAGCGCGGCCTCGATCTCGGCGACCACCAGTTCCTCCTCTTCTGGCTCGGCCACCAGGGTCTCAACCATGTGCTCCATCTCTTCTGGCTCAGGGAGGGTATCCTCCTTTTCGCCTACGAAATCCAGAATCTTCTTTTTGGAGGATTCAGTAGCAGGGCTGTCCTCCACCTTCCTCTTTCCCCGGGTTGGAACTGGGGAGACAAGAAGAGGAAAATCCTCCTCGGAATAGATAGCGGCGGGTGGAGGAAAGGTTAATTCCACCGCTACCATGGTCTGGGGAGGGAGAGTGGCTGCCGGGGCAGGGGAAAGGACACCTGCTGAGGAGTAGGGGAAGGAGGAAGAGGAAGTGGAATCCTCAGCAGGGGTGGCCGGGGTGGGGGGGGATTGGACGGGGGTGGCAGGGGGAGGGATCGAGAGAGGGGTGACAGAACTCTTACCCTCCTTTGACTTTTTCTTCTGCTTCGGAGCTGCTGGGACCGTCGCTGGGGCTTTGGCCACCGACTCCTTGACCGCATTGGCCTTGGTCGTCTCGGCCTTGGCGGCTGGGGCCTTGGTCGTCGCGTCCTTGACCTTCACAGGCCTGGTCGTCGGGGCCTTGTCCTCCGTAGCTGGGGTCGTCGCAACCACCGATGCCCAGGATCTCTCACGCTTGGGGCAATCCTTGTACAGATGAGCCGCCAGCCCACACAGGTTGCAGGACGTCTTCTTCGGGCAGTCCTTCGAGCTGTGTCCCGTCACTCGACAAATCCTGCAGGCATCCTCCTTGCAGTCCTTCATCTCGTGGCCGTTCTTGCCGCATCTCCTGCAGTTCCGCGGCATGTCCGGGTAATAGATGAGGCCGTAGGAGTTGCCCAGGGAGAATGTCGGGGGCAGGTGCCGAAGTCCGTCTGAGTACGCCAGGTCCCTGTGAAGTCTAACGGTCACCGACCACTTACCTGTCCAGAAGCCGAGTCCATTCAGGATGTGAGAGGGTTCCTTCACAACCAAACAGAAGCGTCTCAGGAAGGTACAGATGTCTTGGCCTGGGGTGTGCGGGTTGCGCATGGAGACCGTGATCCTCCTTTCGTCCCTCTGGATAGGGCAGCTACCTTTAAAGGCAGAGAAAGAATTATCCGGTCCTTTTGCGCTTACCATTTCCCAGAACCTCCTGCAGGTGTTCACAGTGGCGAAGGTGACGAAGAAGATCCCCGTCAAGAAGGTCTGGATGCTGAGGGTGTCCGACCTGGAGAAGCCTCGATCCAGCAGCATCTTCTGGCAGAACACGTCCGAGGACATGTCCGGCACCCTCCCATCCACTTCCTTCAGCTTCAGGGCCACCGTCTGCCGCATCCATGGCTCCAGGGCTGGAGCTTCGTGGCGGGGCTTCTGGGGTCCCTTCTGCTGGCCAGTCGTGGAGGCAGAGTCCTTGGGGTCAGAATCGGCTCCTGGCTGGGCCCTCCTGGCTGTCCCCTGCTCCAGGCTCTTCTTTTCGGCCTTCCTCGCAGCGCTTGCCATGGCTTTCCTCCTGCAGTTACTTCTTGGAGCTGGATCTGGAACTCTTCCCGGAATGGGTGGAGCTATGCAGATTCTTCTCCCGTCGTGTTCTGGACAAATTCCCCGAAAGGTCTTTGTCTCGATGATTTTCTTCCTCGAAGATTCCACAGGACAGCCCGATTCTTCTCCGAGTCTTCGTCTTCTTCTGGATTCTTTAGAGCTTCTTCCTCCCACCGATATCCGCCTTCCTTCTCCGATGTCAGCTGGGCTCCGAAGCTCTTCTCCTTCCGAGTTCGATCGCTCTCGTCAAGTGTACATCGTAGCTCTTGTGTTCTTATAAGAACAGATACTACACTTGATCTTAGCCAAAAGGCCGAGAAGCGATAACCAGAATTGGTTTCAAACTACGGAGCCACCCAAGGATCCTGAAAAGTCCATTTGTGGAGATGAGCTCCTGGACTCCCGTTAAGAAGACATGTTGTCAACCTCTAGATCCCTTACATGCCTGCACTTTTCGGCTTGCTGCTGCTGCTATCCACGCGTTTTAGATCTGCATAACTCCACCTCTTCAAACACAGCACCTTCACCCCCTGCTGTTCCCACCCGCCTCAACACCGTTGGAAGGGAGGAGAACCAATTAAGGTGGGGGGTGGGGTGGAACGAGCAGCTGTCTACCCTTAGCAGGAGGGCTCCTGATTACATACCTCTCCTGCTGCTGCTGCTGCTGGCTGTCCAGCAGCAGACTGAAGGTGGCTGCTGCTGTGCACAGGTATATAAAGGCTCAGAGCCTATTATGACACGCGCAGCCAGCGTTCCATTGCCACATTCCATCTACTGCAGGCAGGATACCTGGCTGGCTGAATGTCGCTGAGAAGCTCACAGAGACCGCCATAAGCAACAGTTTAACAGAATGCCACAGACTAATCAACCAAACTTTTTGGGTTGGGTTCTCTTTTATAGTCTGCAGGCATTAAATGAAAGAAGTCAGTGTTCCAGCAGAAGGAGACAACGTTTCAGAAAAGGCATTGTAGCAAACCAAAAAAGAAATTTTAAGCGCAGCAGAGTAACCAGCGCACATACCTGTTAGCTCAGGTGAGTTTAAAAGGCTGCTGTTGATAACAAGGGCATTTGCTAAATAGATGGTGTGTGTGCAACAATATACTGAAAGGTCAATTATATTGTGCAGCTTATTTCACCACCTGTAGTTATTTAGGTGAAAGCTCCAAAATGCTTGCCTAATATATCTGTTTATCCAAAAGGAAGTAAAAAGGGAGAGCTAGAAAGATAGCATTGCATCACATTACATGGCAATGCAATGCACAGTTGCTGAAGTTGAACCAAAATGAGCTTGTAATCTGGCTTCTGCAACTTTGAACATGAAAAATCCAATGAGGAGAAGAAAAGCAAAGCCAAAGAGTCCATCCCAAAATCCGACAAACAAGCAAAATGAACAAAAAACATTGAATTCAATTCTTTCTGATTTTAGAAACTGCATTAAAGAAGGGGTGCACCGGTCCTGGAGATACTGCAATACCAGGTCAATGCGTGGAGTGGACAGAGCAAGCTCTTTTTCCATCTCCCTGTTCTAAAAATCCATTTAATATATGGTCCCCAGATAGGGGACGTATCAGATATTAAACTGATAAGAACAGATTTTTTTTTTTTTTTTTTTTTTATCGAAAGCCCGAATTCGTGTACAAAACCCGAGTGCGCTTAAAAAAGTGACAAGTGCCACAAAAAAAGTGCACTAGGATGCTGATCTTCTTGAAACCCTCTCCAAAAGGAGAAGGGTCCCCCAAACCATTCCCCGTCCCTCCGAGCCAGAAGGCCACAGCGAGGAACAGGGACAAATAGCCACCTCCAGCCGGAGCCAGAGGCGACCCAATCTTACCCCCAATACCTGCCCGAGTTCTCACCCGAGCAAGGCACTGGGAGCCAAAGACTGTGCTCCCCTCCCGGAAGAGGGGAGCCAACAACGCTTTCCTCCCGAAAGAGGAGAGCCAGGGGGGTTCAGGGGGGAGCGGAACCTGATGGCCACACACTCCCCCCCTAGACCTGCCAAGAGAGGAACCCGTAAGGGAACCGCATCCCGACAAAATCCTAGTAAGGACGTGGACACACGTGAAAAAGTGGACACACAGTGACAAAAAAAATTAAATAAATAGTGAAGGTTTCACAGTATAATACTGCCCGGACCTTCGACCGGGAATTGAAAAATTCCCCATCCTAAGGCCAGAAGGCCCGGAATAAGGGTGTGTGTGAAGAAAGAAATATTGAAGTGCTAGTGCAAATATGCCATAAACTCAAGTGGGGTTCCCAATCCCAGTGAGTTAAGGCACCCCAGGGTCACCACTCCTGGGGCACTTCACACTTCGGGCTTTCGATCTTCCCCGGCCCAATGGCGTCGATCCTGGGGGGCCATGCTTTCCACCAGATGACTATATTAGCCAACTGGCGTACTAACAAGCGCCTAAGCCCCAGTGTGAATAATGTATCAATCTACTAGGGCGGCCAACATCCAAAACCGCCTTTTCGAAAGATACTACACTTGATCTTAGCCAAAAGGCCGAGAAGCGATAACCAGAATTGGTTTCAAACTACGGAGCCACCCAAGGATCCTGAAAAGTCCATTTGTGGAGATGAGCTCCTGGACTCCCGTTAAGAAGACATGTTGTCAACCTCTAGATCCCTTACATGCCTGCACTTTTCGGCTTGCTGCTGCTGCAATCCACGCGTTTTAGATCTGCATAACTCCACCTCTTTAAACACAGCACCTTCACCCCCTGCTGTTCCCACCCGCCTCAACACCGTTGGAAGGGAGGAGAACCAATTAAGGCGGGGGGTGGGGTGGAACGAGCAGCTGTCTACCCTTAGCAGGAGGGCTCCTGATTACATACCTCTCCTGCTGCTGCTGCTGCTGGCTGTCCAGCAGCAGACTGAAGGTGGCTGCTGCTGTGCACAGGTATATAAAGGCTCAGAGCCTATTATGACACGCGCAGCCAGCGTTCCATTGCCACATTCCATCTACTGCAGGCAGGATACCTGGCTGGCTGAATGTCGCTGAGAAGCTCACAGAGACCGCCATAAGCAACAGTTTAACAGAATGCCACAGACTAATCAACCAAACTTTTTGGGTTGGGTTCTCTTTTATAGTCTGCAGGCATTAAATGAAAGAAGTCAGTGTTCCAGCAGAAGGAGACAACGTTTCAGAAAAGGCATTGTAGCAAACCAAAAAAGAAATTTTAAGCGCAGCAGAGTAACCAGCGCACATACCTGTTAGCTCAGGTGAGTTTAAAAGGCTGCTGTTGATAACAAGGGCATTTGCTAAATAGATGGTGTGTGTGCAACAATATACTGAAAGGTCAATTATATTCTGCAGCTTATCTCACCACCTGTAGTTATTTAGGTGAAAGCTCCAAAATGCTTGCCTAATATGTCTGTTTATCCAAAAGGAAGTAAAAAGGGAGAGCTAGAAAGATAGCATTGCATCACATTACATGGCAATGCAATGCACAGTTGCTGAAGTTGAACCAAAATGAGCTTGTAATCTGGCTTCTGCAACTTTGAACATGAAAAATCCAATGAGGAGAAGAAAAGCAAAGCCAAAGAGTCCATCCCAAAATCCGACAAACAAGCAAAATGAACAAAAAACATTGAATTCAATTCTTTCTGATTTTAGAAACTGCATTAAAGAAGGGGTGCACCGGTCCTGGAGATACTGCAATACCAGGTCAATGCGTGGAGTGGACAGAGCAAGCTCTTTTTCCATCTCCCTGTTCTAAAAATCCATTTAATATATGGTCCCCAGATAGGGGACGTATCAGATATTAAACTGATAAGAACAGATTTTTTTTTTTGATTGAAGCTGCATCCAAGGCACTGAAAAATGTGACCGAAGTCACACCAAAACAGCGCACGAGGCGAGGATTCATGTGGACCCTTCCCGGAGGAGAGGGTCCCCAATAAACCATCCCCATCCCTCCGAGCCAGAAGGCCACAGCGAGGGTCAGGGATCTCCGATGCTCTCCCTAGCCGAAGCCGGAGAAGAGCCGTTTTCGTGCTCCCAGCTTCCATCTAGGCTGCCACCCTAGTGGAGCTGGAGCCTGTGTTGGTTTCTCAGCCCAAAGCTGACCGGACCTCCGACCGGGTTTATAAAAATTCCCCTTCCTAGCCCGGAGGCCAGGAATAGGGGGGGTTGCTCAGAAAGTATGATTGGCAAAGGTGCGGCGTGCTACGAAGCCAAGTCTTTCTGGGGTTCCCAGTCCCAGTAAGCTTGGACTCCCACCAGGGCGCCTACTCCTGGGGCACATTGCTCCAAAGCCCTCACACTTACCCAGCCTAGTGACTTCGATCCTGGAGGGCCATGTTTTCCATCAGATAACTCTATGAGCCACCTGGCGTACTAACAAGTGCACCAAACCAGTGTGTAATATGCATCAATTTACTAGGGCAGCCCAAGGACAAAACTGCCTTTTCAAAAGATTCTACACTTGATCTTAGCCAAAAGGCCGAGAAGCGATAACCAGAATTGGTTTCAAACTACGGAGCCACCCAAGGATCCTGAAAAGTCCATTTGTGGAGATGAGCTCCTGGACTCCCGTTAAGAAGACATGTTGTCAACCTCTAGATCCCTTACATGCCTGCACTTTTCGGCTTGCTGCTGCTGCAATCCACGCGTTTTAGATCTGCATAACTCCACCTCTTTAAACACAGCACCTTCACCCCCTGCTGTTCCCACCCGCCTCAACACCGTTGGAAGGGAGGAGAACCAATTAAGGCGGGGGGTGGGGTGGAACGAGCAGCTGTCTACCCTTAGCAGGAGGGCTCCTGATTACATACCTCTCCTGCTGCTGCTGCTGCTGGCTGTCCAGCAGCAGACTGAAGGTGGCTGCTGCTGTGCACAGGTATATAAAGGCTCAGAGCCTATTATGACACGCGCAGCCAGCGTTCCATTGCCACATTCCATCTACTGCAGGCAGGATACCTGGCTGGCTGAATGTCGCTGAGAAGCTCACAGAGACCGCCATAAGCAACAGTTTAACAGAATGCCACAGACTAATCAACCAAACTTTTTGGGTTGGGTTCTCTTTTATAGTCTGCAGGCATTAAATGAAAGAAGTCAGTGTTCCAGCAGAAGGAGACAACGTTTCAGAAAAGGCATTGTAGCAAACCAAAAAAGAAATTTTAAGCGCAGCAGAGTAACCTGTGCACATACCTGTTAGCTCAGGTGAGTTTAAAAGGCTGCTGTTGATAACAAGGGCATTTGCTAAATAGATGGTGTGTGTGCAACAATATACTGAAAGGTCAATTATATTGTGCAGCTTATCTCACCACCTGTAGTTATTTAGGTGAAAGCTCCAAAATGCTTGCCTAATATGTCTGTTTATCCAAAAGGAAGTAAAAAGGGAGAGCTAGAAAGATAGCATTGCATCACATTACATGGCAATGCAATGCACAGTTGCTGAAGTTGAACCAAAATGAGCTTGTAATCTGGCTTCTGCAACTTTGAACATGAAAAATCCAATGAGGAGAAGAAAAGCAAAGCCAAAGAGTCCATCCCAAAATCCGACAAACAAGCAAAATGAACAAAAAACATTGAATTCAATTCTTTCTGATTTTAGAAACTGCATTAAAGAAGGGGTGCACCGGTCCTGGAGATACTGCAATACCAGGTCAATGCGTGGAGTGGACAGAGCAAGCTCTTTTTCCATCTCCCTGTTCTAAAAATCCATTTAATATATGGTCCCCAGATAGGGGACGTATCAGATATTAAACTGATAAGAACAGATTTTTTTTTTTTTTTTTGAAAGCCCGAATTCGTGTACAAAACCCGAGTGCGCTTAAAAAAGTGACAAGTGCCACAAAAAAAGTGCACTAGGATGCTGGTCTTCTTGAAACCCTCTCCAAAAGGAGAAGGGTCCCCCAAACCATTCCCCGTCCCTCCGAGCCAAAAGGCCACAGCGAGGAACAGGGACAAAAAGCCACCTCCAGCCGAAGCCAGAGGCGACCCAATCTTACCCCCAGCAACTGCCCGAGTTCTCACCCGAGCAAGGCACTGGGAGCCAAAGACTGTGCTCCCCTCCCGGAAGAGGGGAGCCAACAACGCTCTCCTCCCGAAAGAGGAGAGCCAGGGGGTTCAGGGGGGAGCGGAACCTGATGGCCACACACTCCCCCCCTAGACCTGCCAAGAGAGGAACCCGTAAGGGAACCGCATCCCGACAAAATCCTAGTAGGACGTGACACACGTGAATAAGTGGACACACAGTGACAAAGAAATTAAATAAATAGTGAAGGTTTCACAGTATAATACTGCCCGGACCTTCGACCGGGAATTGAAAAATTCCCCATCCTAAGGCCAGAAGGCCCGGAATAAGGGTGTGTGCGAAGAAAGAAAATTTGAAGTGCTTGTGCAAATGTACCATAAACTCAAGTGGGGTTCCCAATCCCAGTGAGTTAAGGCACCCCAGGGTCACCACTCCTGGGGCACTTCACACTTCGGGCTTTCGATCTTCCCCGGCCCAATGGCGTCGATCCAGGGGGGCCATGCTTTCCACCAGATGACTATATTAGCCACCTGGCGTACTAACAAGCGCCTAAACCCCAGTGTGCATAATGTATCAATCTACTAGGGTGGCCAACATCCAAAACCGCCTTTTCGAAAGATACTACACTTGATCTTAGCCAAAAGGCCGAGAAGCGATAACCAGAATTGGTTTCAAACTACGGAGCCACCCAAGGATCCTGAAAAGTCCATTTGTGGAGATGAGCTCCTGGACTCCCGTTAAGAAGACATGTTGTCAACCTCTAGATCCCTTACATGCCTGCACTTTTCGGCTTGCTGCTGCTGCAATCCACGCGTTTTAGATCTGCATAACTCCACCTCTTTAAACACAGCACCTTCACCCCCTGCTGTTCCCACCCGCCTCAACACCGTTGGAAGGGAGGAGAACCAATTAAGGCGGGGGGTGGGGTGGAACGAGCAGCTGTCTACCCTTAGCAGGAGGGCTCCTGATTACATACCTCTCCTGCTGCTGCTGCTGCTGGCTGTCCAGCAGCAGACTGAAGGTGGCTGCTGCTGTGCACAGGTATATAAAGGCTCAGAGCCTATTATGACACGCGCAGCCAGCGTTCCATTGCCACATTCCATCTACTGCAGGCAGGATACCTGGCTGGCTGAATGTCGCTGAGAAGCTCACAGAGACCGCCATAAGCAACAGTTTAACAGAATGCCACAGACTAATCAACCAAACTTTTTGGGTTGGGTTCTCTTTTATAGTCTGCAGGCATTAAATGAAAGAAGTCAGTGTTCCAGCAGAAGGAGACAACGTTTCAGAAAAGGCATTGTAGCAAACCAAAAAAGAAATTTTAAGCGCAGCAGAGTAACCAGCGCACATACCTGTTAGCTCAGGTGAGTTTAAAAGGCTGCTGTTGATAACAAGGGCATTTGCTAAATAGATGGTGTGTGTGCAACAATATACTGAAAGGTCAATTATATTGTGCAGCTTATCTCACCACCTGTAGTTATTTAGGTGAAAGCTCCAAAATGCTTGCCTAATATGTCTGTTTATCCAAAAGGAAGTAAAAAGGGAGAGCTAGAAAGATAGCATTGCATCACATTACATGGCAATGCAATGCACAGTTGCTGAAGTTGAACCAAAATGAGCTTGTAATCTGGCTTCTGCAACTTTGAACATGAAAAATCCAATGAGGAGAAGAAAAGCAAAGCCAAAGAGTCCATCCCAAAATCCGACAAACAAGCAAAATGAACAAAAAACATTGAATTCAATTCTTTCTGATTTTAGAAACTGCATTAAAGAAGGGGTGCACCGGTCCTGGAGATACTGCAATACCAGGTCAATGCGTGGAGTGGACAGAGCAAGCTCTTTTTCCATCTCCCTGTTCTAAAAATCCATTTAATATATGGTCCCCAGATAGGGGACGTATCAGATATTAAACTGATAAGAACAGATACTACACTTGATCTTAGCCAAAAGGCCGAGAAGCGATAACCAGAATTGGTTTCAAACTACGGAGCCACCCAAGGATCCTGAAAAGTCCATTTGTGGAGATGAGCTCCTGGACTCCCGTTAAGAAGACATGTTGTCAACCTCTAGATCCCTTACATGCCTGCACTTTTCGGCTTGCTGCTGCTGCAATCCACGCGTTTTAGATCTGCATAACTCCACCTCTTTAAACACAGCACCTTCACCCCCTGCTGTTCCCACCCGCCTCAACACCGTTGGAAGGGAGGAGAACCAATTAAGGCGGGGGGTGGGGTGGAACGAGCAGCTGTCTACCCTTAGCAGGAGGGCTCCTGATTACATACCTCTCCTGCTGCTGCTGCTGCTGGCTGTCCAGCAGCAGACTGAAGGTGGCTGCTGCTGTGCACAGGTATATAAAGGCTCAGAGCCTATTATGACACGCGCAGCCAGCGTTCCATTGCCACATTCCATCTACTGCAGGCAGGATACCTGGCTGGCTGAATGTCGCTGAGAAGCTCACAGAGACCGCCATAAGCAACAGTTTAACAGAATGCCACAGACTAATCAACCAAACTTTTTGGGTTGGGTTCTCTTTTATAGTCTGCAGGCATTAAATGAAAGAAGTCAGTGTTCCAGCAGAAGGAGACAACGTTTCAGAAAAGGCATTGTAGCAAACCAAAAAAGAAATTTTAAGCGCAGCAGAGTAACCAGCGCACATACCTGTTAGCTCAGGTGAGTTTAAAAGGCTGCTGTTGATAACAAGGGCATTTGCTAAATAGATGGTGTGTGTGCAACAATATACTGAAAGGTCAATTATATTCTGCAGCTTATCTCACCACCTGTAGTTATTTAGGTGAAAGCTCCAAAATGCTTGCCTAATATGTCTGTTTATCCAAAAGGAAGTAAAAAGGGAGAGCTAGAAAGATAGCATTGCATCACATTACATGGCAATGCAATGCACAGTTGCTGAAGTTGAACCAAAATGAGCTTGTAATCTGGCTTCTGCAACTTTGAACATGAAAAATCCAATGAGGAGAAGAAAAGCAAAGCCAAAGAGTCCATCCCAAAATCCGACAAACAAGCAAAATGAACAAAAAACATTGAATTCAATTCTTTCTGATTTTAGAAACTGCATTAAAGAAGGGGTGCACCGGTCCTGGAGATACTGCAATACCAGGTCAATGCGTGGAGTGGACAGAGCAAGCTCTTTTTCCATCTCCCTGTTCTAAAAATCCATTTAATATATGGTCCCCAGATAGGGGACGTATCAGATATTAAACTGATAAGAACAGATTTTTTTTTTTGATTGAAGCTGCATCCAAGGCACTGAAAAATGTGACCGAAGTCACACCAAAACAGCGCACGAGGCGAGGATTCATGTGGACCCTTCCCGGAGGAGAGGGTCCCCAATAAACCATCCCCATCCCTCCGAGCCAGAAGGCCACAGCGAGGGTCAGGGATCTCCGATGCTCTCCCTAGCCGAAGCCGGAGAAGAGCCGTTTTCGTGCTCCCAGCTTCCATCTAGGCTGCCACCCTAGTGGAGCTGGAGCCTGTGTTGGTTTCTCAGCCCAAAGCTGACCGGACCTCCGACCGGGTTTATAAAAATTCCCCTTCCTAGCCCGGAGGCCAGGAATAGGGGGGGTTGCTCAGAAAGTATGATTGGCAAAGGTGCGGCGTGCTACGAAGCCAAGTCTTTCTGGGGTTCCCAGTCCCAGTAAGCTTGGACTCCCACCAGGGCGCCTACTCCTGGGGCACATTGCTCCAAAGCCCTCACACTTACCCAGCCTAGTGACTTCGATCCTGGAGGGCCATGTTTTCCATCAGATAACTCTATGAGCCACCTGGCGTACTAACAAGTGCACCAAACCAGTGTGTAATATGCATCAATTTACTAGGGCAGCCCAAGGACAAAACTGCCTTTTCAAAAGATTCTACACTTGATCTTAGCCAAAAGGCCGAGAAGCGATAACCAGAATTGGTTTCAAACTACGGAGCCACCCAAGGATCCTGAAAAGTCCATTTGTGGAGATGAGCTCCTGGACTCCCGTTAAGAAGACATGTTGTCAACCTCTAGATCCCTTACATGCCTGCACTTTTCGGCTTGCTGCTGCTGCAATCCACGCGTTTTAGATCTGCATAACTCCACCTCTTTAAACACAGCACCTTCACCCCCTGCTGTTCCCACCCGCCTCAACACCGTTGGAAGGGAGGAGAACCAATTAAGGCGGGGGGTGGGGTGGAACGAGCAGCTGTCTACCCTTAGCAGGAGGGCTCCTGATTACATACCTCTCCTGCTGCTGCTGCTGCTGGCTGTCCAGCAGCAGACTGAAGGTGGCTGCTGCTGTGCACAGGTATATAAAGGCTCAGAGCCTATTATGACACGCGCAGCCAGCGTTCCATTGCCACATTCCATCTACTGCAGGCAGGATACCTGGCTGGCTGAATGTCGCTGAGAAGCTCACAGAGACCGCCATAAGCAACAGTTTAACAGAATGCCACAGACTAATCAACCAAACTTTTTGGGTTGGGTTCTCTTTTATAGTCTGCAGGCATTAAATGAAAGAAGTCAGTGTTCCAGCAGAAGGAGACAACGTTTCAGAAAAGGCATTGTAGCAAACCAAAAAAGAAATTTTAAGCGCAGCAGAGTAACCTGTGCACATACCTGTTAGCTCAGGTGAGTTTAAAAGGCTGCTGTTGATAACAAGGGCATTTGCTAAATAGATGGTGTGTGTGCAACAATATACTGAAAGGTCAATTATATTGTGCAGCTTATCTCACCACCTGTAGTTATTTAGGTGAAAGCTCCAAAATGCTTGCCTAATATGTCTGTTTATCCAAAAGGAAGTAAAAAGGGAGAGCTAGAAAGATAGCATTGCATCACATTACATGGCAATGCAATGCACAGTTGCTGAAGTTGAACCAAAATGAGCTTGTAATCTGGCTTCTGCAACTTTGAACATGAAAAATCCAATGAGGAGAAGAAAAGCAAAGCCAAAGAGTCCATCCCAAAATCCGACAAACAAGCAAAATGAACAAAAAACATTGAATTCAATTCTTTCTGATTTTAGAAACTGCATTAAAGAAGGGGTGCACCGGTCCTGGAGATACTGCAATACCAGGTCAATGCGTGGAGTGGACAGAGCAAGCTCTTTTTCCATCTCCCTGTTCTAAAAATCCATTTAATATATGGTCCCCAGATAGGGGACGTATCAGATATTAAACTGATAAGAACAGATTTTTTTTTTTTTTTTTGAAAGCCCGAATTCGTGTACAAAACCCGAGTGCGCTTAAAAAAGTGACAAGTGCCACAAAAAAAGTGCACTAGGATGCTGGTCTTCTTGAAACCCTCTCCAAAAGGAGAAGGGTCCCCCAAACCATTCCCCGTCCCTCCGAGCCAAAAGGCCACAGCGAGGAACAGGGACAAAAAGCCACCTCCAGCCGAAGCCAGAGGCGACCCAATCTTACCCCCAGCAACTGCCCGAGTTCTCACCCGAGCAAGGCACTGGGAGCCAAAGACTGTGCTCCCCTCCCGGAAGAGGGGAGCCAACAACGCTCTCCTCCCGAAAGAGGAGAGCCAGGGGGTTCAGGGGGGAGCGGAACCTGATGGCCACACACTCCCCCCCTAGACCTGCCAAGAGAGGAACCCGTAAGGGAACCGCATCCCGACAAAATCCTAGTAGGACGTGACACACGTGAATAAGTGGACACACAGTGACAAAGAAATTAAATAAATAGTGAAGGTTTCACAGTATAATACTGCCCGGACCTTCGACCGGGAATTGAAAAATTCCCCATCCTAAGGCCAGAAGGCCCGGAATAAGGGTGTGTGCGAAGAAAGAAAATTTGAAGTGCTTGTGCAAATGTACCATAAACTCAAGTGGGGTTCCCAATCCCAGTGAGTTAAGGCACCCCAGGGTCACCACTCCTGGGGCACTTCACACTTCGGGCTTTCGATCTTCCCCGGCCCAATGGCGTCGATCCAGGGGGGCCATGCTTTCCACCAGATGACTATATTAGCCACCTGGCGTACTAACAAGCGCCTAAACCCCAGTGTGCATAATGTATCAATCTACTAGGGTGGCCAACATCCAAAACCGCCTTTTCGAAAGATACTACACTTGATCTTAGCCAAAAGGCCGAGAAGCGATAACCAGAATTGGTTTCAAACTACGGAGCCACCCAAGGATCCTGAAAAGTCCATTTGTGGAGATGAGCTCCTGGACTCCCGTTAAGAAGACATGTTGTCAACCTCTAGATCCCTTACATGCCTGCACTTTTCGGCTTGCTGCTGCTGCAATCCACGCGTTTTAGATCTGCATAACTCCACCTCTTTAAACACAGCACCTTCACCCCCTGCTGTTCCCACCCGCCTCAACACCGTTGGAAGGGAGGAGAACCAATTAAGGCGGGGGGTGGGGTGGAACGAGCAGCTGTCTACCCTTAGCAGGAGGGCTCCTGATTACATACCTCTCCTGCTGCTGCTGCTGCTGGCTGTCCAGCAGCAGACTGAAGGTGGCTGCTGCTGTGCACAGGTATATAAAGGCTCAGAGCCTATTATGACACGCGCAGCCAGCGTTCCATTGCCACATTCCATCTACTGCAGGCAGGATACCTGGCTGGCTGAATGTCGCTGAGAAGCTCACAGAGACCGCCATAAGCAACAGTTTAACAGAATGCCACAGACTAATCAACCAAACTTTTTGGGTTGGGTTCTCTTTTATAGTCTGCAGGCATTAAATGAAAGAAGTCAGTGTTCCAGCAGAAGGAGACAACGTTTCAGAAAAGGCATTGTAGCAAACCAAAAAAGAAATTTTAAGCGCAGCAGAGTAACCAGCGCACATACCTGTTAGCTCAGGTGAGTTTAAAAGGCTGCTGTTGATAACAAGGGCATTTGCTAAATAGATGGTGTGTGTGCAACAATATACTGAAAGGTCAATTATATTGTGCAGCTTATCTCACCACCTGTAGTTATTTAGGTGAAAGCTCCAAAATGCTTGCCTAATATGTCTGTTTATCCAAAAGGAAGTAAAAAGGGAGAGCTAGAAAGATAGCATTGCATCACATTACATGGCAATGCAATGCACAGTTGCTGAAGTTGAACCAAAATGAGCTTGTAATCTGGCTTCTGCAACTTTGAACATGAAAAATCCAATGAGGAGAAGAAAAGCAAAGCCAAAGAGTCCATCCCAAAATCCGACAAACAAGCAAAATGAACAAAAAACATTGAATTCAATTCTTTCTGATTTTAGAAACTGCATTAAAGAAGGGGTGCACCGGTCCTGGAGATACTGCAATACCAGGTCAATGCGTGGAGTGGACAGAGCAAGCTCTTTTTCCATCTCCCTGTTCTAAAAATCCATTTAATATATGGTCCCCAGATAGGGGACGTATCAGATATTAAACTGATAAGAACAGATACTACACTTGATCTTAGCCAAAAGGCCGAGAAGCGATAACCAGAATTGGTTTCAAACTACGGAGCCACCCAAGGATCCTGAAAAGTCCATTTGTGGAGATGAGCTCCTGGACTCCCGTTAAGAAGACATGTTGTCAACCTCTAGATCCCTTACATGCCTGCACTTTTCGGCTTGCTGCTGCTGCAATCCACGCGTTTTAGATCTGCATAACTCCACCTCTTTAAACACAGCACCTTCACCCCCTGCTGTTCCCACCCGCCTCAACACCGTTGGAAGGGAGGAGAACCAATTAAGGCGGGGGGTGGGGTGGAACGAGCAGCTGTCTACCCTTAGCAGGAGGGCTCCTGATTACATACCTCTCCTGCTGCTGCTGCTGCTGGCTGTCCAGCAGCAGACTGAAGGTGGCTGCTGCTGTGCACAGGTATATAAAGGCTCAGAGCCTATTATGACACGCGCAGCCAGCGTTCCATTGCCACATTCCATCTACTGCAGGCAGGATACCTGGCTGGCTGAATGTCTCTGAGAAGCTCACAGAGACCGCCATAAGCAACAGTTTAACAGAATGCCACAGACTAATCAACCAAACTTTTTGGGTTGGGTTCTCTTTTATAGTCTGCAGGCATTAAATGAAAGAAGTCAGTGTTCCAGCAGAAGGAGACAACGTTTCAGAAAAGGCATTGTAGCAAACCAAAAAAGAAATTTTAAGCGCAGCAGAGTAACCAGCGCACATACCTGTTAGCTCAGGTGAGTTTAAAAGGCTGCTGTTGATAACAAGGGCATTTGCTAAATAGATGGTGTGTGTGCAACAATATACTGAAAGGTCAATTATATTGTGCAGCTTATCTCACCACCTGTAGTTATTTAGGTGAAAGCTCCAAAATGCTTGCCTAATATGTCTGTTTATCCAAAAGGAAGTAAAAAGGGAGAGCTAGAAAGATAGCATTGCATCACATTACATGGCAATGCAATGCACAGTTGCTGAAGTTGAACCAAAATGAGCTTGTAATCTGGCTTCTGCAACTTTGAACATGAAAAATCCAATGAGGAGAAGAAAAGCAAAGCCAAAGAGTCCATCCCAAAATCCGACAAACAAGCAAAATGAACAAAAAACATTGAATTCAATTCTTTCTGATTTTAGAAACTGCATTAAAGAAGGGGTGCACCGGTCCTGGAGATACTGCAATACCAGGTCAATGCGTGGAGTGGACAGAGCAAGCTCTTTTTCCATCTCCCTGTTCTAAAAATCCATTTAATATATGGTCCCCAGATAGGGGACGTATCAGATATTAAACTGATAAGAACAGATACTACACTTGATCTTAGCCAAAAGGCCGAGAAGCGATAACCAGAATTGGTTTCAAACTACGGAGCCACCCAAGGATCCTGAAAAGTCCATTTGTGGAGATGAGCTCCTGGACTCCCGTTAAGAAGACATGTTGTCAACCTCTAGATCCCTTACATGCCTGCACTTTTCGGCTTGCTGCTGCTGCAATCCACGCGTTTTAGATCTGCATAACTCCACCTCTTTAAACACAGCACCTTCACCCCCTGCTGTTCCCACCCGCCTCAACACCGTTGGAAGGGAGGAGAACCAATTAAGGCGGGGGGTGGGGTGGAACGAGCAGCTGTCTACCCTTAGCAGGAGGGCTCCTGATTACATACCTCTCCTGCTGCTGCTGCTGCTGGCTGTCCAGCAGCAGACTGAAGGTGGCTGCTGCTGTGCACAGGTATATAAAGGCTCAGAGCCTATTATGACACGCGCAGCCAGCGTTCCATTGCCACATTCCATCTACTGCAGGCAGGATACCTGGCTGGCTGAATGTCGCTGAGAAGCTCACAGAGACCGCCATAAGCAACAGTTTAACAGAATGCCACAGACTAATCAACCAAACTTTTTGGGTTGGGTTCTCTTTTATAGTCTGCAGGCATTAAATGAAAGAAGTCAGTGTTCCAGCAGAAGGAGACAACGTTTCAGAAAAGGCATTGTAGCAAACCAAAAAAGAAATTTTAAGCGCAGCAGAGTAACCAGCGCACATACCTGTTAGCTCAGGTGAGTTTAAAAGGCTGCTGTTGATAACAAGGGCATTTGCTAAATAGATGGTGTGTGTGCAACAATATACTGAAAGGTCAATTATATTGTGCAGCTTATCTCACCACCTGTAGTTATTTAGGTGAAAGCTCCAAAATGCTTGCCTAATATGTCTGTTTATCCAAAAGGAAGTAAAAAGGGAGAGCTAGAAAGATAGCATTGCATCACATTACATGGCAATGCAATGCACAGTTGCTGAAGTTGAACCAAAATGAGCTTGTAATCTGGCTTCTGCAACTTTGAACATGAAAAATCCAATGAGGAGAAGAAAAGCAAAGCCAAAGAGTCCATCCCAAAATCCGACAAACAAGCAAAATGAACAAAAAACATTGAATTCAATTCTTTCTGATTTTAGAAACTGCATTAAAGAAGGGGTGCACCGGTCCTGGAGATACTGCAATACCAGGTCAATGCGTGGAGTGGACAGAGCAAGCTCTTTTTCCATCTCCCTGTTCTAAAAATCCATTTAATATATGGTCCCCAGATAGGGGACGTATCAGATATTAAACTGATAAGAACAGATTTTTTGATTGAATATATCTTTTATTAGCACAAAAAATAAGTTAACAGACAGTGTACAGTGCCGCAGCCCAGTACACACAGAATTCTACATCATATTTACATAGCATGAGGATACGACGCACTAACTAGACACATCACACCCCTATGCTACACAAAACACTCAATCTGAAAGAAAAAGCATGTCAATCAATACAGTACGACGAACCGTGATAAGGGATGGGGATTGGGAAAAAGGGGATGGGGAGGGGAAAATCACAGGCCCGAAGCTTTATTGAAAGACAAGACACATAAGGGGAGAGGGGGAGGAGGGGTTTAGTCCTCATCCTCGTCCTCCGGACCGTCCATGATGGAATAGTCTCTGAGCAGGCTGTGGATCAGCCTGCGGCAGTCCTGGATGGACATCCTCTCCCTCCTCAAGATGAGCCGGTTCCTGGCGACCCAAACGGCATCCTTGAAGCAGTTCATAAGGCGCCAAGCCTCCTGGATGGCTCCGACGGTATGAACCCCAGGGAAGAGTCCGTAAAGCACAGAATGGTGCGATAGGCTCGCCCTGGGGACAGAGTTCCTCAGGTCGTCCTCAAGTGCAGTCAATAGGCGCTGTGCAAATCCGCAGTCCCAAAAAGTGTGCAAAGATGTTTCCTCCATGAAGGGGCACCTTGGGCAGTACCGGGTCTTGCACAGGTTCCGGGCATGCATGAATGACCGGACGGGCAGTCCGCCCTGAATCGCCATCCACGACAAGTCCTTGTGCCCGTTGGTCAGCCTGTCAGACGACACATTTGTCCACACAGTCTCCAGCGTGTCCTGGTGAAGTCCTGTGATGTTCTCCACGTCATCCTTGGCTCTGATTAGCTTGTGGATAGTTTTGGGCTTCCACAAGTCGGGCTTGAGTCCCTCCAGTTGATGCTCCCCCACAAATCGAACGACGTCTCCGTAGAACCATGGCGTCGTCCAGTTGTAGGGGAAGGAGCTGTCCCACTTGTCCCAGCCGAGTCGCCTCCAAAGAGGAAGCAGGAAGAAGCGAGACATGGACCTGCCCGCGGAGCCATTCTTGACTTGCAAAGTCCGGCGGACACAATCACACACAAAAGAGGATCGCAGGAGGGTGGGGATATCTGGAACGCCCTTCCCACCCTTGCGAGGCTCCTTGTACATGACGGCCCGCCTGACTCTGTCCATCTTGGATCCCCAGACAAAGTGAAACACTGTCCTGGTAATGGCCCTGCACACAGTGACGTGTGGGGGCCAGGCCTGCGCCGTGTACTGCAAGACGGGCAGGACCTCATTACGCAGGACGAGTGCCTTACCCTCACAAGTGAGGTGTCTGAGGCTCCAGAGTCCGATCCGTTGCTTCACCTTGGCCAAGCGTTCTTGCCAGGACTTGAGGGCCGCTCCTTCCTTCCCGAACCAGACTCCCAGCACCTTGAGGAAATCCGGTTGAATGTTGAAGGGGAAGGGGGCGGAGGAGGCCGGCTGCCAATCCCCGAAGAGCATGGCTTCCGACTTCCTGCAGTTGACTTTGGCCCCTGAAGCCCGGCCGAACCTCTCACACGTCTGGACGAGGGCGTCGACTGAACCACGATCAGCGCAGAAGACGGTGACGTCGTCCATGTAGAGCGAGCACTTGAACTCGTGTCGTCCCGGACCCGGTGCGGTGATCCCTCTGATCTCTCCATTCTGCCGGATAGCCTCTGCGAAGAGTTCTATAACACAAACAAAAAGAAGAGGTGATAGAGGGCAGCCTTGTCTGACCCCAGAGAGGACAGGGAAGGGGTCAGTCTTCCAGCCGTTCACCAACACCGAGCTGTGGATATCAAAATACATCAGACGGACATACGAACAAAACATGTTACCCAAACCTAACCGGTGCAGAGCTCGGCCCATGAACTCGTGGGAAACCCGGTCGAAGGCCTTCTCCTGATCCAAGGAGACCAGGGCCGCGTGTGCGCGGCGGACCTTGATGTACTCGACCGTGTCCCGCACGAGAGCGAGGCTGTCTGCGATGCGACGTCCAGGGATGCCGCAGGTCTGGTCCAGGTGGATGATCCGTCCGATGACCGTCTTAAGTCGTGTCGCCATCGTCTTGGCCAGGATCTTGTAGTCCACGTTGAGCAGAGTGATGGGACGCCAATTCCTCAGGTCGCACCTCTCTCCCTTCCGCTTGTACAGGATCGTGACCATTCCTTCCCTCAAAGATGGAGGCATTCTACCCTCCACCACCATCTCCTCGTACAGGTCCAACAGGTCCGGACAGATGAGGTCTCCCAGCGCTACATAGAGCTCCGCTGGAAGACCATCACTGCCCGGGGTCCTGCCGGTCCTAAAGGATTTAGCGGCAGAGAGCAATTCGCCCACCATCAGAGGTTTGTCCAAGGCTGCCGTGCCTGCAGGATCAAGATGGTTAGTGATACCTGACAGGAACTTATCAGCAGCGTCGGGGTCGGTAGTCTTGTGGGAGTAGAGTTCGCTGTAGAAGTCGCTGACGACCCTCATCACGTCCTCCTTCCCACGTCGCATGTTTCCACTCTCGTCTCGCAGCTCGTTCAGGGGCGTGTGACCGGCATGAAGTTTTCTGAAAAAGAATGAGTTACATTTCTCACCCTTCTCCAGATTCTCCACTTTGGAACGGAAGACGATTCGCTTGGACTCCTCCTCAAAGTGCCTTTTCAGGCTCTTCTTGGTCTCCTCCAGCTCCTCCCTCACGTCCCAGCCGCAGTGAAGAAGGTCCTGCAGCGACCGCAGCTCGCGCTGCAGCCCTCTGAAGTCCCTCCTCTTCTCACACGCCTGTTGTCGACCCTTGGCCTGAAAGAAACAGCGAAACTCAAGTTTAACATATTCCCACCAATCAGAGACTGTTTGGAAGCTACCCTTGTAGGACTGCCACATTGCGTAGGCTGCTCTCAGCTCCTCCACGACTTCATCCTGAGCCAGCAGAGCACAATTCAGCTTCCAGGAGCCGGGGCCGGACGGAAAACCGTCGCCGAGGACACCTTGTAAGTGAATGGCTCTGTGGTCGGAGAAGAAGCAGGAGACCATCGAGTGCCTACTCTGCCTGACTGCCCGAGAGGTGAACACAAAGTCAATCCTGGAGCGGAGTGAGCCATCGGGTCGGCTCCACGAATAGTTCGTGGAGCCTCTCCCCATGGAGCCCACCACGTCCTGAAGAGAGGCCTCGGTTACCATCTCGATGAGCAGCTTGGACGTGATGTCCAACTTGGCAGATGTGCCAGAACTACGACCATCCTCCTCGATGGGGCAGTTGAAATCCCCGGCCATCACTAAGGTCCTGGTGGTGGCAAGCTGAAGCCGCAGGGTCTGGAAAAGCTCCAAACGCTCATTCTTCAGTGGGGACGCATACACGTTGATGAACCTGACAGGTTCTCCCGCCCAGTTGCCATCTACAACAAGAGCCCTGCCGCAGATGAGCTCCTGGACGGACTCAAGCGTGAATGCGCCCCCCCTGATCAGAATTGCGACCCCCGCAGACTTGCAGTCACCCCCACCGGACCAGTAGGATGGACCGTGGGACCACTCCCTGGCCAGATGTTTGAAGGACCTAGAGGAGGGAAGGGAACATTCCTGCAACATATAAACATCACACAACTGGGAAGTAAGGAAGGCATAAATAGTCTGACGTCTGAACTTGTCCTTGATGCTCCTGACATTAATGGAAAATAAGTTAATATTAGCCATCATGTAGGGAAAAAAGAAAAAGTTAGCGCAGGCAATACACCTTAGTTACCACTCCGGTCGGGTGGTCCCTCGTCGGTGTTGACTGCTGGTGACGGGATCACCAGCAGGCCCTCTTCCTCCATCTGGTCAAGCAGCGCGGCCTCGATCTCGGCGACCACCAGTTCCTCCTCTTCTGGCTCGGCCACCAGGGTCTCAACCATGTGCTCCATCTCTTCTGGCTCAGGGAGGGTATCCTCCTTTTCGCCTACGAAATCCAGAATCTTCTTTTTGGAGGATTCAGTAGCAGGGCTGTCCTCCACCTTCCTCTTTCCCCGGGTTGGAACTGGGGAGACAAGAAGGGGAAAATCCTCCTCGGAATAGATAGCGGCGGGTGGAGGAAAGGTTAATTCCACCGCTACCATGGTCTGGGGAGGGAGAGTGGCTGCCGGGGCAGGGGAAAGGACACCTGCTGAGGAGTAGGGGAAGGAGGAAGAGGAAGTGGAATCCTCAGCAGGGGTGGCCGGGGTGGGGGGGAATTGGACGGGGGTGGCAGGGGGAGGGATCGAGAGAGGGGTGACAGAACTCTTACCCTCCTTTGACTTTTTCTTCTGCTTCGGAGCTGCTGGGACCGTCGCTGGGGCTTTGGCCACCGACTCCTTGACCGCTTTGGCCTTGGTCGTCTCGGCCTTGGCCGCTGGGGCCTTGGTCGTCGCGTCCTTGACCTTCACAGGCCTGGTCGTCGGGGCCTTGTCCTCCGTAGCTGGCGTCGTCGCAACCACCGATGCCCAGGATCTCTCACGCTTGGGGCAATCCTTGTACAGATGAGCTGCCAGCCCACACAGGTTGCAGGATGTCTTCTTCGGGCAGTCCTTCGAGCTGTGTCCCGTCACTCGACAAATCCTGCAGGCATCCTCCTTGCAGTCCTTCATCTCGTGGCCGTTCTTGCCGCATCTCCTGCAGTTCCGCGGCATGTCCGGGTAATAGATGAGGCCGTAGGAGTTGCCCAGGGAGAATGTCGGGGGAAGGTGCCGAAGTCCGTCTGAGTACGCCAGGTCCCTGTGAAGTCTAACGGTCACCGACCACTTACCTGTCCAGAAGCCGAGTCCATTCAGGATGTGAGAGGGTTCCTTCACAACCAAACAGAAGCGTCTCAGGAAGGTACAGATGTCTTGGCCTGGGGTGTGCGGGTTGCGCATGGAGACCGTGATCCTCCTTTCGTCCCTCTGGATAGGGCAGCTACCTGTAAAGGCAGAGAAAGAATTATCCGGTCCTTTTGCGCTTACCATTTCCCAGAACCTCCTGCAGGTGTTCACAGTGGCGAAGGTGACGAAGAAGATCCCCGTCAAGAAGGTCTGGATGCTGAGGGTGTCTGACCTGGAGAAGCCTCGATCCAGCAGCATCTTCTGGCAGAACACGTCCGAGGACATGTCCGGCACCCTCCCATCCACTTCCTTCAGCTTCAGGGCCACCGTCTGCCGCATCCATGGCTCCAGGGCTGGAGCTTCGTGGCGGGGCTTCTGGGGTCCCTTCTGCTGGCCAGTCGTGGAGGCAGAGTCCTTGGGGTCAGAATCGGCTCCTGGCTGGGCCCTCCTGGCTGTCCCCTGCTCCAGGCTCTTCTTTTCGGCCTTCCTCGCAGCGCTTGCCATGGCTTTCCTCCTGCAGTTACTTCTTGGAGCTGGATCTGGAACTCTTCCCGGAATGGGTGGAGCTATGCAGATTCTTCTCCCGTCGTGTTCTGGACAAATTCCCCGAAAGGTCTTTGTCTCGATGATTTTCTTCCTCGAAGATTCCACAGGACAGCCCGATTCTTCTCCGAGTCTTCGTCTTCTTCTGGATTCTTTAGAGCTTCTTCCTCCCACCGATATCCGCCTTCCTTCTCCGATGTCAGCTGGGCTCCGAAGCTCTTCTCCTTCCGAGTTCGATCGCTCTCGTCAAGTGTAGATCGTAGCTCTTGTGTTCTTAAAAGAACAGATACTACACTTGATCTTAGCCAAAAGGCCGAGAAGCGATAACCAGAATTGGTTTCAAACTTCGGAGCCACCCAAGGATCCTGAAAAGTCCATTTGTGGAGATGAGCTCCTGGACTCCCGTTAAGAAGACATGTTGTCAACCTCTAGATCCCTTACATGCCTGCACTTTTCGGCTTGCTGCTGCTGCAATCCACGCGTTTTAGATCTGCATAACTCCACCTCTTTAAACACAGCACCTTCACCCCCTGCTGTTCCCACCCGCCTCAACACCGTTGGAAGGGAGGAGAACCAATTAAGGCGGGGGGTGGGGTGGAACGAGCAGCTGTCTACCCTTAGCAGGAGGGCTCCTGATTACATACCTCTCCTGCTGCTGCTGCTGCTGGCTGTCCAGCAGCAGACTGAAGGTGGCTGCTGCTGTGCACAGGTATATAAAGGCTCAGAGCCTATTATGACACGCGCAGCCAGCGTTCCATTGCCACATTCCATCTACTGCAGGCAGGATACCTGGCTGGCTGAATGTCGCTGAGAAGCTCACAGAGACCGCCATAAGCAACAGTTTAACAGAATGCCACAGACTAATCAACCAAACTTTTTGGGTTGGGTTCTCTTTTATAGTCTGCAGGCATTAAATGAAAGAAGTCAGTGTTCCAGCAGAAGGAGACAACGTTTCAGAAAAGGCATTGTAGCAAACCAAAAAAGAAATTTTAAGCGCAGCAGAGTAACCAGCGCACATACCTGTTAGCTCAGGTGAGTTTAAAAGGCTGCTGTTGATAACAAGGGCATTTGCTAAATAGATGGTGTGTGTGCAACAATATACTGAAAGGTCAATTATATTGTGCAGCTTATCTCACCACCTGTAGTTATTTAGGTGAAAGCTCCAAAATGCTTGCCTAATATGTCTGTTTATCCAAAAGGAAGTAAAAAGGGAGAGCTAGAAAGATAGCATTGCATCACATTACATGGCAATGCAATGCACAGTTGCTGAAGTTGAACCAAAATGAGCTTGTAATCTGGCTTCTGCAACTTTGAACATGAAAAATCCAATGAGGAGAAGAAAAGCAAAGCCAAAGAGTCCATCCCAAAATCCGACAAACAAGCAAAATGAACAAAAAACATTGAATTCAATTCTTTCTGATTTTAGAAACTGCATTAAAGAAGGGGTGCACCGGTCCTGGAGATACTGCAATACCAGGTCAATGCGTGGAGTGGACAGAGCAAGCTCTTTTTCCATCTCCCTGTTCTAAAAATCCATTTAATATATGGTCCCCAGATAGGGGACGTATCAGATATTAAACTGATAAGAACAGATACTACACTTGATCTTAGCCAAAAGGCCGAGAAGCGATAACCAGAATTGGTTTCAAACTACGGAGCCACCCAAGGATCCTGAAAAGTCCATTTGTGGAGATGAGCTCCTGGACTCCCGTTAAGAAGACATGTTGTCAACCTCTAGATCCCTTACATGCCTGCACTTTTCGGCTTGCTGCTGCTGCAATCCACGCGTTTTAGATCTGCATAACTCCACCTCTTTAAACACAGCACCTTCACCCCCTGCTGTTCCCACCCGCCTCAACACCGTTGGAAGGGAGGAGAACCAATTAAGGCGGGGGGTGGGGTGGAACGAGCAGCTGTCTACCCTTAGCAGGAGGGCTCCTGATTACATACCTCTCCTGCTGCTGCTGCTGCTGGCTGTCCAGCAGCAGACTGAAGGTGGCTGCTGCTGTGCACAGGTATATAAAGGCTCAGAGCCTATTATGACACGCGCAGCCAGCGTTCCATTGCCACATTCCATCTACTGCAGGCAGGATACCTGGCTGGCTGAATGTCGCTGAGAAGCTCACAGAGACCGCCATAAGCAACAGTTTAACAGAATGCCACAGACTAATCAACCAAACTTTTTGGGTTGGGTTCTCTTTTATAGTCTGCAGGCATTAAATGAAAGAAGTCAGTGTTCCAGCAGAAGGAGACAACGTTTCAGAAAAGGCATTGTAGCAAACCAAAAAAGAAATTTTAAGCGCAGCAGAGTAACCAGCGCACATACCTGTTAGCTCAGGTGAGTTTAAAAGGCTGCTGTTGATAACAAGGGCATTTGCTAAATAGATGGTGTGTGTGCAACAATATACTGAAAGGTCAATTATATTGTGCAGCTTATCTCACCACCTGTAGTTATTTAGGTGAAAGCTCCAAAATGCTTGCCTAATATGTCTGTTTATCCAAAAGGAAGTAAAAAGGGAGAGCTAGAAAGATAGCATTGCATCACATTACATGGCAATGCAATGCACAGTTGCTGAAGTTGAACCAAAATGAGCTTGTAATCTGGCTTCTGCAACTTTGAACATGAAAAATCCAATGAGGAGAAGAAAAGCAAAGCCAAAGAGTCCATCCCAAAATCCGACAAACAAGCAAAATGAACAAAAAACATTGAATTCAATTCTTTCTGATTTTAGAAACTGCATTAAAGAAGGGGTGCACCGGTCCTGGAGATACTGCAATACCAGGTCAATGCGTGGAGTGGACAGAGCAAGCTCTTTTTCCATCTCCCTGTTCTAAAAATCCATTTAATATATGGTCCCCAGATAGGGGACGTATCAGATATTAAACTGATAAGAACAGATACTACACTTGATCTTAGCCAAAAGGCCGAGAAGCGATAACCAGAATTGGTTTCAAACTTCGGAGCCACCCAAGGATCCTGAAAAGTCCATTTGTGGAGATGAGCTCCTGGACTCCCGTTAAGAAGACATGTTGTCAACCTCTAGATCCCTTACATGCCTGCACTTTTCGGCTTGCTGCTGCTGCAATCCACGCGTTTTAGATCTGCATAACTCCACCTCTTTAAACACAGCACCTTCACCCCCTGCTGTTCCCACCCGCCTCAACACCGTTGGAAGGGAGGAGAACCAATTAAGGCGGGGGGTGGGGTGGAACGAGCAGCTGTCTACCCTTAGCAGGAGGGCTCCTGATTACATACCTCTCCTGCTGCTGCTGCTGCTGGCTGTCCAGCAGCAGACTGAAGGTGGCTGCTGCTGTGCACAGGTATATAAAGGCTCAGAGCCTATTATGACACGCGCAGCCAGCGTTCCATTGCCACATTCCATCTACTGCAGGCAGGATACCTGGCTGGCTGAATGTCGCTGAGAAGCTCACAGAGACCGCCATAAGCAACAGTTTAACAGAATGCCACAGACTAATCAACCAAACTTTTTGGGTTGGGTTCTCTTTTATAGTCTGCAGGCATTAAATGAAAGAAGTCAGTGTTCCAGCAGAAGGAGACAACGTTTCAGAAAAGGCATTGTAGCAAACCAAAAAAGAAATTTTAAGCGCAGCAGAGTAACCAGCGCACATACCTGTTAGCTCAGGTGAGTTTAAAAGGCTGCTGTTGATAACAAGGGCATTTGCTAAATAGATGGTGTGTGTGCAACAATATACTGAAAGGTCAATTATATTGTGCAGCTTATCTCACCACCTGTAGTTATTTAGGTGAAAGCTCCAAAATGCTTGCCTAATATGTCTGTTTATCCAAAAGGAAGTAAAAAGGGAGAGCTAGAAAGATAGCATTGCATCACATTACATGGCAATGCAATGCACAGTTGCTGAAGTTGAACCAAAATGAGCTTGTAATCTGGCTTCTGCAACTTTGAACATGAAAAATCCAATGAGGAGAAGAAAAGCAAAGCCAAAGAGTCCATCCCAAAATCCGACAAACAAGCAAAATGAACAAAAAACATTGAATTCAATTCTTTCTGATTTTAGAAACTGCATTAAAGAAGGGGTGCACCGGTCCTGGAGATACTGCAATACCAGGTCAATGCGTGGAGTGGACAGAGCAAGCTCTTTTTCCATCTCCCTGTTCTAAAAATCCATTTAATATATGGTCCCCAGATAGGGGACGTATCAGATATTAAACTGATAAGAACAGATACTACACTTGATCTTAGCCAAAAGGCCGAGAAGCGATAACCAGAATTGGTTTCAAACTACGGAGCCACCCAAGGATCCTGAAAAGTCCATTTGTGGAGATGAGCTCCTGGACTCCCGTTAAGAAGACATGTTGTCAACCTCTAGATCCCTTACATGCCTGCACTTTTCGGCTTGCTGCTGCTGCAATCCACGCGTTTTAGATCTGCATAACTCCACCTCTTTAAACACAGCACCTTCACCCCCTGCTGTTCCCACCCGCCTCAACACCGTTGGAAGGGAGGAGAACCAATTAAGGCGGGGGGTGGGGTGGAACGAGCAGCTGTCTACCCTTAGCAGGAGGGCTCCTGATTACATACCTCTCCTGCTGCTGCTGCTGCTGCTGGCTGTCCAGCAGCAGACTGAAGGTGGCTGCTGCTGTGCACAGGTATATAAAGGCTCAGAGCCTATTATGACACGCGCAGCCAGCGTTCCATTGCCACATTCCATCTACTGCAGGCAGGATACCTGGCTGGCTGAATGTCGCTGAGAAGCTCACAGAGACCGCCATAAGCAACAGTTTAACAGAATGCCACAGACTAATCAACCAAACTTTTTGGGTTGGGTTCTCTTTTATAGTCTGCAGGCATTAAATGAAAGAAGTCAGTGTTCCAGCAGAAGGAGACAACGTTTCAGAAAAGGCATTGTAGCAAACCAAAAAAGAAATTTTAAGCGCAGCAGAGTAACCAGCGCACATACCTGTTAGCTCAGGTGAGTTTAAAAGGCTGCTGTTGATAACAAGGGCATTTGCTAAATAGATGGTGTGTGTGCAACAATATACTGAAAGGTCAATTATATTGTGCAGCTTATCTCACCACCTGTAGTTATTTAGGTGAAAGCTCCAAAATGCTTGCCTAATATGTCTGTTTATCCAAAAGGAAGTAAAAAGGGAGAGCTAGAAAGATAGCATTGCATCACATTACATGGCAATGCAATGCACAGTTGCTGAAGTTGAACCAAAATGAGCTTGTAATCTGGCTTCTGCAACTTTGAACATGAAAAATCCAATGAGGAGAAGAAAAGCAAAGCCAAAGAGTCCATCCCAAAATCCGACAAACAAGCAAAATGAACAAAAAACATTGAATTCAATTCTTTCTGATTTTAGAAACTGCATTAAAGAAGGGGTGCACCGGTCCTGGAGATACTGCAATACCAGGTCAATGCGTGGAGTGGACAGAGCAAGCTCTTTTTCCATCTCCCTGTTCTAAAAATCCATTTAATATATGGTCCCCAGATAGGGGACGTATCAGATATTAAACTGATAAGAACAGATACTACACTTGATCTTAGCCAAAAGGCCGAGAAGCGATAACCAGAATTGGTTTCAAACTTCGGAGCCACCCAAGGATCCTGAAAAGTCCATTTGTGGAGATGAGCTCCTGGACTCCCGTTAAGAAGACATGTTGTCAACCTCTAGATCCCTTACATGCCTGCACTTTTCGGCTTGCTGCTGCTGCAATCCACGCGTTTTAGATCTGCATAACTCCACCTCTTTAAACACAGCACCTTCACCCCCTGCTGTTCCCACCCGCCTCAACACCGTTGGAAGGGAGGAGAACCAATTAAGGCGGGGGGTGGGGTGGAACGAGCAGCTGTCTACCCTTAGCAGGAGGGCTCCTGATTACATACCTCTCCTGCTGCTGCTGCTGCTGGCTGTCCAGCAGCAGACTGAAGGTGGCTGCTGCTGTGCACAGGTATATAAAGGCTCAGAGCCTATTATGACACGCGCAGCCAGCGTTCCATTGCCACATTCCATCTACTGCAGGCAGGATACCTGGCTGGCTGAATGTCGCTGAGAAGCTCACAGAGACCGCCATAAGCAACAGTTTAACAGAATGCCACAGACTAATCAACCAAACTTTTTGGGTTGGGTTCTCTTTTATAGTCTGCAGGCATTAAATGAAAGAAGTCAGTGTTCCAGCAGAAGGAGACAACGTTTCAGAAAAGGCATTGTAGCAAACCAAAAAAGAAATTTTAAGCGCAGCAGAGTAACCAGCGCACATACCTGTTAGCTCAGGTGAGTTTAAAAGGCTGCTGTTGATAACAAGGGCATTTGCTAAATAGATGGTGTGTGTGCAACAATATACTGAAAGGTCAATTATATTGTGCAGCTTATCTCACCACCTGTAGTTATTTAGGTGAAAGCTCCAAAATGCTTGCCTAATATGTCTGTTTATCCAAAAGGAAGTAAAAAGGGAGAGCTAGAAAGATAGCATTGCATCACATTACATGGCAATGCAATGCACAGTTGCTGAAGTTGAACCAAAATGAGCTTGTAATCTGGCTTCTGCAACTTTGAACATGAAAAATCCAATGAGGAGAAGAAAAGCAAAGCCAAAGAGTCCATCCCAAAATCCGACAAACAAGCAAAATGAACAAAAAACATTGAATTCAATTCTTTCTGATTTTAGAAACTGCATTAAAGAAGGGGTGCACCGGTCCTGGAGATACTGCAATACCAGGTCAATGCGTGGAGTGGACAGAGCAAGCTCTTTTTCCATCTCCCTGTTCTAAAAATCCATTTAATATATGGTCCCCAGATAGGGGACGTATCAGATATTAAACTGATAAGAACAGATACTACACTTGATCTTAGCCAAAAGGCCGAGAAGCGATAACCAGAATTGGTTTCAAACTACGGAGCCACCCAAGGATCCTGAAAAGTCCATTTGTGGAGATGAGCTCCTGGACTCCCGTTAAGAAGACATGTTGTCAACCTCTAGATCCCTTACATGCCTGCACTTTTCGGCTTGCTGCTGCTGCAATCCACGCGTTTTAGATCTGCATAACTCCACCTCTTTAAACACAGCACCTTCACCCCCTGCTGTTCCCACCCGCCTCAACACCGTTGGAAGGGAGGAGAACCAATTAAGGCGGGGGGTGGGGTGGAACGAGCAGCTGTCTACCCTTAGCAGGAGGGCTCCTGATTACATACCTCTCCTGCTGCTGCTGCTGCTGGCTGTCCAGCAGCAGACTGAAGGTGGCTGCTGCTGTGCACAGGTATATAAAGGCTCAGAGCCTATTATGACACGCGCAGCCAGCGTTCCATTGCCACATTCCATCTACTGCAGGCAGGATACCTGGCTGGCTGAATGTCGCTGAGAAGCTCACAGAGACCGCCATAAGCAACAGTTTAACAGAATGCCACAGACTAATCAACCAAACTTTTTGGGTTGGGTTCTCTTTTATAGTCTGCAGGCATTAAATGAAAGAAGTCAGTGTTCCAGCAGAAGGAGACAACGTTTCAGAAAAGGCATTGTAGCAAACCAAAAAAGAAATTTTAAGCGCAGCAGAGTAACCAGCGCACATACCTGTTAGCTCAGGTGAGTTTAAAAGGCTGCTGTTGATAACAAGGGCATTTGCTAAATAGATGGTGTGTGTGCAACAATATACTGAAAGGTCAATTATATTGTGCAGCTTATCTCACCACCTGTAGTTATTTAGGTGAAAGCTCCAAAATGCTTGCCTAATATGTCTGTTTATCCAAAAGGAAGTAAAAAGGGAGAGCTAGAAAGATAGCATTGCATCACATTACATGGCAATGCAATGCACAGTTGCTGAAGTTGAACCAAAATGAGCTTGTAATCTGGCTTCTGCAACTTTGAACATGAAAAATCCAATGAGGAGAAGAAAAGCAAAGCCAAAGAGTCCATCCCAAAATCCGACAAACAAGCAAAATGAACAAAAAACATTGAATTCAATTCTTTCTGATTTTAGAAACTGCATTAAAGAAGGGGTGCACCGGTCCTGGAGATACTGCAATACCAGGTCAATGCGTGGAGTGGACAGAGCAAGCTCTTTTTCCATCTCCCTGTTCTAAAAATCCATTTAATATATGGTCCCCAGATAGGGGACGTATCAGATATTAAACTGATAAGAACAGATACTACACTTGATCTTAGCCAAAAGGCCGAGAAGCGATAACCAGAATTGGTTTCAAACTACGGAGCCACCCAAGGATCCTGAAAAGTCCATTTGTGGAGATGAGCTCCTGGACTCCCGTTAAGAAGACATGTTGTCAACCTCTAGATCCCTTACATGCCTGCACTTTTCGGCTTGCTGCTGCTGCAATCCACGCGTTTTAGATCTGCATAACTCCACCTCTTTAAACACAGCACCTTCACCCCCTGCTGTTCCCACCCGCCTCAACACCGTTGGAAGGGAGGAGAACCAATTAAGGCGGGGGGTGGGGTGGAACGAGCAGCTGTCTACCCTTAGCAGGAGGGCTCCTGATTACATACCTCTCCTGCTGCTGCTGCTGCTGGCTGTCCAGCAGCAGACTGAAGGTGGCTGCTGCTGTGCACAGGTATATAAAGGCTCAGAGCCTATTATGACACGCGCAGCCAGCGTTCCATTGCCACATTCCATCTACTGCAGGCAGGATACCTGGCTGGCTGAATGTCGCTGAGAAGCTCACAGAGACCGCCATAAGCAACAGTTTAACAGAATGCCACAGACTAATCAACCAAACTTTTTGGGTTGGGTTCTCTTTTATAGTCTGCAGGCATTAAATGAAAG
Source organism: Phyllobates terribilis (assembly GCF_046119375.1). Taxonomy (NCBI): domain Eukaryota; kingdom Metazoa; phylum Chordata; class Amphibia; order Anura; family Dendrobatidae; genus Phyllobates; species Phyllobates terribilis. The sequence continues at coordinate 6,776,892 of NW_027362836.1, forward strand.
AAGTCAGTGTTCCAGCAGAAGGAGACAACGTTTCAGAAAAGGCATTGTAGCAAACCAAAAAAGAAATTTTAAGCGCAGCAGAGTAACCAGCGCACATACCTGTTAGCTCAGGTGAGTTTAAAAGGCTGCTGTTGATAACAAGGGCATTTGCTAAATAGATGGTGTGTGTGCAACAATATACTGAAAGGTCAATTATATTGTGCAGCTTATCTCACCACCTGTAGTTATTTAGGTGAAAGCTCCAAAATGCTTGCCTAATATGTCTGTTTATCCAAAAGGAAGTAAAAAGGGAGAGCTAGAAAGATAGCATTGCATCACATTACATGGCAATGCAATGCACAGTTGCTGAAGTTGAACCAAAATGAGCTTGTAATCTGGCTTCTGCAACTTTGAACATGAAAAATCCAATGAGGAGAAGAAAAGCAAAGCCAAAGAGTCCATCCCAAAATCCGACAAACAAGCAAAATGAACAAAAAACATTGAATTCAATTCTTTCTGATTTTAGAAACTGCATTAAAGAAGGGGTGCCCCGGTCCTGGAGATACTGCAATACCAGGTCAATGCGTGGAGTGGACAGAGCAAGCTCTTTTTCCATCTCCCTGTTCTAAAAATCCATTTAATATATGGTCCCCAGATAGGGGACGTATCAGATATTAAACTGATAAGAACAGATACTACACTTGATCTTAGCCAAAAGGCCGAGAAGCGATAACCAGAATTGGTTTCAAACTACGGAGCCACCCAAGGATCCTGAAAAGTCCATTTGTGGAGATGAGCTCCTGGACTCCCGTTAAGAAGACATGTTGTCAACCTCTAGATCCCTTACATGCCTGCACTTTTCGGCTTGCTGCTGCTGCAATCCACGCGTTTTAGATCTGCATAACTCCACCTCTTTAAACACAGCACCTTCACCCCCTGCTGTTCCCACCCGCCTCAACATCGTTGGAAGGGAGGAGAACCAATTAAGGCGGGGGGTGGGGTGGAACGAGCAGCTGTCTACCCTTAGCAGGAGGGCTCCTGATTACATACCTCTCCTGCTGCTGCTGCTGGCTGTCCAGCAGCAGACTGAAGGTGGCTGCTGCTGTGCACAGGTATATAAAGGCTCAGAGCCTATTATGACACGCGCAGCCAGCGTTCCATTGCCACATTCCATCTACTGCAGGCAGGATACCTGGCTGGCTGAATGTCGCTGAGAAGCTCACAGAGACCGCCATAAGCAACAGTTTAACAGAATGCCACAGACTAATCAACCAAACTTTTTGGGTTGGGTTCTCTTTTATAGTCTGCAGGCATTAAATGAAAGAAGTCAGTGTTCCAGCAGAAGGAGACGTTTCAGAAAAGGCATTGTAGCAAACCAAAAAAGAAATTTTAAGCGCAGCAGAGTAACCAGCGCACATACCTGTTAGCTCAGGTGAGTTTAAAAGGCTGCTGTTGATAACAAGGGCATTTGCTAAATAGATGGTGTGTGTGCAACAATATACTGAAAGGTCAATTATATTGTGCAGCTTATCTCACCACCTGTAGTTATTTAGGTGAAAGCTCCAAAATGCTTGCCTAATATGTCTGTTTATCCAAAAGGAAGTAAAAAGGGAGAGCTAGAAAGATAGCATTGCATCACATTACATGGCAATGCAATGCACAGTTGCTGAAGTTGAACCAAAATGAGCTTGTAATCTGGCTTCTGCAACTTTGAACATGAAAAATCCAATGAGGAGAAGAAAAGCAAAGCCAAAGAGTCCATCCCAAAATCCGACAAACAAGCAAAATGAACAAAAAACATTGAATTCAATTCTTTCTGATTTTAGAAACTGCATTAAAGAAGGGGTGCACCGGTCCTGGAGATACTGCAATACCAGGTCAATGCGTGGAGTGGACAGAGCAAGCTCTTTTTCCATCTCCCTGTTCTAAAAATCCATTTAATATATGGTCCCCAGATAGGGGACGTATCAGATATTAAACTGATAAGAACAGATACTACACTTGATCTTAGCCAAAAGGCCGAGAAGCGATAACGAGAATTGGTTTCAAACTACGGAGCCACCCAAGGATCCTGAAAAGTCCATTTGTGGAGATGAGCTCCTGGACTCCCGTTAAGAAGACATGTTGTCAACCTCTAGATCCCTTACATGCCTGCACTTTTCGGCTTGCTGCTGCTGCAATCCACGCGTTTTAGATCTGCATAACTCCACCTCTTTAAACACAGCACCTTCACCCCCTGCTGTTCCCACCCGCCTCAACACCGTTGGAAGGGAGGAGAACCAATTAAGGCGGGGGGTGGGGTGGAACGAGCAGCTGTCTACCCTTAGCAGGAGGGCTCCTGATTACATACCTCTCCTGCTGCTGCTGCTGCTGGCTGTCCAGCAGCAGACTGAAGGTGGCTGCTGCTGTGCACAGGTATATAAAGGCTCAGAGCCTATTATGACACGCGCAGCCAGCGTTCCATTGCTACATTCCATCTACTGCAGGCAGGATACCTGGCTGGCTGAATGTCGCTGAGAAGCTCACAGAGACCGCCATAAGCAACAGTTTAACAGAATGCCACAGACTAATCAACCAAACTTTTTGGGTTGGGTTCTCTTTTATAGTCTGCAGGCATTAAATGAAAGAAGTCAGTGTTCCAGCAGAAGGAGACAACGTTTCAGAAAAGGCATTGTAGCAAACCAAAAAAGAAATTTTAAGCGCAGCAGAGTAACCAGCGCACATACCTGTTAGCTCAGGTGAGTTTAAAAGGCTGCTGTTGATAACAAGGGCATTTGCTAAATAGATGGTGTGTGTGCAACAATATACTGAAAGGTCAATTATATTGTGCAGCTTATCTCACCACCTGTAGTTATTTAGGTGAAAGCTCCAAAATGCTTGCCTAATATGTCTGTTTATCCAAAAGGAAGTAAAAAGGGAGAGCTAGAAAGATAGCATTGCATCACATTACATGGCAATGCAATGCACAGTTGCTGAAGTTGAACCAAAATGAGCTTGTAATCTGGCTTCTGCAACTTTGAACATGAAAAATCCAATGAGGAGAAGAAAAGCAAAGCCAAAGAGTCCATCCCAAAATCCGACAAACAAGCAAAATGAACAAAAAACATTGAATTCAATTCTTTCTGATTTTAGAAACTGCATTAAAGAAGGGGTGCACCGGTCCTGGAGATACTGCAATACCAGGTCAATGCGTGGAGTGGACAGAGCAAGCTCTTTTTCCATCTCCCTGTTCTAAAAATCCATTTAATATATGGTCCCCAGATAGGGGACGTATCAGATATTAAACTGATAAGAACAGATACTACACTTGATCTTAGCCAAAAGGCCGAGAAGCGATAACCAGAATTGGTTTCAAACTACGGAGCCACCCAAGGATCCTGAAAAGTCCATTTGTGGAGATGAGCTCCTGGACTCCCGTTAAGAAGACATGTTGTCAACCTCTAGATCCCTTACATGCCTGCACTTTTCGGCTTGCTGCTGCTGCAATCCACGCGTTTTAGATCTGCATAACTCCACCTCTTTAAACACAGCACCTTCACCCCCTGCTGTTCCCACCTGCCTCAACACCGTTGGAAGGGAGGAGAACCAATTAAGGCGGGGGGTGGGGTGGAACGAGCAGCTGTCTACCCTTAGCAGGAGGGCTCCTGATTACATACCTCTCCTGCTGCTGCTGCTGCTGGCTGTCCAGCAGCAGACTGAAGGTGGCTGCTGCTGTGCACAGGTATATAAAGGCTCAGAGCCTATTATGACACGCGCAGCCAGCGTTCCATTGCCACATTCCATCTACTGCAGGCAGGATACCTGGCTGGCTGAATGTCGCTGAGAAGCTCACAGAGACCGCCATAAGCAACAGTTTAACAGAATGCCACAGACTAATCAACCAAACTTTTTGGGTTGGGTTCTCTTTTATAGTCTGCAGGCATTAAATGAAAGAAGTCAGTGTTCCAGCAGAAGGAGACAACGTTTCAGAAAAGGCATTGTAGCAAACCAAAAAAGAAATTTTAAGCGCAGCAGAGTAACCAGCGCACATACCTGTTAGCTCAGGTGAGTTTAAAAGGCTGCTGTTGATAACAAGGGCATTTGCTAAATAGATGGTGTGTGTGCAACAATATACTGAAAGGTCAATTATATTGTGCAGCTTATCTCACCACCTGTAGTTATTTAGGTGAAAGCTCCAAAATGCTTGCCTAATATGTCTGTTTATCCAAAAGGAAGTAAAAAGGGAGAGCTAGAAAGATAGCATTGCATCACATTACATGGCAATGCAATGCACAGTTGCTGAAGTTGAACCAAAATGAGCTTGTAATCTGGCTTCTGCAACTTTGAACATGAAAAATCCAATGAGGAGAAGAAAAGCAAAGCCAAAGAGTCCATCCCAAAATCCGACAAACAAGCAAAATGAACAAAAAACATTGAATTCAATTCTTTCTGATTTTAGAAACTGCATTAAAGAAGGGGTGCACCGGTCCTGGAGATACTGCAATACCAGGTCAATGCGTGGAGTGGACAGAGCAAGCTCTTTTTCCATCTCCCTGTTCTAAAAATCCATTTAATATATGGTCCCCAGATAGGGGGCGTATCAGATATTAAACTGATAAGAACAGATACTACACTTGATCTTAGCCAAAAGGCCGAGAAGCGATAACCAGAATTGGTTTCAAACTACGGAGCCACCCAAGGATCCTGAAAAGTCCATTTGTGGAGATGAGCTCCTGGACTCCCGTTAAGAAGACATGTTGTCAACCTCTAGATCCCTTACATGCCTGCACTTTTCGGCTTGCTGCTGCTGCAATCCACGCGTTTTAGATCTGCATAACTCCACCTCTTTAAACACAGCACCTTCACCCCCTGCTGTTCCCACCCGCCTCAACACCGTTGGAAGGGAGGAGAACCAATTAAGGCGGGGGGTGGGGTGGAACGAGCAGCTGTCTACCCTTAGCAGGAGGGCTCCTGATTACATACCTCTCCTGCTGCTGCTGCTGCTGGCTGTCCAGCAGCAGACTGAAGGTGGCTGCTGCTGTGCACAGGTATATAAAGGCTCAGAGCCTATTATGACACGCGCAGCCAGCGTTCCATTGCCACATTCCATCTACTGCAGGCAGGATACCTGGCTGGCTGAATGTCGCTGAGAAGCTCACAGAGACCGCCATAAGCAACAGTTTAACAGAATGCCACAGACTAATCAACCAAACTTTTTGGGTTGGGTTCTCTTTTATAGTCTGCAGGCATTAAATGAAAGAAGTCAGTGTTCCAGCAGAAGGAGACAACGTTTCAGAAAAGGCATTGTAGCAAACCAAAAAAGAAATTTTAAGCGCAGCAGAGTAACCAGCGCACATACCTGTTAGCTCAGGTGAGTTTAAAAGGCTGCTGTTGATAACAAGGGCATTTGCTAAATAGATGGTGTGTGTGCAACAATATACTGAAAGGTCAATTATATTGTGCAGCTTATCTCACCACCTGTAGTTATTTAGGTGAAAGCTCCAAAATGCTTGCCTAATATGTCTGTTTATCCAAAAGGAAGTAAAAAGGGAGAGCTAGAAAGATAGCATTGCATCACATTACATGGCAATGCAATGCACAGTTGCTGAAGTTGAACCAAAATGAGCTTGTAATCTGGCTTCTGCAACTTTGAACATGAAAAATCCAATGAGGAGAAGAAAAGCAAAGCCAAAGAGTCCATCCCAAAATCCGACAAACAAGCAAAATGAACAAAAAACATTGAATTCAATTCTTTCTGATTTTAGAAACTGCATTAAAGAAGGGGTGCACCGGTCCTGGAGATACTGCAATACCAGGTCAATGCGTGGAGTGGACAGAGCAAGCTCTTTTTCCATCTCCCTGTTCTAAAAATCCATTTAATATATGGTCCCCAGATAGGGGACGTATCAGATATTAAACTGATAAGAACAGATAAGGTTTCAACGCAATTTTATTGATTCAAAAGTATATTTACAAAGGTTTTAAAAAAGAACATTTATAACATTACAATAAAATGATAAAACATGATAATAATCAATTCAAGTTTTTTGTAAAAACACAATTTACCATCATAAAACCATTGTAACAATTAAGAAAATCATAATTACAGATGTACTTGGGTTTATTTAATTACCACTAATTGTGTTCCATAATTGTACACACCACATAGAAGCCGCTTCTTTTGCTCCATACAGTTTTTTATCTCTGAGATAGTAAATATACATTTCACTTAAAGCAATTTTTATACAGTCTGTTGAATCAATATGATCATGTTTGAAGAGTAAAATATTTCTAACTTTCCACATGCCATTTTTAAAACAATTAATAATAATCCAGGCAACTCGGAATTGTTTAAAATTTGGACACTTAAAAAGACCATAAAAGACATAAAAGTGATTAAAATCTTTCAGGCCACATGCCCATTTTAAAAGTGGGCCTACCTTTCTCCAAACCTCCTGTGCAAAATGACAATTCCAAAAGAGATGCAATACAGACTCACTTTCCCCGCATATATCTCTTGGACATTTGGCTCTCGCCACCAGCCCCCGCCTATGTTGAAACTCACGGGTAGGGAGGCACTGGTGGACGATAGCCCAGGCAAGGTCCTTGTGTACATTTGCAAGATATTTCCCGTACACATTTCGCCACACCGTTTTGGACCTTGCCTGTGAAAAATTGGAGACAGGAATTGTGTCCTCAGAGTGTCTGCAAGCAATAGATACCTTCCTTTGGTCCCCCAATATATCAGGCTCCAATTCCTGGAGACCTAAAAGTCTGACCGTTTTCTCAAGTATCACATACTGTTTAGGTGGGCACAGGAGCACAGGAGAACTTAAAGGTAGGCTAAACCACCTTTTAAAAATCATTCCTGCTGCATATTTTAAAAAATAACTAAAAATGCCATCAGATTTAAAAACCTTAAAACAGAAGCAGAAATACTTTATATGGAAAAAGGTAAAAAAATTGGGTACATCTTTACCTCCATTAGATTTACATTTGTACATCAGATCTCTTTTTAACTTTTCCATTTTTGAACCCCATAAAAACATAAAAACAATTCTTGTTACTTTCTTGATTTGTAAATTGGAAGGGGGAAACACCATTGCAACATACAACATAATGGGAATTAAAACAGCTTTAATAATTAAAATTTTACCTTCCATACTAAGGTTCCTTAAATTCCACAATGAGATCTTTTTTTCTATTTTATCCATTGCAGAGTCCCAGTTAGGGTCCCCCTCATTGGCTTGGTTAAAAATAATTCCTAAAATTTTTATGTGATTTTTCTGTATCACTATCCCAGGGGTCAAAGAGGAGTCCCATCCCCCCACATTAAAACAGTCACATTTATCTATATTTAATTTAAAACCTGAGGCTTCACAGAAAAATTGTGTGTTTCTCAATACCCTCCTCAGAGATGTGGAATCTGGACATAGTATGGTAACATCATCCATGTAACTTAGGGCTTTAAGTTGCATACCCCTACTCCCGGGAATAGGTACCCCTTTAATTACTTTATCTTTTCTCAGTATGGTTAATAGTGGTTCCATAACACAGATAAAGAGCAGTGGTGAGAGAGGGCACCCTTGTTTCACCCCTGATAATAGAGGAACCCCCTTCGTTAAAAACCCATTTACAGAAATTTGACTAAAACAAGAATGATATAAAAGCATAATGCGGGTTAAAATTTTCTCTGGAAACGCCATTTTTTTAAGAACCATAAAAAGAAATTCATGCGATACCCTGTCAAAAGCTTTTTCAAAGTCTAAGGATAAAATAGCAAGGTTTTGACTTCTCTCTTTTGAATACCATATGGTATCCCTAATTATGTTGAGGGACTCAGCTATGGTTCTTCCGGGAACACCACATACCTGGTTAGGGTGAATTAATTTGGCTATAAAGGGTTTTAAACGGACTGCAATAAGTTTAGCTAAAATTTTATAATCAAGGTTTAAAAGCGTAATAGGCCGCCAGTTTTTAAGTTGGCTCCTATCCCCTTTTTTATATATTAAAGATACCAGACCTCTCCTCCAAGATGGGGGTAATTTATTAGTATTAAAAGCTTCTTTAAACAATAAAAACATATCGTTCTTTAAAATTCCCCAAAAAGTCAGATAAAACTCAATCGGTAGACCGTCTTCCCCAGGGGCTTTCCCACTGGAGAAACTTTTAAAAATCTGTAAAAGTTCCTCACTGGTGAGATCCCTAGATAAAATACCCTGGTCTAAAATATCTAACTTAAAATCAAGGGAATTAATAGCATACTCTAAAAAGGATGGATCTATAACTTTAGTGTTAAAAAGAAGTTGATAAAAATTAAAAGCTTTTCCTAACATACCCTTAATATCATTTTCACCTTCAAGATTTAGGATTGCGTCCCTCCTCCCCATTACCTTTTTGAAGAAGAATCGGGAGCATTTCTCTCCTTCCTCCAGGTGCTGTACATGGGAGTTAAAAATTATTTGTTTTCCTTTTTCATTAAGAGCATTTTTTATTTCAGACTTAAGATTTGCAATATCATCATCCACATCAATACCAACTTCTTTTAGTTTAAAGAGTACTTGTAATCTCATATTAAAAACATAAAACCACTGCTTTTTCTTTTTTGCTTTCATTTTCCCTGCCTTAATAAAAAATAATTTAATCTTAGGTTTAATGCTCTCCCACCAATCCAGCATCGAGGCGCGGGGGTCTCTCTTTGATTGCCAGCACTGGTAGGCCTGCACAAACCTCTTTTGAATATCAATATCCTCTAGGAGAGTTGTATTTAATCTCCATGGGCCTCTTGAGGTATTTTGTTCCCCTGCTAACTCTAAAAACACAGATAAAACTTTATGATCAGAGAATAAATTAGATAAAAGAAAACATTTACAAGGTTTAAAGGCAGTAGAAGCAAATATGAAATCAATTCTAGAAGAAACTCTTCCATTGGACCATGTAACACCTGGATCCGCCGGCAAGAGTTCCTTCCAGCAGTCCTGTAATCTAAAATCATCAATTAAACTTTTCAACAAATAGGAGGTACGGTCTTTACGATTCACATCCCCACCCTGCCGGGATTCCCCATCACGTAAACAATTAAAATCTCCTCCCACTAGCAGGGGGGTTGACCCAACACAAAATAATGGCAATATTTCAAGTAAATCCGCCCTTTCCTGCTTCCCAGGAGGAGCGTACACATTTAATAAACGTAAAGAAAGTCCATTAAAAACAAGATGTATTAAAATAGCTCTGCCAGGTATAATTTCAGTCACAGATTGAATGATGGTAGAATGTCCACGGCAAAGTAGTCCAACTCCGGCAGCACGACAGTCATTAGCACCGGACCACACAGAAGCGCCCAGTTTCCAGTCTTCTTTTAAGTCCTTATAATTTAAATTACTCTGTATACCACATTCTTGTAGAAACCAGAAATCAAAGTCCAATGTCTCTAAATAAGAAAATAAAGCAGCCCTACGTGTAGGGCTCTTTAGGGACCTCACATTTAGTGAGGAGATTTTAAAAGGAACAGACATTAAGAAGAATCAGGATCTGAAGATGGGAAGAAGTCAATACACGGCACCTCCTCCTCCGCATCTCCAGGGGTCAGGATTTGTTTAATATTACCGGGATCTGAAGCAGGCAAAAAGGCATCATCCACTTTTGACTCCTCATCTGGACCTCGACATCCGTGTTTTCTTTGGATATCAGGTTGCTTTACGTCCTCCCGTTGCCTTTTCAGAGGCTGGGAGCTGTCCATCTTTTCCAAGTCCTGTGCATCTGCAGTCCTCATGGCGGTCTGGTCTATGGAACGGGTGTCATCCCTCTGGGTCGTCTTGTCCTCTGGTCTGGTCACGGAACTACTGCGACTTCTGGTTCGAGGACCAGGGCTCGACTGGGTCTTAGCCGGGTCCTTTTTACTTCGCGCCCTAGAGGTCTCTCTATCCGACACACTGGTTGATCGATTAAGGAGCGTACCCTTTTTGCCCTTACCCAAGATCACCGATGATGGTGTGGCGAATCTGGGTGCTTGCTTAATCGGGGTACTAGAGGTCTCCTCAGTTCCACATAATGCCGGTGGTGCATTCATGCTGGATGAGGACCCTTCCTCTTGACTCTGAGATACGGCAACATCTAGAGCCAGAACATCGATCAATTCCACAGAGAGCGAACCCTCGGTTAATCTTATGGAACCCCTACGACCGTCCTTCTGTGGAACTACCAGCGGGCCCTCTGGCGGAGCCGTTGAAGGATTTGTTCCGGACCCGTCAGCGTGCGCCAACCCAGGTCCAGGGGCAGGTGTAGTAATACTCCCTCCGAAGTATTCTTGGATAGTCAGTTGACCTGACTTAAACATGTCATATGTTTTTGACTTTTTGCTCGGACAATTCCTGAAGGCGTGACCTGCCTTCCCACATAGGTTACATACGATCTCAGAGTCACACGTAGCGGAGGTGTGCCCACTCTTACCGCACTTGTTGCAAAAGACTACATGAGCCCTTGTACAATTTTCTCGTGTATGCCCATATTCATGACAATTCCGGCATTGAAGGGGCATTCCTGGGTAGCGTAGGAATCCCCTGACATTACCAATGGCAAAATTAGCAGGCGGGTGGTGAAGACCACCAATGCCGCTCTGATCTGGATGGAACTTCACCAGGTATTTCCTCTTCCCATTCCAGAAGCGCTGGGAGTTGAGGATATCATGTGAGAAGCGCACTGACTTGCAGTAACGCTTCAAAAAGGTTTCGATATCGCCCTCAGAGACGAATGGGCTGTACATGAAGATCACCAAGGGTACTTCCTCTTCACCGTACAGGAAGTCAAAGCTCAGCCCGTTCAGTCTCTCATCGTCCTTGTCCGCAACCATCAGTGCTGCATGGATATTATCACAGCATGATTTAGCCATAAAGGAAATGGTATATCGCCCACGGAATTCCTGATCGTAAAGACACAGGATCTTATCTCGCTCCAGGTGGAAGAACCCAAAAAGAATCTCATGCACGATGTACTGCAGATTCGTCTCATGGCGCTGGCATTCATCCACCATGATTCTAATGGACTGTCGCAGTGGAGTCTCCCCCACCGCAAATCCAAAAGAAAAAGGCATTTTCGGCCCTCAGGGACTAAGCCCTCCCCCAATAGTAACAAGGGAATGAATCCCACAAAAGCAGGAACAAACCCAAGACCGAGGGAGGGGTACCCCAAGAACTTACACAGCCCACTAAGCGATAAAGCTCAGCAAAGGAAAACGCCCTTATTTCCTCGGGTCGCCCCGAAGACAAGACGCGATCGCTCCCCGTTGTCCGGGGACTAAGCCGACCTGCCAATAGCTGCAAGGAGGTGAAGCTCCCTCCGTTAAGAGAGAGCGATCCCCCAAGGCCAACAAGTCGGGTACCCCAGGCACCTCCTAGCCGAGACCAAGGCAGCAACCTTTAGATCACTGCACCTGATCTTAGCCAAAAGGCCGAGAAGCGATAACCAGAATTGGTTTCAAACTACGGAGCCACCCAAGGATCCTGAAAAGTCCATTTGTGGAGATGAGCTCCTGGACTCCCGTTAAGAAGACATGTTGTCAACCTCTAGATCCCTTACATGCCTGCACTTTTCGGCTTGCTGCTGCTGCAATCCACGCGTTTTAGATCTGCATAACTCCACCTCTTTAAACACAGCACCTTCACCCCCTGCTGTTCCCACCCGCCTCAACACCGTTGGAAGGGAGGAGAACCAATTAAGGCGGGGGGTGGGGTGGAACGAGCAGCTGTCTACCCTTAGCAGGAGGGCTCCTGATTACATACCTCTCCTGCTGCTGCTGCTGCTGGCTGTCCAGCAGCAGACTGAAGGTGGCTGCTGCTGTGCACAGGTATATAAAGGCTCAGAGCCTATTATGACACGCGCAGCCAGCGTTCCATTGCCACATTCCATCTACTGCAGGCAGGATACCTGGCTGGCTGAATGTCGCTGAGAAGCTCACAGAGACCGCCATAAGCAACAGTTTAACAGAATGCCACAGACTAATCAACCAAACTTTTTGGGTTGGGTTCTCTTTTATAGTCTGCAGGCATTAAATGAAAGAAGTCAGTGTTCCAGCAGAAGGAGACAACGTTTCAGAAAAGGCATTGTAGCAAACCAAAAAAGAAATTTTAAGCGCAGCAGAGTAACCAGCGCACATACCTGTTAGCTCAGGTGAGTTTAAAAGGCTGCTGTTGATAACAAGGGCATTTGCTAAATAGATGGTGTGTGTGCAACAATATACTGAAAGGTCAATTATATTGTGCAGCTTATCTCACCACCTGTAGTTATTTAGGTGAAAGCTCCAAAATGCTTGCCTAATATGTCTGTTTATCCAAAAGGAAGTAAAAAGGGAGAGCTAGAAAGATAGCATTGCATCACATTACATGGCAATGCAATGCACAGTTGCTGAAGTTGAACCAAAATGAGCTTGTAATCTGGCTTCTGCAACTTTGAACATGAAAAATCCAATGAGGAGAAGAAAAGCAAAGCCAAAGAGTCCATCCCAAAATCCGACAAACAAGCAAAATGAACAAAAAACATTGAATTCAATTCTTTCTGATTTTAGAAACTGCATTAAAGAAGGGGTGCACCGGTCCTGGAGATACTGCAATACCAGGTCAATGCGTGGAGTGGACAGAGCAAGCTCTTTTTCCATCTCCCTGTTCTAAAAATCCATTTAATATATGGTCCCCAGATAGGGGACGTATCAGATATTAAACTGATAAGAACAGATACTACACTTGATCTTAGCCAAAAGGCCGAGAAGCGATAACCAGAATTGGTTTCAAACTACGGAGCCACCCAAGGATCCTGAAAAGTCCATTTGTGGAGATGAGCTCCTGGACTCCCGTTAAGAAGACATGTTGTCAACCTCTAGATCCCTTACATGCCTGCACTTTTCGGCTTGCTGCTGCTGCAATCCACGCGTTTTAGATCTGCATAACTCCACCTCTTTAAACACAGCACCTTCACCCCCTGCTGTTCCCACCCGCCTCAACACCGTTGGAAGGGAGGAGAACCAATTAAGGCGGGGGGTGGGGTGGAACGAGCAGCTGTCTACCCTTAGCAGGAGGGCTCCTGATTACATACCTCTCCTGCTGCTGCTGCTGCTGGCTGTCCAGCAGCAGACTGAAGGTGGCTGCTGCTGTGCACAGGTATATAAAGGCTCAGAGCCTATTATGACACGCGCAGCCAGCGTTCCATTGCCACATTCCATCTACTGCAGGCAGGATACCTGGCTGGCTGAATGTCGCTGAGAAGCTCACAGAGACCGCCATAAGCAACAGTTTAACAGAATCCCACAGACTAATCAACCAAACTTTTTGGGTTGGGTTCTCTTTTATAGTCTGCAGGCATTAAATGAAAGAAGTCAGTGTTCCAGCAGAAGGAGACAACGTTTCAGAAAAGGCATTGTAGCAAACCAAAAAAGAAATTTTAAGCGCAGCAGAGTAACCAGCGCACATACCTGTTAGCTCAGGTGAGTTTAAAAGGCTGCTGTTGATAACAAGGGCATTTGCTAAATAGATGGTGTGTGTGCAACAATATACTGAAAGGTCAATTATATTGTGCAGCTTATCTCACCACCTGTAGTTATTTAGGTGAAAGCTCCAAAATGCTTGCCTAATATGTCTGTTTATCCAAAAGGAAGTAAAAAGGGAGAGCTAGAAAGATAGCATTGCATCACATTACATGGCAATGCAATGCACAGTTGCTGAAGTTGAACCAAAATGAGCTTGTAATCTGGCTTCTGCAACTTTGAACATGAAAAATCCAATGAGGAGAAGAAAAGCAAAGCCAAAGAGTCCATCCCAAAATCCGACAAACAAGCAAAATGAACAAAAAACATTGAATTCAATTCTTTCTGATTTTAGAAACTGCATTAAAGAAGGGGTGCACCGGTCCTGGAGATACTGCAATACCAGGTCAATGCGTGGAGTGGACAGAGCAAGCTCTTTTTCCATCTCCCTGTTCTAAAAATCCATTTAATATATGGTCCCCAGATAGGGGACGTATCAGATATTAAACTGATAAGAACAGATACTACACTTGATCTTAGCCAAAAGGCCGAGAAGCGATAACCAGAATTGGTTTCAAACTACGGAGCCACCCAAGGATCCTGAAAAGTCCATTTGTGGAGATGAGCTCCTGGACTCCCGTTAAGAAGACATGTTGTCAACCTCTAGATCCCTTACATGCCTGCACTTTTCGGCTTGCTGCTGCTGCAATCCACGCGTTTTAGATCTGCATAACTCCACCTCTTTAAACACAGCACCTTCACCCCCTGCTGTTCCCACCCGCCTCAACACCGTTGGAAGGGAGGAGAACCAATTAAGGCGGGGGGTGGGGTGGAACGAGCAGCTGTCTACCCTTAGCAGGAGGGCTCCTGATTACATACCTCTCCTGCTGCTGCTGCTGCTGGCTGTCCAGCAGCAGACTGAAGGTGGCTGCTGCTGTGCACAGGTATATAAAGGCTCAGAGCCTATTATGACACGCGCAGCCAGCGTTCCATTGCCACATTCCATCTACTGCAGGCAGGATACCTGGCTGGCTGAATGTCGCTGAGAAGCTCACAGAGACCGCCATAAGCAACAGTTTAACAGAATGCCACAGACTAATCAACCAAACTTTTTGGGTTGGGTTCTCTTTTATAGTCTGCAGGCATTAAATGAAAGAAGTCAGTGTTCCAGCAGAAGGAGACAACGTTTCAGAAAAGGCATTGTAGCAAACCAAAAAAGAAATTTTAAGCGCAGCAGAGTAACCAGCGCACATACTTGTTAGCTCAGGTGAGTTTAAAAGGCTGCTGTTGATAACAAGGGCATTTGCTAAATAGATGGTGTGTGTGCAACAATATACTGAAAGGTCAATTATATTGTGCAGCTTATCTCACCACCTGTAGTCATTTAGGTGAAAGCTCCAAAATGCTTGCCTAATATGTCTGTTTATCCAAAAGGAAGTAAAAAGGGAGAGCTAGAAAGATAGCATTGCATCACATTACATGGCAATGCAATGCACAGTTGCTGAAGTTGAACCAAAATGAGCTTGTAATCTGGCTTCTGCAACTTTGAACATGAAAAATCCAATGAGGAGAAGAAAAGCAAAGCCAAAGAGTCCATCCCAAAATCCGACAAACAAGCAAAATGAACAAAAAACATTGAATTCAATTCTTTCTGATTTTTGAAACTGCATTAAAGAAGGGGTGCACCGGTCCTGGAGATACTGCAATACCAGGTCAATGCGTGGAGTGGACAGAGCAAGCTCTTTTTCCATCTCCCTGTTCTAAAAATCCATTTAATATATGGTCCCCAGATAGGGGACGTATCAGATATTAAACTGATAAGAACAGATTTTTTTTAATTTGGCTATCCCCTGCAGAGGGATAAAACCGTTTATTAAAACTTTAACAAATAACAAGCATAATTACACAAATACCAAACGTTAAAAGACAAATGAAATTTACAAAACAAAAAAATACAAAGATTTTAAATAATTAGGTTCCATTGGTCAACAAGCCATTTTTTGGAAATATGTACATTCTTCTTTTTGTCAATTAAATAATAAGTATACATTTCACATAAACATAAACTTAAAACATCATTCACTGATAAAACATCTTGTTTAAAAATAGCAATGTTGCGCGCTTTCCAGAGAGATGACTTGGCGCAGTTCACTGTCTTCCAAGCCATTGTGTACTGGTCCATTGTGGGGCATTCCATAAGTCCGTATAGCACAGTTTTATATGTAAAGTCCTTGAGGTCTGCCACCCTTTCCAGTAGGGGGAGCAGTCTTCTCCAGAAATCCTTTGCAAAATTACATGTCCATAATAGATGTTCCACCGTTTCCTCGTCTTGGCATCCGGCTCTTGGGCAGATGGCAGACCTCACAAATCCTCTTCTGTATTGGAATGCCCGGCAAGGAAGACAGCGGTGCATGCAACTCCAAGCCAGATCTCTCTGTTCATTAAAAAGATAAAAAACGTTAATCATTTTCCAGATAGACATAGATTTGTCATCATCATATCTGTCAACATTACATATTTCCTCACTTTTACGTATTTCTTTAATTAGTTTCTTACTATTTCTTAATTCCTCTATTTTTTTAGTCCCTAAATTAAAATCGGACACTATTTTCCTTAAAATCTCATAATGCGTCGACAAATTAAAAGCATGGGGCACAGATATATTAACTTCATACCATCCAAACTTTCTCATAAAAAATCCTGTATTAAAACGCATAAAAAAGGACCAATAGTGATTCTTAAAAAGGGCATTAAAACAGTAAACGAACAGATGGATTAAAAGAAACCTATTAAAATCTGGAAAATCTTTACCACCTTTTACTTTTGATTTCATCACGATTTCTCTTTTCAGCTTTTCCATTTTTGAGTTCCAAAAGAAGGTAAAACAGGTTTTGGTTATCTTTTTTAAAACATTAACAGGCGGGGGGAAAACCATGCTAAGATACAATAAAAGAGGTAAAATCACCATCTTTAAAACCAATACTTTACCCTCCATTGTAAGTCTCCTCATGTTCCACATACATATTTTCGTATTTACTTTCTGTGTAACTGTTTCCCAACTATTATAACCATCATTATTTTCAGTGAATGATATACCTAAAATGGAAATGGATTCGGAGACATTAATTGGTACATCACGTAAAATCATCCCCCCAACACTTAAAATGTTACACTTATTAAAATTGATTTTAAAACCAGAAGCTAGACAAAAGGATTGCACTTGATGGAGAGTGGCCGTAAGTGATGGTGCATCTGTACACAAGACCGCCACGTCATCCATGTAGCCTACAACCTTGGCCTCCAAACCACCGCTTCCAGGCAGAGGGACACCGCATATCTGTTTATTTTGGCGTATTGCACATAACATTGGTTCCAGTGCACAGATAAACAGTAAGGGGGACAGAGGGCATCCCTGTTTCACCCCTGACCGTAAAAATACCTCTTGTGTCTTAAAACCATTCACTAAAATCTTACTTGTACAATCCTTGTAAAATGCTTTAAGCGATAGTAAAAACCCTTCTGGTATGCCCATTTTCTCTAAAACTTTAAAAAGATAAAAGTGTGAGACACGGTCAAATGCTTTTTCAAAATCAATAGATAAAATCGCCATTTTCCCCTTTCTGTCTTTCACATCCTCAATACAGTCTTTCACTAAATTCAGATTGTCCCATATACTGCGCCCCGGCACCCCACACACTTGATTAGAATGAATAACTTTGCTGATGACTTCTTTTAGACGATTTGCACAAATTTTAGCCATTATTTTATAGTCACAATTTAAAAGTGTTATTGGTCTCCAGTTTTCTAATATTGATTTATCGCCTTTTTTGTATAGGAGGGAGACTTCACCTTTCTTCCAGGAATTTAATAAAACCTTATTATTAAAAACCTCAGTAAACAAATAAAACAAATCATCTTTTAAAATATCATAAAAACATACATAAAATTCTATTGGGATGCCATCAGGACCAGGGACCTTTCCAGTTTTAAAACTTTTAATAGTTTTTAACACTTCTTGTTCCGTTAAAACTTGGGATAAAAACTCTTGGGATGCGGGATCTAAAACAGCTGTTAGTCCTTGCAGCGAATCATCCATTAATTTATTATCTATATTTTTTCCATTAAAAAGATTAGAAAAAAAAACCTCAACTTTACCCAGCATATTTTTTAGATTATTCTCACCATCTATATGGTCAATTATCACTTTTTCTTTTTTATTTTTCCTAAAAAAATATCTGGAACACTTTTCATTTTCTTCTATATGTTGTACTCTAGAACGAAAAATTATCTCTTTTCCTTTTTGTTCTAGCCATTTTGAAATCTCTTCTTTTAAGTTTGAAATATCAACTTGTACATCTATCCCATTGTCTCTGAGCTTAAATAATGTTTGTAGGCGGGTATTTAAAATTCTATATTCTTCATATTTTTCTTTGGCTCTACATATACTCTTTTTAATAAAAAAGTCTTTTATTTTTACTTTCATTCTATCCCACCATACACTCATAGTCTCATTTGTTTTTTTCCCTTTTCTACATTTCCTATAAAACTCAATAAAATCTGATAAAATCTGCGGGTCGGTTAAAAGGGATACGTTCATTTTCCAGCTTTTCTTACCACATTTTTTGTTGTCATTTACTTTTATGGTAAAGGATAAAAGTTTATGGTCTGAAAATATATTAGTTAAAACTTCACATTTGGCAGGTATTGTTTTATCTGAACCAAAAATAAAATCAATCCTAGAGCTACAATTAGCATTGCTCCAAGTGAAACCGGCGTCCTCTGGGCTGTCACTATGACACTCTTTATATATGTCTATCAATTTAGCATCTTTGACTATATCATGTAGCATACCTGAGGTTTTATCGTAGTTCCTGCTTACAGAGCTGGAGCGCCGGTTTTCACCTTTTAAAACACAATTAAAATCCCCTGCTAAGATAAAAGGTTCAGAGTTATTAATAAATAATGGTAAAAGATCAAGCATTTCGGCTCTTTCATTTTTCTCTGGGGATCCATAAAAATTTAAAAACTGCCATCTAATACCATCAATAAAAGCTTTCACTAATAAAATACGACCTGGTAAAATTTCCTGAATAAAATCAATTAAAACGTTCCCTTTAAAAAGTATGGCTACACCCGCTGATCCTGCAGCATTCGATCCGGACCAGACAGATGGCCCACACTTCCACTCATCTTTATATTTTTGATATGACATTTCATGTGGGATATTACATTCTTGCAGAAAAAATACAGATGCAGTAAAACACGTAAAAAAATTAAAAAGAGCAGTTCTTCTCGTGTTAGATTTTATGCCTCTCACGTTGAGGGAAATACCTTTGAGTTCAGCCATCATTAGAAAATGTAGAAATTTTACTTAGGTAACTAAGAGCAACGGATTTACCTGTCCGATGAATCTGATCAGACCACTGGGCTTGCGCCTCCCTCCTCATCTGATAGTATCGTCACGAGAGTCTCCGTGGAGGAGGAAAGATTACCACATTTATATAAACCCGACGCTACACTGGCATAGCTCGGAGGGCTGGCTGGCAGAACCCGCTGGGTCTCCATTGGCTGGCCATGCAGTTCCTCATCAGGTGGGTCCCCGAGGGGTTCCGCCGCCCCTGTTTGACCTGTAGAAGGTCGTCCTATAGGAGGAGGTTGCGCACAAGGCAGAGCCTCTGACTCTTCAGAGGCAGCAAGATCCCGGTCCCCACCTGTAGCAGCGGAGACCGAAACCCCTGAGGGTCCAGCGTCCACGTCCCCTTCTGGAGAAGTGTCCATCTGTTCACCTCCTGCTGCCTCCTCCGAACCACCCTTTTTCTTTTTCTTAGGACCCACCTTTATCCACTCAGCGCCCTCAGCACTAGGAGACCCAGACTGGGCATGGGCTTCTGTGTCGGCCTTTTGCCGGTCCCTTTTGACCTTACCAGTAGTGCCTTTCTGCTCCTTCTCAGCCCTCCTTTTGGACTCCCGCAGGTCCTGCAGCCAGGTTTTGGGATTTGGTATTTTACCTGTCATAGACTCTGGAGACACTTCACTATTTGGTACGCCCTTATTGTCTCCAGAGGCTCCAGGTTGTTGTTCCTCCTCCTGAGGGGTGGTCTGATCTTTTGGTCCTTGGTCGGACGTCTTGGACTTCCCCTTTTGCTCATCTTCCCGAAATCTGTGAGGGCAAGAAAAATAAAAGTGACCTGGAGTCTGGCAAAAACTGCATTTCTTTTCCTTAGGGCATTCTTTTGTCTCATGTTCTTCACTAGCACAATTTCTACATGATACATGACAGTTTTCTTTTGAATGACCATAGCGCCCACAATTTCTGCAATATACTGGCATCCCAGAAAAGAAGAAATCCCCATTTGTTTGCCCAATTTTGAAACGGGCAGGGGGGAGCCGTATACCACCTGGTGTATTTGGATCTCTTGTACACTTCACAAGGAATTTCCACTTAGATGTCCATATGTTATATTTGTTTAATATCTTCCCAATACATTTAACACTTTTAAAATAAATTGCTAGAAATGACATTACTTCTGGAGCAGAAACAAAGGGCGAAAATATTTTTACAATAACCAGTCTTACCTCATCCAGGACGTGCTCAACAATTTGTATCCCTTTCAAAACAGGACTATTTTCAACTTTTTTTAACTTTTCTAGTACATCTCTAAAAATACCTTCTCCGGTGAATGTGATGTCATAGTCACCTCTTCTGGGATAATCCTGGATGGAGAGAATTTCATTCCTTTGTACGCCAAGAAGGTTCCTGAGCACGTCCTGGACTACATACCCTAATTTCCTCATATCCGAGCCACCCGCCGTGAAGTGAACTCGGATAGAGTTTTTTAGCCTCGCATAAAGAGGCACGAGGTTAGGGTCAACCTCCATGGAAAAACGCAACAAGGTTGCAAATTGCAGCCGCTTGCAATCTGCGCTCCCAGTGTTCTTGCAGCGAAAAACACCTGGAAGCTGGGGGATCGCAACTCGTTACCCTGGGACTAAGCCCTCTCCCTAATAGCAGCAAGCAGGTTAAGTCCACCAAAGTGGACGATCCTGCCAGGCCAAGGAGAGGGGTACCCGAGTGCCCTTCAACCACAATCTCCTGCAATAAAGCACTTGATCGTAGCCAAAAGGCCGAGAAGCGATAACCAGAATTGGTTTCAAACTACGGAGCCACCCAAGGATCCTGAAAAATCCATTTGTGGAGATGAGCTCCTGGACTCCCGTTAAGAAGACATGTTGTCAACCTCTAGATCCCTTACATGCCTGCACTTTTCGGCTTGCTGCTGCTGCAATCCACGCGTTTTAGATCTGCATAACTCCACCTCTTTAAACACAGCACCTTCACCCCCTGCTGTTCCCACCCGCCTCAACACCGTTGGAAGGGAGGAGAACCAATTAAGGCGGGGGGTGGGGTGGAACGAGCAGCTGTCTACCCTTAGCAGGAGGGCTCCTGATTACATACCTCTCCTGCTGCTGCGGCTGCTGGCTGTCCAGCAGCAGACTGAAGGTGGCTGCTGCTGTGCACAGGTATATAAAGGCTCAGAGCCTATTATGACACGCGCAGCCAGCGTTCCATTGCCACATTCCATCTACTGCAGGCAGGATACCTGGCTGGCTGAATGTCGCTGAGAAGCTCACAGAGACCGCCATAAGCAACAGTTTAACAGAATGCCACAGACTAATCAACCAAACTTTTTGGGTTGGGTTCTCTTTTATAGTCTGCAGGCATTAAATGAAAGAAGTCAGTGTTCCAGCAGAAGGAGACAACGTTTCAGAAAAGGCATTGTAGCAAACCAAAAAAGAAATTTTAAGCGCAGCAGAGTAACCAGCGCACATACCTGTTAGCTCAGGTGAGTTTAAAAGGCTGCTGTTGATAACAAGGGCATTTGCTAAATAGATGGTGTGTGTGCAACAATATACTGAAAGGTCAATTATATTGTGCAGCTTATCTCACCACCTGTAGTTATTTAGGTGAAAGCTCCAAAATGCTTGCCTAATATGTCTGTTTATCCAAAAGGAAGTAAAAAGGGAGAGCTAGAAAGATAGCATTGCATCACATTACATGGCAATGCAATGCACAGTTGCTGAAGTTGAACCAAAATGAGCTTGTAATCTGGCTTCTGCAACTTTGAACATGAAAAATCCAATGAGGAGAAGAAAAGCAAAGCCAAAGAGTCCATCCCAAAATCCGACAAACAAGCAAAATGAACAAAAAACATTGAATTCAATTCTTTCTGATTTTAGAAACTGCATTAAAGAAGGGGTGCACCGGTCCTGGAGATACTGCAATACCAGGTCAATGCATGGAGTGGACAGAGCAAGCTCTTTTTCCATCTCCCTGTTCTAAAAATCCATTTAATATATGGTCCCCAGATAGGGGACGTATCAGATATTAAACTGATAAGAACAGATACTACACTTGATCTTAGCCAAAAGGCCGAGAAGCGATAACCAGAATTGGTTTCAAACTACGGAGCCACCCAAGGATCCTGAAAAGTCCATTTGTGGAGATGAGCTCCTGGACTCCCGTTAAGAAGACATGTTGTCAACCTCTAGATCCCTTACATGCCTGCACTTTTCGGCTTGCTGCTGCTGCAATCCACGCGTTTTAGATCTGCATAACTCCACCTCTTTAAACACAGCACCTTCACCCCCTGCTGTTCCCACCCGCCTCAACACCGTTGGAAGGGAGGAGAACCAATTAAGGCGGGGGGTGGGGTGGAACGAGCAGCTGTCTACCCTTAGCAGGAGGGCTCCTGATTACATACCTCTCCTGCTGCTGCTGCTGCTGGCTGTCCAGCAGCAGACTGAAGGTGGCTGCTGCTGTGCACAGGTATATAAAGGCTCAGAGCCTATTATGACACGCGCAGCCAGCGTTCCATTGCCACATTCCATCTACTGCAGGCAGGATACCTGGCTGGCTGAATGTCGCTGAGAAGCTCACAGAGACCGCCATAAGCAACAGTTTAACAGAATGCCACAGACTAATCAACAAAACTTTTTGGGTTGGGTTCTCTTTTATAGTCTGCAGGCATTAAATGAAAGAAGTCAGTGTTCCAGCAGAAGGAGACAACGTTTCAGAAAAGGCATTGTAGCAAACCAAAAAAGAAATTTTAAGCGCAGCAGAGTAACCAGCGCACATACCTGTTAGCTCAGGTGAGTTTAAAAGGCTGCTGTTGATAACAAGGGCATTTGCTAAATAGATGGTGTGTGTGCAACAATATACTGAAAGGTCAATTATATTGTGCAGCTTATCTCACCACCTGTAGTTATTTAGGTGAAAGCTCCAAAATGCTTGCCTAATATGTCTGTTTATCCAAAAGGAAGTAAAAAGGGAGAGCTAGAAAGATAGCATTGCATCACATTACATGGCAATGCAATGCACAGTTGCTGAAGTTGAACCAAAATGAGCTTGTAATCTGGCTTCTGCAACTTTGAACATGAAAAATCCAATGAGGAGAAGAAAAGCAAAGCCAAAGAGTCCATCCCAAAATCCGACAAACAAGCAAAATGAACAAAAAACATTGAATTCAATTCTTTCTGATTTTAGAAACTGCATTAAAGAAGGGGTGCACCGGTCCTGGAGATACTGCAATACCAGGTCAATGCGTGGAGTGGACAGAGCAAGCTCTTTTTCCATCTCCCTGTTCTAAAAATCCATTTAATATATGGTCCCCAGATAGGTGACGTATCAGATATTAAACTGATAAGAACAGATACTACACTTGATCTTAGCCAAAAGGCCGAGAAGCGATAACCAGAATTGGTTTCAAACTACGGAGCCACCCAAGGATCCTGAAAAGTCCATTTGTGGAGATGAGCTCCTGGACTCCCGTTAAGAAGACATGTTGTCAACCTCTAGATCCCTTACATGCCTGCACTTTTCGGCTTGCTGCTGCTGCAATCCACGCGTTTTAGATCTGCATAACTCCACCTCTTTAAACACAGCACCTTCACCCCCTGCTGTTCCCACCCGCCTCAACACCGTTGGAAGGGAGGAGAACCAATTAAGGCGGGGGGTGGGGTGGAACGAGCAGCTGTCTACCCTTAGCAGGAGGGCTCCTGATTACATACCTCTCCTGCTGCTGCTGCTGCTGGCTGTCCAGCAGCAGACTGAAGGTGGCTGCTGCTGTGCACAGGTATATAAAGGCTCAGAGCCTATTATGACACGCGCAGCCAGCGTTCCATTGCCACATTCCATCTACTGCAGGCAGGATACCTGGCTGGCTGAATGTCGCTGAGAAGCTCACAGAGACCGCCATAAGCAACAGTTTAACAGAATGCCACAGACTAATCAACCAAACTTTTTGGGTTGGGTTCTCTTTTATAGTCTGCAGGCATTAAATGAAAGAAGTCAGTGTTCCAGCAGAAGGAGACAACGTTTCAGAAAAGGCATTGTAGCAAACCAAAAAAGAAATTTTAAGCGCAGCAGAGTAACCAGCGCACATACCTGTTAGCTCAGGTGAGTTTAAAAGGCTGCTGTTGATAACAAGGGCATTTGCTAAATAGATGGTGTGTGTGCAACAATATACTGAAAGGTCAATTATATTGTGCAGCTTATCTCACCACCTGTAGTTATTTAGGTGAAAGCTCCAAAATGCTTGCCTAATATGTCTGTTTATCCAAAAGGAAGTAAAAAGGGAGAGATAGAAAGATAGCATTGCATCACATTACATGGCAATGCAATGCACAGTTGCTGAAGTTGAACCAAAATGAGCTTGTAATCTGGCTTCTGCAACTTTGAACATGAAAAATCCAATGAGGAGAAGAAAAGCAAAGCCAAAGAGTCCATCCCAAAATCCGACAAACAAGCAAAATGAACAAAAAACATTGAATTCAATTCTTTCTGATTTTAGAAACTGCATTAAAGAAGGGGTGCACCGGTCCTGGAGATACTGCAATACCAGGTCAATGCGTGGAGTGGACAGAGCAAGCTCTTTTTCCATCTCCCTGTTCTAAAAATCCATTTAATATATGGTCCCCAGATAGGGGACGTATCAGATATTAAACTGATAAGAACAGATACTACACTTGATCTTAGCCAAAAGGCCGAGAAGCGATAACCAGAATTGGTTTCAAACTACGGAGCCACCCAAGGATCCTGAAAAGTCCATTTGTGGAGATGAGCTCCTGGACTCCCGTTAAGAAGACATGTTGTCAACCTCTAGATCCCTTACATGCCTGCACTTTTCGGCTTGCTGCTGCTGCAATCCACGCGTTTTAGATCTGCATAACTCCACCTCTTTAAACACAGCACCTTCACCCCCTGCTGTTCCCACCCGCCTCAACACCGTTGGAAGGGAGGAGAACCAATTAAGGCGGGGGGTGGGGTGGAACGAGCAGCTGTCTACCCTTAGCAGGAGGGCTCCTGATTACATACCTCTCCTGCTGCTGCTGCTGCTGGCTGTCCAGCAGCAGACTGAAGGTGGCTGCTGCTGTGCACAGGTATATAAAGGCTCAGAGCCTATTATGACACGCGCAGCCAGCGTTCCATTGCCACATTCCATCTACTGCAGGCAGGATACCTGGCTGGCTGAATGTCGCTGAGAAGCTCACAGAGACCGCCATAAGCAACAGTTTAACAGAATGCCACAGACTAATCAACCAAACTTTTTGGGTTGGGTTCTCTTTTATAGTCTGCAGACATTAAATGAAAGAAGTCAGTGTTCCAGCAGAAGGAGACAACGTTTCAGAAAAGGCATTGTAGCAAACCAAAAAAGAAATTTTAAGCGCAGCAGAGTAACCAGCGCACATACCTGTTAGCTCAGGTGAGTTTAAAAGGCTGCTGTTGATAACAAGGGCATTTGCTAAATAGATGGTGTGTGTGCAACAATATACTGAAAGGTCAATTATATTGTGCAGCTTATCTCACCACCTGTAGTTATTTAGGTGAAAGCTCCAAAATGCTTGCCTAATATGTCTGTTTATCCAAAAGGAAGTAAAAAGGGAGAGCTAGAAAGATAGCATTGCATCACATTACATGGCAATGCAATGCACAGTTGCTGAAGTTGAACCAAAATGAGCTTGTAATCTGGCTTCTGCAACTTTGAACATGAAAAATCCAATGAGGAGAAGAAAAGCAAAGCCAAAGAGTCCATCCCAAAATCCGACAAACAAGCAAAATGAACAAAAAACATTGAATTCAATTCTTTCTGATTTTAGAAACTGCATTAAAGAAGGGGTGCACCGGTCCTGGAGATACTGCAATACCAGGTCAATGCGTGGAGTGGACAGAGCAAGCTCTTTTTCCATCTCCCTGTTCTAAAAATGCATTTAATATATGGTCCCCAGATAGGGGACGTATCAGATATTAAACTGATAAGAACAGATACTACACTTGATCTTAGCCAAAAGGCCGAGAAGCGATAACCAGAATTGGTTTCAAACTACGGAGCCACCCAAGGATCCTGAAAAGTCCATTTGTGGAGATGAGCTCCTGGACTCCCGTTAAGAAGACATGTTGTCAACCTCTAGATCCCTTACATGCCTGCACTTTTCGGCTTGCTGCTGCTGCAATCCACGCGTTTTAGATCTGCATAACTCCACCTCTTTAAACACAGCACCTTCACCCCCTGCTGTTCCCACCCGCCTCAACACCGTTGGAAGGGAGGAGAACCAATTAAGACGGGGGGTGGGGTGGAACGAGCAGCTGTCTACCCTTAGCAGGAGGGCTCCTGATTACATACCTCTCCTGCTGCTGCTGCTGCTGGCTGTCCAGCAGCAGACTGAAGGTGGCTGCTGCTGTGCACAGGTATATAAAGGCTCAGAGCCTATTATGACACGCGCAGCCAGCGTTCCATTGCCACATTCCATCTACTGCAGGCAGGATACCTGGCTGGCTGAATGTCGCTGAGAAGCTCACAGAGACCGCCATAAGCAACAGTTTAACAGAATGCCACAGACTAATCAACCAAACTTTTTGGGTTGGGTTCTCTTTTATAGTCTGCAGGCATTAAATGAAAGAAGTCAGTGTTCCAGCAGAAGGAGACAACGTTTCAGAAAAGGCATTGTAGCAAACCAAAAAAGAAATTTTAAGCGCAGCAGAGTAACCAGCGCACATGCCTGTTAGCTCAGGTGAGTTTAAAAGGCTGCTGTTGATAACAAGGGCATTTGCTAAATAGATGGTGTGTGTGCAACAATATACTGAAAGGTCAATTATATTGTGCAGCTTATCTCACCACCTGTAGTTATTTAGGTGAAAGCTCCAAAATGCTTGCCTAATATGTCTGTTTATCCAAAAGGAAGTAAAAAGGGAGAGCTAGAAAGATAGCATTGCATCACATTACATGGCAATGCAATGCACAGTTGCTGAAGTTGAACCAAAATGAGCTTGTAATCTGGCTTCTGCAACTTTGAACATGAAAAATCCAATGAGGAGAAGAAAAGCAAAGCCAAAGAGTCCATCCCAAAATCCGACAAACAAGCAAAATGAACAAAAAACATTGAATTCAATTCTTTCTGATTTTAGAAACTGCATTAAAGAAGGGGTGCACCGGTCCTGGAGATACTGCAATACCAGGTCAATGCGTGGAGTGGACAGAGCAAGCTCTTTTTCCATCTCCCTGTTCTAAAAATCCATTTAATATATGGTCCCCAGATAGGGGACGTATCAGATATTAAACTGATAAGAACAGATACTACACTTGATCTTAGCCAAAAGGCCGAGAAGCGATAACCAGAATTGGTTTCAAACTACGGAGCCACCCAAGGATCCTGAAAAGTCCATTTGTGGAGATGAGCTCCTGGACTCCCGTTAAGAAGACATGTTGTCAACCTCTAGATCCCTTACATGCCTGCACTTTTCGGCTTGCTGCTGCTGCAATCCACGCGTTTTAGATCTGCATAACTCCACCTCTTTAAACACAGCACCTTCACCCCCTGCTGTTCCCACCCGCCTCAACACCGTTGGAAGGGAGGAGAACCAATTAAGGCGGGGGGTGGGGTGGAACGAGCAGCTGTCTACCCTTAGCAGGAGGGCTCCTGATTACATACCTCTCCTGCTGCTGCTGCTGCTGGCTGTCCAGCAGCAGACTGAAGGTGGCTGCTGCTGTGCACAGGTATATAAAGGCTCAGAGCCTATTATGACACGCGCAGCCAGCGTTCCATTGCCACATTCCATCTACTGCAGGCAGGATACCTGGCTGGCTGAATGTCGCTGAGAAGCTCACAGAGACCGCCATAAGCAACAGTTTAACAGAATGCCACAGACTAATCAACCAAACTTTTTGGGTTGGGTTCTCTTTTATAGTCTGCAGGCATTAA
Source organism: Phyllobates terribilis (assembly GCF_046119375.1). Lineage (NCBI taxonomy): Eukaryota > Metazoa > Chordata > Amphibia > Anura > Dendrobatidae > Phyllobates > Phyllobates terribilis. Next base: position 6,804,616 of record NW_027362836.1, read on the forward strand.
ATGAAAGAAGTCAGTGTTCCAGCAGAAGGAGACAACGTTTCAGAAAAGGCATTGTAGCAAACCAAAAAAGAAATTTTAAGCGCAGCAGAGTAACCAGCGCACATACCTGTTAGCTCAGGTGAGTTTAAAAGGCTGCTGTTGATAACAAGGGCATTTGCTAAATAGATGGTGTGTGTGCAACAATATACTGAAAGGTCAATTATATTGTGCAGCTTATCTCACCACCTGTAGTTATTTAGGTGAAAGCTCCAAAATGCTTGCCTAATATGTCTGTTTATCCAAAAGGAAGTAAAAAGGGAGAGCTAGAAAGATAGCATTGCATCACATTACATGGCAATGCAATGCACAGTTGCTGAAGTTGAACCAAAATGAGCTTGTAATCTGGCTTCTGCAACTTTGAACATGAAAAATCCAATGAGGAGAAGAAAAGCAAAGCCAAAGAGTCCATCCCAAAATCCGACAAACAAGCAAAATGAACAAAAAACATTGAATTCAATTCTTTCTGATTTTAGAAACTGCATTAAAGAAGGGGTGCACCGGTCCTGGAGATACTGCAATACCAGGTCAATGCGTGGAGTGGACAGAGCAAGCTCTTTTTCCATCTCCCTGTTCTAAAAATCCATTTAATATATGGTCCCCAGATAGGGGACGTATCAGATATTAAACTGATAAGAACAGATACTACACTTGATCTTAGCCAAAAGGCCGAGAAGCGATAACCAGAATTGGTTTCAAACTACGGAGCCACCCAAGGATCCTGAAAAGTCCATTTGTGGAGATGAGCTCCTGGACTCCCGTTAAGAAGACATGTTGTCAATCTCTAGATCCCTTACATGCCTGCACTTTTCGGCTTGCTGCTGCTGCAATCCACGCGTTTTAGATCTGCATAACTCCACCTCTTTAAACACAGCACCTTCACCCCCTGCTGTTCCCACCCGCCTCAACACCGTTGGAAAGGAGGAGAACCAATTAAGGCGGGGGGTGGGGTGGAACGAGCAGCTGTCTACCCTTAGCAGGAGGGCTCCTGATTACATACCTCTCCTGCTGCTGCTGCTGCTGGCTGTCCAGCAGCAGACTGAAGGTGGCTGCTGCTGTGCACAGGTATATAAAGGCTCAGAGCCTATTATGACACGCGCAGCCAGCGTTCCATTGCCACATTCCATCTACTGCAGGCAGGATACCTGGCTGGCTGAATGTCGCTGAGAAGCTCACAGAGACCGCCATAAGCAACAGTTTAACAGAATGCCACAGACTAATCAACCAAACTTTTTGGGTTGGGTTCTCTTTTATAGTCTGCAGGCATTAAATGAAAGAAGTCAGTGTTCCAGCAGAAGGAGACAACGTTTCAGAAAAGGCATTGTAGCAAACCAAAAAAGAAATTTTAAGCGCAGCAGAGTAACCAGCGCACATACCTGTTAGCTCAGGTGAGTTTAAAAGGCTGCTGTTGATAACAAGGGCATTTGCTAAATAGATGGTGTGTGTGCAACAATATACTGAAAGGTCAATTATATTGTGCAGCTTATCTCACCACCTGTAGTTATTTAGGTGAAAGCTCCAAAATGCTTGCCTAATATGTCTGTTTATCCAAAAGGAAGTAAAAAGGGAGAGCTAGAAAGATAGCATTGCATCACATTACATGGCAATGCAATGCACAGTTGCTGAAGTTGAACCAAAATGAGCTTGTAATCTGGCTTCTGCAACTTTGAACATGAAAAATCCAATGAGGAGAAGAAAAGCAAAGCCAAAGAGTCCATCCCAAAATCCGACAAACAAGCAAAATGAACAAAAAACATTGAATTCAATTCTTTCTGATTTTAGAAACTGCATTAAAGAAGGGGTGCACCGGTCCTGGAGATACTGCAATACCAGGTCAATGCGTGGAGTGGACAGAGCAAGCTCTTTTTCCATCTCCCTGTTCTAAAAATCCATTTAATATATGGTCCCCAGATAGGGGACGTATCAGATATTAAACTGATAAGAACAGATCAGGTTTCAACATAATTTATTAAGTGCGTAAAAGATGGTTTACAATCAAAAACAACAACACAAACAGTACATTATTAAAACACAGAATTCCACCCATAAAAACCCCATATACGATTAGCATCCCTCCTCCCAATACATTTGACATCCCTCAAGTAATAAATATACATCTGGCTAAAAGCAATTTTAAGACAATCCTTCACAGAAATAGCGTCACGTTTAAAAAGTAAAATATTGCGTGCCTTCCAAAGGGCGTCTTTAAAACAGTTAATCATACACCAACATATACAATAATGTTGAGGGGTCGGACATTTAAAAAGGCCATATAAAACATATTCATGGTTAAAATCTCTTAAACCGCAAGTCCATTTTAAAAGAATCCCAACTTTGTGCCAAAGTTCCTGTGCAAATGGGCAATTCCACATAAGGTGCAAGGTGGTTTCGTCATTAACACATGAGTCTCTGGGGCATTTTGCTCTGGCCACCAGGCCTCTCCTGTGTTGAAACTCTCTGGTGGGGAGGCACTGGTGGACCACCATCCATGCGATGTCCTTATGTCCATTTGCTAAGAATTTCCCGAAGACATTCTTCCAAACTTGCTTCGATCTCTCTTCTGAGAAATTTACTATGGGGGTCACATCTTCATTCCTCCTCAGAAAAGATAAAAGCTTCTTGCGGTCTTTAAAAATGTCCATATTAAAATCACCAAGGCTATAAAATCGAACAGTCTTTTCTAAGATTGCTTGGTGTTTGGGGGGGCATAGTAAAACAGGGGAATTCAACGACAACTTAAACCATCTTTTAAAAATCATCCCACAAGTATATTTTAAAAAATAACTTAGCGCACTATTACCATTAAAATGTTTGAAACAAAAGCAGAAATAATTTAAATACAAATAAATATGTAAATCGGGGACATCCCTTCCGCCGTTCATTTTATTCTTCCTCATTATTTCTCGCCTTAATTTTTCCATTTTGGAGTTCCATAAAAACATAAAGATCATCCTAGTCATTTTTTTAATTAAAACATCAGAGGGGGGGTACACCATAGCTATATACAGTATGAGGGGTAACAACACTGATTTTATAATTAAAATTTTCCCCTCCATTGTTAGGGACCTCAAACCCCAAAATGATATTTTCTTTGACATTTTTTCTATGACATTCTCCCAGCTTTGAGTTCCCACATTCTCCTCGTTAAAAACAACTCCAAGAATTTTTACATTGTCTCGTTTTATAGTGAGCTGCGGGAGTTGGGCGGTGTCCCAGGATCCCAAAGTCAGACATTCAGATTTATTTAAATTAAGTTTAAAACCGGATGCCTGGGAAAAAAAATCAATGCGCAACACCGCCCTCCGGAGGGAAGCAGGGTCCACGCACACAACCGTCACGTCATCCATGTAGCCAAAGACTCTCACATCACTGCCACCTCCGCCTGGAACAGGAACCCCTCTAATCACTTTGTCTTTCCTTATTGCGCTCAGCAGGGGCTCCATGGCGCAGATGAACAGGATGGGCGACAAGGGGCATCCCTGCTTCACTCCGGACTCAAGGGGAACTCCATCTGTTAAAAAGCCATTAAGAGAAATTTGACTAAAACAATTTTTATATAAAATCTTAATACAATTTAAAAGCATATTAGGGATACCCATTCTTTTTAAAACTCTAAAAAGAAATCTATGAGAGACTCTATCGAAAGCTTTTTCAAAATCTAGGGCTAAAAGAGCTACATTTTGACACCGGTCTCTGGAATACCAAATTACATCCCTTAATACGTTTAAAACCTCTGAAATACTTCTGCCTGGTACACTACAAACCTGCTCAGGCTGGATTAGTTTGGCAATGACACTCCTGAGCCGGTCTGCAACCACCTTAGCAAGTACCTTGTAATCAACATTTAGGAGAGTTATGGGTCTCCAATTCGCTAGAGTACTGCGGTCACCTTTTTTATATATCAAAGACACCACTCCTCTCCTCCACGAAAATGGCAACTGTTCACAAATAAAAACTTCTTTAAAAAGCATAAAAAGGTCCTCTTTTAAAATGTCCCAAAAAGTAAGGTAAAATTCTACAGGTAGTCCGTCACACCCAGGTGCTTTACCCTTAGAGAAACTTTTAAAAACATAAAATAATTCCTCTAAAACAATATCGCGTTCTAAAAACTCCTGGTCTGTAAAATTTAACTTAAAATCGAGATCATTAAGAGCATCAGATAAAAAGGACTCATCTATACACTTTTTACTAAATAGATGCTTATAAAAGTTAAAAGTAGCATTCAACATTCCCTGCATAGATGTTTCACCCTCTAGATTTGTGATCACTTCTCTTTTATCCATGACTTTTTTGAAGAAGAAGCGAGAGCACTTCTCCCCCTCCTCCAAGTGCTGCACTCTAGAGTTAAAAATAATCTCTTTCCCCTTTGTGTCTATGCAGTTCTGAATTTCAGTTTTTAGGCTAGCAATATCATCTCCCACCTCCACCCCTAGCTCTTTGAATTTAAAAAGTGTTTGTAGTTTGGTGTTAAGATCACTAAAACATCTTTTTTTCTCTCTAGCTTTACGTCTCCCTGCTTTTATAAAAAACATTCTGACTTTTTTTTTCAAATTTTCCCACCAGGTTACCATAGGGGCATCAGAAGGTTTTTGTCGCCGCCAGGCTTGATAGGCTTTACCAAAGTCTTGTCGAATCAGAGGGTCCTCCAGCAGGTAAGTACTTAGACGCCAGAGGCCCCTGTTGACCCTCTGTTCATCCCGGTATTCTAGATGCACCTCCAAGCCCTTATGGTCAGAAAATATATTTGATGTTAAAACACATTTTACAGGGTTAAAATCATCTGATAGGAAAATAAAATCGATCCTGGAGGACACCCCTCTTCCGGACCACGTATAACCAGGGTCCGTCGGCAGGAGTGACCTCCACGCATCGCATAATTTAAAATCAGTTATAAAATCTTTCAATAGATGACATGACTTATCCAATTTGCGTAAAGGGTCACCCCCTGCTCGTTGTTCACTAGCACAAAGACAATTAAAATCACCCCCTACGATCAGGGGAGATGACCCAGTACAGTACAATGGCAATATCCCAAATAAATTAATTCTCTCTTGCTTATCAGGGGGAGCATAAATATTCATTACACGTAGGGTAAAACCATTAAATTTAAAATGCACTAAAACCACTCTGCCTGGTACTATTTCTGTGACAGCATTTATAGTAATATTTCTCCCACGACAGAGGAAGCCCACCCCCGCTGACTTGTTGTCATTGGAGCCAGACCAGATGGAGGGCCCCAGTCTCCAATCTGTCTTGATATCATTATAATTTAGTGCATGTTGTATCCCGCATTCCTGTAATAAACATATGTCAAAGTCAGTGGTTTCTAAATACTTGAATAGAGCAGCCCTACGAACTGGGCTCTTTAATGACCTCACATTCAGTGAGACAAGTCTTAATGTGGGCATTCATAGGTCAGGGTGGTGGATCTTCCATGAGGACACCTGACTCAAAGCCCTGTATATCAAATTGCTCCAGGACATCCGGGCTAGAGGACCCAAACGACTCGATATTCTGTGAGCCGGCGGTTGCCCCCTCGTAGGTCACGGTTCCCAGCCACATTCCAGGAGACGCTGGGGCTTCGACATTCCGTCTCTTTTTCGGGGCAGACTCCACCAGGTCACTGGTGCAGTCCTCCTCTTCCTCCACCTCCTCCAGGGGGGGAGACTGGTCCATCAGGACAAGATCAGCAACACAGATTTCCTGATGTTCGCCACCTAGAAGCAAAGCCCCCTCATCTGGCTGGCTAATCGCCCTGGAAGATCCTGAGGCCATCGCTGCGTGGTCCCCTGTAGCCAACCGCACAGGGGCACCACCCTCCAGCCCAACAGGATCGGTATCGGGAACCATCGATACGGAGGATACCCTCCCAGAAGGAGGACCCCCCCGCTCCGGTCCATGCGAGGTCCGCCCATCGTTAAGGGACTTCGATGCAGGTGCCGCCCCAGAGGGGCCTCCGGGTCCCTGCTCCATCCCAGCCTTCTCGCCCTTCGAACCGCCCTCCGACGCCGGCCTGCCAGTGAAGACCGGTGGGCGCATCGGCTCAGCTTCAGAAGATGCAGCTTCTGCGTAGGTCCTGGTCCTGGTCCTGTTGGGGCATCCTCGGAACATGTGCCCCGCCTCACCGCAGAGATTACATTTCCTCCCAGCGGGACAGTCCTTCATTAAATGTCCGTAACAGCTGCAATTATTGCAGCGGTCTACTTTCCTGCCCGTGCAGGACGTTTGGGTATGACCCATTTGTCCACAGTTCCTGCAACATACTGGCATTCCAGGATAAAATAAGTAGCCTCTGCTCTTACCGATTACGAAGGTTGAGGGAGGGTGTAGCATTCCTCCCACTCCACTAAGGTCCCTCTTTAGACGGGCCATATACCTTCTCTTGCCGCACCAGAAGCCTACCGCGTTCTTCACAGTACCCAGGTATCTCAGATCATCACAATAGCGGGTAAGGTAGGTCGAGATGTCTGCAGCTTCCACAAAGGGGTTCGGGAAATGCACCACGATGGGGATCTCGTCATAAGCATACAAGAGACAAAAGGTTAGTCCATCCAATTCATCTAAGTAGTTTTTCTCGTTTACCTTTTGTACGAGTTGCTGACAGCATCCCTGGCTCTTGAAGGTGATGGTGTATGTCCCCTTGTACTCGTTGTCCTGGAAGCAGAATATGTCTTCCCGCCGAAACTCCAGAACTCCAAGAAGAATCCTATGGCAGATGTAGTCCAAATTCTTCTCCATCCTCGATGCTGCTCCAACTTCAATCCTCACGGTGTTCCGCATCCGGGCATCACCCGATGAATATGTGAGCGTTGCCGGCATCCTTCACTCAGGAACGTACCGACTCTTCTCTCTGAAAGGCGCAAGCCTTCATGGGATCCCTTCCCGTTGCTCCCGGACTAATCCTTCCTCCCAATAGCAGCAGGGGGGTTAAGTCCCTCCGAAGAGGAACGATCCCCCCAGGCCGAGAGAAAGGGTACCAAGAGCACCTCACAGGCAAGACCACACAGGAAAACCTGATAGATCGTGCCAAAAGGCCGAGAAGCGATAACCAGAATTGGTTTCAAACTACGGAGCCACCCAAGGATCCTGAAAAGTCCATTTGTGGAGATGAGCTCCTGGACTCCCGTTAAGAAGACATGTTGTCAACCTCTAGATCCCTTACATGCCTGCACTTTTCGGCTTGCTGCTGCTGCAATCCACGCGTTTTAGATCTGCATAACTCCACCTCTTTAAACACAGCACCTTCACCCCCTGCTGTTCCCACCCGCCTCAACACCGTTGGAAGGGAGGAGAACCAATTAAGGCGGGGGGTGGGGTGGAACGAGCAGCTGTCTACCCTTAGCAGGAGGGCTCCTGATTACATACCTCTCCTGCTGCTGCTGCTGCTGGCTGTCCAGCAGCAGACTGAAGGTGGCTGCTGCTGTGCACAGGTATATAAAGGCTCAGAGCCTATTATGACACGCGCAGCCAGCGTTCCATTGCCACATTCCATCTACTGCAGGCAGGATACCTGGCTGGCTGAATGTCGCTGAGAAGCTCACAGAGACCGCCATAAGCAACAGTTTAACAGAATGCCACAGACTAATCAACCAAACTTTTTGGGTTGGGTTCTCTTTTATAGTCTGCAGGCATTAAATGAAAGAAGTCAGTGTTCCAGCAGAAGGAGACAACGTTTCAGAAAAGGCATTGTAGCAAACCAAAAAAGAAATTTTAAGCGCAGCAGAGTAACCAGCGCACATACCTGTTAGCTCAGGTGAGTTTAAAAGGCTGCTGTTGATAACAAGGGCATTTGCTAAATAGATGGTGTGTGTGCAACAATATACTGAAAGGTCAATTATATTCTGCAGCTTATCTCACCACCTGTAGTTATTTAGGTGAAAGCTCCAAAATGCTTGCCTAATATGTCTGTTTATCCAAAAGGAAGTAAAAAGGGAGAGCTAGAAAGATAGCATTGCATCACATTACATGGCAATGCAATGCACAGTTGCTGAAGTTGAACCAAAATGAGCTTGTAATCTGGCTTCTGCAACTTTGAACATGAAAAATCCAATGAGGAGAAGAAAAGCAAAGCCAAAGAGTCCATCCCAAAATCCGACAAACAAGCAAAATGAACAAAAAACATTGAATTCAATTCTTTCTGATTTTAGAAACTGCATTAAAGAAGGGGTGCACCGGTCCTGGAGATACTGCAATACCAGGTCAATGCGTGGAGTGGACAGAGCAAGCTCTTTTTCCATCTCCCTGTTCTAAAAATCCATTTAATATATGGTCCCCAGATAGGGGACGTATCAGATATTAAACTGATAAGAACAGATACTACACTTGATCTTAGCCAAAAGGCCGAGAAGCGATAACCAGAATTGGTTTCAAACTACGGAGCCACCCAAGGATCCTGAAAAGTCCATTTGTGGAGATGAGCTCCTGGACTCCCGTTAAGAAGACATGTTGTCAACCTCTAGATCCCTTACATGCCTGCACTTTTCGGCTTGCTGCTGCTGCAATCCACGCGTTTTAGATCTGCATAACTCCACCTCTTTAAACACAGCACCTTCACCCCCTGCTGTTCCCACCCGCCTCAACACCGTTGGAAGGGAGGAGAACCAGTTAAGGCGGGGGGTGGGGTGGAACAAGCAGCTGTCTACCCTTAGCAGGAGGGCTCCTGATTACATACCTCTCCTGCTGCTGCTGCTGCTGGCTGTCCAGCAGCAGACTGAAGGTGGCTGCTGCTGTGCACAGGTATATAAAGGCTCAGAGCCTATTATGACACGCGCAGCCAGCGTTCCATTGCCACATTCCATCTACTGCAGGCAGGATACCTGGCTGGCTGAATGTCGCTGAGAAGCTCACAGAGACCGCCATAAGCAACAGTTTAACAGAATGCCACAGACTAATCAACCAAACTTTTTGGGTTGGGTTCTCTTTTATAGTCTGCAGGCATTAAATGAAAGAAGTCAGTGTTCCAGCAGAAGGAGACAACGTTTCAGAAAAGGCATTGTAGCAAACCAAAAAAGAAATTTTAAGCGCAGCAGAGTAACCAGCGCACATACCTGTTAGCTCAGGTGAGTTTAAAAGGCTGCTGTTGATAACAAGGGCATTTGCTAAATAGATGGTGTGTGTGCAACAATATACTGAAAGGTCAATTATATTGTGCAGCTTATCTCACCACCTGTAGTTATTTAGGTGAAAGCTCCAAAATGCTTGCCTAATATGTCTGTTTATCCAAAAGGAAGTAAAAAGGGAGAGCTAGAAAGATAGCATTGCATCACATTACATGGCAATGCAATGCACAGTTGCTGAAGTTGAACCAAAATGAGCTTGTAATCTGGCTTCTGCAACTTTGAACATGAAAAATCCAATGAGGAGAAGAAAAGCAAAGCCAAAGAGTCCATCCCAAAATCCGACAAACAAGCAAAATGAACAAAAAACATTGAATTCAATTCTTTCTGATTTTAGAAACTGCATTAAAGAAGGGGTGCACCGGTCCTGGAGATACTGCAATACCAGGTCAATGCGTGGAGTGGACAGAGCAAGCTCTTTTTCCATCTCCCTGTTCTAAAAATCCATTTAATATATGGTCCCCAGATAGGGGACGTATCAGATATTAAACTGATAAGAACAGATTTTTTTTTTTTTGATTGAATATATCTTTTATTAGCACAAAAAATAAGTTAACAGACAGTGTACAGTGCCGCAGCCCAGTACACACAGAATTCTACATCATATTTACATAGCATGAGGATACGACGCACTAACTAGACACATCACACCCCTATGCTACACAAAACACTCAATCTGAAAGAAAAGCATGTCAATCAATACAGTACGACGAACCGTGATAAGGGATGGGGATTGGGAAAAAGGGGATGGGGAGGGGAAAATCACAGGCCCGAAGCTTTATTGAAAGACAAGACACATAAGGGGAGAGGGGGAGGAGGGGTTTAGTCCTCGTCCTCGTCCTCCGGACCGTCCATGATGGAATAGTCTCTGAGCAGGCTGTGGATCAGCCTGCGGCAGTCCTGGATGGACATCCTCTCCCTCCTCAAGATGAGCCGGTTCCTGGCGACCCAAACGGCATCCTTGAAGCAGTTCATAAGGCGCCAAGCCTCCTGGATGGCTCCGACGGTATGAACCCCAGGGAAGAGTCCGTAAAGCACAGAATGGTGCGATAGGCTCGCCCTGGGGACAGAGTTCCTCAGGTCGTCCTCAAGTGCAGTCAATAGGCGCTGTGCAAATCCGCAGTCCCAAAAAGTGTGCAAAGATGTTTCCTCCACGAAGGGGCACCTTGGGCAGTACCGGGTCTTGCACAGGTTCCGGGCATGCATGAATGACCGGACGGGCAGTCCGCCCTGAATCGCCATCCACGACAAATCCTTGTGCCCGTTGGTCAGCCTGTCAGACGACACATTTGTCCACACAGTCTCCAGCGTGTCCTGGTGAAGTCCTGTGATGTTCTCCACGTCATCCTTGGCTCTGATTAGCTTGTGGATAGTTTTGGGCTTCCACAAGTCGGGCTTGAGTCCCTCCAGTTGATGCTCCCCCACAAATCGAACGACGTCTCCGTAGAACCATGGCGTCGTCCAGTTGTAGGGGAAGGAGCTGTCCCACTTGTCCCAGCCGAGTCGCCTCCAAAGAGGAAGCAGGAAGAAGCGAGACATGGACCTGCCCGCGGAGCCATTCTTGACTTGCAAAGTCCGGCGGACACAATCACACACAAAAGAGGATCGCAGGAGGGTGGGGATATCTGGAACGCCCTTCCCACCCTTGCGAGGCTCCTTGTACATGACGGCCCGCCTGACTCTGTCCATCTTGGATCCCCAGACAAAGTGAAACACTGTCCTGGTAATGGCCCTGCACACAGTGACGTGTGGGGGCCAGGCCTGCGCCGTGTACTGCAAGACGGGCAGGACCTCATTACGCAGGACGAGTGCCTTACCCTCACAAGTGAGGTGTCTGAGGCTCCAGAGTCCGATCCGTTGCTTCACCTTGGCCAAGCGTTCTTGCCAGGACTTGAGGGCCGCTCCTTCCTTCCCGAACCAGACTCCCAGCACCTTGAGGAAATCCGGTTGAATGTTGAAGGGGAAGGGGGCGGAGGAGGCCGGCTGCCAATCCCCGAAGAGCATGGCTTCCGACTTCCTGCAGTTGACTTTGGCCCCTGAAGCCCGGCCGAACCTCTCACACGTCTGGACGAGGGCGTCGACTGAACCACGATCAGCGCAGAAGACGGTGACGTCGTCCATGTAGAGCGAGCACTTGACCTCGTGTCGTCCCGGACCCGGTGCGGTGATCCCTCTGATCTCTCCATTCTGCCGGATAGCCTCTGCGAAGAGTTCTATAACACAAACAAAAAGAAGAGGTGATAGAGGGCAGCCTTGTCTGACCCCAGAGAGGACAGGGAAGGGGTCAGTCTTCCAGCCGTTCACCAACACCGAGCTGTGGATATCAAAATACATCAGACGGACATACGAACAAAACATGTTACCCAAACCTAACCGGTGCAGAGCTCGGCCCATGAACTCGTGGGAAACCCGGTCGAAGGCCTTCTCCTGATCCAAGGAGACCAGGGCCGCGTGTGCGCGGCGGACCTTGATGTACTCGACCGTGTCCCGCACGAGAGCGAGGCTGTCTGCGATGCGACGTCCAGGGATGCCGCAGGTCTGGTCCGGGTGGATGATCCGTCCGATGACCGTCTTAAGTCGTGTCGCCATCGTCTTGGCCAGGATCTTGTAGTCCACGTTGAGCAGAGTGATGGGACGCCAATTCCTCAGGTCGCACCTCTCTCCCTTCCGCTTGTACAGGATCGTGACCATTCCTTCCCTCAAAGATGGAGGCATTCTACCCTCCACCACCATCTCCTCGTACAGGTCCAACAGGTCCGGACAGATGAGGTCTCCCAGCGCTACATAGAGCTCCGCTGGAAGACCATCACTGCCCGGGGTCCTGCCGGTCCTAAAGGATTTAGCGGCAGAGAGCAATTCGCCCACCATCAGAGGTTTGTCCAAGGCTGCCGTGCCTGCAGGATCAAGATGGTTAGTGATACCTGACAGGAACTTATCAGCAGCGTCGGGGTCGGTAGTCTTGTGGGAGTAGAGTTCGCTGTAGAAGTCGCTGACGACCCTCATCACGTCCTCCTTCCCACGTCGCATGTTTCCGCTCTCGTCTCGCAGCTCGTTCAGGGGCGTGTGACCGGCATGAAGTTTCCTGAAAAAGAATGAGTTACATTTCTCACCCTTCTCCAGATTCTCCACTTTGGAACGGAAGATGATTCGCTTGGACTCCTCCTCAAAGTGCCTTTTCAGGCTCTTCTTGGTCTCCTCCAGCTCCTCCCTCACGTCCCAGCCGCAGTGAAGAAGGTCCTGCAGCGACCGCAGCTCGCGCTGCAGCCCTCTGAAGTCCCTCCTCTTCTCACACGCCTGTTGTCGACCCTTGGCCTGAAAGAAACAGCGAAACTCAAGTTTAACATATTCCCACCAATCAGAGACTGTTTGGAAGCTACCCTTGTAGGACTGCCACATTGCGTAGGCTGCTCTCAGCTCCTCCACGACTTCATCCTGAGCCAGCAGAGCACAATTCAGCTTCCAGGAGCCGGGGCCGGACGGAAAACCGTCGCCGAGGACACCTTGTAAGTGAATGGCTCTGTGGTCGGAGAAGAAGCAGGAGACCATCGAGTGCCTACTCTGCCTGACTGCCCGAGAGGTGAACACAAAGTCAATCCTGGAGCGGAGTGAGCCATCGGGTCGGCTCCACGAATAGTTCGTGGAGCCTCTCCCCATGGAGCCCACCACGTCCTGAAGAGAGGCCTCGGTTACCATCTCGATGAGCAGCTTGGACGTGATGTCCAACTTGGCAGATGTGCCAGAACTACGACCGTCCTCCTCGATGGGGCAGTTGAAATCCCCGGCCATCACTAAGGTCCTGGTGGTGGCAAGCTGAAGCCGCAGGGTCTGGAAAAGCTCCAAACGCTCATTCTTCAGTGGGGACGCATACACGTTGATGAACCTGACAGGTTCTCCCGCCCAGTTGCCATCTACAACAAGAGCCCTGCCGCAGATGAGCTCCTGGACGGACTCAAGCGTGAATGCGCCCCCCCTGATCAGAATTGCGACCCCCGCAGACTTGCAGTCACCCCCACCGGACCAGTAGGATGGACCGTGGGACCACTCCCTGGCCAGATGTTTGAAGGACCTAGAGGAGGGAAGGGAACATTCCTGCAACATATAAACATCACACAACTGGGAAGTAAGGAAGGCATAAATAGTCTGACGTCTGAACTTGTCCTTGATGCTCCTGACATTAATGGAAAATAAGTTAATATTAGCCATCATGTAGGGAAAAAAGAAAAAGTTAGCGCAGGCAATACACCTTAGTTACCACTCCGGTCGGGTGGTCCCTCGTCGGTGTTGACTGCTGGTGACGGGATCACCAGCAGGCCCTCTTCCTCCATCTGGTCAAGCAGCGCGGCCTCGATCTCGGCGACCACCAGTTCCTCCTCTTCTGGCTCGGCCACCAGGGTCTCAACCATGTGTTCCATCTCTTCTGGCTCAGGGAGGGTATCCTCCTTTTCGCCTACGAAATCCAGAATCTTCTTTTTGGAGGATTCAGTAGCAGGGCTGTCCTCCACCTTCCTCTTTCCCCGGGTTGGAACTGGGGAGACAAGAAGGGGAAAATCCTCCTCGGAATAGATAGCGGCGGGTGGAGGAAAGGTTAATTCCACCGCTACCATGGTCTGGGGAGGGAGAGTGGCTGCCGGGGCAGGGGAAAGGACACCTGCTGAGGAGTAGGGGAAGGAGGAAGAGGAAGTGGAATCCTCAGCAGGGGTGGCCGGGGTGGGGGGGGATTGGACGGGGGTGGCAGGGGGAGGGATCGAGAGAGGGGTGACAGAACTCTTACCCTCCTTTGACTTTTTCTTCTGCTTCGGAGCTGCTGGGACCGTCGCTGGGGCTTTGGCCACCGACTCCTTGACCGCTTTGGCCTTGGTCGTCTCGGCCTTGGCCGCTGGGGCCTTGGTCGTCGCGTCCTTGACCTTCACAGGCCTGGTCGTCGGGGCCTTGTCCTCCGTAGCTGGGGTCGTCGCAACCACCGATGCCCAGGATCTCTCACGCCTGGGGCAATCCTTGTACAGATGAGCCGCCAGCCCACACAGGTTGCAGGACGTCTTCTTCGGGCAGTCCTTCGAGCTGTGTCCCGTCACTCGACAAATCCTGCAGGCATCCTCCTTGCAGTCCTTCATCTCGTGGCCGTTCTTGCCGCATCTCCTGCAGTTCCGCGGCATGTCCGGGTAATAGATGAGGCCGTAGGAGTTGCCCAGGGAGAATGTCGGGGGCAGGTGCCGAAGTCCGTCTGAGTACGCCAGGTCCCTGTGAAGTCTAACGGTCACCGACCACTTACCTGTCCAGAAGCCGAGTCCATTCAGGATGTGAGAGGGTTCCTTCACAACCAAACAGAAGCGTCTCAGGAAGGTACAGATGTCTTGGCCTGGGGTGTGCGGGTTGCGCATGGAGACCGTGATCCTCCTTTCATCCCTCTGGATAGGGCAGCTACCTGTAAAGGCAGAGAAAGAATTATCCGGTCCTTTTGCGCTTACCATTTCCCAAAACCTCCTGCAGGTGTTCACAGTGGCGAAGGTGACGAAGAAGATCCCCGTCAAGAAGGTCTGGATGCTGAGGGTGTCCGACCTGGAGAAGCCTCGATCCAGCAGCATCTTCTGGCAGAACACGTCCGAGGACATGTCCGGCACCCTCCCATCCACTTCCTTCAGCTTCAGGGCCACCGTCTGCCACATCCATGGCTCCAGGGCTGGAGCTTCGTGGCGGGGCTTCTGGGGTCCCTTCTGCTGGCCAGTCGTGGAGGCAGAGTCCTTGGGGTCAGAATCGGCTCCTGGCTGAGCCCTCCTGGCTGTCCCCAGCTCCAGGCTCTTCTTTTCGGCCTTCCTCGCAGCGCTTGCCATGGCTTTCCTCCTGCAGTTATTTCTTGGAGCTGGATCTGGAACTCTTCCCGGAATGGGTGGAGCTATGCAGATTCTTCTCCCGTCGTGTTCTGGACAAATTCCCCGAAAGGTCTTTGTCTCGATGATTTTCTTCCTCGAAGATTCCACAGGACAGCCCGATTCTTCTCCGAGTCTTCGTCTTCTTCTGGATTCTTTAGAGCTTCTTCCTCCCACCGATATCCGCCTTCGTTCTCCGATGTCAGCTGGGATCCGAAGCTCTTCTCCTTCCGAGTTCGATCGCTCTCGTCAAGTGTAGATCGTAGCTCTTGTGTTCTTAAAAGAACAGATACTACACTTGATCTTAGCCAAAAGGCCGAGAAGCGATAACCAGAATTGGTTTCAAACTACGGAGCCACCCAAGGATCCTGAAAAGTCCATTTGTGGAGATGAGCTCCTGGACTCCCGTTAAGAAGACATGTTGTCAACCTCTAGATCCCTTACATGCCTGCACTTTTCGGCTTGCTGCTGCTGCAATCCACGCGTTTTAGATCTGCATAACTCCACCTCTTTAAACACAGCACCTTCACCCCCTGCTGTTCCCACCCGCCTCAACACCGTTGGAAGGGAGGAGAACCAATTAAGGCGGGGGGTGGGGTGGAACGAGCAGCTGTCTACCCTTAGCAGGAGGGCTCCTGATTACATACCTCTCCTGCTGCTGCTGCTGCTGGCTGTCCAGCAGCAGACTGAAGGTGGCTGCTGCTGTGCACAGGTATATAAAGGCTCAGAGCCTATTATGACACACGCAGCCAGCGTTCCATTGCCACATTCCATCTACTGCAGGCAGGATACCTGGCTGGCTGAATGTCGCTGAGAAGCTCACAGAGACCGCCATAAGCAACAGTTTAACAGAATGCCACAGACTAATCAACCAAACTTTTTGGGTTGGGTTCTCTTTTATAGTCTGCAGGCATTAAATGAAAGAAGTCAGTGTTCCAGCAGAAGGAGACAACGTTTCAGAAAAGGCATTGTAGCAAACCAAAAAAGAAATTTTAAGCGCAGCAGAGTAACCAGCGCACATACCTGTTAGCTCAGGTGAGTTTAAAAGGCTGCTGTTGATAACAAGGGCATTTGCTAAATAGATGGTGTGTGTGCAACAATATACTGAAAGGTCAATTATATTGTGCAGCTTATCTCACCACCTGTAGTTATTTAGGTGAAAGCTCCAAAATGCTTGCCTAATATGTCTGTTTATCCAAAAGGAAGTAAAAAGGGAGAGCTAGAAAGATAGCATTGCATCACATTACATGGCAATGCAATGCACAGTTGCTGAAGTTGAACCAAAATGAGCTTGTAATCTGGCTTCTGCAACTTTGAACATGAAAAATCCAATGAGGAGAAGAAAAGCAAAGCCAAAGAGTCCATCCCAAAATCCGACAAACAAGCAAAATGAACAAAAAACATTGAATTCAATTCTTTCTGATTTTAGAAACTGCATTAAAGAAGGGGTGCACCGGTCCTGGAGATACTGCAATACCAGGTCAATGCGTGGAGTGGACAGAGCAAGCTCTTTTTCCATCTCCCTGTTCTAAAAATCCATTTAATATATGGTCCCCAGATAGGGGACGTATCAGATATTAAACTGATAAGAACAGATTTTTTTTTTTTTTTTTTTTTTTTTGTGAAAGCCCGAATTCGTGTACAAAACCCGAGTGCGCTTAAAAAAGTGACAAGTGCCACAAAAAAAGTGCACTAGGATGCTGGTCTTCTTGAAACCCTCTCCAAAAGGAGAAGGGTCCCCCAAACCATTCCCCGTCCCTCCGAGCCAAAAGGCCACAGCGAGGAACAGGGACAAAAAGCCACCTCCAGCCGAAGCCAGAGGCGACCCAATCTTACCCCCAGCACCTGCCCGAGTTCTCACCCGAGCAAGGCACTGGGAGCCAAAGACTGTGCTCCCCTCCCGGAAGAGGGGAGCCAACAACGCTCTCCTCCCGAAAGAGGAGAGCCAGGGGGGTTCAGGGGGGAGCGGAACCTGATGGCCACACACTCCCCCCCTAGACCTGCCAAGAGAGGAACCCGTAAGGGAACCGCATCCCGACAAAATCCTAGTAGGACGTGACACACGTGAATAAGTGGACACACAGTGACAAAGAAATTAAATAAATAGTGAAGGTTTCACAGTATAATACTGCCCGGACCTTCGACCGGGAATTGAAAAATTCCCCATCCTAAGGCCAGAAGGCCCGGAATAAGGGTGTGTGCGAAGAAAGAAAATTTGAAGTGCTTGTGCAAATGTGCCATAAACTCAAGTGGGGTTCCCAATCCCAGTGAGTTAAGGCACCCCAGGGTCACCACTCCTGGGGCACTTCACACTTCGGGCTTTCGATCTTCCCCGGCCCAATGGCGTCGATCCTGGGGGGCCATGCTTTCCACCAGATGACTCTATTAGCCACCTGGCGTACTAACAAGCGCCTAAACCCCAGTGTGCATAATGTATCAATCTACTAGGGCGGCCAACATCCAAAACCGCCTTTTCGAAAGATACTACACTTGATCTTAGCCAAAAGGCCGAGAAGCGATAACCAGAATTGGTTTCAAACTACGGAGCCACCCAAGGATCCTGAAAAGTCCATTTGTGGAGATGAGCTCCTGGACTCCCGTTAAGAAGACATGTTGTCAACCTCTAGATCCCTTACATGCCTGCACTTTTCGGCTTGCTGCTGCTGCAATCCACGCGTTTTAGATCTGCATAACTCCACCTCTTTAAACACAGCACCTTCACCCCCTGCTGTTCCCACCCGCCTCAACACCGTTGGAAGGGAGGAGAACCAATTAAGGCGGGGGGTGGGGTGGAACGAGCAGCTGTCTACCCTTAGCAGGAGGGCTCCTGATTACATACCTCTCCTGCTGCTGCTGCTGGCTGTCCAGCAGCAGACTGAAGGTGGCTGCTGCTGTGCACAGGTATATAAAGGCTCAGAGCCTATTATGACACGCGCAGCCAGCGTTCCATTGCCACATTCCATCTACTGCAGGCAGGATACCTGGCTGGCTGAATGTCGCTGAGAAGCTCACAGAGACCGCCATAAGCAACAGTTTAACAGAATGCCACAGACTAATCAACCAAACTTTTTGGGTTGGGTTCTCTTTTATAGTCTGCAGGCATTAAATGAAAGAAGTCAGTGTTCCAGCAGAAGGAGACAACGTTTCAGAAAAGGCATTGTAGCAAACCAAAAAAGAAATTTTAAGCGCAGCAGAGTAACCAGCGCACATACCTGTTAGCTCAGGTGAGTTTAAAAGGCTGCTGTTGATAACAAGGGCATTTGCTAAATAGATGGTGTGTGTGCAACAATATACTGAAAGGTCAATTATATTGTGCAGCTTATCTCACCACCTGTAGTTATTTAGGTGAAAGCTCCAAAATGCTTGCCTAATATGTCTGTTTATCCAAAAGGAAGTAAAAAGGGAGAGCTAGAAAGATAGCATTGCATCACATTACATGGCAATGCAATGCACAGTTGCTGAAGTTGAACCAAAATGAGCTTGTAATCTGGCTTCTGCAACTTTGAACATAAAAAATCCAATGAGGAGAAGAAAAGCAAAGCCAAAGAGTCCATCCCAAAATCCGACAAACAAGCAAAATGAACAAAAAACATTGAATTCAATTCTTTCTGATTTTAGAAACTGCATTAAAGAAGGGGTGCACCGGTCCTGGAGATACTGCAATACCAGGTCAATGCGTGGAGTGGACAGAGCAAGCTCTTTTTCCATCTCCCTGTTCTAAAAATCCATTTAATATATGGTCCCCAGATAGGGGACGTATCAGATATTAAACTGATAAGAACAGATACTACACTTGATCTTAGCCAAAAGGCCGAGAAGCGATAACCAGAATTGGTTTCAAACTACGGAGCCACCCAAGGATCCTGAAAAGTCCATTTGTGGAGATGAGCTCCTGGACTCCCGTTAAGAAGACATGTTGTCAACCTCTAGATCCCTTACATGCCTGCACTTTTCGGCTTGCTGCTGCTGCAATCCACGCGTTTTAGATCTGCATAACTCCACCTCTTTAAACACAGCACCTTCACCCCCTGCTGTTCCCACCCGCCTCAACACCGTTGGAAGGGAGGAGAACCAATTAAGGCGGGGGGTGGGGTGGAACAAGCAGCTGTCTACCCTTAGCAGGAGGGCTCCTGATTACATACCTCTCCTGCTGCTGCTGCTGCTGGCTGTCCAGCAGCAGACTGAAGGTGGCTGCTGCTGTGCACAGGTATATAAAGGCTCAGAGCCTATTATGACACGCGCAGCCAGCGTTCCATTGCCACATTCCATCTACTGCAGGCAGGATACCTGGCTGGCTGAATGTCGCTGAGAAGCTCACAGAGACCGCCTTAAGCAACAGTTTAACAGAATGCCACAGACTAATCAACCAAACTTTTTGGGTTGGGTTCTCTTTTATAGTCTGCAGGCATTAAATGAAAGAAGTCAGTGTTCCAGCAGAAGGAGACAACGTTTCAGAAAAGGCATTGTAGCAAACCAAAAAAGAAATTTTAAGCGCAGCAGAGTAACCAGCGCACATACCTGTTAGCTCAGGTGAGTTTAAAAGGCTGCTGTTGATAACAAGGGCATTTGCTAAATAGATGGTGTGTGTGCAACAATATACTGAAAGGTCAATTATATTGTGCAGCTTATCTCACCACCTGTAGTTATTTAGGTGAAAGCTCCAAAATGCTTGCCTAATATGTCTGTTTATCCAAAAGGAAGTAAAAAGGGAGAGCTAGAAAGATAGCATTGCATCACATTACATGGCAATGCAATGCACAGTTGCTGAAGTTGAACCAAAATGAGCTTGTAATCTGGCTTCTGCAACTTTGAACATGAAAAATCCAATGAGGAGAAGAAAAGCAAAGCCAAAGAGTCCATCCCAAAATCCGACAAACAAGCAAAATGAACAAAAAACATTGAATTCAATTCTTTCTGATTTTAGAAACTGCATTAAAGAAGGGGTGCACCGGTCCTGGAGATACTGCAATACCAGGTCAATGCGTGGAGTGGACAGAGCAAGCTCTTTTTCCATCTCCCTGTTCTAAAAATCCATTTAATATATGGTCCCCAGATAGGGGACGTATCAGATATTAAACTGATAAGAACAGATACTACACTTGATCTTAGCCAAAAGGCCGAGAAGCGATAACCAGAATTGGTTTCAAACTACAGAGCCACCCAAGGATCCTGAAAAGTCCATTTGTGGAGATGAGCTCCTGGACTCCCGTTAAGAAGACATGTTGTCAACCTCTAGATCCCTTACATGCCTGCACTTTTCGGCTTGCTGCTGCTGCAATCCACGCGTTTTAGATCTGCATAACTCCACCTCTTTAAACACAGCACCTTCACCCCCTGCTGTTCCCACCCGCCTCAACACCGTTGGAAGGGAGGAGAACCAATTAAGGCGGGGGGTGGGGTGGAACGAGCAGCTGTCTACCCTTAGCAGGAGGGCTCCTGATTACATACCTCTCCTGCTGCTGCTGCTGCTGGCTGTCCAGCAGCAGACTGAAGGTGGCTGCTGCTGTGCACAGGTATATAAAGGCTCAGAGCCTATTATGACACGCGCAGCCAGCGTTCCATTGCCACATTCCATCTACTGCAGGCAGGATACCTGGCTGGCTGAATGTCGCTGAGAAGCTCACAGAGACCGCCATAAGCAACAGTTTAACAGAATGCCACAGACTAATCAACCAAACTTTTTGGGTTGGGTTCTCTTTTATAGTCTGCAGGCATTAAATGAAAGAAGTCAGTGTTCCAGCAGAAGGAGACAACGTTTCAGAAAAGGCATTGTAGCAAACCAAAAAAGAAATTTTAAGCGCAGCAGAGTAACCAGCGCACATACCTGTTAGCTCAGGTGAGTTTAAAAGGCTGCTGTTGATAACAAGGGCATTTGCTAAATAGATGGTGTGTGTGCAACAATATACTGAAAGGTCAATTATATTGTGCAGCTTATCTCACCACCTGTAGTTATTTAGGTGAAAGCTCCAAAATGCTTGCCTAATATGTCTGTTTATCCAAAAGGAAGTAAAAAGGGAGAGCTAGAAAGATAGCATTGCATCACATTACATGGCAATGCAATGCACAGTTGCTGAAGTTGAACCAAAATGAGCTTGTAATCTGGCTTCTGCAACTTTGAACATGAAAAATCCAATGAGGAGAAGAAAAGCAAAGCCAAAGAGTCCATCCCAAAATCCGACAAACAAGCAAAATGAACAAAAAACATTGAATTCAATTCTTTCTGATTTTAGAAACTGCATTAAAGAAGGGGTGCACCGGTCCTGGAGATACTGCAATACCAGGTCAATGCGTGGAGTGGACAGAGCAAGCTCTTTTTCCATCTCCCTGTTCTAAAAATCCATTTAATATATGGTCCCCAGATAGGGGACGTATCAGATATTAAACTGATAAGAACAGATTTTTTTTTTTTTTTTAATTTGGCTATCCCCTGCAGAGGGATAAAACCGTTTATTAAAACTTTAACAAATTACAAGCATAATTACACAAATACCAAACGTTAAAAGACAAATGAAATTTACAAAACAAAAAAATACAAAGATTTTAAATAATTAGGTTCCATTGGTCAACAAGCCATTTTTTGGAAATATGTACATTCTTCTTTTTGTCAATTAAATAATAAGTATACATTTGACATAAATATAAACTTAAAACATCATTCACTGATAAAACATCTTGTTTAAAAATAGCAATGTTGCGCGCTTTCCAGAGAGATGACTTGGCGCAGTTCACTGTCTTCCAAGCCATTGTGTACTGGTCCATTGTGGGGCATTCCATAAGTCCGTATAGCACAGTTTTATATGTAAAGTCCTTGAGGTCTGCCACCCTTTCCAGTAGGGGGAGCAGTCTTCTCCAGAAATCCTTTGCAAAATTACATGTCCATAATAGATGTTCCACCGTTTCCTCATCTTGGCATCCGGCTCTTGGGCAGATGGCAGACCTCACAAATCCTCTTCTGTATTGGAATGCCCGGCAAGGAAGACAGCGGTGCATGCAACTCCAAGCCAGATCTCTCTGTTCATTAAAAAGATAAAAAACGTTAATCATTTTCCAGATAGACATAGATTTGTCATCATCATATCTGTCAACATTACATATTTCCTCACTTTTACGTATTTCTTTAATTAGTTTCTTACTATTTCTTAATTCCTCTATTTTCTTAGTCCCTAAATTAAAATCGGACACTATTTTCCTTAAAATCTCATAATGCGTCGACAAATTAAAAGCATGGGGCACAGATATATTAACTTCATACCATCCAAACTTTCTCATAAAAAATCCTGTATTAAAACGCATAAAAAAGGACCAATAGTGATTCTTAAAAAGGGCATTAAAACAGTAAACGAACAGATGGATTAAAAGAAACCTATTAAAATCTGGAAAATCTTTACCACCTTTTACTTTTGATTTCATCACGATTTCTCTTTTCAGCTTTTCCATTTTTGAGTTCCAAAAGAAGGTAAAACAGGTTTTGGTTATCTTTTTTAAAACATTAACAGGCGGGGGGAAAACCATGCTAAGATACAATAAAAGAGGTAAAATCACCATCTTTAAAACCAATACTTTACCCTCCATTGTAAGTCTCCTCATGTTCCACATACATATTTTCGTATTTACTTTCTGTGTAACTGTTTCCCAACTATTATAACCATCATTATTTTCAGTGAATGATATACCTAAAATGGAAATGGATTCGGAGACATTAATTGGTACATCACGTAAAATCATCCCCCCAACACTTAAAATGTTACACTTATTAAAATTGATTTTAAAACCAGAAGCTAGACAAAAGGATTGCACTTGATGGAGAGTGGCCGTAAGTGATGGTGCATCTGTACACAAGACCGCCACGTCATCCATGTAGCCTACAACCTTGGCCTCCAAACCACCGCTTCCAGGCAGAGGGACACCGCATATCTGTTTATTTTGGCGTATTGCACATAACATTGGTTCCAGTGCACAGATAAACAGTAAGGGGGACAGAGGGCATCCCTGTTTCACCCCTGACCGTAAAAATACCTCTTGTGTCTTAAAACCATTCACTAAAATCTTACTTGTACAATCCTTGTAAAATGCTTTAAGCGATAGTAAAAACCCTTCTGGTATGCCCATTTTCTCTAAAACTTTAAAAAGATAAAAGTGTGAGACACGGTCAAATGCTTTTTCAAAATCAATAGATAAAATCACCATTTTCCCCTTTCTGTCTTTCACATCCTCAATACAGTCTTTCACTAAATTCAGATTGTCCCATATACTGCGCCCCGGCACCCCACACACTTGATTAGAATGAATAACTTTGCTGATGACTTCTTTTAGACGATTTGCACAAATTTTAGCCATTATTTTATAGTCACAATTTAAAAGTGTTATTGGTCTCCAGTTTTCTAATATTGATTTATCGCCTTTTTTGTATAGGAGGGAGACTTCACCTTTCTTCCAGGAATTTAATAAAACCTTATTATTAAAAACCTCAGTAAACAAATAAAACAAATCATCTTTTAAAATATCATAAAAACATACATAAAATTCTATTGGGATGCCATCAGGACCAGGGACCTTTCCAGTTTTAAAACTTTTAATAGTTTTTAACACTTCTTGTTCCGTTAAAACTTGGGATAAAAACTCTTGGGATGCGGGATCTAAAACAGCTGTTAGTCCTTGCAGCGAATCATCCATTAATTTATTATCTATATTTTTTCCATTAAATAGATTAGAAAAAAAAACCTCAACTTTACCCAGCATATTTTTTATATTATTCTCACCATCTATATGGTCAATTATCACTTTTTCTTTTTTATTTTTCCTAAAAAAATATCTGGAACACTTTTCATTTTCTTCTATATGTTGTACTCTAGAACGAAAAATGATCTCTTTTCCTTTTTGTTCTAGCCATTTTGAAATCTCTTCTTTTAAGTTTGAAATATCAACTTGTACATCTATCCCATTGTCTCTGAGCTTAAATAATGTTTGTAGGCGGGTATTTAAAATTCTATATTCTTCATATTTTTCTTTGGCTCTACATATACTCTTTTTAATAAAAAAGTCTTTTATTTTTACTTTCATTCTATCCCACCATACACTCATAGTCTCATTTGTTTTTTTCCCTTTTCTACATTTCCTATAAAACTCAATAAAATCTGATAAAATCTGCGGGTCGGTTAAAAGGGATACATTCATTTTCCAGCTTTTCTTACCACATTTTTTGTTGTCATTTACTTTTATGGTAAAGGATAAAAGTTTATGGTCTGAAAATATATTAGCTAAAACTTCACATTTGGCAGGTATTGTTTTATCTGAACCAAAAATAAAATCAATCCTAGAGCTACAATTAGCATTGCTCCAAGTGAAACCGGCGTCCTCTGTGCTGTCACTATGACACTCTTTATATATGTCTATCAATTTAGCATCTTTGACTATATCATGTAGCATACCTGAGGTTTTATCGTAGTTCCTGCTTACAGAGCTGGAGCGCCGGTTTTCACCTTTTAAAACACAATTAAAATCCCCTGCTAAGATAAAAGGTTCAGAGTTATTAATAAATAATGGTAAAAGATCAAGCATTTCGGCTCTTTCATTTTTCTCTGGGGATCCATAAAAATTTAAAAACTGCCATCTAATACCATCAATAAAAGCTTTCACTAATAAAATACGACCTGGTAAAATTTCCTGAATAAAATCAATTAAAACGTTCCCTTTAAAAAGTATGGCTACACCCGCTGATCCTGCAGCATTCGATCCGGACCAGACAGATGGCCCACACTTCCACTCATCTTTATATTTTTGATATGACATTTCATGTGGGATATTACATTCTTGCAGAAAAAATACAGATGCAGTAAAACACGTAAAAAAATTAAAAAGAGCAGTTCTTCTCGTGTTAGATTTTATGCCTCTCACGTTGAGGGAAATACCTTTGAGTTCAGCCATCATTAGAAAATGTAGAAATTTTACTTAGGTAACTAAGAGCAACGGATTTACCTGTCCGATGAACCTGATCAGACCACTGGGCTTGCGCCTCCCTCCTCATCTGATAGTATCGTCACGAGAGTCTCCGTGGAGGAGGAAAGATTACCACATTTATATAAACCCGACGCTACACTGGCATAGCTCGGAGGGCTGGCTGGCAGAACCCGCTGGGTCTCCATTGGCTGGCCATGCAGTTCCTCATCAGGTGGGTCCCCGAGGGGTTCCGCCGCCCCTGTTTGACCTGTAGAAGGTCGTCCTATAGGAGGAGGTTGCGCACAAGGCAGAGCCTCTGACTCTTCAGAGGCAGCAAGATCCCGGTCCCCACCTGTAGCAGCGGAGACCGAAACCCCTGAGGGTCCAGCGTCCACGTCCCCTTCTGGAGAAGTGTCCATCTGTTCACCTCCTGCTGCCTCCTCCGAACCACCCTTTTTCTTTTTCTTAGGACCCACCTTTATCCACTCAGCGCCCTCAGCACTAGGAGACCCAGACTGGGCATGGGCTTCTGTGTCGGCCTTTTGCCGGTCCCTTTTGACCTTACCAGTAGTGCCCTTCTGCTCCTTCTCAGCCCTCCTTTTGGACTCCCGCAGGTCCTGCAGCCAGGTTTTGGGATTTGGTATTTTACCTGTCATAGACTCTGGAGACACTTCACTATTTGGTACGCCCTTATTGTCTCCAGAGGCTCCAGGTTGTTGTTCCTCCTCCTGAGGGGTGGTCTGATCTTTTGGTCCTTGGTCGGACGTCTTGGACTTCCCCTTTTGCTCATCTTCCCGAAATCTGTGAGGGCAAGAAAAATAAAAGTGACCTGGAGTCTGGCAAAAACTGCATTTCTTTTCCTTAGGGCATTCTTTTGTCTCATGTTCTTCACTAGCACAATTTCTACATGATACATGACAGTTTTCTTTTGAATGACCATAGCGCCCACAATTTCTGCAATATACTGGCATCCCAGAAAAGAAGAAATCCCCATTTGTTTGCCCAATTTTGAAACGGGCAGGGGGGAGCCGTATACCACCTGGTGTATTTGGATCTCTTGTACACTTCACAAGGAATTTCCACTTAGATGTCCATATGTTATATTCGTTTAATATCTTCCCAATACATTTAACACTTTTAAAATAAATTGCTAGAAATGACATTACTTCTGGAGCAGAAACAAAGGGCGAAAATATTTTTACAATAAC
The DNA here is from genome assembly GCF_046119375.1 of Phyllobates terribilis. Lineage (NCBI taxonomy): Eukaryota > Metazoa > Chordata > Amphibia > Anura > Dendrobatidae > Phyllobates > Phyllobates terribilis. The sequence goes on from NW_027362836.1 coordinate 6,830,776, forward strand.
CAGTCTTACCTCATCCAGGACGTGCTCAACAATTTGTATCCCTTTCAAAACAGGACTATTTTCAACTTTTTTTAACTTTTCTAGTACATCTCTAAAAATACCTTCTCCGGTGAATGTGATGTCATAGTCACCTCTTCTGGGATAATCCTGGATGGAGATAATTTCATTCCTTTGTACGCCAAGAAGGTTCCTGAGCACGTCCTGGACTACATACCCTAATTTCCTCATATCCGAGCCACCCGCCGTGAAGTGAACTCGGATAGAGTTTTTTAGCCTCGCATAAAGAGGCACGAGGTTAGGGTCAACCTCCATGGAAAAACGCAACAAGGTTGCAAGTTGCAGCCGCTTGCAATCTGCGCTCCCAGTGTTCTTGCAGCGAAAAACACCTGGAAGCTGGGGGATCGCAACTCGTTACCCTGGGACTAAGCCCTCTCCCTAATAGCAGCAAGCAGGTTAAGTCCACCAAAGTGGACGATCCTGCCAGGCCAAGGAGAGGAGTACCCGAGTGCCCTTCAACCACAATCTCCTGCAATAAAGCACTTGATCTTAGCCAAAAGGCCGAGAAGCGATAACCAGAATTGGTTTCAAACTACGGAGCCACCCAAGGATCCTGAAAAGTCCATTTGTGGAGATGAGCTCCTGGACTCCCGTTAAGAAGACATGTTGTCAACCTCTAGATCCCTTACATGCCTGCACTTTTCGGCTTGCTGCTGCTGCAATCCACGCGTTTTAGATCTGCATAACTCCACCTCTTTAAACACAGCACCTTCACCCCCTGCTGTTCCCACCCGCCTCAACACCGTTGGAAGGGAGGAGAACCAATTAAGGCGGGGGGTGGGGTGGAATGAGCAGCTGTCTACCCTTAGCAGGAGGGCTCCTGATTACATACCTCTCCTGCTGCTGCTGCTGCTGGCTGTCCAGCAGCAGACTGAAGGTGGCTGCTGCTGTGCACAGGTATATAAAGGCTCAGAGCCTATTATGACACGCGCAGCCAGCGTTCCATTGCCACATTCCATCTACTGCAGGCAGGATACCTGGCTGGCTGAATGTCGCTGAGAAGCTCACAGAGACCGCCATAAGCAACAGTTTAACAGAATGCCACAGACTAATCAACCAAACTTTTTGGGTTGGGTTCTCTTTTATAGTCTGCAGGCATTAAATGAAAGAAGTCAGTGTTCCAGCAGAAGGAGACAACGTTTCAGAAAAGGCATTGTAGCAAACCAAAAAAGAAATTTTAAGCGCAGCAGAGTAACCAGCGCACATACCTGTTAGCTCAGGTGAGTTTAAAAGGCTGCTGTTGATAACAAGGGCATTTGCTAAATAGATGGTGTGTGTGCAACAATATACTGAAAGGTCAATTATATTGTGCAGCTTATCTCACCACCTGTAGTTATTTAGGTGAAAGCTCCAAAATGCTTGCCTAATATGTCTGTTTATCCAAAAGGAAGTAAAAAGGGAGAGCTAGAAAGATAGCATTGCATCACATTACATGGCAATGCAATGCACAGTTGCTGAAGTTGAACCAAAATGAGCTTGTAATCTGGCTTCTGCAACTTTGAACATGAAAAATCCAATGAGGAGAAGAAAAGCAAAGCCAAAGAGTCCATCCAAAAATCCGACAAACAAGCAAAATGAACAAAAAACATTGAATTCAATTCTTTCTGATTTTAGAAACTGCATTAAAGAAGGGGTGCACCGGTCCTGGAGATACTGCAATACCAGGTCAATGCGTGGAGTGGACAGAGCAAGCTCTTTTTCCATCTCCCTGTTCTAAAAATCCATTTAATATATGGTCCCCAGATAGGGGACGTATCAGATATTAAACTGATAAGAACAGATACTACACTTGATCTTAGCCAAAAGGCCGAGAAGCGATAACCAGAATTGGTTTCAAACTACGGAGCCACCCAAGGATCCTGAAAAGTCCATTTGTGGAGATGAGCTCCTGGACTCCCGTTAAGAAGACATGTTGTCAACCTCTAGATCCCTTACATGCCTGCACTTTTCGGCTTGCTGCTGCTGCAATCCACGCGTTTTAGATCTGCATAACTCCACCTCTTTAAACACAGCACCTTCACCCCCTGCTGTTCCCACCCGCCTCAACACCATTGGAAGGGAGGAGAACCAATTAAGGCGGGGGGTGGGGTGGAACGAGCAGCTGTCTACCCTTAGCAGGAGGGCTCCTGATTACATACCTCTCCTGCTGCTGCTGCTGCTGGCTGTCCAGCAGCAGACTGAAGGTGGCTGCTGCTGTGCACAGGTATATAAAGGCTCAGAGCCTATTATGACACGCGCAGCCAGCGTTCCATTGCCACATTCCATCTACTGCAGGCAGGATACCTGGCTGGCTGAATGTCGCTGAGAAGCTCACAGAGACCGCCATAAGCAACAGTTTAACAGAATGCCACAGACTAATCAACCAAACTTTTTGGGTTGGGTTCTCTTTTATAGTCTGCAGGCATTAAATGAAAGAAGTCAGTGTTCCAGCAGAAGGAGACAACGTTTCAGAAAAGGCATTGTAGCAAACCAAAAAAGAAATTTTAAGCGCAGCAGAGTAACCAGCGCACATACCTGTTAGCTCAGGTGAGTTTAAAAGGCTGCTGTTGATAACAAGGGCATTTGCTAAATAGATGGTGTGTGTGCAACAATATACTGAAAGGTCAATTATATTGTGCAGCTTATCTCACCACCTGTAGTTATTTAGGTGAAAGCTCCAAAATGCTTGCCTAATATGTCTGTTTATCCAAAAGGAAGTAAAAAGGGAGAGCTAGAAAGATAGCATTGCATCACATTACATGGCAATGCAATGCACAGTTGCTGAAGTTGAACCAAAATGAGCTTGCAATCTGGCTTCTGCAACTTTTAACATGAAAAATCCAATGAGGAGAAGAAAAGCAAAGCCAAAGAGTCCATCCCAAAATCCGACAAACAAGCAAAATGAACAAAAAACATTGAATTCAATTCTTTCTGATTTTAGAAACTGCATTAAAGAAGGGGTGCACCGGTCCTGGAGATACTGCAATACCAGGTCAATGCGTGGAGTGGACAGAGCAAGCTCTTTTTCCATCTCCCTGTTCTAAAAATCCATTTAATATATGGTCCCCAGATATGGGACGTATCAGATATTAAACTGATAAGAACAGATACTACACTTGATCTTAGCCAAAAGGCCGAGAAGCGATAACCAGAATTGGTTTCAAACTACGGAGCCACCCAAGGATCCTGAAAAGTCCATTTGTGGAGATGAGCTCCTGGACTCCCGTTAAGAAGACATGTTGTCAACCTCTAGATCCCTTACATGCCTGCACTTTTCGGCTTGCTGCTGCTGCAATCCACGCGTTTTAGATCTGCATAACTCCACCTCTTTAAACACAGCACCTTCACCCCCTGCTGTTCCCACCCGCCTCAACACCGTTGGAAGGGAGGAGAACCAATTAAGGCGGGGGGTGGGGTGGAACGAGCAGCTGTCTACCCTTAGCAGGAGGGCTCCTGATTACATACCTCTCCTGCAGCTGCTGCTGCTGGCTGTCCAGCAGCAGACTGAAGGTGGCTGCTGCTGTGCACAGGTATATAAAGGCTCAGAGCCTATTATGACACGCGCAGCCAGCGTTCCATTGCCACATTCCATCTACTGCAGGCAGGATACCTGGCTGGCTGAATGTCGCTGAGAAGCTCACAGAGACCGCCATAAGCAACAGTTTAACAGAATGCCACAGACTAATCAACCAAACTTTTTGGGTTGGGTTCTCTTTTATAGTCTGCAGGCATTAAATGAAAGAAGTCAGTGTTCCAGCAGAAGGAGACAACGTTTCAGAAAAGGCATTGTAGCAAACCAAAAAAGAAATTTTAAGCGCAGCAGAGTAACCAGCGCACATACCTGTTAGCTCAGGTGAGTTTAAAAGGCTGCTGTTGATAACAAGGGCATTTGCTAAATAGATGGTGTGTGTGCAACAATATACTGAAAGGTCAATTATATTGTGCAGCTTATCTCACCACCTGTAGTTATTTAGGTGAAAGCTCCAAAATGCTTGCCTAATATGTCTGTTTATCCAAAAGGAAGTAAAAAGGGAGAGCTAGAAAGATAGCATTGCATCACATTACATGGCAATGCAATGCACAGTTGCTGAAGTTGAACCAAAATGAGCTTGTACTCTGGCTTCTGCAACTTTGAACATGAAAAATCCAATGAGGAGAAGAAAAGCAAAGCCAAAGAGTCCATCCCAAAATCCGACAAACAAGCAAAATGAACAAAAAACATTGAATTCAATTCTTTCTGATTTTAGAAACTGCATTAAAGAAGGGGTGCACCGGTCCTGGAGATACTGCAATACCAGGTCAATGCGTGGAGTGGACAGAGCAAGCTCTTTTTCCATCTCCCTGTTCTAAAAATCCATTTAATATATGGTCCCCAGATAGGGGACGTATCAGATATTAAACTGATAAGAACAGATACTACACTTGATCTTAGCCAAAAGGCCGAGAAGCGATAACCAGAATTGGTTTCAAACTACGGAGCCACCCAAGGATCCTGAAAAGTCCATTTGTGGAGATGAGTTCCTGGACTCCCGTTAAGAAGACATGTTGTCAACCTCTAGATCCCTTACATGCCTGCACTTTTCGGCTTGCTGCTGCTGCAATCCACGCGTTTTAGATCTGCGTAACTCCACCTCTTTAAACACAGCACCTTCACCCCCTGCTGTTCCCACCCGCCTCAACACCGTTGGAAGGGAGGAGAACCAATTAAGGTGGGGGGTGGGGTGGAACGAGCAGCTGTCTACCCTTAGCAGGAGGGCTCCTGATTACATACCTCTCCTGCTGCTGCTGCTGCTGGCTGTCCAGCAGCAGACTGAAGGTGGCTGCTGCTGTGCACAGGTATATAAAGGCTCAGAGCCTATTATGACACGCGCAGCCAGCGTTCCATTGCCACATTCCATCTACTGCAGGCAGGATACCTGGCTGGCTGAATGTCGCTGAGAAGCTCACAGAGACCGCCATAAGCAACAGTTTAACAGAATGCCACAGACTAATCAACCAAACTTTTTGGGTTGGGTTCTCTTTTATAGTCTGCAGGCATTAAATGAAAGAAGTCAGTGTTCCAGCAGAAGGAGACAACGTTTCAGAAAAGGCATTGTAGCAAACCAAAAAAGAAATTTTAAGCGCAGCAGAGTAACCAGCGCACATACCTGTTAGCTCAGGTGAGTTTAAAAGGCTGCTGTTGATAACAAGGGCATTTGCTAAATAGATGGTGTGTGTGCAACAATATACTGAAAGGTCAATTATATTGTGCAGCTTATCTCACCACCTGTAGTTATTTAGGTGAAAGCTCCAAAATGCTTGCCTAATATGTCTGTTTATCCAAAAGGAAGTAAAAAGGGAGAGCTAGAAAGATAGCATTGCATCACATTACATGGCAATGCAATGCACAGTTGCTGAAGTTGAACCAAAATGAGCTTGTAATCTGGCTTCTGCAACTTTGAACATGAAAAATCCAATGAGGAGAAGAAAAGCAAAGCCAAAGAGTCCATCCCAAAATCCGACAAACAAGCAAAATGAACAAAAAACATTGAATTCAATTCTTTCTGATTTTAGAAACTGCATTAAAGAAGGGGTGCACCGGTCCTGGAGATACTGCAATACCAGGTCAATGCGTGGAGTGGACAGAGCAAGCTCTTTTTCCATCTCCCTGTTCTAAAAATCCATTTAATATATGGTCCCCAGATAGGGGACGTATCAGATATTAAACTGATAAGAACAGATCAGGTTTCAACATATTTTATTATGTGCGTAAAAGATGGTTTACAATCAAAAACAGCAACACAAACAATACATTAATAAAACACAGAATTCCACCCATAAAAACCCCATATACGATTGGCATCCCTTCTCCCAATACATTTGACATCCCTCAAGTAATAAATATACATCTGACTAAAAGCAATTTTAAGACAATCCTTCACAGAAATAGCATCACGTTTAAAAAGTAAAATATTGCGTGCCTTCCAAAGGGCGTCTTTAAAACAGTTAATCATACACCAACATATACAATACTGTTGAGGGGTCGGACATTTAAAAAGGCCATATAAAACATATTCATGGTTAAAATCTCTTAAACCGCAAGTCCATTTTAAAAGAATCCCAACTTTGTGCCAAAGTTCCTGTGCAAATGGGCAATTCCACATAAGGTGCAAGGTGGTTTCGTCATTAACACATGAGTCTCTGGGGCATTTTGCTCTGGCCACCAGGCCTCTCCTGTGTTGAAACTCTCTGGTGGGGAGGCACTGGTGGACCACCATCCATGCGATGTCCTTATGTCCATTTGCTAAGAATTTCCCGAAGACATTCTTCCAAACTTGCTTCGATCTCTCTTCTGAGAAATTTACTATGGGGGTCACATCTTCATTCCTCCTCAGAAAAGATAAAAGCTTCTTGCGGTCTTTAAAAATGTCCATATTAAAATCACCAAGGCTATAAAATCGAACAGTCTTTTCTAAGATTGCTTGGTGTTTGGGGGGGCATAGTAAAACAGGGGAATTCAACGACAACTTAAACCATCTTTTAAAAATCATCCCACAAGTATATTTTAAAAAATAACTTAGCGCACTATTACCATTAAAATGTTTGAAACAAAAGCAGAAATAATTTAAATACAAATAAATATGTAAGTCGGGGACATCCCTTCCGCCGTTCATTTTATTCTTCCTCATTATTTCCCGCCTTAATTTTTCCATTTTGGAGTTCCATAAAAACATAAAGATCATCCTAGTCATTTTTTTAATTAAAACATCAGAGGGGGGGTACACCATAGCTATATACAGTATGAGGGGTAACAACACTGATTTTATAATTAAAATTTTCCCCTCCATTGTTAGGGACCTCAAACCCCAAAATGATATTTTCTTTGACATTTTTTCTAGGACATTCTCCCAGCTTTGAGTTCCCACATTCTCCTCGTTAAAAACAACTCCAAGAATTTTTACATTGTCTCGTTTTATAGTGAGCTGCGGGAGTTGGGCGGTGTCCCAGGATCCCAAAGTCAGACATTCAGATTTATTTAAATTAAGTTTAAACCCGGATGCCTGGGAAAAAAATTCAATGCGCAACACCGCCCTCCGGAGGGAAGCAGGGTCCACGCACACAACCGTCACGTCATCCATGTAGCCAAAGACTCTCACATCACTGCCACCTCCGCCAGGAACAGGAACCCCTCTAATCACTTTGTCTTTCCTTATTGCGCTCAGCAGGGGCTCCATGGCGCAGATGAACAGGATGGGCGACAAGGGGCATCCCTGCTTCACTCCGGACTCAAGGGGAACTCCATCTGTTAAAAAGCCATTAAGAGAAATTTGACTAAAACAATTTTTATATAAAATCTTAATACAATTTAAAAGCATATTAGGGATACCCATTCTTTTTAAAACTCTAAAAAGAAATCTATGAGAGACTCTATCGAAAGCTTTTTCAAAATCTAGGGCTAAAAGAGCTACATTTTGACCCCGGTCTCTGGAATACCAAATTACATCCCTTAATACGTTTAAAACCTCTGAAATACTTCTGCCTGGTACACTACAAACCTGCTCAGGCTGGATTAGTTTGGCAATGACATTCCTGAGCCGGTTTGCAACCACCTTAGCAAGTACCTTGTAATCAACGTTTAGGAGAGTTATGGGTCTCCAATTCGCTAGAGCACTGCGATCACCTTTTTTATATATCAAAGACACCACTCCTCTCCTCCACGAAAATGGCAACTGTTCAGAAATAAAAACTTCTTTAAAAAGCATAAAAAGGTCCTCTTTTAAAATGTCCCAAAAAGTAAGGTAAAATTCTACAGGTAGTCCGTCACACCCAGGTGCTTTACCCTTAGAGAAACTTTTAAAAACATAAAATAATTCCTCTAAAACAATATCGCGTTCTAAAAACTCCTGGTCTGTAAAATTTAACTTAAAATCGAGATCATTAAGAGCATCAGATAAAAAGGACTCATCTATACACTTTTTACTAAAAAGATGCTTATAAAAGTTAAAAGTAGCATTCAACATTCCCTGCATAGATGTTTCACCCTCTAGATTTGTGATCACTTCTCTTTTATCCATGACTTTTTTGAAGAAGAAGCGAGAGCACTTCTCCCCCTCCTCCAAGTGCTGCACTCTAGAGTTAAAAATAATCTCTTTCCCCTTTGTGTCTATGCAGTTCTGAAGTTCTGAATTTCAGTTTTTAGGCCAGCAATATCATCTCCCACCTCCACCCCTAGCTCTTTGAATTTAAAAAGTGTTTGTAGTTTGGTGTTAAGGTCACTAAAACATCTTTTTTTCTCTCTAGCTTTACGTCTCCCTGCTTTTATAAAAAACATTCTGACTTTTTTTTTCAAATTTTCCCACCAGGTTACCATAGGGGCATCAGAAGGTTTTTGTCGCCGCCAGGCTTGATAGGCTTTACCAAAGTCTTGTCGAATCAGAGGGTCCTCCAGCAGGTAAGTACTTAGACGCCAGAGGCCCCTGTTGACCCTCTGTTCATCCCGGTATTCTAGGTGCACCTCCAAGCCCTTATGGTCAGAAAATATATTTGATGTTAAAACACATTTTACAGGGTTAAAGTCATCTGATAGGAAAATAAAATCGATCCTGGAGGACACCCCTCTTCCGGACCACGTATAACCAGGGTCCGTCGGCAGGAGTGACCTCCACGCATCGCATAATTTAAAATCAGTTATAAAATCTTTCAATAGATGACATGACTTATCCAATTTGCGTAAAGGGTCACCCCCCGCTCGTTGTTCACTAGCACAAAGACAATTAAAATCACCCCCTACGATCAGGGGAGATGACCCAGTACAGTACAATGGCAATATCCCAAATAAATTAATTCTCTCTTGCTTATCAGGGGGAGCATAAATATTCATTACACGTAGGGTAAAACCATTAAATTTAAAATGCACTAAAACCACTCTGCCTGGTACTATTTCTGTGACAGCATTTACAGTAATATTTCTCCCACGACAGAGGAAGCCCACCCCCGCTGACTTGTTGTCATTGGAGCCAGACCAGATGGAGGGCCCCAGTCTCCAATCTGTCTTGATGTCATTATAATTTAGTGCATGTTGTATCCCGCATTCCTGTAATAAACAAATGTCAAAGTCAGCGGTTTCTAAATACTTGAATAGAGCAGCCCTACGAACTGGGCTCTTTAATGACCTCACATTCAGTGAGACAAGTCTTAATGTCGGCATTCATAGGTCAGGGTGGTGGATCTTCCATGAGGACACCTGACTCAAAGCCCTGTATGTCAAATTGCTCCAGGACATCCGGGCTAGAGGACCCAAACGACTCGATATTCTGTGAGCCGGCGGTTGCCCCCTCGTAGGTCACGGTTCCCAGCCACATTCCAGGAGACACTGGGGCTTCGACATTCCGTCTCTTTTTCGGGGCAGACTCCACTAGGTCACTGGTGCAGTCCTCCTCTTCCTCCACCTCCTCCAGGGGGAGAGACTGGTCCATCAGGATAAGATCACCAACACCGATTCCCTGATGTTCGCCACCTAGAAGCAAAGCCCCCTCATCTGGCTGGCTAATCGCCCTGGAAGATCCTGAGGCCATCGCTGCGTGGTCCCCTGTAGCCAACCGCACAGGGGCACCACCCTCCAGCCCAACAGGATCGGTATCGGGAACCATCGACACGGAGGATACCCTCCCAGAAGGAGGACCCCTCCGCTCCGGTCCATGCGAGGTCCGCCCATCGTTAAGGGACTTCGATGCAGGGGCCGCCCCAGAGGGGCCTCCGGCTCCCTGCTCCATCCCAGCCTTCTCGCCCTTCGAACCGCCCTCCGACGCCGGCCCGCCAGTGAAGACCGGCGGGCGCATCGGCTCAGCTGCAGAAGATGCAGCTTCTGCGTAGGTCCTGGTCCTGGTCCTGTTGGGGCATCCTCGGAACATGTGCCCCGCCTCACCACAAAGATTGCATTTCCTCCCAGCGGGACAGTCCTTCATTAAATGTCCGTAACAGCTGCAATTATTGCAGCAGTCTACTTTCCTGCCTGTGCAGGACGTTTGGGTATGACCCATTTGTCCACAGTTCCTGCAACATACCGGCATTCCAGGGTAAAATAAGTAGCCTCTGCTCTTACCGATCACAAATGTTGAGGGAGGGTGTAGCATTCCTCCCACTCCGCTTGGGTCCCTCTTTAGACGGGCCATGTACCTCCTCTTGCCGCACCAGAAGCCTACCGCGTTCTTCACAGTGCCCAGGTATCTCAGATCGTCACAATAACGGATAAGGTAGGTCGAGATGTCTGCAGCTTCCACAAAGGGGTTCGGGAAATGCACCACGATAGGGATCTCGTCATAGGCATACAAGAGACAAAAGGTTAGTCCATCCAATTCATCCAAGTAGTTTTTCTCATTTACCTTTTGTACGAGTTGGTGACAGCATCCCTGGCTCTTGAAGGTGATGGTGTAAGTCCCCTTGTACTCATTGTCCTGGAAGCAGAATATGTCTTCCCGCCGAAACTCCAAAACTCCAAGCAGAATCCTATGGCAGATGTAATCCAAATTCTTCTCCGTCCTCGATCCTGCTCCAACTTCAATCCTCACGGTGTTCCGCATCCGGGCATCACCCGATGAATATGTGAGCGTTGCCGGCATCCTTCACTCAGGAACGTACCGACTCTTCTCTCTGAAAGGCGCAAGCCTTCATGGGATCCCTTCCCGTTGCTCCCGGACTAATCCTTCCTCCCAATAGCAGCAGGGGGGTTAAGTCCCTCCGAAAAGGAACGATCCCCCCAGGCCGAGAGAAAGGGTACCAAGAGCACCTCACAGGCAAGACCACACAGGTAAACCTGATAGATCGTGCCAAAAGGCCGAGAAGCGATAACCAGAATTGGTTTCAAACTACGGAGCCACCCAAGGATCCTGAAAAGTCCATTTGTGGAGATGAGCTCCTGGACTCCCGTTAAGAAGACATGTTGTCAACCTCTAGATCCCTTACATGCCTGCACTTTTCGGCTTGCTGCTGCTGCAATCCACGCGTTTTAGATCTGCATAACTCCACCTCTTTAAACACAGCACCTTCACCCCCTGCTGTTCCCACCCGCCTCAACACCGTTGGAAGGGAGGAGAACCAATTAAGGCGGGGGGTGGGGTGGAACGAGCAGCTGTCTACCCTTAGCAGGAGGGCTCCTGATTACATACCTCTCCTGCTGCTGCTGCTGCTGGCTGTCCAGCAGCAGACTGAAGGTGGCTGCTGCTGTGCACAGGTATATAAAGGCTCAGAGCCTATTATGACACGCGCAGCCAGCGTTCCATTGCCACATTCCATCTACTGCAGGCAGGATACCTGGCTGGCTGAATGTCGCTGAGAAGCTCACAGAGACCGCCATAAGCAACAGTTTAACAGAATGCCACAGACTAATCAACCAAACTTTTTGGGTTGGGTTCTCTTTTATAGTCTGCAGGCATTAAATGAAAGAAGTCAGTGTTCCAGCAGAAGGAGACAACGTTTCAGAAAAGGCATTGTAGCAAACCAAAAAAGAAATTTTAAGCGCAGCAGAGTAACCAGCGCACATACCTGTTAGCTCAGGTGAGTTTAAAAGGCTGCTGTTGATAACAAGGGCATTTGCTAAATAGATGGTGTGTGTGCAACAATATACTGAAAGGTCAATTATATTGTGCAGCTTATCTCACCACCTGTAGTTATTTAGGTGAAAGCTCCAAAATGCTTGCCTAATATGTCTGTTTATCCAAAAGGAAGTAAAAAGGGAGAGCTAGAAAGATAGCATTGCATCACATTACATGGCAATGCAATGCACAGTTGCTGAAGTTGAACCAAAATGAGCTTGTAATCTGGCTTCTGCAACTTTGAACATGAAAAATCCAATGAGGAGAAGAAAAGCAAAGCCAAAGAGTCCATCCCAAAATCCGACAAACAAGCAAAATGAACAAAAAACATTGAATTCAATTCTTTCTGATTTTAGAAACTGCATTAAAGAAGGGGTGCACCGGTCCTGGAGATACTGCAATACCAGGTCAATGCGTGGAGTGGACAGAGCAAGCTCTTTTTCCATCTCCCTGTTCTAAAAATCCATTTAATATATGGTCCCCAGATAGGGGACGTATCAGATATTAAACTGATAAGAACAGATTTTTTTTTTTGAAAGCCCGAATTCGTGTACAAAACCCGAGTGCGCTTAAAAAAGTGACAAGTGCCACAAAAAAAGTGCACTAGGATGCTGGTCTTCTTAAAACCCTCTCCAAAAGGAGAAGGGTCCCCCAAACCATTCCCCGTCCCTCCGAGACAGAAGGCCACAGCGAGGAACAGGGACAAATAGCCACCTCCAGCCGGAGCCAGAGGCGACCCAATCTTACCCCCAATACCTGCCCGAGTTCTCACCCGAGCAAGGCACTGGGAGCCAAAGACTGTGCTCCCCTCCCGGAAGAGGGGAGCCAACAATGCTCTCCTCCCGAAAGAGGAGAGCCAGGGGGGTTCAGGGGGGAGCGGAACCTGATGGCCACACACTCCCCCCCTAGACCTGCCAAGAGAGGAACCCGTAAGGGAACCGCATCCCGACAAAATCCTAGTAAGGACGTGGACACACGTGAAAAAGTGGACACACAGTGACAAAAAAAATTAAATAAATAGTGAAGGTTTCACAGTATAATACTGCCCGGACCTTCGACCGGGAATTGAAAAATTCCCCATCCTAAGGCCAGAAGGCCCGGAATAAGGGTGTGTGTGAAGAAAGAAATATTGAAGTGCTAGTGCAAATGTGCCATAAACTCAAGTGGGGTTCCCAATCCCAGTGAGTTAAGGCACCCCAGGGTCACCACTCCTGGGGCACTTCACACTTTGGGCTTTCGATCTTCCCCGGCCCAATGGCGTCGATCCTGGGGGGCCATGCTTTCCACCAGATGACTATATTAGCCAACTGGCGTACTAACAAGCGCCTAAACCCCAGTGTGCATAATGTATCAATCTACTAGGGCGGCCAACATCCAAAACCGCCTTTTCGAAAGATACTACACTTGATCTTAGCGAAAAGGCCGAGAAGCGATAACCAGAATTGGTTTCAAACTACGGAGCCACCCAAGGATCCTGAAAAGTCCATTTGTGGAGATGAGCTCCTGGACTCCCGTTAAGAAGACATGTTGTCAACCTCTAGATCCCTTACATGCCTGCACTTTTCGGCTTGCTGCTGCTGCAATCCACGCGTTTTAGATCTGCATAACTCCACCTCTTTAAACACAGCACCTTCACCCCCTGCTGTTCCCACCCGCCTCAACACCGTTGGAAGGGAGGAGAACCAATTAAGGCGGGGGGTGGGGTGGAACGAGCAGCTGTCTACCCTTAGCAGGAGGGCTCCTGATTACATACCTCTCCTGCTGCTGCTGCTGGCTGTCCAGCAGCAGACTGAAGGTGGCTGCTGCTGTGCACAGGTATATAAAGGCTCAGAGCCTATTATGACACGCGCAGCCAGCGTTCCATTGCCACATTCCATCTACTGCAGGCAGGATACCTGGCTGGCTGAATGTCGCTGAGAAGCTCACAGAGACCGCCATAAGCAACAGTTTAACAGAATGCCACAGACTAATCAACCAAACTTTTTGGGTTGGGTTCTCTTTTATAGTCTGCAGGCATTAAATGAAAGAAGTCAGTGTTCCAGCAGAAGGAGACAACGTTTCAGAAAAGGCATTGTAGCAAACCAAAAAAGAAATTTTAAGCGCAGCAGAGTAACCAGCGCACATACCTGTTAGCTCAGGTGAGTTTAAAAGGCTGCTGTTGATAACAAGGGCATTTGCTAAATAGATGGTGTGTGTGCAACAATATACTGAAAGGTCAATTATATTGTGCAGCTTATCTCACCACCTGTAGTTATTTAGGTGAAAGCTCCAAAATGCTTGCCTAATATGTCTGTTTATCCAAAAGGAAGTAAAAAGGGAGAGCTAGAAAGATAGCATTGCATCACATTACATGGCAATGCAATGCACAGTTGCTGAAGTTGAACCAAAATGAGCTTGTAATCTGGCTTCTGCAACTTTGAACATGAAAAATCCAATGAGGAGAAGAAAAGCAAAGCCAAAGAGTCCATCCCAAAATCCGACAAACAAGCAAAATGAACAAAAAACATTGAATTCAATTCTTTCTGATTTTAGAAACTGCATTAAAGAAGGGGTGCACCGGTCCTGGAGATACTGCAATACCAGGTCAATGCGTGGAGTGGACAGAGCAAGCTCTTTTTCCATCTCCCTGTTCTAAAAATCCATTTAATATATGGTCCCCAGATAGGGGACGTATCAGATATTAAACTGATAAGAACAGATTTTTTTTTTTGAAAGCCCGAATTCGTGTACAAAACCCGAGTGCGCTTAAAAAAGTGACAAGTGCCACAAAAAAAGTGCACTAGGATGCTGGTCTTCTTAAAACCCTCTCCAAAAGGAGAAGGGTCCCCCAAACCATTCCCCGTCCCTCCGAGACAGAAGGCCACAGCGAGAAACAGGGACAAATAGCCACCTCCAGCCGGAGCCAGAGGCGACCCAATCTTACCCCCAATACCTGCCCGAGTTCTCACCCGAGCAAGGCACTGGGAGCCAAAGACTGTGCTCCCCTCCCGGAAGAGGGGAGCCAACAATGCTCTCCTCCCGAAAGAGGAGAGCCAGGGGGGTTCAGGGGGGAGCGGAACCTGATGGCCACACACTCCCCCCCTAGACCTGCCAAGAGAGGAACCCGTAAGGGAACCGCATCCCGACAAAATCCTAGTAAGGACGTGGACACACGTGAAAAAGTGGACACACAGTGACAAAAAAAATTAAATAAATAGTGAAGGTTTCACAGTATAATACTGCCCGGACCTTCGACCGGGAATTGAAAAATTCCCCATCCTAAGGCCAGAAGGCCCGGAATAAGGGTGTGTGTGAAGAAAGAAATATTGAAGTGCTAGTGCAAATGTGCCATAAACTCAAGTGGGGTTCCCAATCCCAGTGAGTTAAGGCACCCCAGGGTCACCACTCCTGGGGCACTTCACACTTTGGGCTTTCGATCTTCCCCGGCCCAATGGCGTCGATCCTGGGGGGCCATGCTTTCCACCAGATGACTATATTAGCCAACTGGCGTACTAACAAGCGCCTAAACCCCAGTGTGCATAATGTATCAATCTACTAGGGCGGCCAACATCCAAAACCGCCTTTTCGAAAGATACTACACTTGATCTTAGCGAAAAGGCCGAGAAGCGATAACCAGAATTGGTTTCAAACTACGGAGCCACCCAAGGATCCTGAAAAGTCCATTTGTGGAGATGAGCTCCTGGACTCCCGTTAAGAAGACATGTTGTCAACCTCTAGATCCCTTACATGCCTGCACTTTTCGGCTTGCTGCTGCTGCAATCCACGCGTTTTAGATCTGCATAACTCCACCTCTTTAAACACAGCACCTTCACCCCCTGCTGTTCCCACCCGCCTCAACACCGTTGGAAGGGAGGAGAACCAATTAAGGCGGGGGGTGGGGTGGAACGAGCAGCTGTCTACCCTTAGCAGGAGGGCTCCTGATTACATACCTCTCCTGCTGCTGCTGCTGGCTGTCCAGCAGCAGACTGAAGGTGGCTGCTGCTGTGCACAGGTATATAAAGGCTCAGAGCCTATTATGACACGCGCAGCCAGCGTTCCATTGCCACATTCCATCTACTGCAGGCAGGATACCTGGCTGGCTGAATGTCGCTGAGAAGCTCACAGAGACCGCCATAAGCAACAGTTTAACAGAATGCCACAGACTAATCAACCAAACTTTTTGGGTTGGGTTCTCTTTTATAGTCTGCAGGCATTAAATGAAAGAAGTCAGTGTTCCAGCAGAAGGAGACAACGTTTCAGAAAAGGCATTGTAGCAAACCAAAAAAGAAATTTTAAGCGCAGCAGAGTAACCAGCGCACATACCTGTTAGCTCAGGTGAGTTTAAAAGGCTGCTGTTGATAACAAGGGCATTTGCTAAATAGATGGTGTGTGTGCAACAATATACTGAAAGGTCAATTATATTGTGCAGCTTATCTCACCACCTGTAGTTATTTAGGTGAAAGCTCCAAAATGCTTGCCTAATATGTCTGTTTATCCAAAAGGAAGTAAAAAGGGAGAGCTAGAAAGATAGCATTGCATCACATTACATGGCAATGCAATGCACAGTTGCTGAAGTTGAACCAAAATGAGCTTGTAATCTGGCTTCTGCAACTTTGAACATGAAAAATCCAATGAGGAGAAGAAAAGCAAAGCCAAAGAGTCCATCCCAAAATCCGACAAACAAGCAAAATGAACAAAAAACATTGAATTCAATTCTTTCTGATTTTAGAAACTGCATTAAAGAAGGGGTGCACCGGTCCTGGAGATACTGCAATACCAGGTCAATGCGTGGAGTGGACAGAGCAAGCTCTTTTTCCATCTCCCTGTTCTAAAAATCCATTTAATATATGGTCCCCAGATAGGGGACGTATCAGATATTAAACTGATAAGAACAGATACTACACTTGATCTTAGCCAAAAGGCCGAGAAGCGATAACCAGAATTGGTTTCAAACTACGGAGCCACCCAAGGATCCTGAAAAGTCCATTTGTGGAGATGAGCTCCTGGACTCCCGTTAAGAAGACATGTTGTCAACCTCTAGATCCCTTACATGCCTGCACTTTTCGGCTTGCTGCTGCTGCAATCCACGCGTTTTAGATCTGCATAACTCCACCTCTTTAAACACAGCACCTTCACCCCCTGCTGTTCCCACCCGCCTCAACACCGTTGGAAGGGAGGAGAACCAATTAAGGCGGGGGGTGGGGTGGAACGAGCAGCTGTCTACCCTTAGCAGGAGGGCTCCTGATTACATACCTCTCCTGCTGCTGCTGCTGCTGGCTGTCCAGCAGCAGACTGAAGGTGGCTGCTGCTGTGCACAGGTATATAAAGGCTCAGAGCCTATTATGACACGCGCAGCCAGCGTTCCATTGCCACATTCCATCTACTGCAGGCAGGATACCTGGCTGGCTGAATGTCGCTGAGAAGCTCACAGAGACCGCCATAAGCAACAGTTTAACAGAATGCCACAGACTAATCAACCAAACTTTTTGGGTTGGGTTCTCTTTTATAGTCTGCAGGCATTAAATGAAAGAAGTCAGTGTTCCAGCAGAAGGAGACAACGTTTCAGAAAAGGCATTGTAGCAAACCAAAAAAGAAATTTTAAGCGCAGCAGAGTAACCAGCGCACATACCTGTTAGCTCAGGTGAGTTTAAAAGGCTGCTGTTGATAACAAGGGCATTTGCTAAATAGATGGTGTGTGTGCAACAATATACTGAAAGGTCAATTATATTGTGCAGCTTATCTCACCACCTGTAGTTATTTAGGTGAAAGCTCCAAAATGCTTGCCTAATATGTCTGTTTATCCAAAAGGAAGTAAAAAGGGAGAGCTAGAAAGATAGCATTGCATCACATTACATGGCAATGCAATGCACAGTTGCTGAAGTTGAACCAAAATGAGCTTGTAATCTGGCTTCTGCAACTTTGAACATGAAAAATCCAATGAGGAGAAGAAAAGCAAAGCCAAAGAGTCCATCCCAAAATCCGACAAACAAGCAAAATGAACAAAAAACATTGAATTCAATTCTTTCTGATTTTAGAAACTGCATTAAAAAAGGGGTGCACCGGTCCTGGAGATACTGCAATACCAGGTCAATGCGTGGAGTGGACAGAGCAAGCTCTTTTTCCATCTCCCTGTTCTAAAAATCCATTTAATATATGGTCCCCAGATAGGGGACGTATCAGATATTAAACTGATAAGAACAGATTTTTTTTTTTTTTTTTTTTTTTTTATCGAAAGCCCGAATTCGTGTACAAAACCCGAGTGCGCTTAAAAAAGTGACAAGTGCCACAAAAAAAGTGCACTAGGATGCTGGTCTTCTTGAAACCCTCTCCAAAAGGAGAAGGGTCCCCCAAACCATTCCCCGTCCCTCCGAGCCAAAAGGCCACAGCGAGGAACAGGGACAAAAAGCCACCTCCAGCCGAAGCCAGAGGCGACCCAATCTTACCCCCAGCACCTGCCCGAGTTCTCACCTGAGCAAGGCACTGGGAGCCAAAGACTGTGCTCCCCTCCTGGAAGAGAGGAGCCAACAACGCTCTCCTCCCGAAAGAGGAGAGCCAGGGGGGTTCAGGGGGGAGCGGAACCTGATGGCCACACACTCCCCCCCTAGACCTGCCAAGAGAGGAACCCGTAAGGGAACCGCATCCCGACAAAATCCTAGTAGGACGTGACACACGTGAATAAGTGGACACACAGTGACAAAGAAATTATATAAATAGTGAAGGTTTCACAGTATAATACTGCCCGGACCTTCGACCGGGAATTGAAAAATTCCCCATCCTAAGGCCAGAAGGCCCGGAATAAGGGTGTGTGCGAAGAAAGAAAATTTGAAGTGCTTGTGCAAATGTGCCATAAACTCAAGTGGGGTTCCCAATCCCAGTGAGTTAAGGCACCCCAGGGTCACCACTCCTGGGGCACTTCACACTTCGGGCTTTCGATCTTCCCCGGCCCAATGGCGTCGATCCTGGGGGGCCATGCTTTCCACCAGATGACTATATTAGCCACCTGGCGTACTAACAAGCGCCTAAACCCCAGTGTGCATAATGTATCAATCTACTAGGGCGGCCAACATCCAAAACCGCCTTTTCGAAAGATACTACACTTGATCTTAGCCAAAAGGCCGAGAAGCGATAACCAGAATTGGTTTCAAACTACGGAGCCACCCAAGGATTCTGAAAAGTCCATTTGTGGAGATGAGCTCCTGGACTCCCGTTAAGAAGACATGTTGTCAACCTCTAGATCCCTTACATGCCTGCACTTTTCGGCTTGCTGCTGCTGCAATCCACGCGTTTTAGATCTGCATAACTCCACCTCTTTAAACACAGCACCTTCACCCCCTGCTGTTCCCACCCGCCTCAACACCGTTGGAAGGGAGGAGAACCAATTAAGGCGGGGGGTGGGGTGGAACGAGCAGCTGTCTACCCTTAGCAGGAGGGCTCCTGATTACATACCTCTCCTGCTGCTGCTGCTGCTGGCTGTCCAGCAGCAGACTGAAGGTGGCTGCTGCTGTGCACAGGTATATAAAGGCTCAGAGCCTATTATGACACGCGCAGCCAGCGTTCCATTGCCACATTCCATCTACTGCAGGCAGGATACCTGGCTGGCTGAATGTCGCTGAGAAGCTCACAGAGACCGCCATAAGCAACAGTTTAACAGAATGCCACAGACTAATCAACCAAACTTTTTGGGTTGGGTTCTCTTTTATAGTCTGCAGGCATTAAATGAAAGAAGTCAGTGTTCCAGCAGAAGGAGACAACGTTTCAGAAAAGGCATTGTAGCAAACCAAAAAAGAAATTTTAAGCGCAGCAGAGTAACCAGCGCACATACCTGTTAGCTCAGGTGAGTTTAAAAGGCTGCTGTTGATAACAAGGGCATTGCTAAATAGATGGTGTGTGTGCAACAATATACTGAAAGGTCAATTATATTGTGCAGCTTATCTCACCACCTGTAGTTATTTAGGTGAAAGCTCCAAAATGCTTGCCTAATATGTCTGTTTATCCAAAAGGAAGTAAAAAGGGAGAGCTAGAAAGATAGCATTGCATCACATTACATGGCAATGCAATGCACAGTTGCTGAAGTTGAACCAAAATGAGCTTGTAATCTGGCTTCTGCAACTTTGAACATGAAAAATCCAATGAGGAGAAGAAAAGCAAAGCCAAAGAGTCCATCCCAAAATCCGACAAACAAGCAAAATGAACAAAAACCATTGAATTCAATTCTTTCTGATTTTAGAAACTGCATTAAAGAAGGGGTGCACCGGTCCTGGAGATACTGCAATACCAGGTCAATGCGTGGAGTGGACAGAGCAAGCTCTTTTTCCATCTCCCTGTTCTAAAAATCCATTTAATATATGGTCCCCAGATAGGGGACGTATCAGATATTAAACTGATAAGAACAGATACTACACTTGATCTTAGCCAAAAGGCCGAGAAGCGATAACCAGAATTGGTTTCAAACTACGGAGCCACCCAAGGATCCTGAAAAGTCCATTTGTGGAGATGAGCTCCTGGACTCCCGTTAAGAAGACATGTTGTCAACCTCTAGATCCCTTACATGCCTGCACTTTTCGGCTTGCTGCTGCTGCAATCCACGCGTTTTAGATCTGCATAACTCCACCTCTTTAAACACAGCACCTTCACCCCCTGCTGTTCCCACCCGCCTCAACACCGTTGGAAGGGAGGAGAACCAATTAAGGCGGGGGGTGGGGTGGAACGAGCAGCTGTCTACCCTTAGCAGGAGGGCTCCTGATTACATACCTCTCCTGCTGCTGCTGCTGCTGGCTGTCCAGCAGCAGACTGAAGGTGGCTGCTGCTGTGCACAGGTATATAAAGGCTCAGAGCCTATTATGACACGCGCAGCCAGCGTTCCATTGCCACATTCCATCTACTGCAGGCAGGATACCTGGCTGGCTGAATGTCGCTGAGAAGCTCACAGAGACCGCCATAAGCAACAGTTTAACAGAATGCCACAGACTAATCAACCAAACTTTTTGGGTTGGGTTCTCTTTTATAGTCTGCAGGCATTAAATGAAAGAAGTCAGTGTTCCAGCAGAAGGAGACAACGTTTCAGAAAAGGCATTGTAGCAAACCAAAAAAGAAATTTTAAGCGCAGCAGAGTAACCAGCGCACATACCTGTTAGCTCAGGTGAGTTTAAAAGGCTGCTGTTGATAACAAGGGCATTTGCTAAATAGATGGTGTGTGTGCAACAATATACTGAAAGGTCAATTATATTGTGCAGCTTATCTCACCACCTGTAGTTATTTAGGTGAAAGCTCCAAAATGCTTGCCTAATATGTCTGTTTATCCAAAAGGAAGTAAAAAGGGAGAGCTAGAAAGATAGCATTGCATCACATTACATGGCAATGCAATGCACAGTTGCTGAAGTTGAACCAAAATGAGCTTGTAATCTGGCTTCTGCAACTTTGAACATGAAAAATCCAATGAGGAGAAGAAAAGCAAAGCCAAAGAGTCCATCCCAAAATCCGACAAACAAGCAAAATGAACAAAAAACATTGAATTCAATTCTTTCTGATTTTAGAAACTGCATTAAAGAAGGGGTGCACCGGTCCTGGAGATACTGCAATACCAGGTCAATGCGTGGAGTGGACAGAGCAAGCTCTTTTTCCATCTCCCTGTTCTAAAAATCCATTTAATATATGGTCCCCAGATAGGGGACGTATCAGATATTAAACTGATAAGAACAGATACTACACTTGATCTTAGCCAAAAGGCCGAGAAGCGATAACCAGAATTGGTTTCAAACTACGGAGCCACCCAAGGATCCTGAAAAGTCCATTTGTGGAGATGAGCTCCTGGACTCCCGTTAAGAAGACATGTTGTCAACCTCTAGATCCCTTACATGCCTGCACTTTTCGGCTTGCTGCTGCTGCAATCCACGCGTTTTAGATCTGCATAACTCCACCTCTTTAAACACAGCACCTTCACCCCCTGCTGTTCCCACCCGCCTCAACACCGTTGGAAGGGAGGAGAACCAATTAAGGCGGGGGGTGGGGTGGAACGAGCAGCTGTCTACCCTTAGCAGGAGGGCTCCTGATTACATACCTCTCCTGCTGCTGCTGCTGCTGGCTGTCCAGCAGCAGACTGAAGGTGGCTGCTGCTGTGCACAGGTATATAAAGGCTCAGAGCCTATTATGACACGCGCAGCCAGCGTTCCATTGCCACATTCCATCTACTGCAGGCAGGATACCTGGCTGGCTGAATGTCGCTGAGAAGCTCACAGAGACCGCCATAAGCAACAGTTTAACAGAATGCCACAGACTAATCAACCAAACTTTTTGGGTTGGGTTCTCTTTTATAGTCTGCAGGCATTAAATGAAAGAAGTCAGTGTTCCAGCAGAAGGAGACAACGTTTCAGAAAAGGCATTGTAGCAAACCAAAAAAGAAATTTTAAGCGCAGCAGAGTAACCAGCGCACATACCTGTTAGCTCAGGTGAGTTTAAAAGGCTGCTGTTGATAACAAGGGCATTTGCTAAATAGATGGTGTGTGTGCAACAATATACTGAAAGGTCAATTATATTGTGCAGCTTATCTCACCACCTGTAGTTATTTAGGTGAAAGCTCCAAAATGCTTGCCTAATATGTCTGTTTATCCAAAAGGAAGTAAAAAGGGAGAGCTAGAAAGATAGCATTGCATCACATTACATGGCAATGCAATGCACAGTTGCTGAAGTTGAACCAAAATGAGCTTGTAATCTGGCTTCTGCAACTTTGAACATGAAAAATCCAATGAGGAGAAGAAAAGCAAAGCCAAAGAGTCCATCCCAAAATCCGACAAACAAGCAAAATGAACAAAAAACATTGAATTCAATTCTTTCTGATTTTAGAAACTGCATTAAAGAAGGGGTGCACCGGTCCTGGAGATACTGCAATACCAGGTCAATGCGTGGAGTGGACAGAGCAAGCTCTTTTTCCATCTCCCTGTTCTAAAAATCCATTTAATATATGGTCCCCAGATAGGGGACGTATCAGATATTAAACTGATAAGAACAGATACTACACTTGATCTTAGCCAAAAGGCCGAGAAGCGATAACCAGAATTGGTTTCAAACTACGGAGCCACCCAAGGATCCTGAAAAGTCCATTTGTGGAGATGAGCTCCTGGACTCCCGTTAAGAAGACATGTTGTCAACCTCTAGATCCCTTACATGCCTGCACTTTTCGGCTTGCTGCTGCTGCAATCCACGCGTTTTAGATCTGCATAACTCCACCTCTTTAAACACAGCACCTTCACCCCCTGCTGTTCCCACCCGCCTCAACACCGTTGGAAGGGAGGAGAACCAATTAAGGCGGGGGGTGGGGTGGAATGAGCAGCTGTCTACCCTTAGCAGGAGGGCTCCTGATTACATACCTCTCCTGCTGCTGCTGCTGCTGGCTGTCCAGCAGCAGACTGAAGGTGGCTGCTGCTGTGCACAGGTATATAAAGGCTCAGAGCCTATTATGACACGCGCAGCCAGCGTTCCATTGCCACATTCCATCTACTGCAGGCAGGATACCTGGCTGGCTGAATGTCGCTGAGAAGCTCACAGAGACCGCCATAAGCAACAGTTTAACAGAATGCCACAGACTAATCAACCAAACTTTTTGGGTTGGGTTCTCTTTTATAGTCTGCAGGCATTAAATGAAAGAAGTCAGTGTTCCAGCAGAAGGAGACAACGTTTCAGAAAAGGCATTGTAGCAAACCAAAAAAGAAATTTTAAGCGCAGCAGAGTAACCAGCGCACATACCTGTTAGCTCAGGTGAGTTTAAAAGGCTGCTGTTGATAACAAGGGCATTTGCTAAATAGATGGTGTGTGTGCAACAATATACTGAAAGGTCAATTATATTGTGCAGCTTATCTCACCACCTGTAGTTATTTAGGTGAAAGCTCCAAAATGCTTGCCTAATATGTCTGTTTATCCAAAAGGAAGTAAAAAGGGAGAGCTAGAAAGATAGCATTGCATCACATTACATGGCAATGCAATGCACAGTTGCTGAAGTTGAACCAAAATGAGCTTGTAATCTGGCTTCTGCAACTTTGAACATGAAAAATCCAATGAGGAGAAGAAAAGCAAAGCCAAAGAGTCCATCCCAAAATCCGACAAACAAGCAAAATGAACAAAAAACATTGAATTCAATTCTTTCTGATTTTAGAAACTGCATTAAAGAAGGGGTGCACCGGTCCTGGAGATACTGCAATACCAGGTCAATGCGTGGAGTGGACAGAGCAAGCTCTTTTTCCATCTCCCTGTTCTAAAAATCCATTTAATATATGGTCCCCAGATAGGGGACGTATCAGATATTAAACTGATAAGAACAGATACTACACTTGATCTTAGCCAAAAGGCCGAGAAGCGATAACCAGAATTGGTTTCAAACTACGGAGCCACCCAAGGATCCTGAAAAGTCCATTTGTGGAGATGAGCTCCTGGACTCCCGTTAAGAAGACATGTTGTCAACCTCTAGATCCCTTACATGCCTGCACTTTTCGGCTTGCTGCTGCTGCAATCCACGCGTTTTAGATCTGCATAACTCCACCTCTTTAAACACAGCACCTTCACCCCCTGCTGTTCCCACCCGCCTCAACACCGTTGGAAGGGAGGAGAACCAATTAAGGCGGGGGGTGGGGTGGAACGAGCAGCTGTCTACCCTTAGCAGGAGGGCTCCTGATTACATACCTCTCCTGCTGCTGCTGCTGCTGGCTGTCCAGCAGCAGACTGAAGGTGGCTGCTGCTGTGCACAGGTATATAAAGGCTCAGAGCCTATTATGACACGCGCAGCCAGCGTTCCATTGCCACATTCCATCTACTGCAGGCAGGATACCTGGCTGGCTGAATGTCGCTGAGAAGCTCACAGAGACCGCCATAAGCAACAGTTTAACAGAATGCCACAGACTAATCAACCAAACTTTTTGGGTTGGGTTCTCTTTTATAGTCTGCAGGCATTAAATGAAAGAAGTCAGTGTTCCAGCAGAAGGAGACAACGTTTCAGAAAAGGCATTGTAGCAAACCAAAAAAGAAATTTTAAGCGCAGCAGAGTAACCAGCGCACATACCTGTTAGCTCAGGTGAGTTTAAAAGGCTGCTGTTGATAACAAGGGCATTTGCTAAATAGATGGTGTGTGTGCAACAATATACTGAAAGGTCAATTATATTGTGCAGCTTATCTCACCACCTGTAGTTATTTAGGTGAAAGCTCCAAAATGCTTGCCTAATATGTCTGTTTATCCAAAAGGAAGTAAAAAGGGAGAGCTAGAAAGATAGCATTGCATCACATTACATGGCAATGCAATGCACAGTTGCTGAAGTTGAACCAAAATGAGCTTGTAATCTGGCTTCTGCAACTTTGAACATGAAAAATCCAATGAGGAGAAGAAAAGCAAAGCCAAAGAGTCCATCCCAAAATCCGACAAACAAGCAAAATGAACAAAAAACATTGAATTCAATTCTTTCTGATTTTAGAAACTGCATTAAAGAAGGGGTGCACCGGTCCTGGAGATACTGCAATACCAGGTCAATGCGTGGAGTGGACAGAGCAAGCTCTTTTTCCATCTCCCTGTTCTAAAAATCCATTTAATATATGGTCCCCAGATAGGGGACGTATCAGATATTAAACTGATAAGAACAGATACTACACTTGATCTTAGCCAAAAGGCCGAGAAGCGATAACCAGAATTGGTTTCAAACTACGGAGCCACCCAAGGATCCTGAAAAGTCCATTTGTGGAGATGAGCTCCTGGACTCCCGTTAAGAAGACATGTTGTCAACCTCTAGATCCCTTACATGCCTGCACTTTTCGGCTTGCTGCTGCTGCAATCCACGCGTTTTAGATCTGCATAACTCCACCTCTTTAAACACAGCACCTTCACCCCCTGCTGTTCCCACCCGCCTCAACACCGTTGGAAGGGAGGAGAACCAATTAAGGCGGGGGGTGGGGTGGAACGAGCAGCTGTCTACCCTTAGCAGGAGGGCTCCTGATTACATACCTCTCCTGCTGCTGCTGCTGCTGGCTGTCCAGCAGCAGACTGAAGGTGGCTGCTGCTGTGCACAGGTATATAAAGGCTCAGAGCCTATTATGACACGCGCAGCCAGCGTTCCATTGCCACATTCCATCTACTGCAGGCAGGATACCTGGCTGGCTGAATGTCGCTGAGAAGCTCACAGAGACCGCCATAAGCAACAGTTTAACAGAATGCCACAGACTAATCAACCAAACTTTTTGGGTTGGGTTCTCTTTTATAGTCTGCAGGCATTAAATGAAAGAAGTCAGTGTTCCAGCAGAAGGAGACAACGTTTCAGAAAAGGCATTGTAGCAAACCAAAAAAGAAATTTTAAGCGCAGCAGAGTAACCAGCGCACATACCTGTTAGCTCAGGTGAGTTTAAAAGGCTGCTGTTGATAACAAGGGCATTTGCTAAATAGATGGTGTGTGTGCAACAATATACTGAAAGGTCAATTATATTGTGCAGCTTATCTCACCACCTGTAGTTATTTAGGTGAAAGCTCCAAAATGCTTGCCTAATATGTCTGTTTATCCAAAAGGAAGTAAAAAGGGAGAGCTAGAAAGATAGCATTGCATCACATTACATGGCAATGCAATGCACAGTTGCTGAAGTTGAACCAAAATGAGCTTGTAATCTGGCTTCTGCAACTTTGAACATGAAAAATCCAACGAGGAGAAGAAAAGCAAAGCCAAAGAGTCCATCCCAAAATCCGACAAACAAGCAAAATGAACAAAAAACATTGAATTCAATTCTTTCTGATTTTAGAAACTGCATTAAAGAAGGGGTGCACCGGTCCTGGAGATACTGCAATACCAGGTCAATGCGTGGAGTGGACAGAGCAAGCTCTTTTTCCATCTCCCTGTTCTAAAAATCCATTTAATATATGGTCCCCAGATAGGGGACGTATCAGATATTAAACTGATAAGAACAGATACTACACTTGATCTTAGCCAAAAGGCCGAGAAGCGATAACCAGAATTGGTTTCAAACTACGGAGCCACCCAAGGATCCTGAAAAGTCCATTTGTGGAGATGAGCTCCTGGACTCCCGTTAAGAAGACATGTTGTCAACCTCTAGATCCCTTACATGCCTGCACTTTTCGGCTTGCTGCTGCTGCAATCCACGCGTTTTAGATCTGCATAACTCCACCTCTTTAAACACAGCACCTTCACCCCCTGCTGTTCCCACCCGCCTCAACACCGTTGGAAGGGAGGAGAACCAATTAAGGCGGGGGGTGGGGTGGAACGAGCAGCTGTCTACCCTTAGCAGGAGGGCTCCTGATTACATACCTCTCCTGCTGCTGCTGCTGCTGGCTGTCCAGCAGCAGACTGAAGGTGGCTGCTGCTGTGCACAGGTATATAAAGGCTCAGAGCCTATTATGACACGCGCAGCCAGCGTTCCATTGCCACATTCCATCTACTGCAGGCAGGATACCTGGCTGGCTGAATGTCGCTGAGAAGCTCACAGAGACCGCCATAAGCAACAGTTTAACAGAATGCCACAGACTAATCAACCAAACTTTTTGGGTTGGGTTCTCTTTTATAGTCTGCAGGCATTAAATGAAAGAAGTCAGTGTTCCAGCAGAAGGAGACAACGTTTCAGAAAAGGCATTGTAGCAAACCAAAAAAGAAATTTTAAGCGCAGCAGAGTAACCAGCGCACATACCTGTTAGCTCAGGTGAGTTTAAAAGGCTGCTGTTGATAACAAGGGCATTTGCTAAATAGATGGTGTGTGTGCAACAATATACTGAAAGGTCAATTATATTGTGCAGCTTATCTCACCACCTGTAGTTATTTAGGTGAAAGCTCCAAAATGCTTGCCTAATATGTCTGTTTATCCAAAAGGAAGTAAAAAGGGAGAGCTAGAAAGATAGCATTGCATCACATTACATGGCAATGCAATGCACAGTTGCTGAAGTTGAACCAAAATGAGCTTGTAATCTGGCTTCTGCAACTTTGAACATGAAAAATCCAATGAGGAGAAGAAAAGCAAAGCCAAAGAGTCCATCCCAAAATCCGACAAACAAGCAAAATGAACAAAAAACATTGAATTCAATTCTTTCTGATTTTAGAAACTGCATTAAAGAAGGGGTGCACCGGTCCTGGAGATACTGCAATACCAGGTCAATGCGTGGAGTGGACAGAGCAAGCTCTTTTTCCATCTCCCTGTTCTAAAAATCCATTTAATATATGGTCCCCAGATAGGGGACGTATCAGATATTAAACTGATAAGAACAGATACTACACTTGATCTTAGCCAAAAGGCCGAGAAGCGATAACCAGAATTGGTTTCAAACTACGGAGCCACCCAAGGATCCTGAAAAGTCCATTTGTGGAGATGAGCTCCTGGACTCCCGTTAAGAAGACATGTTGTCAACCTCTAGATCCCTTACATGCCTGCACTTTTCGGCTTGCTGCTGCTGCAATCCACGCATTTTAGATCTGCATAACTCCACCTCTTTAAACACAGCACCTTCACCCCCTGCTGTTCCCACCCGCCTCAACACCGTTGGAAGGGAGGAGAACCAATTAAGGCGGGGGGTGGGGTGGAACGAGCAGCTGTCTACCCTTAGCAGGAGGGCTCCTGATTACATACCTCTCCTGCTGCTGCTGCTGCTGGCTGTCCAGCAGCAGACTGAAGGTGGCTGCTGCTGTGCACAGGTATATAAAGGCTCAGAGCCTATTATGACACGCGCAGCCAGCGTTCCATTGCCACATTCCATCTACTGCAGGCAGGATACCTGGCTGGCTGAATGTCGCTGAGAAGCTCACAGAGACCGCCATAAGCAACAGTTTAACAGAATGCCACAGACTAATCAACCAAACTTTTTGGGTTGGGTTCTCTTTTATAGTCTGCAGGCATTAAATGAAAGAAGTCAGTGTTCCAGCAGAAGGAGACAACGTTTCAGAAAAGGCATTGTAGCAAACCAAAAAAGAAATTTTAAGCGCAGCAGAGTAACCAGCGCACATACCTGTTAGCTCAGGTGAGTTTAAAAGGCTGCTGTTGATAACAAGGGCATTTGCTAAATAGATGGTGTGTGTGCAACAATATACTGAAAGGTCAATTATATTGTGCAGCTTATCTCACCACCTGTAGTTATTTAGGTGAAAGCTCCAAAATGCTTGCCTAATATGTCTGTTTATCCAAAAGGAAGTAAAAAGGGAGAGCTAGAAAGATAGCATTGCATCACATTACATGGCAATGCAATGCACAGTTGCTGAAGTTGAACCAAAATGAGCTTGTAATCTGGCTTCTGCAACTTTGAACATGAAAAATCCAATGAGGAGAAGAAAAGCAAAGCCAAAGAGTCCATCCCAAAATCCGACAAACAAGCAAAATGAACAAAAAACATTGAATTCAATTCTTTCTGATTTTAGAAACTGCATTAAAGAAGGGGTGCACCGGTCCTGGAGATACTGCAATACCAGGTCAATGCGTGGAGTGGACAGAGCAAGCTCTTTTTCCATCTCCCTGTTCTAAAAATCCATTTAATATATGGTCCCCAGATAGGGGACGTATCAGATATTAAACTGATAAGAACAGATACTACACTTGATCTTAGCCAAAAGGCCGAGAAGCGATAACCAGAATTGGTTTCAAACTACGGAGCCACCCAAGGATCCTGAAAAGTCCATTTGTGGAGATGAGCTCCTGGACTCCCGTTAAGAAGACATGTTGTCAACCTCTAGATCCCTTACATGCCTGCACTTTTCGGCTTGCTGCTGCTGCAATCCACGCATTTTAGATCTGCATAACTCCACCTCTTTAAACACAGCACCTTCACCCCCTGCTGTTCCCACCCGCCTCAACACCGTTGGAAGGGAGGAGAACCAATTAAGGCGGGGGGTGGGGTGGAACGAGCAGCTGTCTACCCTTAGCAGGAGGGCTCCTGATTACATACCTCTCCTGCTGCTGCTGCTGCTGGCTGTCCAGCAGCAGACTGAAGGTGGCTGCTGCTGTGCACAGGTATATAAAGGCTCAGAGCCTATTATGACACGCGCAGCCAGCGTTCCATTGCCACATTCCATCTACTGCAGGCAGGATACCTGGCTGGCTGAATGTCGCTGAGAAGCTCACAGAGACCGCCATAAGCAACAGTTTAACAGAATGCCACAGACTAATCAACCAAACTTTTTGGGTTGGGTTCTCTTTTATAGTCTGCAGGCATTAAATGAAAGAAGTCAGTGTTCCAGCAGAAGGAGACAACGTTTCAGAAAAGGCATTGTAGCAAACCAAAAAAGAAATTTTAAGCGCAGCAGAGTAACCAGCGCACATACCTGTTAGCTCAGGTGAGTTTAAAAGGCTGCTGTTGATAACAAGGGCATTTGCTAAATAGATGGTGTGTGTGCAACAATATACTGAAAGGTCAATTATATTGTGCAGCTTATCTCACCACCTGTAGTTATTTAGGTGAAAGCTCCAAAATGCTTGCCTAATATGTCTGTTTATCCAAAAGGAAGTAAAAAGGGAGAGCTAGAAAGATAGCATTGCATCACATTACATGGCAATGCAATGCACAGTTGCTGAAGTTGAACCAAAATGAGCTTGTAATCTGGCTTCTGCAACTTTGAACATGAAAAATCCAATGAGGAGAAGAAAAGCAAAGCCAAAGAGTCCATCCCAAAATCCGACAAACAAGCAAAATGAACAAAAAACATTGAATTCAATTCTTTCTGATTTTAGAAACTGCATTAAAGAAGGGGTGCACCGGTCCTGGAGATACTGCAATACCAGGTCAATGCGTGGAGTGGACAGAGCAAGCTCTTTTTCCATCTCCCTGTTCTAAAAATCCATTTAATATATGGTCCCCAGATAGGGGACGTATCAGATATTAAACTGATAAGAACAGATACTACACTTGATCTTAGCCAAAAGGCCGAGAAGCGATAACCAGAATTGGTTTCAAACTACGGAGCCACCCAAGGATCCTGAAAAGTCCATTTGTGGAGATGAGCTCCTGGACTCCCGTTAAGAAGACATGTTGTCAACCTCTAGATCCCTTACATGCCTGCACTTTTCGGCTTGCTGCTGCTGCAATCCACGCGTTTTAGATCTGCATAACTCCACCTCTTTAAACACAGCACCTTCACCCCCTGCTGTTCCCACCCGCCTCAACACCGTTGGAAGGGAGGAGAACCAATTAAGGCGGGGGGTGGGGTGGAACGAGCAGCTGTCTACCCTTAGCAGGAGGGCTCCTGATTACATACCTCTCCTGCTGCTGCTGCTGCTGGCTGTCCAGCAGCAGACTGAAGGTGGCTGCTGCTGTGCACAGGTATATAAAGGCTCAGAGCCTATTATGACACGCGCAGCCAGCGTTCCATTGCCACATTCCATCTACTGCAGGCAGGATACCTGGCTGGCTGAATGTCGCTGAGAAGCTCACAGAGACCGCCATAAGCAACAGTTTAACAGAATGCCACAGACTAATCAACCAAACTTTTTGGGTTGGGTTCTCTTTTATAGTCTGCAGGCATTAAATGAAAGAAGTCAGTGTTCCAGCAGAAGGAGACAACGTTTCAGAAAAGGCATTGTAGCAAACCAAAAAAGAAATTTTAAGCGCAGCAGAGTAACCAGCGCACATACCTGTTAGCTCAGGTGAGTTTAAAAGGCTGCTGTTGATAACAAGGGCATTTGCTAAATAGATGGTGTGTGTGCAACAATATACTGAAAGGTCAATTATATTGTGCAGCTTATCTCACCACCTGTAGTTATTTAGGTGAAAGCTCCAAAATGCTTGCCTAATATGTCTGTTTATCCAAAAGGAAGTAAAAAGGGAGAGCTAGAAAGATAGCATTGCATCACATTACATGGCAATGCAATGCACAGTTGCTGAAGTTGAACCAAAATGAGCTTGTAATCTGGCTTCTGCAACTTTGAACATGAAAAATCCAATGAGGAGAAGAAAAGCAAAGCCAAAGAGTCCATCCCAAAATCCGACAAACAAGCAAAATGAACAAAAAACATTGAATTCAATTCTTTCTGATTTTAGAAACTGCATTAAAGAAGGGGTGCACCGGTCCTGGAGATACTGCAATACCAGGTCAATGCGTGGAGTGGACAGAGCAAGCTCTTTTTCCATCTCCCTGTTCTAAAAATCCATTTAATATATGGTCCCCAGATAGGGGACGTATCAGATATTAAACTGATAAGAACAGATACTACACTTGATCTTAGCCAAAAGGCCGAGAAGCGATAACCAGAATTGGTTTCAAACTACGGAGCCACCCAAGGATCCTGAAAAGTCCATTTGTGGAGATGAGCTCCTGGACTCCCGTTAAGAAGACATGTTGTCAACCTCTAGATCCCTTACATGCCTGCACTTTTCGGCTTGCTGCTGCTGCAATCCACGCGTTTTAGATCTGCATAACTCCACCTCTTTAAACACAGCACCTTCACCCCCTGCTGTTCCCACCCGCCTCAACACCGTTGGAAGGGAGGAGAACCAATTAAGGCGGGGGGTGGGGTGGAACGAGCAGCTGTCTACCCTTAGCAGGAGGGCTCCTGATTACATACCTCTCCTGCTGCTGCTGCTGCTGGCTGTCCAGCAGCAGACTGAAGGTGGCTGCTGCTGTGCACAGGTATATAAAGGCTCAGAGCCTATTATGACACGCGCAGCCAGCGTTCCATTGCCACATTCCATCTACTGCAGGCAGGATACCTGGCTGGCTGAATGTCGCTGAGAAGCTCACAGAGACCGCCATAAGCAACAGTTTAACAGAATGCCACAGACTAATCAACCAAACTTTTTGGGTTGGGTTCTCTTTTATAGTCTGCAGGCATTAAATGAAAGAAGTCAGTGTTCCAGCAGAAGGAGACAACGTTTCAGAAAAGGCATTGTAGCAAACCAAAAAAGAAATTTTAAGCGCAGCAGAGTAACCAGCGCACATACCTGTTAGCTCAGGTGAGTTTAAAAGGCTGCTGTTGATAACAAGGGCATTTGCTAAATAGATGGTGTGTGTGCAACAATATACTGAAAGGTCAATTATATTGTGCAGCTTATCTCACCACCTGTAGTTATTTAGGTGAAAGCTCCAAAATGCTTGCCTAATATGTCTGTTTATCCAAAAGGAAGTAAAAAGGGAGAGCTAGAAAGATAGCATTGCATCACATTACATGGCAATGCAATGCACAGTTGCTGAAGTTGAACCAAAATGAGCTTGTAATCTGGCTTCTGCAACTTTGAACATGAAAAATCCAATGAGGAGAAGAAAAGCAAAGCCAAAGAGTCCATCCCAAAATCCGACAAACAAGCAAAATGAACAAAAAACATTGAATTCAATTCTTTCTGATTTTAGAAACTGCATTAAAGAAGGGGTGCACCGGTCCTGGAGATACTGCAATACCAGGTCAATGCGTGGAGTGGACAGAGCAAGCTCTTTTTCCATCTCCCTGTTCTAAAAATCCATTTAATATATGGTCCCCAGATAGGGGACGTATCAGATATTAAACTGATAAGAACAGATACTACACTTGATCTTAGCCAAAAGGCCGAGAAGCGATAACCAGAATTGGTTTCAAACTACGGAGCCACCCAAGGATCCTGAAAAGTCCATTTGTGGAGATGAGCTCCTGGACTCCCGTTAAGAAGACATGTTGTCAACCTCTAGATCCCTTACATGCCTGCACTTTTCGGCTTGCTGCTGCTGCAATCCACGCGTTTTAGATCTGCATAACTCCACCTCTTTAAACACAGCACCTTCACCCCCTGCTGTTCCCACCCGCCTCAACACCGTTGGAAGGGAGGAGAACCAATTAAGGCGGGGGGTGGGGTGGAATGAGCAGCTGTCTACCCTTAGCAGGAGGGCTCCTGATTACATACCTCTCCTGCTGCTGCTGCTGCTGGCTGTCCAGCAGCAGACTGAAGGTGGCTGCTGCTGTGCACAGGTATATAAAGGCTCAGAGCCTATTATGACACGCGCAGCCAGCGTTCCATTGCCACATTCCATCTACTGCAGGCAGGATACCTGGCTGGCTGAATGTCGCTGAGAAGCTCACAGAGACCGCCATAAGCAACAGTTTAACAGAATGCCACAGACTAATCAACCAAACTTTTTGGGTTGGGTTCTCTTTTATAGTCTGCAGGCATTAAATGAAAGAAGTCAGTGTTCCAGCAGAAGGAGACAACGTTTCAGAAAAGGCATTGTAGCAAACCAAAAAAGAAATTTTAAGCGCAGCAGAGTAACCAGCGCACATACCTGTTAGCTCAGGTGAGTTTAAAAGGCTGCTGTTGATAACAAGGGCATTTGCTAAATAGATGGTGTGTGTGCAACAATATACTGAAAGGTCAATTATATTGTGCAGCTTATCTCACCACCTGTAGTTATTTAGGTGAAAGCTCCAAAATGCTTGCCTAATATGTCTGTTTATCCAAAAGGAAGTAAAAAGGGAGAGCTAGAAAGATAGCATTGCATCACATTACATGGCAATGCAATGCACAGTTGCTGAAGTTGAACCAAAATGAGCTTGTAATCTGGCTTCTGCAACTTTGAACATGAAAAATCCAATGAGGAGAAGAAAAGCAAAGCCAAAGAGTCCATCCCAAAATCCGACAAACAAGCAAAATGAACAAAAAACATTGAATTCAATTCTTTCTGATTTTAGAAACTGCATTAAAGAAGGGGTGCACCGGTCCTGGAGATACTGCAATACCAGGTCAATGCGTGGAGTGGACAGAGCAAGCTCTTTTTCCATCTCCCTGTTCTAAAAATCCATTTAATATATGGTCCCCAGATAGGGGACGTATCAGATATTAAACTGATAAGAACAGATACTACACTTGATCTTAGCCAAAAGGCCGAGAAGCGATAACCAGAATTGGTTTCAAACTACGGAGCCACCCAAGGATCCTGAAAAGTCCATTTGTGGAGATGAGCTCCTGGACTCCCGTTAAGAAGACATGTTGTCAACCTCTAGATCCCTTACATGCCTGCACTTTTCGGCTTGCTGCTGCTGCAATCCACGCGTTTTAGATCTGCATAACTCCACCTCTTTAAACACAGCACCTTCACCCCCTGCTGTTCCCACCCGCCTCAACACCGTTGGAAGGGAGGAGAACCAATTAAGGCGGGGGGTGGGGTGGAACGAGCAGCTGTCTACCCTTAGCAGGAGGGCTCCTGATTACATACCTCTCCTGCTGCTGCTGCTGCTGGCTGTCCAGCAGCAGACTGAAGGTGGCTGCTGCTGTGCACAGGTAT
Organism: Phyllobates terribilis; assembly: GCF_046119375.1. Taxonomy (NCBI): domain Eukaryota; kingdom Metazoa; phylum Chordata; class Amphibia; order Anura; family Dendrobatidae; genus Phyllobates; species Phyllobates terribilis. Next base: position 6,865,547 of record NW_027362836.1, read on the forward strand.
ATAAAGGCTCAGAGCCTATTATGACACGCGCAGCCAGCGTTCCATTGCCACATTCCATCTACTGCAGGCAGGATACCTGGCTGGCTGAATGTCGCTGAGAAGCTCACAGAGACTGCCATAAGCAACAGTTTAACAGAATGCCACAGACTAATCAACCAAACTTTTTGGGTTGGGTTCTCTTTTATAGTCTGCAGGCATTAAATGAAAGAAGTCAGTGTTCCAGCAGAAGGAGACAACGTTTCAGAAAAGGCATTGTAGCAAACCAAAAAAGAAATTTTAAGCGCAGCAGAGTAACCAGCGCACATACCTGTTAGCTCAGGTGAGTTTAAAAGGCTGCTGTTGATAACAAGGGCATTTGCTAAATAGATGGTGTGTGTGCAACAATATACTGAAAGGTCAATTATATTGTGCAGCTTATCTCACCACCTGTAGTTATTTAGGTGAAAGCTCCAAAATGCTTGCCTAATATGTCTGTTTATCCAAAAGGAAGTAAAAAGGGAGAGCTAGAAAGATAGCATTGCATCACATTACATGGCAATGCAATGCACAGTTGCTGAAGTTGAACCAAAATGAGCTTGTAATCTGGCTTCTGCAACTTTGAACATGAAAAATCCAATGAGGAGAAGAAAAGCAAAGCCAAAGAGTCCATCCCAAAATCCGACAAACAAGCAAAATGAACAAAAAACATTGAATTCAATTCTTTCTGATTTTAGAAACTGCATTAAAGAAGGGGTGCACCGGTCCTGGAGATACTGCAATACCAGGTCAATGCGTGGAGTGGACAGAGCAAGCTCTTTTTCCATCTCCCTGTTCTAAAAATCCATTTAATATATGGTCCCCAGATAGGGGACGTATCAGATATTAAACTGATAAGAACAGATTTTTTTTTTTTTTTTTTTTAAACCATTCAGTTTAGCTTTTTAGCAAACAGTATGAATTTCTCCAAAATTTGCTACTTAAAACTTCTCATCATCATGGTTCTATTTATTCAGCAGTAGTATAAGACGAAATATAATCACAAGGGAACATCCTTTACGTAACACAAATGCAGAAACTTCAAGGAATCACAAAGAAAAAAATCACTGGTATTTGATAAGGTAATGCCACTTTTTAAATTTCCAAATCCCTTCGGCATCTGTGCCACCACCGCCTCTGCTGTCCAACTTATATATCAGGTATAGTCTTGAAAGAATAAGTCTAACACATTCATTCACTGATAAAGATTTCCTCTTGAAAAGTCCAAGGTTCCTTGCATCCCACAAACTCTCCATCACACAAGCCATTATCAACCATAAAATTCTATCTTTAGACCGACTACACGCACCAATTCCAAACATCGCCACACGCCAATCCACAAAATTCACGCCTGCTAAACCCTTACACAATCCACCTACACACTTCCACACACTGTACGCGTACTCACAATCCCACATAACATGCCTCACAGTCTCACAACCACCACATCCCACTCTCGGACACACATCTGTTCTTATCAACTCTCTTTTCTTCTGCACTTCTCTCACAGGTAAAATATTATGTAAAGTCATCCACACCACATCCTTCTGTTTGTTTGACATCCCAAACGTATCTAACTTCTTCCATGCATCTGAAACCTCATTCCCTCTCAGCCCAACAATATTACACTCTACCTCATTTGCACTCATTCTTTTCACCACATTCTTGGTCATTCTAAAATCATTCATTCCCACACTCAACAAATCATGCTTTCTCACAAATTTCTCAATCACCTCATACCAAACAGGACACTTAAAGGCCACAGGCACACTCGCATCTCTCTTCCTCCAGCATAACCCATACAACATCCATCCAGCAGAATAATTAGCCATAAAAGCACCTTTATTGCCTTTACCCAGCAAAATAACCACAGTCTTAATATAATTAAGGCCTAAAAAAACTTCAATATTGGGAAAGGCCAGCCCACCATGCTGACAAGCCTTAAAAAGGCTCTCCCGCTTCAACTTCTCCATCTTACTACACCACAGGAATGTGAATACCAACTTCTCTATTCTCTTAATTTTCCTGTAAGGAGAAGGAAAAACAGTCGCCACATAAAGCAGGATAGGGAGAATCACTGCTTTGATAATTAATACCTTACCACGCAGAGTCAATTCTCTCATTCGCCAAAAATTCAATTTACGTTCAACCCGCATACCACACTCTTCCCAACTTTCATTCCCTTTTAAGTCATCATTAAATAATACGCCCAAAATCTTGATTGCACCCACTTCACACTTTACACCATCCATACGAATACTACTATCTCCAAAACATTTAAAACTACATTTATTCCAATTTACCCTAAAACCAGACGCACCAACAAAAAAATCCAAAAGCAATTTAATTCTACTCAAAGAAGCCATACTTTCACTCACAACCACAACATCATCCATATAACCTAACACTTTCACATGCTTACCACCACTACCAGGCACCAACAAACCTCTCATCATTTTATCCCGTCTAATCAAACATAACAATGGTTCTATTACACATACAAATAAGACGGGGGACATAGGACACCCCTGCCTTACTCCTGACCTAATCTTCACTTTGTCACACAGCCACCCATTAACCAAGAACTCACTTGACACACAATCATACAATGATTTTACACAATTCACAAATTCTCTAGGAAACCCCATTCTTTCCAGTACTTTAAACAGAAACACATGCGAAACCCTGTCAAACGCCTTCTCAAAATCAATAGCTAAAGTCATACATTTCTGCTTTCTATCCTTGCAATCCCCAATCATATCTCTCAACAATAACAAGTTATCACTCATACTTCTTCCAGGCACTGCACATACTTGGTCCTCCTCCACAACACTACCAATCACTTCACGCATACGATTTGCCAGTAACTTACTGTAGACCTTATAATCCGAATTCAGCAGTGTTATTGGTCTCCAGTTTTCCAAACGTTTCCTCTCACCCTCTTTATACACAAGCACAACCACTCCTTCTTTCATTGATTCACACAACCTACCATTCACCCACATATACTTACATACCTCAGTCAAATCTGTTCCCAAAACTTCCCATGCTTTCACATACAACTCTACAGGTATACCATCTTTCCCAGGAGTCTTACTCTTTTTAGCACTCCACACCACATTCTTCACTTCATCCAGAACTACATCCTCACACAACAGATCACGCTCCTCAGAATCAAGTTTTTTCTCCACACCATTCAGAACATATGACACAAGCCCAGAGTCAATCCATTTCTCATCATACAACTTGCTATAAAACCTATTCACTTCTTTCAGCACATCCTCACCCATACAGTTGGTTCCACTTTCATTCACAACTTCATTCATATCAGTCTTCCTACCATTCATTTTTTTAAAAAAGAACCTCGTACACTTCTCATTTTTCTCCAGGTGCTCAATTTTAGTACGATATATAATTTCCTTTCCTTTCTCATCCAACACACGCTTCAATTCATTCTTAGCCTCAGTAAGTTGATCAGACATCTCCAAACCACTTGCAACACACTTTCTCAACCAGTCAATCCGTCTATTAAGGTCATTAAACCTATTCCTATATCTGGCAGCTTTTCTATAGCCCTACTTTTTGAAGAAAGTTTTAAATTGCACTTTCACCCAGTCCCACCAGTCAAGAACACACACAAAATCCTTCTTACGCATTCTCCATCTTTCATACTTTACATTAAACTCATTCATCACCTCATCATCCTCTAACAGCCTTGCATTCAACTTCCATACCCCACCGCCATACACTTGGTCACCATTCGCACAAAACACGCCTCTCAAACATTCATGGTCCGAAAAAGGTACCTTTTGTTGAGAAAAATCCAAACATACCATATTTTTAGAAAATAACATTAAATCAATTCTGGAATGAATCTCACCACGGTCAGCATGGTATGTCGGCGGTGGTGGCATGCCAAGAACAATAACTGCTGCATCTAAAAAGGAAAAATCACAAATTAAATGGGACAATTTCTTTCCTGTTATGTCACACTTTCCTTCTGTGACACAATTAACGTCCCCAACAAAAATAGTGGGAGATTTCCCTGGAAGAAAAAAACTTAATTTTTCAAGAAGAGCAAGCCGCTCTTCCTTCCCTGTAGGGCAATATAAATTAATAATTCTGACCCGCCACCCTCTATAACTCAAAAATGCAATTAAACATCGGCCCACCTCCACCACAATATAACTATCAATAGAGATTTCTTTATTCCCAACTAATATCCCCACCCCATCATTTTTATTATGATTAGTCCCTGACCAGATATGCTGTCCGTAAGGCCAGTCTTTGTCACAAGGAGCATCCTGAATCCCACACTCCTGAAGGCAAAAAACATCAGCACCTAAATGTTTCAGGTAGTCCAGAACAGTTGTTCTTCTGATTTTAGATCTGATCTGCCTTACATTTAGGGACACTACATCCCAACCAGATTGGCAAGACATTAATTAAAGAAAAGAAATACATGACTCAATGTTGATCACACCATACTCATCCATTATCATCAGACTGGGAAAGCACCCCAAAGGTGTTGATGCTCTCAGGGATGCCAAGGTAAGGAGCATCAGGGGAGAAGACATCCTGCGGGTAAATGCGGTCACTTGCAGGACTGTCGCACCCTCCGCTGGCAGGTGAGTACTCTCGTCTGGGTTTTTTATTGGCCAGTTCAGGAGTATCATCATCATCAAAAGACCTCCCAGAAGTAAAGTCTCCTTGGCCACCATCCCTGGCCACCTCTTCGTCTGTAGCACCCCAGGACAATGCAGGGGTTCGAGCAAGAGACACATCCATGTCACCCTCACCACATATTTCGGACTGATGAGGGAGGTCCACATCCAACTCGGAGATCTCCATACTTGGCCCAGCAGGGGCTGGAGGGTCCAACAGGGTCTGGGCCTCACCCACCAGATCTTCAACCTCAGGGGGCTCCGTCTCCTCATTGATCTCTGCAGTAGTCACCTGTGGGGTAACAGCAGGGACAGTAGGCTTACCTTTGGTCACTTCGGAGAAGGACCTAGGCTTGACTTTAGCCTTACAATCCCGAATCACATGTCCTTCCTCCCCGCAGGCATCACATACCACCGGGTTGGAACAATCCTTCGCCAGATGACCGTACTTGTTGCACTTTCTACAGTTTGGCAATTGTTTGCAGAAATCCTGGATATGCCCGAACATGTTGCATCTCCTGCAGAACAATGGCGCCTCGGGAAAAAACAGATATCCAGAGTCTCTTCCAATTGTAAAGTTCAGGGGAGGATAGTGAATACCTCCAGGACCATGAGGGTCTATCCCAAACCTCACAAAGTATTTATACTTCCCAGTCCACAGCCCTTCTCCATTTAAGATTTTATGGGAGAATTGCACAAAAATGCAGTGTCTTCTCAGGAATGCAGTGATATCATCCCGGGAGATAAAGGGGTTGTGCATGAATACTACCACCGGGATATCCCCCTTAGAGTAGAGTACAGTGAAGATAAGTCCATCCAGCTGAGGGTGCTCTGAAAGGACTTGAAGAGTTTTGAAAAGGTTTTGGCAAGCCGCCATAGAAGAAAGCACCAAGACGTACCTATGCTCCCTTCTGAACTCCTGCAAACAGATGATCTCCGACTTCTGGATCTTCAGGATTTCATAGAAAATGGCGTTGACCAGGTATGACAACGAGAAATGGTCCTTCTTCTCCTCAGAGACCTCGATACGGAAAGCATTCTTGACCCGGGGATCCCCGGTCCCAGCAAAGCGAAGCTTGACACCCATGGTCGCTTCAGGAATCGCCTTCTCGTTTCCTCCTCACTCTCCCCCTATAGCAGCATCCAGCTTAAGCCACCGAAGTGGCGATGCTGGAAGGCCGAGGGCTAGTACACAAGGAACCTCTTGTCCAAACACTAGGTCTGAGCCAAAAGGCCGAGAAGCGATAACCAGAATTGGTTTCAAACTACGGAGCCACCCAAGGATCCTGAAAAGTCCATTTGTGGAGATGAGCTCCTGGACTCCCGTTAAGAAGACATGTTGTCAACCTCTAGATCCCTTACATGCCTGCACTTTTCGGCTTGCTGCTGCTGCAATCCACGCGTTTTAGATCTGCATAACTCCACCTCTTTAAACACAGCACCTTCACCCCCTGCTGTTCCCACCCGCCTCAACACCGTTGGAAGGGAGGAGAACCAATTAAGGCGGGGGGTGGGGTGGAACGAGCAGCTGTCTACCCTTAGCAGGAGGGCTCCTGATTACATACCTCTCCTGCTGCTGCTGCTGCTGGCTGTCCAGCAGCAGACTGAAGGTGGCTGCTGCTGTGCACAGGTATATAAAGGCTCAGAGCCTATTATGACACGCGCAGCCAGCGTTCCATTGCCACATTCCATCTACTGCAGGCAGGATACCTGGCTGGCTGAATGTCGCTGAGAAGCTCACAGAGACCGCCATAAGCAACAGTTTAACAGAATGCCACAGACTAATCAACCAAACTTTTTGGGTTGGGTTCTCTTTTATAGTCTGCAGGCATTAAATGAAAGAAGTCAGTGTTCCAGCAGAAGGAGACAACGTTTCAGAAAAGGCATTGTAGCAAACCAAAAAAGAAATTTTAAGCGCAGCAGAGTAACCAGCGCACATACCTGTTAGCTCAGGTGAGTTTAAAAGGCTGCTGTTGATAACAAGGGCATTTGCTAAATAGATGGTGTGTGTGCAACAATATACTGAAAGGTCAATTATATTGTGCAGCTTATCTCACCACCTGTAGTTATTTAGGTGAAAGCTCCAAAATGCTTGCCTAATATGTCTGTTTATCCAAAAGGAAGTAAAAAGGGAGAGCTAGAAAGATAGCATTGCATCACATTACATGGCAATGCAATGCACAGTTGCTGAAGTTGAACCAAAATGAGCTTGTAATCTGGCTTCTGCAACTTTGAACATGAAAAATCCAATGAGGAGAAGAAAAGCAAAGCCAAAGAGTCCATCCCAAAATCCGACAAACAAGCAAAATGAACAAAAAACATTGAATTCAATTCTTTCTGATTTTAGAAACTGCATTAAAGAAGGGGTGCACCGGTCCTGGAGATACTGCAATACCAGGTCAATGCGTGGAGTGGACAGAGCAAGCTCTTTTTCCATCTCCCTGTTCTAAAAATCCATTTAATATATGGTCCCCAGATAGGGGACGTATCAGATATTAAACTGATAAGAACAGATACTACACTTGATCTTAGCCAAAAGGCCGAGAAGCGATAACCAGAATTGGTTTCAAACTACGGAGCCACCCAAGGATCCTGAAAAGTCCATTTGTGGAGATGAGCTCCTGGACTCCCGTTAAGAAGACATGTTGTCAACCTCTAGATCCCTTACATGCCTGCACTTTTCGGCTTGCTGCTGCTGCAATCCACGCGTTTTAGATCTGCATAACTCCACCTCTTTAAACACAGCACCTTCACCCCCTGCTGTTCCCACCCGCCTCAACACCGTTGGAAGGGAGGAGAACCAATTAAGGCGGGGGGTGGGGTGGAACGAGCAGCTGTCTACCCTTAGCAGGAGGGCTCCTGATTACATACCTCTCCTGCTGCTGCTGCTGCTGGCTGTCCAGCAGCAGACTGAAGGTGGCTGCTGCTGTGCACAGGTATATAAAGGCTCAGAGCCTATTATGACACGCGCAGCCAGCGTTCCATTGCCACATTCCATCTACTGCAGGCAGGATACCTGGCTGGCTGAATGTCGCTGAGAAGCTCACAGAGACCGCCATAAGCAACAGTTTAACAGAATGCCACAGACTAATCAACCAAACTTTTTGGGTTGGGTTCTCTTTTATAGTCTGCAGGCATTAAATGAAAGAAGTCAGTGTTCCAGCAGAAGGAGACAACGTTTCAGAAAAGGCATTGTAGCAAACCAAAAAAGAAATTTTAAGCGCAGCAGAGTAACCAGCGCACATACCTGTTAGCTCAGGTGAGTTTAAAAGGCTGCTGTTGATAACAAGGGCATTTGCTAAATAGATGGTGTGTGTGCAACAATATACTGAAAGGTCAATTATATTGTGCAGCTTATCTCACCACCTGTAGTTATTTAGGTGAAAGCTCCAAAATGCTTGCCTAATATGTCTGTTTATCCAAAAGGAAGTAAAAAGGGAGAGCTAGAAAGATAGCATTGCATCACATTACATGGCAATGCAATGCACAGTTGCTGAAGTTGAACCAAAATGAGCTTGTAATCTGGCTTCTGCAACTTTGAACATGAAAAATCCAATGAGGAGAAGAAAAGCAAAGCCAAAGAGTCCATCCCAAAATCCGACAAACAAGCAAAATGAACAAAAAACATTGAATTCAATTCTTTCTGATTTTAGAAACTGCATTAAAGAAGGGGTGCACCGGTCCTGGAGATACTGCAATACCAGGTCAATGCGTGGAGTGGACAGAGCAAGCTCTTTTTCCATCTCCCTGTTCTAAAAATCCATTTAATATATGGTCCCCAGATAGGGGACGTATCAGATATTAAACTGATAAGAACAGATACTACACTTGATCTTAGCCAAAAGGCCGAGAAGCGATAACCAGAATTGGTTTCAAACTACGGAGCCACCCAAGGATCCTGAAAAGTCCATTTGTGGAGATGAGCTCCTGGACTCCCGTTAAGAAGACATGTTGTCAACCTCTAGATCCCTTACATGCCTGCACTTTTCGGCTTGCTGCTGCTGCAATCCACGCGTTTTAGATCTGCATAACTCCACCTCTTTAAACACAGCACCTTCACCCCCTGCTGTTCCCACCCGCCTCAACACCGTTGGAAGGGAGGAGAACCAATTAAGGCGGGGGGTGGGGTGGAACGAGCAGCTGTCTACCCTTAGCAGGAGGGCTCCTGATTACATACCTCTCCTGCTGCTGCTGGCTGTCCAGCAGCAGACTGAAGGTGGCTGCTGCTGTGCACAGGTATATAAAGGCTCAGAGCCTATTATGACACGCGCAGCCAGCGTTCCATTGCCACATTCCATCTACTGCAGGCAGGATACCTGGCTGGCTGAATGTCGCTGAGAAGCTCACAGAGACCGCCATAAGCAACAGTTTAACAGAATGCCACAGACTAATCAACCAAACTTTTTGGGTTGGGTTCTCTTTTATAGTCTGCAGGCATTAAATGAAAGAAGTCAGTGTTCCAGCAGAAGGAGACAACGTTTCAGAAAAGGCATTGTAGCAAACCAAAAAAGAAATTTTAAGCGCAGCAGAGTAACCAGCGCACATACCTGTTAGCTCAGGTGAGTTTAAAAGGCTGCTGTTGATAACAAGGGCATTTGCTAAATAGATGGTGTGTGTGCAACAATATACTGAAAGGTCAATTATATTGTGCAGCTTATCTCACCACCTGTAGTTATTTAGGTGAAAGCTCCAAAATGCTTGCCTAATATGTCTGTTTATCCAAAAGGAAGTAAAAAGGGAGAGCTAGAAAGATAGCATTGCATCACATTACATGGCAATGCAATGCACAGTTGCTGAAGTTGAACCAAAATGAGCTTGTAATCTGGCTTCTGCAACTTTGAACATGAAAAATCCAATGAGGAGAAGAAAAGCAAAGCCAAAGAGTCCATCCCAAAATCCGACAAACAAGCAAAATGAACAAAAAACATTGAATTCAATTCTTTCTGATTTTAGAAACTGCATTAAAGAAGGGGTGCACCGGTCCTGGAGATACTGCAATACCAGGTCAATGCGTGGAGTGGACAGAGCAAGCTCTTTTTCCATCTCCCTGTTCTAAAAATCCATTTAATATATGGTCCCCAGATAGGGGACGTATCAGATATTAAACTGATAAGAACAGATACTACACTTGATCTTAGCCAAAAGGCCGAGAAGCGATAACCAGAATTGGTTTCAAACTACGGAGCCACCCAAGGATCCTGAAAAGTCCATTTGTGGAGATGAGCTCCTGGACTCCCGTTAAGAAGACATGTTGTCAACCTCTAGATCCCTTACATGCCTGCACTTTTCGGCTTGCTGCTGCTGCAATCCACGCGTTTTAGATCTGCATAACTCCACCTCTTTAAACACAGCACCTTCACCCCCTGCTGTTCCCACCCGCCTCAACACCGTTGGAAGGGAGGAGAACCAATTAAGGCGGGGGGTGGGGTGGAACGAGCAGCTGTCTACCCTTAGCAGGAGGGCTCCTGATTACATACCTCTCCTGCTGCTGCTGCTGCTGGCTGTCCAGCAGCAGACTGAAGGTGGCTGCTGCTGTGCACAGGTATATAAAGGCTCAGAGCCTATTATGACACGCGCAGCCAGCGTTCCATTGCCACATTCCATCTACTGCAGGCAGGATACCTGGCTGGCTGAATGTCGCTGAGAAGCTCACAGAGACCGCCATAAGCAACAGTTTAACAGAATGCCACAGACTAATCAACCAAACTTTTTGGGTTGGGTTCTCTTTTATAGTCTGCAGGCATTAAATGAAAGAAGTCAGTGTTCCAGCAGAAGGAGACAACGTTTCAGAAAAGGCATTGTAGCAAACCAAAAAAGAAATTTTAAGCGCAGCAGAGTAACCAGCGCACATACCTGTTAGCTCAGGTGAGTTTAAAAGGCTGCTGTTGATAACAAGGGCATTTGCTAAATAGATGGTGTGTGTGCAACAATATACTGAAAGGTCAATTATATTGTGCAGCTTATCTCACCACCTGTAGTTATTTAGGTGAAAGCTCCAAAATGCTTGCCTAATATGTCTGTTTATCCAAAAGGAAGTAAAAAGGGAGAGCTAGAAAGATAGCATTGCATCACATTACATGGCAATGCAATGCACAGTTGCTGAAGTTGAACCAAAATGAGCTTGTAATCTGGCTTCTGCAACTTTGAACATGAAAAATCCAATGAGGAGAAGAAAAGCAAAGCCAAAGAGTCCATCCCAAAATCCGACAAACAAGCAAAATGAACAAAAAACATTGAATTCAATTCTTTCTGATTTTAGAAACTGCATTAAAGAAGGGGTGCACCGGTCCTGGAGATACTGCAATACCAGGTCAATGCGTGGAGTGGACAGAGCAAGCTCTTTTTCCATCTCCCTGTTCTAAAAATCCATTTAATATATGGTCCCCAGATAGGGGACGTATCAGATATTAAACTGATAAGAACAGATACTACACTTGATCTTAGCCAAAAGGCCGAGAAGCGATAACCAGAATTGGTTTCAAACTACGGAGCCACCCAAGGATCCTGAAAAGTCCATTTGTGGAGATGAGCTCCTGGACTCCCGTTAAGAAGACATGTTGTCAACCTCTAGATCCCTTACATGCCTGCACTTTTCGGCTTGCTGCTGCTGCAATCCACGCGTTTTAGATCTGCATAACTCCACCTCTTTAAACACAGCACCTTCACCCCCTGCTGTTCCCACCCGCCTCAACACCGTTGGAAGGGAGGAGAACCAATTAAGGCGGGGGGTGGGGTGGAACGAGCAGCTGTCTACCCTTAGCAGGAGGGCTCCTGATTACATACCTCTCCTGCTGCTGCTGCTGCTGGCTGTCCAGCAGCAGACTGAAGGTGGCTGCTGCTGTGCACAGGTATATAAAGGCTCAGAGCCTATTATGACACGCGCAGCCAGCGTTCCATTGCCACATTCCATCTACTGCAGGCAGGATACCTGGCTGGCTGAATGTCGCTGAGAAGCTCACAGAGACCGCCATAAGCAACAGTTTAACAGAATGCCACAGACTAATCAACCAAACTTTTTGGGTTGGGTTCTCTTTTATAGTCTGCAGGCATTAAATGAAAGAAGTCAGTGTTCCAGCAGAAGGAGACAACGTTTCAGAAAAGGCATTGTAGCAAACCAAAAAAGAAATTTTAAGCGCAGCAGAGTAACCAGCGCACATACCTGTTAGCTCAGGTGAGTTTAAAAGGCTGCTGTTGATAACAAGGGCATTTGCTAAATAGATGGTGTGTGTGCAACAATATACTGAAAGGTCAATTATATTGTGCAGCTTATCTCACCACCTGTAGTTATTTAGGTGAAAGCTCCAAAATGCTTGCCTAATATGTCTGTTTATCCAAAAGGAAGTAAAAAGGGAGAGCTAGAAAGATAGCATTGCATCACATTACATGGCAATGCAATGCACAGTTGCTGAAGTTGAACCAAAATGAGCTTGTAATCTGGCTTCTGCAACTTTGAACATGAAAAATCCAATGAGGAGAAGAAAAGCAAAGCCAAAGAGTCCATCCCAAAATCCGACAAACAAGCAAAATGAACAAAAAACATTGAATTCAATTCTTTCTGATTTTAGAAACTGCATTAAAGAAGGGGTGCACCGGTCCTGGAGATACTGCAATACCAGGTCAATGCGTGGAGTGGACAGAGCAAGCTCTTTTTCCATCTCCCTGTTCTAAAAATCCATTTAATATATGGTCCCCAGATAGGGGACGTATCAGATATTAAACTGATAAGAACAGATACTACACTTGATCTTAGCCAAAAGGCCGAGAAGCGATAACCAGAATTGGTTTCAAACTACGGAGCCACCCAAGGATCCTGAAAAGTCCATTTGTGGAGATGAGCTCCTGGACTCCCGTTAAGAAGACATGTTGTCAACCTCTAGATCCCTTACATGCCTGCACTTTTCGGCTTGCTGCTGCTGCAATCCACGCGTTTTAGATCTGCATAACTCCACCTCTTTAAACACAGCACCTTCACCCCCTGCTGTTCCCACCCGCCTCAACACCGTTGGAAGGGAGGAGAAGCAATTAAGGCGGGGGGTGGGGTGGAACGAGCAGCTGTCTACCCTTAGCAGGAGGGCTCCTGATTACATACCTCTCCTGCTGCTGCTGCTGCTGGCTGTCCAGCAGCAGACTGAAGGTGGCTGCTGCTGTGCACAGGTATATAAAGGCTCAGAGCCTATTATGACACGCGCAGCCAGCGTTCCATTGCCACATTCCATCTACTGCAGGCAGGATACCTGGCTGGCTGAATGTCGCTGAGAAACTCACAGAGACCGCCATAAGCAACAGTTTAACAGAATGCCACAGACTAATCAACCAAACTTTTTGGGTTGGGTTCTCTTTTATAGTCTGCAGGCATTAAATGAAAGAAGTCAGTGTTCCAGCAGAAGGAGACAACGTTTCAGAAAAGGCATTGTAGCAAACCAAAAAAGAAATTTTAAGCGCAGCAGAGTAACCAGCGCACATACCTGTTAGCTCAGGTGAGTTTAAAAGGCTGCTGTTGATAACAAGGGCATTTGCTAAATAGATGGTGTGTGTGCAACAATATACTGAAAGGTCAATTATATTGTGCAGCTTATCTCACCACCTGTAGTTATTTAGGTGAAAGCTCCAAAATGCTTGCCTAATATGTCTGTTTATCCAAAAGGAAGTAAAAAGGGAGAGCTAGAAAGATAGCATTGCATCACATTACATGGCAATGCAATGCACAGTTGCTGAAGTTGAACCAAAATGAGCTTGTAATCTGGCTTCTGCAACTTTGAACATGAAAAATCCAATGAGGAGAAGAAAAGCAAAGCCAAAGAGTCCATCCCAAAATCCGACAAACAAGCAAAATGAACAAAAAACATTGAAATCAATTCTTTCTGATTTTAGAAACTGCATTAAAGAAGGGGTGCACCGGTCCTGGAGATACTGCAATACCAGGTCAATGCGTGGAGTGGACAGAGCAAGCTCTTTTTCCATCTCCCTGTTCTAAAAGTCCATTTAATATATGGTCCCCAGATAGGGGACGTATCAGATATTAAACTGATAAGAACAGATACTACACTTGATCTTAGCCAAAAGGCCGAGAAGCGATAACCAGAATTGGTTTCAAACTACGGAGCCACCCAAGGATCCTGAAAAGTCCATTTGTGGAGATGAGCTCCTGGACTCCCGTTAAGAAGACATGTTGTCAACCTCTAGATCCCTTACATGCCTGCACTTTTCGGCTTGCTGCTGCTGCAATCCACGCATTTTAGATCTGCATAACTCCACCTCTTTAAACACAGCACCTTCACCCCCTGCTGTTCCCACCCGCCTCAACACCGTTGGAAGGGAGGAGAACCAATTAAGGCGGGGGGTGGGGTGGAACGAGCAGCTGTCTACCCTTAGCAGGAGGGCTCCTGATTACATACCTCTCCTGCTGCTGCTGCTGCTGGCTGTCCAGCAGCAGACTGAAGGTGGCTGCTGCTGTGCACAGGTATATAAAGGCTCAGAGCCTATTATGACACGCGCAGCCAGCGTTCCATTGCCACATTCCATCTACTGCAGGCAGGATACCTGGCTGGCTGAATGTCGCTGAGAAGCTCACAGAGACCGCCATAAGCAACAGTTTAACAGAATGCCACAGACTAATCAACCAAACTTTTTGGGTTGGGTTCTCTTTTATAGTCTGCAGGCATTAAATGAAAGAAGTCAGTGTTCCAGCAGAAGGAGACAACGTTTCAGAAAAGGCATTGTAGCAAACCAAAAAAGAAATTTTAAGCGCAGCAGAGTAACCAGCGCACATACCTGTTAGCTCAGGTGAGTTTAAAAGGCTGCTGTTGATAACAAGGGCATTTGCTAAATAGATGGTGTGTGTGCAACAATATACTGAAAGGTCAATTATATTGTGCAGCTTATCTCACCACCTGTAGTTATTTAGGTGAAAGCTCCAAAATGCTTGCCTAATATGTCTGTTTATCCAAAAGGAAGTAAAAAGGGAGAGCTAGAAAGATAGCATTGCATCACATTACATGGCAATGCAATGCACAGTTGCTGAAGTTGAACCAAAATGAGCTTGTAATCTGGCTTCTGCAACTTTGAACATGAAAAATCCAATGAGGAGAAGAAAAGCAAAGCCAAAGAGTCCATCCCAAAATCCGACAAACAAGCAAAATGAACAAAAAACATTGAATTCAATTCTTTCTGATTTTAGAAACTGCATTAAAGAAGGGGTGCACCGGTCCTGGAGATACTGCAATACCAGGTCAATGCGTGGAGTGGACAGAGCAAGCTCTTTTTCCATCTCCCTGTTCTAAAAATCCTTTTAATATATGGTCCCCAGATAGGGGACGTATCAGATATTAAACTGATAAGAACAGATACTACACTTGATCTTAGCCAAAAGGCCGAGAAGCGATAACCAGAATTGGTTTCAAACTACGGAGCCACCCAAGGATCCTGAAAAGTCCATTTGTGGAGATGAGCTCCTGGACTCCCGTTAAGAAGACATGTTGTCAACCTCTAGATCCCTTACATGCCTGCACTTTTCGGCTTGCTGCTGCTGCAATCCACGCGTTTTAGATCTGCATAACTCCACCTCTTTAAACACAGCACCTTCACCCCCTGCTGTTCCCACCCGCCTCAACACCGTTGGAAGGGAGGAGAACCAATTAAGGCGGGGGGTGGGGTGGAACGAGCAGCTGTCTACCCTTAGCAGGAGGGCTCCTGATTACATACCTCTCCTGCTGCTGCTGGCTGTCCAGCAGCAGACTGAAGGTGGCTGCTGCTGTGCACAGGTATATAAAGGCTCAGAGCCTATTATGACACGCGCAGCCAGCGTTCCATTGCCACATTCCATCTACTGCAGGCAGGATACCTGGCTGGCTGAATGTCGCTGAGAAGCTCACAGAGACCGCCATAAGCAACAGTTTAACAGAATGCCACAGACTAATCAACCAAACTTTTTGGGTTGGGTTCTCTTTTATAGTCTGCAGGCATTAAATGAAAGAAGTCAGTGTTCCAGCAGAGGGAGACAACGTTTCAGAAAAGGCATTGTAGCAAACCAAAAAAGAAATTTTAAGCGCAGCAGAGTAACCAGCGCACATACCTGTTAGATCAGGTGAGTTTAAAAGGCTGCTGTTGATAACAAGGGCATTTGCTAAATAGATGGTGTGTGTGCAACAATATACTGAAAGGTCAATTATATTGTGCAGCTTATCTCACCACCTGTAGTTATTTAGGTGAAAGCTCCAAAATGCTTGCCTAATATGTCTGTTTATCCAAAAGGAAGTAAAAAGGGAGAGCTAGAAAGATAGCATTGCATCACATTACATGGCAATGCAATGCACAGTTGCTGAAGTTGAACCAAAATGAGCTTGTAATCTGGCTTCTGCAACTTTGAACATGAAAAATCCAATGAGGAGAAGAAAAGCAAAGCCAAAGAGTCCATCCCAAAATCCGACAAACAAGCAAAATGAACAAAAAACATTGAATTCAATTCTTTCTGATTTTAGAAACTGCATTAAAGAAGGGGTGCACCGGTCCTGGAGATACTGCAATACCAGGTCAATGCGTGGAGTGGACAGAGCAAGCTCTTTTTCCATCTCCCTGTTCTAAAAATCCATTTAATATATGGTCCCCAGATAGGGGACGTATCAGATATTAAACTGATAAGAACAGATTTTATTTTTTTTTTTTTTTTTGAAAGCCCGAATTCGTGTACAAAACCCGAGTGCGCTTAAAAAAGTGACAAGTGCCACAAAAAAAGTGCACTAGGATGCTGGTCTTCTTGAAACCCTCTCCAAAAGGAGAAGGGTCCCCCAAACCATTCCCTGTCCCTCCGAGCCAAAAGGCCACAGCGAGGAACAGGGACAAAAAGCCACCTCCAGCCGAAGCCAGAGGCGACCCAATCTTACCCCCAGCACCTGCCCGAGTTCTCACCCGAGCAAGGCACTGGGAGCCAAAGACTGTGCTCCCCTCCCGGAAGAGGGGAGCCAACAACGCTCTCCTCCCGAAAGAGGAGAGCCAGGGGGGTTCAGGGGGGAGCGGAACCTGATGGCCACACACTCCCCCCCTAGACCTGCCAAGAGAGGAACCCGTAAGGGAACCGCATCCCGACAAAATCCTAGTAGGACGTGACACACGTGAATAAGTGGACACACAGTGACAAAGAAATTAAATAAATAGTGAAGGTTTCACAGTATAATACTGCCCGGACCTCCGACCGGGAATTGAAAAATTCCCCATCCTAAGGCCAGAAGGCCCGGAATAAGGGTGTGTGCGAAGAAAGAAAATTTGAAGTGCTTGTGCAAATGTGCCATAAACTCAAGTGGGGTTCCCAATCCCAGTGAGTTAAGGCACCCCAGGGTCACCACTCCTGGGGCACTTCACACTTCGGGCTTTCGATCTTCCCCGGCCCAATGGCGTCGATCCTGGGGGGCCATGCTTTCCACCAGATGACTATATTAGCCACCTGGCGTACTAACAAGCGCCTAAACCCCAGTGTGCATAATGTATCAATCTACTAGGGCGGCCAACATCCAAAACCGCCTTTTCGAAAGATACTACACTTGATCTTAGCCAAAAGGCCGAGAAGCGATAACCAGAATTGGTTTCAAACTACGGAGCCACCCAAGGATCCTGAAAAGTCCATTTGTGGAGATGAGCTCCTGGACTCCCGTTAAGAAGACATGTTGTCAACCTCTAGATCCCTTACATGCCTGCACTTTTCGGCTTGCTGCTGCTGCAATCCACGCGTTTTAGATCTGCATAACTCCACCTCTTTAAACACAGCACCTTCACCCCCTACTGTTCCCACCCGCCTCAACACCGTTGGAAGGGAGGAGAACCAATTAAGGCGGGGGGTGGGGTGGAACGAGCAGCTGTCTACCCTTAGCAGGAGGGCTCCTGATTACATACCTCTCCTGCTGCTGCTGGCTGTCCAGCAGCAGACTGAAGGTGGCTGCTGCTGTGCACAGGTATATAAAGGCTCAGAGCCTATTATGACACGCGCAGCCAGCGTTCCATTGCCACATTCCATCTACTGCAGGCAGGATACCTGGCTGGCTGAATGTCGCTGAGAAGCTCACAGAGACCGCCATAAGCAACAGTTTAACAGAATGCCACAGACTAATCAACCAAACTTTTTGGGTTGGGTTCTCTTTTATAGTCTGCAGGCATTAAATGAAAGAAGTCAGTGTTCCAGCAGAGGGAGACAACGTTTCAGAAAAGGCATTGTAGCAAACCAAAAAAGAAATTTTAAGCGCAGCAGAGTAACCAGCGCACATACCTGTTAGCTCAGGTGAGTTTAAAAGGCTGCTGTTGATAACAAGGGCATTTGCTAAATAGATGGTGTGTGTGCAACAATATACTGAAAGGTCAATTATATTGTGCAGCTTATCTCACCACCTGTAGTTATTTAGGTGAAAGCTCCAAAATGCTTGCCTAATATGTCTGTTTATCCAAAAGGAAGTAAAAAGGGAGAGCTAGAAAGATAGCATTGCATCACATTACATGGCAATGCAATGCACAGTTGCTGAAGTTGAACCAAAATGAGCTTGTAATCTGGCTTCTGCAACTTTGAACATGAAAAATCCAATGAGGAGAAGAAAAGCAAAGCCAAAGAGTCCATCCCAAAATCCGACAAACAAGCAAAATGAACAAAAAACATTGAATTCAATTCTTTCTGATTTTAGAAACTGCATTAAAGAAGGGGTGCACTGGTCCTGGAGATACTGCAATACCAGGTCAATGCGTGGAGTGGACAGAGCAAGCTCTTTTTCCATCTCCCTGTTCTAAAAATCCATTTAATATATGGTCCCCAGATAGGGGACGTATCAGATATTAAACTGATAAGAACAGATTTTTTTTTTTTTTTTTTTTTTTTTTTTTTTAACCAAATCAGATAGGCCGGAGCATAAGCTCAATCAAATCGACTTACAAAAGCCTTTCATTGACACTTAGCCTTTCATCACACTTGGTATATAATCAAAAATAAAACCAAACCTTATCATCAGGTACATTATACACTACGAATTAAACTTTACCAAAAACCTCCACTTTTTAAACTTCCAGATCCCTTCAGCATCTATAATACTTCCACGTTCCTGATCCCAGAGGTATATTACATACATACGTGACAGAATCAATCTCAAACATTCATTAACTGACATTTTCTTCCTTTTAAAAACTAACAAATTCCTCGCATCCCACAAACTTTCAATTACACACACCACCAACAACCATAAAATCCTATCCTTAATTCTACTACATGCACCCATCCCAAACATAGCAAGTTTCCAATTAACATACTTTACACCCACCAATTCCTTGCAAAGTCCCCCTATACCCTTCCATACATCATATGCAAAATCACAATCCCATACCATATGTCTAACATGCTCTCTCAAACCACATCCATCCCTCGGGCATACCTCAGATTTAACTAAATCCCTCTTCTTTTGCACATCTCTAACAGGCAAAATGTCATGCAATATCATCCAAGCGATATCTCTCTGTCTGTTAGTCACACCATCTATACTTAATTTTCTCCACATCTCGGTTACTTCCTCCCCTCTCAACCCATTGATATTACATACCACCTCACGCTCACGCACCATCCTAATGACTTTCTTCTTTTGCCTAAAATCACTCATGTTAACGGACAACAAATCATACTTCCTTACAAATTTCTCAACACAACCATACCATACAGGACACTTAAAAGCAACAGGCACTCTAGCATCCCTTTTGACCCACTTTAAGCCATAAAGCATCCATCCAGCCGAATACTTCATCATATAAGCACACTTATTACTTTTCCCTAGAACCACCACCACCATTTTCACGTAACCAATCCCTAAAAAGAAATCAATATTTGGAAAATCCAAACCACCATTTACACATAACTTATAGACATATTCCCGTTTCAATTTCTCCATGCGACTTCCCCAAAGAAAATTAAAGATGAATTTCTCAGTTTTCCTAATTTTCTTAAAAGCAGCAGGATATACATTCGCAACAAACAACAAAATAGGCAAAATAACCGCCTTAATAATCAGAACTTTCCCAGTCAGAGTTAATTCTCTCATTCGCCAAAAATTCAACTTGCGCACCACTCTCACCCCACAATCTTCCCAACTCTCATTTCCTTTCAAATCATCATTAAACTTAATCCCAAGCACCTTTATTGCACCATCCTCACACCTCACACCATTCATCCATACATTCCTCTCACCAAAACATTTAAAGGAACTCTTAGTCCAATTGACCTTAAAAGCTGAGACACTACAAAACAAACTTAATATCAACCTTGCCCTACTCATCGCAGCCATATTCCCACTCACAATCACTACATCATCCATGTAACCTAGAATTCTCACATCCTTTCCATTACTCCCAGGAATCATCACACCTCTCATAACCTTATCCTTCCTAACCATACACATCAACACTTCAATCACACTAATAAACAAAAAAGGGGACATAGGGCACCCCTGACGCACTCCTGATTTAATTCTCACTTTCTCACTTAACCACCCATTCACCAAAAATTCACTTGAAACATTACAATACAAACTCCTAACACAGTTTACAAAATTCCTGGAATAACCCATCTTAGACAAAACCTTAAACATAAAGCTATGTGACACACGGTCAAAAGCTTTTTCAAAATCAACCGAAAACAACAAACATTTCTGCTTACGACTCATACAATCCCCAATCACATCACGCAACAACACCAAATTTTCAGTCATACTTCTCCCAGGCACTGCACACACTTGATCTTCATCCACCACACCGCCAATCACTTCCCGCATCCGGCTAGCCAACAATTTACTAAACACCTTATAGTCTGCATTCAAAAGGGTGATTGGCCTCCAATTCCCCAAATCCTTTTTATCACCTTTCTTATGAACCAAAACCACCACCCCATCTCTCATAGATTCACTCAACATATTCTCCGTGAACATATACTGGCACACCTCCAATAAGTCATTTCCCATCGTGTCCCATTCCTTAACATATAACTCCACGGGCAGTCCATCCTTCCCAGGTGTTTTATTCTTACTCGCAGACATCACCACTTTTTTAACTTCATCCAACACAATTACATCATCCAATATTTCACGTTCATCCTCACCCAAACAACCTTCTAAACACCCCAAAGCATCAGTCAACATCCTATCATCAACCCATTTTTCCCCATACAACTCCTTATAAAACAACACCACCTCCTGCATCACATCCTTCCCACTCACACACACCCCATCACCATTCACCACCTCATCCATATCTACTTTCTTCCCAAAAACTTTTTTGAAAAAAAACCTTGTGCATTTCTCATTTTTCTCCAAATGTTCAATCTTAGAACGGTAAATAATTTCTTTCCCTTTACCCTCAATATATTTCTTAATCTCTTCTTTCACTTGACACATCAAAACATCCACATCCACTCCAATCATCCTTAACTTCCTCAGCCACTCCAGTCTAGAGCTTAAATCATTAAATTTTGCTCTATTCATTGCTGCTTTCCTCCTGCCCCTTTTTCTAAAGAAAAAAACAATCTCACTCTTCATCCAGTCCCACCACTCAAGCACATTCCTGAAATCACTTTTTTTATCCCTCCACCTAACATACATTCGCCTAAAATCACGCATGATCCTATTATCTTCCAGCAAACGCACATTAAGTTTCCACACGCCACCACCATATACAAAGGAAATCTTACCTTCTAGACGTGCCCTCAAACACACATGGTCAGAGAAGGGAACATCTTCCTGCTGGAAATTCCTACAAATAACATTTTGTGAAGAAAAGAAGATACGGTCTATTCTAGACTCTATGCCTCCCCTGTCGGCCTTATAGGTCGCAGGAGGTGGATTACCTAAAAAAAAACTTCCGCAGCATCCTGTAAGGAAAAATCCGCCACAAGACTCTTGAGTCTTTTACCTGTAACATCCATCTTATCCCCCTCCGTCACACAATTGAAATCTCCAACAAAAATTATTGGCATTTTGCCAGATAAAAAAAAAAACATAATTTCTCAAAAATTTCCAGCCTCTCCCCTTTATCTATTGGTGCATACATATTTACCACCCTAACCCTCCACCCCCTACAATTTAACTTACATATTACACACCTCCCCGCCTCCACCACCATGTAACTTTCTATCTTAACACTATAACCCTTCACCAAAACACCTACCCCACAATTTTTATTACATACAGAACCAGACCACACACTTTGACCTAAAGGCCATGCATTTTCACTTAAGGGATCGGAGATCCCACACTCCTGGACACAGTATACGTCCGCATCCAAGTTGCTCAAGTAGTCCAAAATTGCCACTCTTCTCGACTCAGATTTAATCAGCCGAACATTTAGCGACAAGATGCTGAGAGCAACTTGGGCACCCATCTATTAATTTGATGTGGCAGGTCACGACAACATGCCCACCTGTACATCATCCTAACCCTTCTGGGGGTAGGACGCTGGACGTGCAGATATCGTAGTTTGTGCCTTCCCCCAAAAAAGACACATCTTGGGGATCGGATGCAGTAGGGTACACCCGGGCTGGACTCACACTGCAGTCACTTAAAGGGGAAAAGGATGGTTCAGTTTTCTTCTTTTTCTTCACTGAAGCGCCTCCATCTTCATCTGAACTATAATCCCGCCGCTGGGGGTCAAAGTCCCCCTGACCTCCCTCCTCCTCAAGGTCAGAAACGACATCGCTCCAGGCCACATGCGGTGTTCTGGTCAGATCAGACTCCTCTTCCCCCTGCATTGTAACCATCATGTCTGGAATTTCAGCCTCCAGATCCTCCACCGGGGCCACTTCCATGCCTATACGATCATCAGTTATCGTCTCAGACTCACTGACATCTGAAGCCACAGACGCGGCCCTCTGCACCGGTGGCTCAGGTGCCAGCTCCATATTTCCTCTTACATTCACACGAACCAGTTCTGGAAAAGCAACCCGAGCCTCCTCCTCATCCAGGAAAGCCAGAGTAGATATCAGAGCAGTCGGAGTTGGAGCAGTCGGAGTTGTAGCTGTGGGTGCAGGAGATTCATTTCTTCTCCTTCCCCTTCCCGCTGCCCCCGCATATGAACCAGGATGGAATATACAGTCTCTGAAGGCATGCCCCTTCTCTCCGCAGAGGTTACAGACTATTTCATTTTTGCAATTATTGGAAGAATGACCCACCTCATTGCACTTCCTGCAAATAATCTGTCTGATGTCGCATGCTTCCTGAGTATGGCCATACCTCCTACAATGACGACAAAACCTGGGCGCATTGGGGAAGAACAGGTAACCCCGCTCACTCCCAATGGAAAAATTTGATGGAGGATAATGTATACCCCCTGGTTCATCAGGACTTTCCCGGAACTTGACCATGAAACGATATTTACCGGTCCATAGTTCCTCCTCATTCATGACTTTTACTGCCACCTTGGTAATATAGCAGTGCCTATTTAGAAAGGCATAAATCAAAGCCAAGTCCACATGTGGGTTGTACATGAAAACAGTCAGAGGTACCTCTTTGGAGCAATGCAAGATGACAAAAGTCAGCCCATCCAAATATTGATTGTCCAGATTCTTTTTCAAACAATCATAGAAATTGTTGCAAACAGCCATAGAAGTAAATACAAGATTATACTTGCTTTTGAATTGCTGGAGGCACAAGATTTCTTCCTTCTTCACTTCAAGGAGTCCAAACAAAATCTCCTTCACCACGAAGCTGAGGGTAAAGATTCCTTCTTTACCTTCTTCCACATCAATCTGGATTCCAAACTTCACTCGAGCCTCACCGGGCCCAGCGTATCGAATGCGTCCCATTATCGCTAGTCGTGTCTACTGGCCAACTCCTTATAGCAGCAAGTGGCTTAAGCCATAAAATGGCGATGCCACAGGGCCAAGAGTTAACGCACAGACAGCCAAATGACTAGACCCATTACAGATCTGAGCCAAAAGGCCGAGAAGCGATAACCAGAATTGGTTTCAAACTACGGAGCCACCCAAGGATCCTGAAAAGTCCATTTGTGGAGATGAGCTCCTGGACTCCCGTTAAGAAGACATGTTGTCAACCTCTAGATCCCTTACATGCCTGCACTTTTCGGCTTGCTGCTGCTGCAATCCACGCGTTTTAGATCTGCATAACTCCACCTCTTTAAACACAGCACCTTCACCCCCTGCTGTTCCCACCCGCCTCAACACCGTTGGAAGGGAGGAGAACCAATTAAGGCGGGGGGTGGGGTGGAACGAGCAGCTGTCTACCCTTAGCAGGAGGGCTCCTGATTACATACCTCTCCTGCTGCTGCTGCTGCTGCTGGCTGTCCAGCAGCAGACTGAAGGTGGCTGCTGCTGTGCACAGGTATATAAAGGCTCAGAGCCTATTATGACACGCGCAGCCAGCGTTCCATTGCCACATTCCATCTACTGCAGGCAGGATACCTGGCTGGCTGAATGTCGCTGAGAAGCTCACAGAGACCGCCATAAGCAACAGTTTAACAGAATGCCACAGACTAATCAACCAAACTTTTTGGGTTGGGTTCTCTTTTATAGTCTGCAGGCATTAAATGAAAGAAGTCAGTGTTCCAGCAGAAGGAGACAACGTTTCAGAAAAGGCATTGTAGCAAACCAAAAAAGAAATTTTAAGCGCAGCAGAGTAACCAGCGCACATACCTGTTAGCTCAGGTGAGTTTAAAAGGCTGCTGTTGATAACAAGGGCATTTGCTAAATAGATGGTGTGTGTGCAACAATATACTGAAAGGTCAATTATATTGTGCAGCTTATCTCACCACCTGTAGTTATTTAGGTGAAAGCTCCAAAATGCTTGCCTAATATGTCTGTTTATCCAAAAGGAAGTAAAAAGGGAGAGCTAGAAAGATAGCATTGCATCACATTACATGGCAATGCAATGCACAGTTGCTGAAGTTGAACCAAAATGAGCTTGTAATCTGGCTTCTGCAACTTTGAACATGAAAAATCCAATGAGGAGAAGAAAAGCAAAGCCAAAGAGTCCATCCCAAAATCCGACAAACAAGCAAAATGAACAAAAAACATTGAATTCAATTCTTTCTGATTTTAGAAACTGCATTAAAGAAGGGGTGCACCGGTCCTGGAGATACTGCAATACCAGGTCAATGCGTGGAGTGGACAGAGCAAGCTCTTTTTCCATCTCCCTGTTCTAAAAATCCATTTAATATATGGTCCCCAGATAGGGGACGTATCAGATATTAAACTGATAAGAACAGATACTACACTTGATCTTAGCCAAAAGGCCGAGAAGCGATAACCAGAATTGGTTTCAAACTACGGAGCCACCCAAGGATCCTGAAAAGTCCATTTGTGGAGATGAGCTCCTGGACTCCCGTTAAGAAGACATGTTGTCAACCTCTAGATCCCTTACATGCCTGCACTTTTCGGCTTGCTGCTGCTGCAATCCACGCGTTTTAGATCTGCATAACTCCACCTCTTTAAACACAGCACCTTCACCCCCTGCTGTTCCCACCCGCCTCAACACCGTTGGAAGGGAGGAGAACCAATTAAGGCGGGGGGTGGGGTGGAACGAGCAGCTGTCTACCCTTAGCAGGAGGGCTCCTGATTACATACCTCTCCTGCTGCTGCTGCTGCTGGCTGTCCAGCAGCAGACTGAAGGTGGCTGCTGCTGTGCACAGGTATATAAAGGCTCAGAGCCTATTATGACACGCGCAGCCAGCGTTCCATTGCCACATTCCATCTACTGCAGGCAGGATACCTGGCTGGCTGAATGTCGCTGAGAAGCTCACAGAGACCGCCATAAGCAACAGTTTAACAGAATGCCACAGACTAATCAACCAAACTTTTTGGGTTGGGTTCTCTTTTATAGTCTGCAGGCATTAAATGAAAGAAGTCAGTGTTCCAGCAGAGGGAGACAACGTTTCAGAAAAGGCATTGTAGCAAACCAAAAAAGAAATTTTAAGCGCAGCAGAGTAACCAGCGCACATACCTGTTAGCTCAGGTGAGTTTAAAAGGCTGCTGTTGATAACAAGGTCATTTGCTAAATAGATGGTGTGTGTGCAACAATATACTGAAAGGTCAATTATATTGTGCAGCTTATCTCACCACCTGTAGTTATTTAGGTGAAAGCTCCAAAATGCTTGCCTAATATGTCTGTTTATCCAAAAGGAAGTAAAAAGGGAGAGCTAGAAAGATAGCATTGCATCACATTACATGGCAATGCAATGCACAGTTGCTGAAGTTGAACCAAAATGAGCTTGTAATCTGGCTTCTGCAACTTTGAACATGAAAAATCCAATGAGGAGAAGAAAAGCAAAGCCAAAGAGTCCATCCCAAAATCCGACAAACAAGCAAAATGAACAAAAAACATTGAATTCAATTCTTTCTGATTTTAGAAACTGCATTAAAGAAGGGGTGCACCGGTCCTGGAGATACTGCAATACCAGGTCAATGCGTGGAGTGGACAGAGCAAGCTCTTTTTCCATCTCCCTGTTCTAAAAATCCATTTAATATATGGTCCCCAGATAGGGGACGTATCAGATATTAAACTGATAAGAACAGATACTACACTTGATCTTAGCCAAAAGGCCGAGAAGCGATAACCAGAATTGGTTTCAAACTACGGAGCCACCCAAGGATCCTGAAAAGTCCATTTGTGGAGATGAGCTCCTGGACTCCCGTTAAGAAGACATGTTGTCAACCTCTAGATCCCTTACATGCCTGCACTTTTCGGCTTGCTGCTGCTGCAATCCACGCGTTTTAGATCTGCATAACTCCACCTCTTTAAACACAGCACCTTCACCCCCTGCTGTTCCCACCCGCCTCAACACCGTTGGAAGGGAGGAGAACCAATTAAGGCGGGGGGTGGGGTGGAACGAGCAGCTGTCTACCCTTAGCAGGAGGGCTCCTGATTACATACCTCTCCTGCTGCTGCTGCTGCTGGCTGTCCAGCAGCAGACTGAAGGTGGCTGCTGCTGTGCACACGTATATAAAGGCTCAGAGCCTATTATGACACGCGCAGCCAGCGTTCCATTGCCACATTCCATCTACTGCAGGCAGGATACCTGGCTGGCTGAATGTCGCTGAGAAGCTCACAGAGACCGCCATAAGCAACAGTTTAACAGAATGCCACAGACTAATCAACCAAACTTTTTGGGTTGTGTTCTCTTTTATAGTCTGCAGGCATAAAAATGAAAGAAGTCAGTGTTCCAGCAGAGGGAGACAACGTTTCAGAAAAGGCATTGTAGCAAACCAAAAAAGAAATTTTAAGCGCAGCAGAGTAACCAGCGCACATACCTGTTAGCTCAGGTGAGTTTAAAAGGCTGCTGTTGATAACAAGGGCATTTGCTAAATAGATGGTGTGTGTGCAACAATATACTGAAAGGTCAATTATATTGTGCAGCTTATCTCACCACCTGTAGTTATTTAGGTGAAAGCTCCAAAATGCTTGCCTAATATGTCTGTTTATCCAAAAGGAAGTAAAAAGGGAGAGCTAGAAAGATAGCATTGCATCACATTACATGGCAATGCAATGCACAGTTGCTGAAGTTGAACCAAAATGAGCTTGTAATCTGGCTTCTGCAACTTTGAACATGAAAAATCCAATGAGGAGAAGAAAAGCAAAGCCAAAGAGTCCATCCCAAAATCCGACAAACAAGCAAAATGAACAAAAAACATTGAATTCAATTCTTTCTGATTTTAGAAACTGCATTAAAGAAGGGGTGCACTGGTCCTGGAGATACTGCAATACCAGGTCAATGCGTGGAGTGGACAGAGCAAGCTCTTTTTCCATCTCCCTGTTCTAAAAATCCATTTAATATATGGTCCCCAGATAGGGGACGTATCAGATATTAAACTGATAAGAACAGATACTACACTTGATCTTAGCCAAAAGGCCGAGAAGCGATAACCAGAATTGGTTTCAAACTACGGAGCCACCCAAGGATCCTGAAAAGTCCATTTGTGGAGATGAGCTCCTGGACTCCCGTTAAGAAGACATGTTGTCAACCTCTAGATCCCTTACATGCCTGCACTTTTCGGCTTGCTGCTGCTGCAATCCACGCGTTTTAGATCTGCATAACTCCACCTCTTTAAACACAGCACCTTCACCCCCTGCTGTTCCCACCCGCCTCAACACCGTTGGAAGGGAGGAGAACCAATTAAGGCGGGGGGTGGGGTGGAACGAGCAGCTGTCTACCCTTAGCAGGAGGGCTCCTGATTACATACCTCTCCTGCTGCTGCTGCTGCTGGCTGTCCAGCAGCAGACTGAAGGTGGCTGCTGCTGTGCACAGGTATATAAAGGCTCAGAGCCTATTATGACACGCGCAGCCAGCGTTCCATTGCCACATTCCATCTACTGCAGGCAGGATACCTGGCTGGCTGAATGTCGCTGAGAAGCTCACAGAGACCGCCATAAGCAACAGTTTAACAGAATGCCACAGACTAATCAACCAAACTTTTTGGGTTGGGTTCTCTTTTATAGTCTGCAGGCATTAAATGAAAGAAGTCAGTGTTCCAGCAGAGGGAGACAACGTTTCAGAAAAGGCATTGTAGCAAACCAAAAAAGAAATTTTAAGCGCAGCAGAGTAACCAGCGCACATACCTGTTAGCTCAGGTGAGTTTAAAAGGCTGCTGTTGATAACAAGGTCATTTGCTAAATAGATGGTGTGTGTGCAACAATATACTGAAAGGTCAATTATATTGTGCAGCTTATCTCACCACCTGTAGTTATTTAGGTGAAAGCTCCAAAATGCTTGCCTAATATGTCTGTTTATCCAAAAGGAAGTAAAAAGGGAGAGCTAGAAAGATAGCATTGCATCACATTACATGGCAATGCAATGCACAGTTGCTGAAGTTGAACCAAAATGAGCTTGTAATCTGGCTTCTGCAACTTTGAACATGAAAAATCCAATGAGGAGAAGAAAAACAAAGCCAAAGAGTCCATCCCAAAATCCGACAAACAAGCAAAATGAACAAAAAACATTGAATTCAATTCTTTCTGATTTTAGAAACTGCATTAAAGAAGGGGTGCACCGGTCCTGGAGATACTGCAATACCAGGTCAATGCGTGGAGTGGACAGAGCAAGCTCTTTTTCCATCTCCCTGTTCTAAAAATCCATTTAATATATGGTCCCCAGATAGGGGACGTATCAGATATTAAACTGATAAGAACAGATACTACACTTGATCTTAGCCAAAAGGCCGAGAAGCGATAACCAGAATTGGTTTCAAACTACGGAGCCACCCAAGGATCCTGAAAAGTCCATTTGTGGAGATGAGCTCCTGGACTCCCGTTAAGAAGACATGTTGTCAACCTCTAGATCCCTTACATGCCTGCACTTTTCGGCTTGCTGCTGCTGCAATCCACGCGTTTTAGATCTGCATAACTCCACCTCTTTAAACACAGCACCTTCACCCCCTGCTGTTCCCACCCGCCTCAACACCGTTGGAAGGGAGGAGAACCAATTAAGGCGGGGGGTGGGGTGGAACGAGCAGCTGTCTACCCTTAGCAGGAGGGCTCCTGATTACATACCTCTCCTGCTGCTGCTGCTGCTGGCTGTCCAGCAGCAGACTGAAGGTGGCTGCTGCTGTGCACAGGTATATAAAGGCTCAGAGCCTATTATGACACGCGCAGCCAGCGTTCCATTGCCACATTCCATCTACTGCAGGCAGGATACCTGGCTGGCTGAATGTCGCTGAGAAGCTCACAGAGACCGCCATAAGCAACAGTTTAACAGAATGCCACAGACTAATCAACCAAACTTTTTGGGTTGGGTTCTCTTTTATAGTCTGCAGGCATTAAATGAAAGAAGTCAGTGTTCCAGTAGAAGGAGACAACGTTTCAGAAAAGGCATTGTAGCAAACCAAAAAAGAAATTTTAAGCGCAGCAGAGTAACCAGCGCACATACCTGTTAGCTCAGGTGAGTTTAAAAGGCTGCTGTTGATAACAAGGGCATTTGCTAAATAGATGGTGTGTGTGCAACAATATACTGAAAGGTCAATTATATTGTGCAGCTTATCTCACCACCTGTAGTTATTTAGGTGAAAGCTCCAAAATGCTTGCCTAATATGTCTGTTTATCCAAAAGGAAGTAAAAAGGGAGAGCTAGAAAGATAGCATTGCATCACATTACATGGCAATGCAATGCACAGTTGCTGAAGTTGAACCAAAATGAGCTTGTAATCTGGCTTCTGCAACTTTGAACATGAAAAATCCAATGAGGAGAAGAAAAGCAAAGCCAAAGAGTCCATCCCAAAATCCGACAAACAAGCAAAATGAACAAAAAACATTGAATTCAATTCTTTCTGATTTTAGAAACTGCATTAAAGAAGGGGTGCACCGGTCCTGGAGATACTGCAATACCAGGTCAATGCGTGGAGTGGACAGAGCAAGCTCTTTTTCCATCTCCCTGTTCTAAAAATCCATTTAATATATGGTCCCCAGATAGGGGACGTATCAGATATTAAACTGATAAGAACAGATTTTTTTTTTTTTTTTTTTTTTTTTTTTTTTTTTTTTTTTTTTTTAGACTCAGATTACAAAGTCTTGGAATCAACAAAAAGATAAGAAGACTCAAATCCATCATCGTGCATTCTACCAATTTTAATACTTCTCCAAATCTTTTATTTTCTTTTTCTTTTATATATATATATTTATTTATTTTTTCCCTCTTTTTTTTTTAAAAAAAAATTATATAGTTTTGGCTATTTTTTTTTGTTTGTTTTTGTTCTTCTTTTTTTGTTTTTCCACAGGTTTTCAAAAAATCAAAGCTTACAAGGTAAGTTCATTCCATTTACATTGTTTCCATTTCTCATTTGCTTTCACCTTGCCAAGCGTCATTTTGTCCCTCCAGAAATACATGTACAAATAACTTAGACATAATTTAATACACTGGTCGACTGTTACTTCCTTATGTTTAAACACTAAAATGTTCCTTGCTTTCCACAATGCCGCCTTCACACATGCAATAATAATCCATACAATTTTAAAATCCTCCTCTCTTATCCCCATCCCATAAAATACTCTGTTAAAATCCAAAAAATTAACAGTACTCACAGCTCTCACTATATTGCACACTTTCCTCCATATTGTCTGTGCAAAATTACAATTCCAGAAGATGTGCATGGGTGTTTCACTATTCCCACACCTGGATCTTGGGCACACTTCAGATCTTACCAACCCACGCCTGTGTTGGAACTCACGGGTTGGCAGGCAGTCTTTTACTATACACCAGAGTAAATCCCTGTGTTCATTAGATAACACACTATAATTTACATTCATCCAGATTCTTTCCACAATTTTGAATGAAAAATGTTCCACAGGACTGATACCTATTCTCTCTTCCAGGATTTTTAGGATTTTTTTATGGCATTTAAGAACATTTATTTCGACCATCTTAAGTTTAAAATCTCTTAAAATTTTTTCTAAAACAATATAATTTCCTGGAGGTAAAAACCTATAAGGCCTATTTAGAGACATCTCCAACCATTTATAATTTCTAATATAGAAACCTAAATTATATATAGAAAACAACTTTAGCTTAGAGCCTGGTCCTAATAAAGTGCATACACAGTTCGCTACATACTTTGCATATAAAAAGGACCTAATATCCGGAAAACCTTTCCCACCTTTTTTCTTTGATTTATATATCTCCTCTCTCTTTACTCTTTCCATCTTGGATCTCCATAAAAAATTAAAACATACCTTAATAACTCTCTTCATGATATTATTTTGGGGGATAAAAACTGTTGAGACATATAAAAACATTGGGAGTAAAACCTGTCTAATAATTAAAATTTTTCCTTCCAGGGTAAGATCTCTCAACTGCCAGAAAGTAATCTTTTTCTTAACTCTTTCCAGCAGAGACTCCCAATTTCTTACATTACCACCTGACTCTGAGAAATAAATACCTAAAATTTTTACTTCATTCATTCTTGTTAATTTACACTCAGAATCTACAATAAAATCACCAACAGTTAAAATACCAGATTTTTCCATGTTAATTTTAAAACCCGATGCGCCCCCAAACCAATCCACTGTTCTTATGGCTCTGTTCATGCTTCTAGTGTCTTTAACTAAAACCGTCACATCATCCATATATGCCACCACTTTAACTTGTTCATTGCAACTCCCGGGAATAAAAAAACCATTGATTACCTTATCTCTCCTAAAAGCTGCTAAAAGTGGTTCAATTGCACAAATAAAAAGAATAGGGGATAAGGGACACCCCTGTTTAACGCCACAGTTTATTTTTACATTATCAGATAAAAAACCATTAATAGATATTTTGCTAAAACATGATTTGTAAAGAGATTTAATACGTTTGCTAAAAACATCCGGGCATCCCATTTTCTCTAAAACTGCAAATAAAAAATCATGGGCAACTCTATCGTACGCTTTTTCAAAATCCAAAGTAATTAGAGCAAGCTTTTGTTTTCTGTCTAAAACATCCCATAAAACATCCCTGATTAAAATCAATGAGTCGCTGATTCTCCGATTTGGCACTGCACACGTCTGATCCACTTCTATTACTGAGCCGATTACCTTTTTTAATCTATTTGCTAGTAACTTTGCATATACCTTACAGTCCGTATTTAAAAGGGTTATTGGTCTCCAATTTTTAATCAGTTCTTTATTTCCTTTCTTAAATAATAAAACAATAAGACCCTCCCACCACGACTCTGGGACACTAAAAGATGCTTCTGCTTCTAAAATTACTTCATAAAAATCCTCACCCATGATCTCCCATAAACACTTGTAAAATTCAACAGGTAGTCCATCTGCTCCCGGCGTTTTGTTATTTTGTAGCGTATTAATTGTATTAAAAACTTCCTCTTTAGTAAAATTCCCTATTAAAAAAGATTTATCTTCCGCATTAAAATTTTTTTCCAGTCCTTCTAAAAAATGTTTTTTTAGAGACACATCCGTGTTTTTAACAGAAAATAAATCATCATAAAATTCTTTTGCTTTCATCTTCTTCCCCTCCAAACTTTTTTCTCCTTCCAAAACCTTCATATAATCCTTCTTGTCACATATTTTTTTAAAAAAGAATTTTGTGCATTTTTCATCCTCGTCTAAAACTTTTACTCGGGAATTAAAAATAATTTCTTTACCTTTTTCTTTCAGGCAGTTTTGGATCTTTTCTTTTGTTGTTCGGATCGCCTCCTGCAGATCACATCCGTTATTTTCGAGGTGAAAAAAACATTGCAGTTTAGCATTAAGATCATTATAAAAAATACGTTTTGCAGCAGCTTTCTTCTTTCCTTCTTTAATAAAAAATATTTTTACCTCCTTCTTGACAAAATCCCACCAATTAAAAATAGATTTAAAAAACGTTTTTTTTAGCTTCAGTTTTTCATACAGCTTTTTAAAACCTTCCATAACCACCTCGTCTTGTAGTAGGGATACATTAAATTTCCAGTGTGACGGTCTTTTATCCACATCTGATTCTATTTTAAAACTACATTCTATTATTTTATGATCTGAAAAAGGTGTTGAATGCGTTTTAAAACCTGAGCATGTTAGGGCTTGAGATATAAAAATATAATCTATTCTGGATGAAACACCTCTCCCCACCCAAGTGACTTCATGCTCCTTTTTTTGTCCATCTAATGCCCATGTATCTTTAAGATTAAAAGCTGCTAAAATATTTCTAAGACATGAAGCTGACCCATCTTTTACATTTTTTAAATGACAATTAAAATCCCCACCTAAAACTAATGGATCTACTCCAGGTAAAAACAGCTGCAACAGTTCAAACAAATGTAATCTCAAGGCTTTTTCTGCATTTGCATACACATTAAAACACCTCACTTTCTTCCCATTTTTCTGCACATCAATTCTTAAAATCCTCCCAGGGTATATCTCTTCATAATTTACAATCTCCCAATCTTTAGAGCATAAAAACCCCACACCATCACTTTTTGACTCGTTCCCACCAGAAAAGCATAAGTTACCCTTCCATATACCCTGTAAATATTCATAGCTTATTTTTTTTGTCAAATTACATTCTTGTAGAAAGATAAAATCAATATTTTCATTATTTAAAAAATCATATAAAGCAGTTCTCTTATATAGGTCGTTAAACCCCTGAACATTCAGGGACATTGAGCGGATCATCTTCTAACATTTAGTGCAGGGCTCTTCCCTCCGCCCTCATTCTCTACTGCCGGAGAAGATGGGTCTACCTCCAGATCTGATACATCCGAAGATGACACACTCCCCAGCAGACTTGTTGCTTCTAATGCCTTTACTTTCCCACCACATGGTATTCCTTCATTATCACTTCTATCCACACTTCTTTTTAGAGATTTTTCTGTGCAGTCCATTTGTACCTGCGCGCAAGGTAAGCTCTGCGACAGGGAATTAGTAGAAGTGGACTCCACTACTTCTGGAATATCACTTTCCCCTCCACAACTACTCCCTTTACTTAGTGGAGAAATTTCTTGCAACATTTGACTCTTCTCTTCTCTCTTCTGATCTTCTTTCTTCTGTTCTTCTATCTTCTTCTTTTCATTCTTATCTTCTTTCTTCTTATCTTCTTTCTTCTGCTCTTCTCTCTTTTTCCTTTCCATCTGTTTCTTTATCTCCATGGCCCTTTTTTCTATGTCCTCTATCCTCTTCTGTTTTTCCTCTTCCTTCTTTCTCTTCCTTTCTTCCAACTTCCTTTCCTCTTCTTCTTGTGATTTTTTAACCCGTTCCTCCTTCTTCTTCTCCTTCATTGCCCGTCCCTCCTCTTCCTCTTTTCTCTTTCTTTCTGTCTCCTCCTTCTCACTCCTTTCTTTCTCCTCTTCCCCTTTTTCCTCTTCAGCAGCAATGCCTGCTTCCACATCGTCTTTAGCTTCTTGTTGCTGTTCTTCAGGCGATGTGTCCATCTCCTCTACATCCTTTTTCTTATTTTTAGGGCACTCATCCATCTGGTGAGGAGTACCCATGCAACTAAAACACTTGTTACATTCTGCATCCAGATGTCCATATTTTTTACACACACGGCAGTAGTGTGGCATCCCTGGGAAGAATAAATAACCGCGGCTATGGTTGATATAAACCTGCGGCGGAGGTCTGGACACGCCCCCCTCCTCATTCGGGTTCTTCCTAAATGATACCACATACACACGTTTCCCGTTCCACACTCCAAACTGTGTTTCCCCGCGTCTCTTAGGGATGATTTTGTCACAATACATTGATAGGTAACTTTCAACCTCAGAGTCTGTAATAAATGGACTAAACAAATGAATCGTCAGTACTTTCATTGAAAACTGAAAAGAGGGGATTACTTTCACCCCCTCCAGCTCTACCTTCTCTTTATTTACTTCATAAAGAGCGTAGGCACTTTCACACTGCGAGGCTTTATTAAGCGTAACATCATAAAGTCCTCGAGAAAAAAAAGATTGAAAGCAAAAAAGATGCTCCTTGTCGATCTTCAAGAGCTTACAAATAACATTGAAAATAAATTGAGAATCTTTCACCTGCCGGTGGTCAGGAGCAACCACGAACCTGATGGTGTCCTTCAGCGGATGCTCCTCCGAGAAATAATCATTCGGGTTGCTTGCTTGATTCTCCTTCCTTCCTCCAGGGTTTCTCCTTGTCTCCATGATTTTCCTCTTCTTTTCCAGATACCAAGGAAAATATCACACACGGATCGCAGCCTCCACGAAGTTCGTCCTCCCTCCAACACACCGTCCTCCGTAAAGAAAAGGCACTGCAGCTTTAGCACCGATTCCCAAAAGCAGCACTGGATATCTCCAAAGGCCAAGAATCGGTTCTGCCACCACAGTAACCTTCAGCCCAATGTCACAACCCACTACAGATCGTGCCAAAAGGCCGAGAAGCGATAACCAGAATTGGTTTCAAACTACGGAGCCACCCAAGGATCCTGAAAAGTCCATTTGTGGAGATGAGCTCCTGGACTCCCGTTAAGAAGACATGTTGTCAACCTCTAGATCCCTTACATGCCTGCACTTTTCGGCTTGCTGCTGCTGCAATCCACGCGTTTTAGATCTGCATAACTCCACCTCTTTAAACACAGCACCTTCACCCCCTGCTGTTCCCACCCGCCTCAACACCGTTGGAAGGGAGGAGAACCAATTAAGGCGGGGGGTGGGGTGGAACGAGCAGCTGTCTACCCTTAGCAGGAGGGCTCCTGATTACATACCTCTCCTGCTGCTGCTGCTGCTGGCTGTCCAGCAGCAGACTGAAGGTGGCTGCTGCTGTGCACAGGTATATAAAGGCTCAGAGCCTATTATGACACGCGCAGCCAGCGTTCCATTGCCACATTCCATCTACTGCAGGCAGGATACCTGGCTGGCTGAATGTCGCTGAGAAGCTCACAGAGACCGCCATAAGCAACAGTTTAACAGAATGCCACAGACTAATCAACCAAACTTTTTGGGTTGGGTTCTCTTTTATAGTCTGCAGGCATTAAATGAAAGAAGTCAGTGTTCCAGCAGAAGGAGACAACGTTTCAGAAAAGGCATTGTAGCAAACCAAAAAAGAAATTTTAAGCGCAGCAGAGTAACCAGCGCACATACCTGTTAGCTCAGGTGAGTTTAAAAGGCTGCTGTTGATAACAAGGTCATTTGCTAAATAGATGGTGTGTGTGCAACAATATACTGAAAGGTCAATTATATTGTGCAGCTTATCTCACCACCTGTAGTTATTTAGGTGAAAGCTCCAAAATGCTTGCCTAATATGTCTGTTTATCCAAAAGGAAGTAAAAAGGGAGAGCTAGAAAGATAGCATTGCATCACATTACATGGCAATGCAATGCACAGTTGCTGAAGTTGAACCAAAATGAGCTTGTAATCTGGCTTCTGCAACTTTGAACATCAAAAATCCAATGAGGAGAAGAAAAGCAAAGCCAAAGAGTCCATCCCAAAATCCGACAAACAAGCAAAATGAACAAAAAACATTGAATTCAATTCTTTCTGATTTTAGAAACTGCATTAAAGAAGGGGTGCACCGGTCCTGGAGATACTGCAATACCAGGTCAATGCGTGGAGTGGACAGAGCAAGCTCTTTTTCCATCTCCCTGTTCTAAAAATCCATTTAATATATGGTCCCCAGATAGGGGACGTATCAGATATTAAACTGATAAGAACAGATACTACACTTGATCTTAGCCAAAAGGCCGAGAAGCGATAACCAGAATTGGTTTCAAACTACGGAGCCACCCAAGGATCCTGAAAAGTCCATTTGTGGAGATGAGCTCCTGGACTCCCGTTAAGAAGACATGTTGTCAACCTCTAGATCCCTTACATGCCTGCACTTTTCGGCTTGCTGCTGCTGCAATCCACGCGTTTTAGATCTGCATAACTCCACCTCTTTAAACACAGCACCTTCACCCCCTGCTGTTCCCACCTGCCTCAACACCGTTGGAAGGGAGGAGAACCAATTAAGGCGGGGGGTGGGGTGGAACGAGCAGCTGTCTACCCTTAGCAGGAGGGCTCCTGATTACATACCTCTCCTGCTGCTGCTGCTGCTGGCTGTCCAGCAGCAGACTGAAGGTGGCTGCTGCTGTGCACAGGTATATAAAGGCTCAGAGCCTATTATGACACGCGCAGCCAGCGTTCCATTGCCACATTCCATCTACTGCAGGCAGGATACCTGGCTGGCTGAATGTCGCTGAGAAGCTCACAGAGACCGCCATAAGCAACAGTTTAACAGAATGCCACAGACTAATCAACCAAACTTTTTGGGTTGGGTTCTCTTTTATAGTCTGCAGGCATTAAATGAAAGAAGTCAGTGTTCCAGCAGAAGGAGACAACGTTTCAGAAAAGGCATTGTAGCAAACCAAAAAAGAAATTTTAAGCGCAGCAGAGTAACCAGCGCACATACCTGTTAGCTCAGGTGAGTTTAAAAGGCTGCTGTTGATAACAAGGGCATTTGCTAAATAGATGGTGTGTGTGCAACAATATACCGAAAGGTCAATTATATTGTGCAGCTTATCTCACCACCTG
This sequence comes from Phyllobates terribilis, assembly GCF_046119375.1. Lineage (NCBI taxonomy): Eukaryota > Metazoa > Chordata > Amphibia > Anura > Dendrobatidae > Phyllobates > Phyllobates terribilis. The sequence continues at coordinate 6,903,148 of NW_027362836.1, forward strand.
TAGTTATTTAGGTGAAAGCTCCAAAATGCTTGCCTAATATGTCTGTTTATCCAAAAGGAAGTAAAAAGAGAGAGCTAGAAAGATAGCATTGCATCACATTACATGGCAATGCAATGCACAGTTGCTGAAGTTGAACCAAAATGAGCTTGTAATCTGGCTTCTGCAACTTTGAACATGAAAAATCCAATGAGGAGAAGAAAAGCAAAGCCAAAGAGTCCATCCCAAAATCCGACAAACAAGCAAAATGAACAAAAAACATTGAATTCAATTCTTTCTGATTTTAGAAACTGCATTAAAGAAGGGGTGCACCGGTCCTGGAGATACTGCAATACCAGGTCAATGCGTGGAGTGGACAGAGCAAGCTCTTTTTCCATCTCCCTGTTCTAAAAATCCATTTAATATATGGTCCCCAGATAGGGGACGTATCAGATATTAAACTGATAAGAACAGATTTTATTTTATTTTATTTTTTTTTTTTTTTTTACACTCAGATTACAAAGTCTTGGAATCAACAAAACGATAAGAAGACTCAAATCCATCATCGTGCATTCTACCAATTTTAATACTTCTCCAAATCTTTTATTTTCCTTTTTCTTTTATATATATATATTTATTTATTTTTTCCCTCTTTTTTTTTTTTTTTTAAAAATTATATAGTTTTGGCTATTTTTTTTTGTTTGTTTTTGTTCTTCTTTTTTTGTTTTTCCACAGGTTTTCAAAAAATCAAATCTTACAAGGTAAGTTCATTCCATTTACATTGTTTCCATTTCTCATTTGCTTTCACCTTGCCAAGCGTCATTTTGTCCCTCCAGAAATACATGTACAAATAACTTAGACATAATTTAATACACTGGTCGACTGTTACTTCCTTATGTTTAAACACTAAAATGTTCCTTGCTTTCCACAATGCCGCCTTCACACATGCAATAATAATCCATACAATTTTAAAATCCTCCTCTCTTATCCCCATCCCATAAAATACTCTGTTAAAATCCAAAAAATTAACAGTACTCACAGCTCTCACTATATTGCACACTTTCCTCCATATTGTCTGTGCAAAATTACAATTCCAGAAGATGTGCATGGGTGTTTCACTATTCCCACACCTGGATCTTGGGCACACTTCAGATCTTACCAACCCACGCCTGTGTTGGAACTCACGGGTTGGCAGGCAGTCTTTTACTATACACCAGAGTAAATCCCTGTGTTCATTAGATAACACACTATAATTTACATTCATCCAGATTCTTTCCACAATTTTGAATGAAAAATGTTCCACAGGACTGATACCTATTCTCTCTTCCAGGATTTTTAGGATTTTTTTATGGCATTTAAGAACATTTATTTCGACCATCTTAAGTTTAAAATCTCTTAAAATTTTTTCTAAAACAATATAATTTCCTGGAGGTAAAAACCTATAAGGCCTATTTAGAGACATCTCCAACCATTTATAATTTCTAATATAGAAACCTAAATTATATACAGAAAACAACTTTAGCTTAGAGCCTGGTCCTAATAAAGTGCATACACAGTTCGCTACATACTTTGCATATAAAAAGGACCTAATATCCGGAAAACCTTTCCCACCTTTTTTCTTTGATTTATATATCTCCTCTCTCTTTACTCTTTCCATCTTGGATCTCCATAAAAAATTAAAACATACCTTAATAACTCTCTTCATGATATTATTTTGGGGGATAAAAACTGTTGAGACATATAAAAACATTGGGAGTAAAACCTGTCTAATAATTAAAATTTTTCCTTCCAGGGTAAGATCTCTCAACTGCCAGAAAGTAATCTTTTTCTTAACTCTTTTCAGCAGAGACTCCCAATTTCTTACATTACCACCTGACTCTGAGAAATAAATACCTAAAATTTTTACTTCATTCATTCTTGTTAATTTACACTCAGAATCTACAATAAAATCACCAACAGTTAAAATACCAGATTTTTCCATGTTAATTTTAAAACCCGATGCGCCCCCAAACCAATCCACTGTTCTTATGGCTCTGTTCATGCTTCTAGTGTCTTTAACTAAAACCGTCACATCATCCATATATGCCACCACTTTAACTTGTTCATTGCAACTCCCGGGAATAAAAAAACCATTGATTACCTTATCTCTCCTAAAAGCTGCTAAAAGTGGTTCAATTGCACAAATAAAAAGAATAGGGGATAAGGGACACCCCTGTTTAACGCCACAGTTTATTTTTACATTATCAGATAAAAAACCATTAATAGATATTTTGCTAAAACATGATTTGTAAAGAGATTTAATACGTTTGCTAAAAACATCCGGGCATCCCATTTTCTCTAAAACTGCAAATAAAAAATCATGGGCAACTCTATCGTACGCTTTTTCAAAATCCAAAGTAATTAGAGCAAGCTTTTGTTTTCTGTCTAAAACATCCCATAAAACATCCCTGATTAAAATCAATGAGTCGCTGATTCTCAGATTTGGCACTGCACACGTCTGATCCACTTCTATTACTGAGCCGATTACCTTTTTTAATCTATTTGCTAGTAACTTTGCATATACCTTACAGTCCGTATTTAAAAGGGTTATTGGTCTCCAATTTTTAATCAGTTCTTTATTTCCTTTCTTAAATAATAAAACAATAAGACCCTCCCACCACGACTCTGGGACACTAAAAGATGCTTCTGCTTCTAAAATTACTTCATAAAAATCCTCACCCATGATCTCCCATAAACACTTGTAAAATTCAACAGGTAGTCCATCTGCTCCCGGCGTTTTGTTATTTTGTAGCGTATTAATTGTATTAAAAACTTCCTCTTTAGTAAAATTCCCTATTAAAAAAGATTTTTCTTCCGCATTAAAATTTTTTTCCAGTCCTTCTAAAAAATGTTTTTTTAGAGACACATCCGTGTTTTTAACAGAAAATAAATCATCATAAAATTCTTTTGCTTTCATCTTCTTCCCCTCCAAACTTGTTTCTCCTTCCAAAACCTTCATATAATCCTTCTTGTCACATATTTTTTTAAAAAAGAATTTTGTGCATTTTTCATCCTCGTCTAAAACTTTTACTCGGGAATTAAAAATAATTTCTTTACCTTTTTCTTTCAGGCAGTTTTGGATCTTTTCTTTTGTTGTTCGGATCGCCTCCTGCAGATCACATCCGTTATTTTCGAGGTGAAAAAAACATTGCAGTTTAGCATTAAGATCATTATAAAAAATACGTTTTGCAGCAGCTTTCTTCTTTCCTTCTTTAATAAAAAATATTTTTACCTCCTTCTTGACAAAATCCCACCAATTAAAAATAGATTTAAAAAACGTTTTTTTTAGCTTCAGTTTTTCATACAGCTTTTTAAAACCTTCCATAACCACCTCGTCTTGTAGTAGGGATACATTAAATTTCCAGTGTGACGGTCTTTTATCCACATCTGATTCTATTTTAAAACTACATTCTATTATTTTATGATCTGAAAAAGGTGTTGAATGCGTTTTAAAACCTGAGCATGTTAGGGCTTGAGATATAAAAATATAATCTATTCTGGATGAAACACCTTTCCCCACCCAAGTGACTTCATGCTCCTTTTTTTGTCCATCTAATGCCCATGTATCTTTAAGATTAAAAGCTGCTAAAATATTTCTAAGACATGAAGCTGACCCATCTTTTACATTTTTTAAATGACAATTAAAATCCCCACCTAAAACTAATGGATCTACTCCAGGTAAAAACAGCTGCAACAGTTCAAACAAATGTAATCTCAAGGCTTTTTCTGCATTTGCAAACACATTAAAACACCTCACTTTCTTCCCATTTTTCTGCACATCAATTCTTAAAATCCTCCCAGGGTATATCTCTTCATAATTTACAATCTCCCAATCTTTAGAGCATAAAAACCCCACACCATCACTTTTTGACTCGTTCCCACCAGAAAAGCATAAGTTACCCTTCCATATACCCTGTAAATATTCATAGCTTATTTTTTTTGTCAAATTACATTCTTGTAGAAAGATAAAATCAATATTTTCATTATTTAAAAAATCATATAAAGCAGTTCTCTTATATAGGTCGTTAAACCCCTGAACATTCAGGGACATTGAGCGGATCATCTTCTAACATTTAGTGCAGGGCTCTTCCCTCCGCCCTCATTCTCTACTGCCGGAGAAGATGGGTCTACCTCCAGATCTGATACATCCGAAGATGACACACTCCCCAGCAGACTTGTTGCTTCTAATGCCTTTACTTTCCCACCACATGGTATTCCTTCATTATCACTTCTATCCACACTTCTTTTTAGAGATTTTTCTGTGCAGTCCATTTGTACCTGCGCGCAAGGTAAGCTCTGCGACAGGGAATTAGTAGGAGTGGACTCCACTATTTCTGGAATATCACTTTCCCCTCCACAACTACTCCCTTTACTTAGTGGAGAAATTTCTTGCAACATTTGACTCTTCTCTTCTCTCTTCTGATCTTCTTTCTTCTGTTCTTCTATCTTCTTCTTTTCATTCTTATCTTCTTTCTTCTTATCTTCTTTCTTCTGCTCTTCTCTCTTTTTCCTTTCCATCTGTTTCTTTATCTCCATGGCCCTTTTTTCTATGTCCTCTATCCTCTTCTGTTTTTCCTCTTCCTTCTTTCTCTTCCTTTCTTCCAACTTCCTTTCCTCTTCTTCTTGTGATTTTTTAACCCGTTCCTCCTTCTTCTTCTCCTTCATTGCCCGTCCCTCCTCTTCCTCTTTTCTCTTTCTTTCTGTCTCCTCCTTCTCACTCCTTTCTTTCTCCTCTTCCCCTTTTTCCTCTTCAGCAGCAATGCCTGCTTCCACATCGTCTTTAGCTTCTTGTTGCTGTTCTTCAGGCGATGTGTCCATCTCCTCTACATCCTTTTTCTTATTTTTAGGGCACTCATCCATCTGGTGAGGAGTACCCATGCAACTAAAACACTTGTTACATTCTGCATCCAGATGTCCATATTTTTTACACACACGGCAGTAGTGTGGCATCCCTGGGAAGAATAAATAACCGCGGCTATGGTTGATATAAACCTGCGGCGGAGGTCTGGACACGCCCCCCTCCTCATTCGGGTTCTTCCTAAATGATACCACATACACACGTTTCCCGTTCCACACTCCAAACTGTGTTTCCCCGCGTCTCTTAGGGATGATTTTGTCACAATACATTGATAGGTAACTTTCAACCTCAGAGTCTGTAATAAATGGACTAAACAAATGAATCGTCAGTACTTTCATTGAAAACTGAAAAGAGGGGATTACTTTCACCCCCTCCAGCTCTACCTTCTCTTTATTTACTTCATAAAGAGCGTAGGCACTTTCACACTGCGAGGCTTTATTAAGCGTAACATCATAAAGTCCTCGAGAAAAAAAAGATTGAAAGCAAAAAAGATGCTCCTTGTCGATCTTCAAGAGCTTACAAATAACATTGAAAATAAATTGAGAATCTTTCACCTGCCGGTGGTCAGGAGCAACCACGAACCTGATGGTGTCCTTCAGCGGATGCTCCTCCGAGAAATAATCATTCGGGTTGCTTGCTTGATTCTCCTTCCTTCCTCCAGGGTTTCTCCTTGTCTCCATGATTTTCCTCTTCTTTTCCAGATACCAAGGAAAATATCACACACGGATCGCAGCCTCCACGAAGTTCGTCCTCCCTCCAACACACTGTCCTCCGTAAAGAAAAGGCACTGCAGCTTTAGCACCGATTCCCAAAAGCAGCACTGGATATCTCCAAAGGCCAAGAATCGGTTCTGCCACCACAGTAACCTTCAGCCCAATGTCACAACCCACTACAGATCGTGCCAAAAGGCCGAGAAGCGATAACCAGAATTGGTTTCAAACTACGGAGCCACCCAAGGATCCTGAAAAGTCCATTTGTGGAGATGAGCTCCTGGACTCCCGTTAAGAAGACATGTTGTCAACCTCTAGATCCCTTACATGCCTGCACTTTTCGGCTTGCTGCTGCTGCAATCCACGCGTTTTAGATCTGCATAACTCCACCTCTTTAAACACAGCACCTTCACCCCCTGCTGTTCCCACCCGCCTCAACACCGTTGGAAGGGAGGAGAACCAATTAAGGCGGGGTGTGGGGTGGAACGAGCAGCTGTCTACCCTTAGCAGGAGGGCTCCTGATTACATACCTCTCCTGCTGCTGCTGCTGCTGGCTGTCCAGCAGCAGACTGAAGGTGGCTGCTGCTGTGCACAGGTATATAAAGGCTCAGAGCCTATTATGACACGCGCAGCCAGCGTTCCATTGCCACATTCCATCTACTGCAGGCAGGATACCTGGCTGGCTGAATGTCGCTGAGAAGCTCACAGAGACCGCCATAAGCAACAGTTTAACAGAATGCCACAGACTAATCAACCAAACTTTTTGGGTTGGGTTCTCTTTTATAGTCTGCAGGCATTAAATGAAAGAAGTCAGTGTTCCAGCAGAAGGAGACAACGTTTCAGAAAAGGCATTGTAGCAAACCAAAAAAGAAATTTTAAGCGCAGCAGAGTAACCAGCGCACATACCTGTTAGCTCAGGTGAGTTTAAAAGGCTGCTGTTGATAACAAGGGCATTTGCTAAATAGATGGTGTGTGTGCAACAATATACTGAAAGGTCAATTATATTGTGCAGCTTATCTCACCACCTGTAGTTATTTAGGTGAAAGCTCCAAAATGCTTGCCTAATATGTCTGTTTATCCAAAAGGAAGTAAAAAGGGAGAGCTAGAAAGATAGCATTGCATCACATTACATGGCAATGCAATGCACAGTTGCTGAAGTTGAACCAAAATGAGCTTGTAATCTGGCTTCTGCAACTTTGAACATGAAAAATCCAATGAGGAGAAGAAAAGCAAAGCCAAAGAGTCCATCCCAAAATCCGACAAACAAGCAAAATGAACAAAAAACATTGAATTCAATTCTTTCTGATTTTAGAAACTGCATTAAAGAAGGGGTGCACCAGTCCTGGAGATACTGCAATACCAGGTCAATGCGTGGAGTGGACAGAGCAAGCTCTTTTTCCATCTCCCTGTTCTAAAAATCCATTTAATATATGGTCCCCAGATAGGGGACGTATCAGATATTAAACTGATAAGAACAGATACTACACTTGATCTTAGCCAAAAGGCCGAGAAGCGATAACCAGAATTGGTTTCAAACTACGGAGCCACCCAAGGATCCTGAAAAGTCCATTTGTGGAGATGAGCTCCTGGACTCCCGTTAAGAAGACATGTTGTCAACCTCTAGATCCCTTACATGCCTGCACTTTTCGGCTTGCTGCTGCTGCAATCCACGCGTTTTAGATCTGCATAACTCCACCTCTTTAAACACAGCACCTTCACCCCCTGCTGTTCCCACCCGCCTCAACACCGTTGGAAGGGAGGAGAACCAATTAAGGCGGGGGGTGGGGTGGAACGAGCAGCTGTCTACCCTTAGCAGGAGGGCTCCTGATTACATACCTCTCCTGCTGCTGCTGCTGCTGGCTGTCCAGCAGCAGACTGAAGGTGGCTGCTGCTGTGCACAGGTATATAAAGGCTCAGAGCCTATTATGACACGCGCAGCCAGCGTTCCATTGCCACATTCCATCTACTGCAGGCAGGATACCTGGCTGGCTGAATGTCGCTGAGAAGCTCACAGAGACCGCCATAAGCAACAGTTTAACAGAATGCCACAGACTAATCAACCAAACTTTTTGGGTTGGGTTCTCTTTTATAGTCTGCAGGCATTAAATGAAAGAAGTCAGTGTTCCAGCAGAAGGAGACAACGTTTCAGAAAAGGCATTGTAGCAAACCAAAAAAGAAATTTTAAGCGCAGCAGAGTAACCAGCGCACATACCTGTTAGCTCAGGTGAGTTTAAAAGGCTGCTGTTGATAACAAGGGCATTTGCTAAATAGATGGTGTGTGTGCAACAATATACTGAAAGGTCAATTATATTGTGCAGCTTATCTCACCACCTGTAGTTATTTAGGTGAAAGCTCCAAAATGCTTGCCTAATATGTCTGTTTATCCAAAAGGAAGTAAAAAGGGAGAGCTAGAAAGATAGCATTGCATCACATTACATGGCAATGCAATGCACAGTTGCTGAAGTTGAACCAAAATGAGCTTGTAATCTGGCTTCTGCAACTTTGAACATGAAAAATCCAATGAGGAGAAGAAAAGCAAAGCCAAAGAGTCCATCCCAAAATCCGACAAACAAGCAAAATGAACAAAAAACATTGAATTCAATTCTTTCTGATTTTAGAAACTGCATTAAAGAAGGGGTGCACCGGTCCTGGAGATACTGCAATACCAGGTCAATGCGTGGAGTGGACAGAGCAAGCTCTTTTTCCATCTCCCTGTTCTAAAAATCCATTTAATATATGGTCCCCAGATAGGGGACGTATCAGATATTAAACTGATAAGAACAGATACTACACTTGATCTTAGCCAAAAGGCCGAGAAGCGATAACCAGAATTGGTTTCAAACTACGGAGCCACCCAAGGATCCTGAAAAGTCCATTTGTGGAGATGAGCTCCTGGACTCCCGTTAAGAAGACATGTTGTCAACCTCTAGATCCCTTACATGCCTGCACTTTTCGGCTTGCTGCTGCTGCAATCCACGCGTTTTAGATCTGCATAACTCCACCTCTTTAAACACAGCACCTTCACCCCCTGCTGTTCCCACCCGCCTCAACACCGTTGGAAGGGAGGAGAACCAATTAAGGCGGGGTGTGGGGTGGAACGAGCAGCTGTCTACCCTTAGCAGGAGGGCTCCTGATTACATACCTCTCCTGCTGCTGCTGCTGCTGGCTGTCCAGCAGCAGACTGAAGGTGGCTGCTGCTGTGCACAGGTATATAAAGGCTCAGAGCCTATTATGACACGCGCAGCCAGCGTTCCATTGCCACATTCCATCTACTGCAGGCAGGATACCTGGCTGGCTGAATGTCGCTGAGAAGCTCACAGAGACCGCCATAAGCAACAGTTTAACAGAATGCCACAGACTAATCAACCAAACTTTTTGGGTTGGGTTCTCTTTTATAGTCTGCAGGCATTAAATGAAAGAAGTCAGTGTTCCAGCAGAAGGAGACAACGTTTCAGAAAAGGCATTGTAGCAAACCAAAAAAGAAATTTTAAGCACAGCAGAGTAACCAGCGCACATACCTGTTAGCTCAGGTGAGTTTAAAAGGCTGCTGTTGATAACAAGGGCATTTGCTAAATTGATGGTGTGTGTGCAACAATATACTGAAAGGTCAATTATATTGTGCAGCTTATCTCACCACCTGTAGTTATTTAGGTGAAAGCTCCAAAATGCTTGCCTAATATGTCTGTTTATCCAAAAGGAAGTAAAAAGGGAGAGCTAGAAAGATAGCATTGCATCACATTACATGGCAATGCAATGCACAGTTGCTGAAGTTGAACCAAAATGAGCTTGTAATCTGGCTTCTGCAACTTTGAACATGAAAAATCCAATGAGGAGAAGAAAAGCAAAGCCAAAGAGTCCATCCCAAAATCCGACAAACAAGCAAAATGAACAAAAAACATTGAATTCAATTCTTTCTGATTTTAGAAACTGCATTAAAGAAGGGGTGCACCGGTCCTGGAGATACTGCAATACCAGGTCAATGCGTGGAGTGGACAGAGCAAGCTCTTTTTCCATCTCCCTGTTCTAAAAATCCATTTAATATATGGTCCCCAGATAGGGGACGTATCAGATATTAAACTGATAAGAACAGATTTTTTTTTTTTTTTTTTTTTTTTTTTTTTTTTTCTCCTCAGACGAGGAAATTCCACAGTCTATGGAAACCAGACAAAGGAAAATTCCATCAAAACAGCTGCGTCAAATCCAATACGCAATTTGCTGTCCCCATCATCATCGGAAATATTTATTTCATATTTCAAAACAACAATAACAAAAATCAAGAGGTACTAACAATATATCTCCACTTTTTAACTTTCCATATTCCCTCCGCATCCACTTCCCCTCTCCTCTTTTTGTCCCATAGGAAACACACATACATCTTCCCCAAAATCACCTTCACACTATCCTTTACAGCAATTTCCTTCCTTTTAAACACATACACATTCCTCACATCCCATAACACTTCCTTTATACATGCAAGCATCAACCACAAGACTCTTTCCTTCGTCCCATCACATATTCCCAAACCAAACATAAACAACTCAAAAGACAACAAATTCACACCACACAATTCTTTACACAAAGGCCCCATTCTCCCAATCACATCTCTAGCATACTGGCAATTCCAAAAAACATGCAACACACTTTCCCTTCCACCACAGCCATTTCTTGGACACATTTCACTCCTCACCAAACCTCTATTCCTCTGAAACTCTCTCACAGGTAATACTCCATGTAAAGACTGCCACACAACTTCACTCTGTTTGTTGGTCATACCACTCATCCGCACTTTCTTCCAAACCTTCTGCACATCACCACCCCTAACCATATTTATTCCACATTCTACCTCTCTACATTCAATCATCCTATACACAGCCTTCTTATTCTCCAGCAATCTCACATCTGCATCACACAGTTCATACCTCACCAAAAACTTATAAACCCACACATACCATACAGGCACCTCAAAAGCAATCGGACATCGCAAATCCCTTTCTTGCCACTTTAAACGAAACAAATACGCTCCAAATAAATACCTACACATAGATGAAAACTTTCCATCCGCCCTAATCACTTTCAAAACAAACACAACGATATTCACACCAAAAAACACGTCCAAATTCGGAAAACCCAAACCACCTTTTTCCACTCTTTTAACCAAAATTTCTCTCCTAGCTCTCTCCATTTTCGAGTTCCACAAAAAAACAAATAAAATTCTATTCAAGCTTCTCATACACATATATCCTGGTGGAAATACTACCGCAATATATAAAAATATTGGCAACACCACACTCTTAACAATTAAAATCTTCCCAAAAAAGGATAAACTCCTCAATTTCCAAAAATTCAACTTCTGCTCAACTTTTCCTTTCGCATCATCCCAACTTTCTTTCCCATCCAAACTCTCTGAAAACTTCACACCCAAAACTTTAATAGGTCCATTCACTACATTCACACCTACATCCCTACTTAAACTTCCGCCTCCAAAACCCTTACACTCACTCTTTTCCCAATTCACTTTAAACGCAGATGCACCACAAAAAATAGACACTAACAACTTCACCCGCCTCACCGAACATTCAGAATCACATAATACACACACGTCATCCATATAACCACTCACCTTCCATTCTTTTCCTCCACCTCCCGGCACTTGCACACCACGAATTACCTTATCTTTCCTCAGCATACACAACAATGGCTCAATTGCACAAATAAATGCTACAGGGGACAAAGGACACCCCTGTCGCACACCCGAAAACACATTCACTTTCCTACCCACATACCCATTCATTAAAACACAGCTATAAACACCCGCATACAAACTTCTCACTCGCCCAACAAAATCAGCCGGAAAACCCATTTTTAACAACACTCTGAACAAAAAACCATGCGACAACCTATCATAAGCCTTTTCAAAATCCAAACTTAACAAAAATACACTCTTCTTACGACCCATGCAATCCCATAGACAATCTCTTAACATACACACACACTCATGAATCCGCCTCCCAGGTACCGCACAACACTGCTCATCCCCAATCACACTCTCTATCACATCACGCATCCTATTAGCCATAAGTTTTGCATAGATTTTATAATCACAATTAAGTAACGTTATTGGCCTCCAATTCCTCAGACTTTTCAAATCCCCTTTCTTAGGAATTAACACAACCATACCTGCACGCATACTCTCAGCCACCTCCATGTTTCCCCACATATACTTACATACATCCACAAAGTCCTTACCAATCACACCCCACATCACACGATAAAATTCTACTGGGAGGCCATCCTCCCCCGGCGTCTTATTCAAAGCCATACTACACATAACCTTCCATACCTCATCACCAGTCACCTCACCCATCACTCTCTCTCTTTCTGCTTCACTCAACTTACTCTCTAACACACTCAAAACATCATTCTCCAAACATTCATCCCTCTGTTTCACTGCATACAGATCCTCATAAAACTTAGCCACCTCTTCACACATATCCTCTCCACTCACCTCACTTCCATCTGCTCCATACACCACGCTCATACTCTGTTTCTTTCCAAAAACTTTTTTAAAGAAAAACCGAGAACATTTCTCATCCTGCTCCATCTTATCAATCTTTGCCCTAAACACTATGCTTCTCCCTCTCTCCAACAAAAACTCACTAATCTCCTTTTTTACCTCTAAAATATCCTCCTCCACCTCAACTCCTCCTTCCCTTAACTTATACAAAACGCTCAACCGCGCGTTCAGTTTAACAAAACTCTCTCTTTTAATTGCTGCATACTTGTATCCTAAATTTTTAAAGAACATTTTTGTTTGTTTCTTCACCCAGTCCCACCACTCACAAACATTCCCAAACTCATTTTTATGCTTACACCATTCTTCATACCGCCTTTCATACTCCTTTCTCACATCTTCATTCTCTAACAGTTTAACATTTAACTTCCACAATCCTCTCCCAAACACTCCATCAACTTTTATATCCAACTCACACAACATACACACATGATCTGAAAAAAGAACGTTTTCCTGCCTATAATTAACAGAAACCATATTTTTAGAAATAAAACAATAATCCAATCTGGATTGTACCCTACCACTCTCAGAAAAGAAAGTGTTCAACAAAGGATTCATGTTACACACGCGCTGCATATCACACAACCCAAAATCATTCACTAACTCCAATAATGCTTTCCCAGACACATCCACATTCACTCTCCCCACATCACAGTTCATATCACCCACAATTACCACAGGTATTCTTCCTGGAACAAAAAGCTTAATTTTTTCAAATAAATTTTTGCGCTCATTTTTTTCAACTGGCGCATAAACATTAATAACACAAAACTTTACATTCTTGTATACAAAATTAGCAAAGATACATCTCCCCACCTCAATAACCAAATAATCACTCAAAACAACCTCCCTTCCTTTAACCAAAATACCCACACCATCATTCTTATTACATGCACTCCCTGACCACACAGACGCTCCATAAGACCATTCATCCCCTTTCACACCATCCACTACCCCACATTCTTGTAAACAAAAAATAGATGCATTTTGCATAGCTAAAAACTCAAAAATAGCAGCTCTTCTTACTTTACTTTTAAACACTCTTACGTTTTGGGACACTATGGTAAATCCCATAATACTTCTACTCCTTCACCAATTACACAAAGAAATAGCCTTTGGCCTAAACCAAAGCTCACAAGAGGACAAAAAGAAAAAACATTTACAATATTATATGGTGACACTATCCAGCACCACCACTATCCTCCTCCGCCATCAGAACAGAACAGCTGGTTTCCGACCCGCTGGCTTCACCAGCCACACTCCTCATTCTGGCAGTTCTGATCTTCCTCTGAGGCTCACTAAAATCTGCATCATCACTGCCCCCACCATCCTCCCTACGACTCTTCTTTGCACCCCTATCATCCTCCGAAGAAAAATCTTCAGTGTTTTCAGGACCCGAAGGGTGTTCAGGACTGTCGGGTTCCGAGATTTGCACTTCACATCCTGTTGCGTCCATTGCCTCTCCAAAAGTCATCATCTCAGGCAGCTCTGCTTCCACCACTTTCCTAGATATTCTCGCAGACACTGCCTTTTTCTCCACCTTTGCCACTTCCCTCCAGAACTCCTTTTCTTCCCTCCGCTTCTTCCTCATTTCTTCAGCAGAAGAAGAACATGGTCTCAGGGACACCTCCTCTGGCGCCGTAGAGGGAGAGGCTCTACCAGTTTCCCGCCTCCTTCCCTCTCTCTCCTCCCTCTCCAATCTTTCCAGCACTTTCAGTGCGCTTGCCATCTGCCTCCTCTCCAGCTCCTCCTCCTTCTGTTCTTTATCAGAACGTCTAGGTGCACTCATAGGACAGTCCTTATACATGTGATCACTACTCCCACAGACATCACAGGACTTGGCCTCTGGACACTGGTTGGCCATATGCCCCTCCTTTCTGCAATTTCGGCAACACTGCCCTTTAAGGCATGTTACCATGGTATGTCCGAAAGAAAAGCATCTACGGCAAAACATGGGCTGGCCTGGGTAAAAGAGGAAACCTCTATGGCCTGCAACGGAAAAATTTGATGGAGGGTGTCTAAAGCCCCCCACACTGTCAGGATCCCTTTTCAATTTCACACGGAATTTATACTGACAGTTAAAGATTCCTAGACAATTGACTTGCTTCACTCCCTTCCGCACATATTCACAGTAGCGAGAGAGGAAGCACTCCAGCAGCTCAGGGTCTGTAAAAGGGTTATAGACAGTCACAGTCACCTCCTTTTCTTGCAGACCAAACAAAGGTTCCCATCTAACTCCTTCCAAGCAGGGGTCACTAGAGTGACCACGGAGCCATTCAAAGACATTAAGGCAAACATCCTGGTCCATAAAGGTAACGTCATAATTACCTTGACGTGAAAATTCGTTGACACTGAAGATCTCAGAACGTCTTGCTCCAGCTTTGCCTTCAACGATGTCTTGGACAATGAAAACCACGTTGTTCTTGTTCTGGTCAGATGGATCCACGGACAAACGGATGGTGTTCTTCACAAAAGACATCTTGGATTCTGTCGGTATGGAATACCACAGGAAAAAGCAGAAAATCCTCCACAAAAGGGTCCGGATTCCTCCAGGAGACTCGCACCAATCAAGGTACAGTCATACGATCGCAGCCAAAAGGCCGAGAAGCGATAACCAGAATTGGTTTCAAACTACGGAGCCACCCAAGGATCCTGAAAAGTCCATTTGTGGAGATGAGCTCCTGGACTCCCGTTAAGAAGACATGTTGTCAACCTCTAGATCCCTTACATGCCTGCACTTTTCGGCTTGCTGCTGCTGCAATCCACGCGTTTTAGATCTGCATAACTCCACCTCTTTAAACACAGCACCTTCACCCCCTGCTGTTCCCACCCGCCTCAACACCGTTGGAAGGGAGGAGAACCAATTAAGGCGGGGGGTGGGGTGGAACGAGCAGCTGTCTACCCTTAGCAGGAGGGCTCCTGATTACATACCTCTCCTGCTGCTGCTGCTGCTGGCTGTCCAGCAGCAGACTGAAGGTGGCTGCTGCTGTGCACAGGTATATAAAGGCTCAGAGCCTATTATGACACGCGCAGCCAGCGTTCCATTGCCACATTCCATCTACTGCAGGCAGGATACCTGGCTGGCTGAATGTCGCTGAGAAGCTCACAGAGACCGCCATAAGCAACAGTTTAACAGAATGCCACAGACTAATCAACCAAACTTTTTGGGTTGGGTTCTCTTTTATAGTCTGCAGGCATTAAATGAAAGAAGTCAGTGTTCCAGCAGAAGGAGACAACGTTTCAGAAAAGGCATTGTAGCAAACCAAAAAAGAAATTTTAAGCGCAGCAGAGTAACCAGCGCACATACCTGTTAGCTCAGGTGAGTTTAAAAGGCTGCTGTTGATAACAAGGGCATTTGCTAAATAGATGGTGTGTGTGCAACAATATACTGAAAGGTCAATTATATTGTGCAGCTTATCTCACCACCTGTAGTTATTTAGGTGAAAGCTCCAAAATGCTTGCCTAATATGTCTGTTTATCCAAAAGGAAGTAAAAAGGGAGAGCTAGAAAGATAGCATTGCATCACATTACATGGCAATGCAATGCACAGTTGCTGAAGTTGAACCAAAATGAGCTTGTAATCTGGCTTCTGCAACTTTGAACATGAAAAATCCAATGAGGAGAAGAAAAGCAAAGCCAAAGAGTCCATCCCAAAATCCGACAAACAAGCAAAATGAACAAAAAACATTGAATTCAATTCTTTCTGATTTTAGAAACTGCATTAAAGAAGGGGTGCACCGGTCCTGGAGATACTGCAATACCAGGTCAATGCGTGGAGTGGACAGAGCAAGCTCTTTTTCCATCTCCCTGTTCTAAAAATCCATTTAATATATGGTCCCCAGATAGGGGACGTATCAGATATTAAACTGATAAGAACAGATACTACACTTGATCTTAGCCAAAAGGCCGAGAAGCGATAACCAGAATTGGTTTCAAACTACGGAGCCACCCAAGGATCCTGAAAAGTCCATTTGTGGAGATGAGCTCCTGGACTCCCGTTAAGAAGACATGTTGTCAACCTCTAGATCCCTTACATGCCTGCACTTTTCGGCTTGCTGCTGCTGCAATCCACGCGTTTTAGATCTGCATAACTCCACCTCTTTAAACACAGCACCTTCACCCCCTGCTGTTCCCACCCGCCTCAACACCGTTGGAAGGGAGGAGAACCAATTAAGGCGGGGTGTGGGGTGGAACGAGCAGCTGTCTACCCTTAGCAGGAGGGCTCCTGATTACATACCTCTCCTGCTGCTGCTGCTGCTGGCTGTCCAGCAGCAGACTGAAGGTGGCTGCTGCTGTGCACAGGTATATAAAGGCTCAGAGCCTATTATGACACGCGCAGCCAGCGTTCCATTGCCACATTCCATCTACTGCAGGCAGGATACCTGGCTGGCTGAATGTCGCTGAGAAGCTCACAGAGACCGCCATAAGCAACAGTTTAACAGAATGCCACAGACTAATCAACCAAACTTTTTGGGTTGGGTTCTCTTTTATAGTCTGCAGGCATTAAATGAAAGAAGTCAGTGTTCCAGCAGAAGGAGACAACGTTTCAGAAAAGGCATTGTAGCAAACCAAAAAAGAAATTTTAAGCGCAGCAGAGTAACCAGCGCACATACCTGTTAGCTCAGGTGAGTTTAAAAGGCTGCTGTTGATAACAAGGGCATTTGCTAAATAGATGGTGTGTGTGCAACAATATACTGAAAGGTCAATTATATTGTGCAGCTTATCTCACCACCTGTAGTTATTTAGGTGAAAGCTCCAAAATGCTTGCCTAATATGTCTGTTTATCCAAAAGGAAGTAAAAAGGGAGAGCTAGAAAGATAGCATTGCATCACATTACATGGCAATGCAATGCACAGTTGCTGAAGTTGAACCAAAATGAGCTTGTAATCTGGCTTCTGCAACTTTGAACATGAAAAATCCAATGAGGAGAAGAAAAGCAAAGCCAAAGAGTCCATCCCAAAATCCGACAAACAAGCAAAATGAACAAAAAACATTGAATTCAATTCTTTCTGATTTTAGAAACTGCATTAAAGAAGGGGTGCACCGGTCCTGGAGATACTGCAATACCAGGTCAATGCGTGGAGTGGACAGAGCAAGCTCTTTTTCCATCTCCCTGTTCTAAAAATCCATTTAATATATGGTCCCCAGATAGGGGACGTATCAGATATTAAACTGATAAGAACAGATACTACACTTGATCTTAGCCAAAAGGCCGAGAAGCGATAACCAGAATTGGTTTCAAACTACGGAGCCACCCAAGGATCCTGAAAAGTCCATTTGTGGAGATGAGCTCCTGGACTCCCGTTAAGAAGACATGTTGTCAACCTCTAGATCCCTTACATGCCTGCACTTTTCGGCTTGCTGCTGCTGCAATCCACGCGTTTTAGATCTGCATAACTCCACCTCTTTAAACACAGCACCTTCACCCCCTGCTGTTCCCACCCGCCTCAACACCGTTGGAAGGGAGGAGAACCAATTAAGGCGGGGGGTGGGGTGGAACGAGCAGCTGTCTACCCTTAGCAGGAGGGCTCCTGATTACATACCTCTCCTGCTGCTGCTGCTGCTGCTGGCTGTCCAGCAGCAGACTGAAGGTGGCTGCTGCTGTGCACAGGTATATAAAGGCTCAGAGCCTATTATGACACGCGCAGCCAGCGTTCCATTGCCACATTCCATCTACTGCAGGCAGGATACCTGGCTGGCTGAATGTCGCTGAGAAGCTCACAGAGACCGCCATAAGCAACAGTTTAACAGAATGCCACAGACTAATCAACCAAACTTTTTGGGTTGGGTTCTCTTTTATAGTCTGCAGGCATTAAATGAAAGAAGTCAGTGTTCCAGCAGAAGGAGACAACGTTTCAGAAAAGGCATTGTAGCAAACCAAAAAAGAAATTTTAAGCGCAGCAGAGTAACCAGCGCACATACCTGTTAGCTCAGGTGAGTTTAAAAGGCTGCTGTTGATAACAAGGGCATTTGCTAAATAGATGGTGTGTGTGCAACAATATACTGAAAGGTCAATTATATTGTGCAGCTTATCTCACCACCTGTAGTTATTTAGGTGAAAGCTCCAAAATGCTTGCCTAATATGTCTGTTTATCCAAAAGGAAGTAAAAAGGGAGAGCTAGAAAGATAGCATTGCATCACATTACATGGCAATGCAATGCACAGTTGCTGAAGTTGAACCAAAATGAGCTTGTAATCTGGCTTCTGCA
Source organism: Phyllobates terribilis (assembly GCF_046119375.1). Classification (NCBI taxonomy): domain Eukaryota; kingdom Metazoa; phylum Chordata; class Amphibia; order Anura; family Dendrobatidae; genus Phyllobates; species Phyllobates terribilis. Next base: position 6,921,511 of record NW_027362836.1, read on the forward strand.
ACTTTGAACATGAAAAATCCAATGAGGAGAAGAAAAGCAAAGCCAAAGAGTCCATCCCAAAATCCGACAAACAAGCAAAATGAACAAAAAACATTGAATTCAATTCTTTCTGATTTTAGAAACTGCATTAAAGAAGGGGTGCACCGGTCCTGGAGATACTGCAATACCAGGTCAATGCGTGGAGTGGACAGAGCAAGCTCTTTTTCCATCTCCCTGTTCTAAAAATCCATTTAATATATGGTCCCCAGATAGGGGACGTATCAGATATTAAACTGATAAGAACAGATACTACACTTGATCTTAGCCAAAAGGCCGAGAAGCGATAACCAGAATTGGTTTCAAACTACGGAGCCACCCAAGGATCCTGAAAAGTCCATTTGTGGAGATGAGCTCCTGGACTCCCGTTAAGAAGACATGTTGTCAACCTCTAGATCCCTTACATGCCTGCACTTTTCGGCTTGCTGCTGCTGCAATCCACGCGTTTTAGATCTGCATAACTCCACCTCTTTAAACACAGCACCTTCACCCCCTGCTGTTCCCACCCGCCTCAACACCGTTGGAAGGGAGGAGAACCAATTAAGGCGGGGGGTGGGGTGGAACGAGCAGCTGTCTACCCTTAGCAGGAGGGCTCCTGATTACATACCTCTCCTGCTGCTGCTGCTGCTGGCTGTCCAGCAGCAGACTGAAGGTGGCTGCTGCTGTGCACAGGTATATAAAGGCTCAGAGCCTATTATGACACGCGCAGCCAGCGTTCCATTGCCACATTCCATCTACTGCAGGCAGGATACCTGGCTGGCTGAATGTCGCTGAGAAGCTCACAGAGACCGCCATAAGCAACAGTTTAACAGAATGCCACAGACTAATCAACCAAACTTTTTGGGTTGGGTTCTCTTTTATAGTCTGCAGGCATTAAATGAAAGAAGTCAGTGTTCCAGCAGAAGGAGACAACGTTTCAGAAAAGGCATTGTAGCAAACCAAAAAAGAAATTTTAAGCGCAGCAGAGTAACCAGCGCACATACCTGTTAGCTCAGGTGAGTTTAAAAGGCTGCTGTTGATAACAAGGGCATTTGCTAAATTGATGGTGTGTGTGCAACAATATACTGAAAGGTCAATTATATTGTGCAGCTTATCTCACCACCTGTAGTTATTTAGGTGAAAGCTCCAAAATGCTTGCCTAATATGTCTGTTTATCCAAAAGGAAGTAAAAAGGGAGAGCTAGAAAGATAGCATTGCATCACATTACATGGCAATGCAATGCACAGTTGCTGAAGTTGAACCAAAATGAGCTTGTAATCTGGCTTCTGCAACTTTGAACATGAAAAATCCAATGAGGAGAAGAAAAGCAAAGCCAAAGAGTCCATCCCAAAATCCGACAAACAAGCAAAATGAACAAAAAACATTGAATTCAATTCTTTCTGATTTTAGAAACTGCATTAAAGAAGGGGTGCACCGGTCCTGGAGATACTGCAATACCAGGTCAATGCGTGGAGTGGACAGAGCAAGCTCTTTTTCCATCTCCCTGTTCTAAAAATCCATTTAATATATGGTCCCCAGATAGGGGACGTATCAGATATTAAACTGATAAGAACAGATACTACACTTGATCTTAGCCAAAAGGCCGAGAAGCGATAACCAGAATTGGTTTCAAACTACGGAGCCACCCAAGGATCCTGAAAAGTCCATTTGTGGAGATGAGCTCCTGGACTCCCGTTAAGAAGACATGTTGTCAACCTCTAGATCCCTTACATGCCTGCACTTTTCGGCTTGCTGCTGCTGCAATCCACGCGTTTTAGATCTGCATAACTCCACCTCTTTAAACACAGCACCTTCACCCCCTGCTGTTCCCACCCGCCTCAACACCGTTGGAAGGGAGGAGAACCAATTAAGGCGGGGGGTGGGGTGGAACGAGCAGCTGTCTACCCTTAGCAGGAGGGCTCCTGATTACATACCTCTCCTGCTGCTGCTGCTGCTGCTGGCTGTCCAGCAGCAGACTGAAGGTGGCTGCTGCTGTGCACAGGTATATAAAGGCTCAGAGCCTATTATGACACGCGCAGCCAGCGTTCCATTGCCACATTCCATCTACTGCAGGCAGGATACCTGGCTGGCTGAATGTCGCTGAGAAGCTCACAGAGACCGCCATAAGCAACAGTTTAACAGAATGCCACAGACTAATCAACCAAACTTTTTGGGTTGGGTTCTCTTTTATAGTCTGCAGGCATTAAATGAAAGAAGTCAGTGTTCCAGCAGAAGGAGACAACGTTTCAGAAAAGGCATTGTAGCAAACCAAAAAAGAAATTTTAAGCGCAGCAGAGTAACCAGCGCACATACCTGTTAGCTCAGGTGAGTTTAAAAGGCTGCTGTTGATAACAAGGGCATTTGCTAAATAGATGGTGTGTGTGCAACAATATACTGAAAGGTCAATTATATTGTGCAGCTTATCTCACCACCTGTAGTTATTTAGGTGAAAGCTCCAAAATGCTTGCCTAATATGTCTGTTTATCCAAAAGGAAGTAAAAAGGGAGAGCTAGAAAGATAGCATTGCATCACATTACATGGCAATGCAATGCACAGTTGCTGAAGTTGAACCAAAATGAGCTTGTAATCTGGCTTCTGCAACTTTGAACATGAAAAATCCAATGAGGAGAAGAAAAGCAAAGCCAAAGAGTCCATCCCAAAATCCGACAAACAAGCAAAATGAACAAAAAACATTGAATTCAATTCTTTCTGATTTTAGAAACTGCATTAAAGAAGGGGTGCACCGGTCCTGGAGATACTGCAATACCAGGTCAATGCGTGGAGTGGACAGAGCAAGCTCTTTTTCCATCTCTCTGTTCTAAAAATCCATTTAATATATGGTCCCCAGATAGGGGACGTATCAGATATTAAACTGATAAGAACAGATACTACACTTGATCTTAGCCAAAAGGCCGAGAAGCGATAACCAGAATTGGTTTCAAACTACGGAGCCACCCAAGGATCCTGAAAAGTCCATTTGTGGAGATGAGCTCCTGGACTCCCGTTAAGAAGACATGTTGTCAACCTCTAGATCCCTTACATGCCTGCACTTTTCGGCTTGCTGCTGCTGCAATCCACGCGTTTTAGATCTGCATAACTCCACCTCTTTAAACACAGCACCTTCACCCCCTGCTGTTCCCACCCGCCTCAACACCGTTGGAAGGGAGGAGAACCAATTAAGGCGGGGGGTGGGGTGGAACGAGCAGCTGTCTACCCTTAGCAGGAGGGCTCCTGATTACATACCTCTCCTGCTGCTGCTGCTGCTGGCTGTCCAGCAGCAGACTGAAGGTGGCTGCTGCTGTGCACAGGTATATAAAGGCTCAGAGCCTATTATGACACGCGCAGCCAGCGTTCCATTGCCACATTCCATCTACTGCAGGCAGGATACCTGGCTGGCTGAATGTCGCTGAGAAGCTCACAGAGACCGCCATAAGCAACAGTTTAACAGAATGCCACAGACTAATCAACCAAACTTTTTGGGTTGGGTTCTCTTTTATAGTCTGCAGGCATTAAATGAAAGAAGTCAGTGTTCCAGCAGAAGGAGACAACGTTTCAGAAAAGGCATTGTAGCAAACCAAAAAAGAAATTTTAAGCGCAGCAGAGTAACCAGCGCACATACCTGTTAGCTCAGGTGAGTTTAAAAGGCTGCTGTTGATAACAAGGGCATTTGCTAAATAGATGGTGTGTGTGCAACAATATACTGAAAGGTCAATTATATTGTGCAGCTTATCTCACCACCTGTAGTTATTTAGGTGAAAGCTCCAAAATGCTTGCCTAATATGTCTGTTTATCCAAAAGGAAGTAAAAAGGGAGAGCTAGAAAGATAGCATTGCATCACATTACATGGCAATGCAATGCACAGTTGCTGAAGTTGAACCAAAATGAGCTTGTAATCTGGCTTCTGCAACTTTGAACATGAAAAATCCAATGAGGAGAAGAAAAGCAAAGCCAAAGAGTCCATCCCAAAATCCGACAAACAAGCAAAATGAACAAAAAACATTGAATTCAATTCTTTCTGATTTTAGAAACTGCATTAAAGAAGGGGTGCACCGGTCCTGGAGATACTGCAATACCAGGTCAATGCGTGGAGTGGACAGAGCAAGCTCTTTTTCCATCTCCCTGTTCTAAAAATCCATTTAATATATAGTCCCCAGATAGGGGACGTATCAGATATTAAACTGATAAGAACAGATACTACACTTGATCTTAGCCAAAAGGCCGAGAAGCGATAACCAGAATTGGTTTCAAACTACGGAGCCACCCAAGGATCCTGAAAAGTCCATTTGTGGAGATGAGCTCCTGGACTCCCGTTAAGAAGACATGTTGTCAACCTCTAGATCCCTTACATGCCTGCACTTTTCGGCTTGCTGCTGCTGCAATCCACGCGTTTTAGATCTGCATAACTCCACCTCTTTAAACACAGCACCTTCACCCCCTGCTGTTCCCACCCGCCTCAACACCGTTGGAAGGGAGGAGAACCAATTAAGGCGGGGGGTGGGGTGGAACGAGCAGCTGTCTACCCTTAGCAGGAGGGCTCCTGATTACATACCTCTCCTGCTGCTGCTGCTGGCTGTCCAGCAGCAGACTGAAGGTGGCTGCTGCTGTGCACAGGTATATAAAGGCTCAGAGCCTATTATGACACGCGCAGCCAGCGTTCCATTGCCACATTCCATCTACTGCAGGCAGGATACCTGGCTGGCTGAATGTCGCTGAGAAGCTCACAGAGACCGCCATAAGCAACAGTTTAACAGAATGCCACAGACTAATCAACCAAACTTTTTGGGTTGGGTTCTCTTTTATAGTCTGCAGGCATTAAATGAAAGAAGTCAGTGTTCCAGCAGAAGGAGACAACGTTTCAGAAAAGGCATTGTAGCAAACCAAAAAAGAAATTTTAAGCGCAGCAGAGTAACCAGCGCACATACCTGTTAGCTCAGGTGAGTTTAAAAGGCTGCTGTTGATAACAAGGGCATTTGCTAAATAGATGGTGTGTGTGCAACAATATACTGAAAGGTCAATTATATTGTGCAGCTTATCTCACCACCTGTAGTTATTTAGGTGAAAGCTCCAAAATGCTTGCCTAATATGTCTGTTTATCCAAAAGGAAGTAAAAAGGGAGAGCTAGAAAGATAGCATTGCATCACATTACATGGCAATGCAATGCACAGTTGCTGAAGTTGAACCAAAATGAGCTTGTAATCTGGCTTCTGCAACTTTGAACATGAAAAATCCAATGAGGAGAAGAAAAGCAAAGCCAAAGAGTCCATCCCAAAATCCGACAAACAAGCAAAATGAACAAAAAACATTGAATTCAATTCTTTCTGATTTTAGAAACTGCATTAAAGAAGGGGTGCACCGGTCCTGGAGATACTGCAATACCAGGTCAATGCGTGGAGTGGACAGAGCAAGCTCTTTTTCCATCTCCCTGTTCTAAAAATCCATTTAATATATGGTCCCCAGATAGGGGACGTATCAGATATTAAACTGATAAGAACAGATACTACACTTGATCTTAGCCAAAAGGCCGAGAAGCGATAACCAGAATTGGTTTCAAACTACGGAGCCACCCAAGGATCCTGAAAAGTCCATTTGTGGAGATGAGCTCCTGGACTCCCGTTAAGAAGACATGTTGTCAACCTCTAGATCCCTTACATGCCTGCACTTTTCGGCTTGCTGCTGCTGCAATCCACGCGTTTTAGATCTGCATAACTCCACCTCTTTAAACACAGCACCTTCACCCCCTGCTGTTCCCACCCGCCTCAACACCGTTGGAAGGGAGGAGAACCAATTAAGGCGGGGGGTGGGGTGGAACGAGCAGCTGTCTACCCTTAGCAGGAGGGCTCCTGATTACATACCTCTCCTGCTGCTGCTGCTGCTGGCTGTCCAGCAGCAGACTGAAGGTGGCTGCTGCTGTGCACAGGTATATAAAGGCTCAGAGCCTATTATGACACGCGCAGCCAGCGTTCCATTGCCACATTCCATCTACTGCAGGCAGGATACCTGGCTGGCTGAATGTCGCTGAGAAGCTCACAGAGACCGCCATAAGCAACAGTTTAACAGAATGCCACAGACTAATCAACCAAACTTTTTGGGTTGGGTTCTCTTTTATAGTCTGCAGGCATTAAATGAAAGAAGTCAGTGTTCCAGCAGAAGGAGACAACGTTTCAGAAAAGGCATTGTAGCAAACCAAAAAAGAAATTTTAAGCGCAGCAGAGTAACCAGCGCACATACCTGTTAGCTCAGGTGAGTTTAAAAGGCTGCTGTTGATAACAAGGGCATTTGCTAAATAGATGGTGTGTGTGCAACAATATACTGAAAGGTCAATTATATTGTGCAGCTTATCTCACCACCTGTAGTTATTTAGGTGAAAGCTCCAAAATGCTTGCCTAATATGTCTGTTTATCCAAAAGGAAGTAAAAAGGGAGAGCTAGAAAGATAGCATTGCATCACATTACATGGCAATGCAATGCACAGTTGCTGAAGTTGAACCAAAATGAGCTTGTAATCTGGCTTCTGCAACTTTGAACATGAAAAATCCAATGAGGAGAAGAAAAGCAAAGCCAAAGAGTCCATCCCAAAATCCGACAAACAAGCAAAATGAACAAAAAACATTGAATTCAATTCTTTCTGATTTTAGAAACTGCATTAAAGAAGGGGTGCACCGGTCCTGGAGATACTGCAATACCAGGTCAATGCGTGGAGTGGACAGAGCAAGCTCTTTTTCCATCTCCCTGTTCTAAAAATCCATTTAATATATGGTCCCCAGATAGGGGACGTATCAGATATTAAACTGATAAGAACAGATTTTTTTTTTTTTTTTTTTTTTTTTAAAAACCTATTCAGGTTAAAATTAAAGTCCACTCCACAGTCCTCTTCTCCCCAAAGGGAGACAAGACGTGGACTCCAACTTAAATCATCATCAGGTTTTGGTACTTTTAATGTCAGAAAAAAAAAATACAAAAATACAACAATACTTACAAAGAAAGAAATGTTTCAGAACCTGAATGGATACCAAAAAAATAAAACTTAAATTATAACTGTATTAACAACAGTAATAACATCAAGTAAAATACTTGTAACCATTATCAAAAGCATGAACCCCAACCCAACTCAGAACCTTAAGGGACAAATCTTCAACCCTTGATGCTGAAAAAACTTGTTTCAATACACCATCTGGTATTCTATATTTCACACAAAAAACATTTTTATCTCTTATTAGTTCTTTCCTAACATTCTCTATAAGATAGTCCAAACGTTTCTCATCATACAACTTACGGTACAACCGGTTAAAATATTCTGCATTCTTTATAAACATAGGTTGTTGAAAAACAACTATATTTTCTTCCATTGCCACCTCCACTTCCTGTTCCTTTCTCTTTTCTTGCTTTTTAACCTTACCACGGCCAGTTCCCTGACTTACACCTCCCATTTCACTCTCTACCCTATCCCCCCAATCTACTCTTGTTTTCTCCATCTCCCTCTGCACTCCTACAGGTTTGCTTTCTTTTCCCTTTACCACCAACACCTTTTCTACACTTTCCTCCTTTCTCTCTACCAAAACCTTTTTAACCACTACCTCCTTCTCTTTATTTCTTTTCCTCTTTGGGCAATTCTTAAAAACATGCGTATCTTCCTGACACAAGTTGCACTTCCTCCGATCTTTACAATCCTTTGACTCATGATCACCTTTTTTGCAAAAACCACATACACCACCCGAACAATTTTCCTTTCCATGCCCGTATTGACGACAAACTCGACAAAAAGTGGGTATACCACTGAAAAAAATATCACCATTTATATTACCCAACTTAAACCTAGCTGGGGGAAGCAACACAGTCCCCTGCTCATCTTCTTTGAAACGGACCAAAAATTTCCACTTCGAAGTCCAAAAACCAAATTCATTATAAATCTTCCCTTTTGGTGTTACTGACAAACAAAAAAACTCCAAAAATGTAAGAACATCCTCTTCGTCCACCAATGGAGAGTACATTTTAACAATGATCCATTTATCTCTAACGGGGAAGTGTGGCATTACACTTATCCCCTCCATTCTTTTATCCTGGCTTGCAGTCATTTTCCTTAGATATCCTTCAAAAAAAACTTTGTCAACAAAAACTATATCATAAACACCCCTCCTGGGGTAGTCCATTATCGCCAACACTTCTTCTGTCTTCAAACCAAAAAGATCCACAAGAACTTAACTCATCACATACCTAAAATCCTTTTGATCTCGAAAGTTCTCCTGAACAACCAAACGAATAGAATTCTGCACCTTAGCGAATTCAGGCACATGATCTTCCTCTCCTTCATGTGATGCTGCAGACATCTTCTTCACAAACAGGTTCTCCTCTTCTCAATAGAAACCTTCAACACCGAAGTGCCAGGTAGATGATCGCCTCCCGTTGCCCGGGGACTAATCCGACTCCCTAATAGCAGCAGGGAGGTGAAGCCCTGCTGAAAAACAGAGCGATCCCCCCAGGCCAAGGAGCCGGGTACCCCGAGCACCTCTCAGCCAAGACCAAGGCAGCAGCCACTAGATCACTGCACTTGATCTTAGCCAAAAGGCCGAGAAGCGATAACCAGAATTGGTTTCAAACTACGGAGCCACCCAAGGATCCTGAAAAGTCCATTTGTGGAGATGAGCTCCTGGACTCCCGTTAAGAAGACATGTTGTCAACCTCTAGATCCCTTACATGCCTGCACTTTTCGGCTTGCTGCTGCTGCAATCCACGCGTTTTAGATCTGCATAACTCCACCTCTTTAAACACAGCACCTTCACCCCCTGCTGTTCCCACCCGCCTCAACACCGTTGGAAGGGAGGAGAACCAATTAAGGCGGGGGGTGGGGTGGAATGAGCAGCTGTCTACCCTTAGCAGGAGGGCTCCTGATTACATACCTCTCCTGCTGCTGCTGCTGCTGGCTGTCCAGCAGCAGACTGAAGGTGGCTGCTGCTGTGCACAGGTATATAAAGGCTCAGAGCCTATTATGACACGCGCAGCCAGCGTTCCATTGCCACATTCCATCTACTGCAGGCAGGATACCTGGCTGGCTGAATGTCGCTGAGAAGCTCACAGAGACCGCCATAAGCAACAGTTTAACAGAATGCCACAGACTAATCAACCAAACTTTTTGGGTTGGGTTCTCTTTTATAGTCTGCAGGCATTAAATGAAAGAAGTCAGTGTTCCAGCAGAAGGAGACAACGTTTCAGAAAAGGCATTGTAGCAAACCAAAAAAGAAATTTTAAGCGCAGCAGAGTAACCAGCGCACATACCTGTTAGCTCAGGTGAGTTTAAAAGGCTGCTGTTGATAACAAGGGCATTTGCTAAATAGATGGTGTGTGTGCAACAATATACTGAAAGGTCAATTATATTGTGCAGCTTATCTCACCACCTGTAGTTATTTAGGTGAAAGCTCCAAAATGCTTGCCTAATATGTCTGTTTATCCAAAAGGAAGTAAAAAGGGAGAGCTAGAAAGATAGCATTGCATCACATTACATGGCAATGCAATGCACAGTTGCTGAAGTTGAACCAAAATGAGCTTGTAATCTGGCTTCTGCAACTTTGAACATGAAAAATCCAATGAGGAGAAGAAAAGCAAAGCCAAAGAGTCCATCCCAAAATCCGACAAACAAGCAAAATGAACAAAAAACATTGAATTCAATTCTTTCTGATTTTAGAAACTGCATTAAAGAAGGGGTGCACCGGTCCTGGAGATACTGCAATACCAGGTCAATGCGTGGAGTGGACAGAGCAAGCTCTTTTTCCATCTCCCTGTTCTAAAAATCCATTTAATATATGGTCCCCAGATAGGGGACGTATCAGATATTAAACTGATAAGAACAGATTTTTTTATTTTATCGAAAGCCCGAATTCGTGTACAAAACCCGAGTGCGCTTAAAAAAGTGACAAGTGCCACAAAAAAAGTGCACTAGGATGCTGGTCTTCTTGAAACCCTCTCCAAAAGGAGAAGGGTCCCCCAAACCATTCCCCGTCCCTCCGAGCCAAAAGGCCACAGCGAGGAACAGGGACAAAAAGCCACCTCCAGCCGAAGCCAGAGGCGACCCAATCTTACCCCCAGCACCTGCCCGAGTTCTCACCCGAGCAAGGCACTGGGAGCCAAAGACTGTGCTCCCCTCCCGGAAGAGGGGAGCCAACAAAGCTCTCCTCCCAAAAGAGGAGAGCCAGGGGGGGTTCAGGGGGGAGCGGAACCTGATGGCCACACACTCCCCCCCTAGACCTGCCAAGAGAGGAACCCGTAAGGGAACCGCATCCCGACAAAGTCCTAGTAGGACGTGACACACGTGAATAAGTGGACACACAGTGACAAAGAAATTAAATAAATAGTGAAGGTTTCACAGTATAATACTGCCCGGACCTTCGACCGGGAATTGAAAAATTCCCCATCCTAAGGCCAGAAGGCCCGGAATAAGGGTGTGTGCGAAGAAAGAAAATTTGAAGTGCTTGTGCAAATGTGCCATAAACTCAAGTGGGGTTCCCAATCCCAGTGAGTTAAGGCACCCCAGGGTCACCACTCCTGGGGCACTTCACACTTCGGGCTTTCGATCTTCCCCGGCCCAATGGCGTCGATCCTGGGGGGCCATGCTTTCCACCAGATGACTATATTAGCCACCTGGCATACTAACAAGCGCCTAAACCCCAGTGTGCATAATGTATCAATCTACTAGGGCGGCCAACATCCAAAACCGCCTTTTCGAAATATACTACACCTGATCTTAGCCAAAAGGCCGAGAAGCGATAACCAGAATTGGTTTCAAACTACGGAGCCACCCAAGGATCCTGAAAAGTCCATTTGTGGAGATGAGCTCCTGGACTCCCGTTAAGAAGACATGTTGTCAACCTCTAGATCCCTTACATGCCTGCACTTTTCGGCTTGCTGCTGCTGCAATCCACGCGTTTTAGATCTGCATAACTCCACCTCTTTAAACACAGCACCTTCACCCCCTGCTGTTCCCACCCGCCTCAACACCGTTGGAAGGGAGGAGAACCAATTAAGGCGGGGGGTGGGGTGGAACGAGCAGCTGTCTACCCTTAGCAGGAGGGCTCCTGATTACATACCTCTCCTGCTGCTGCTGCTGCTGGCTGTCCAGCAGCAGACTGAAGGTGGCTGCTGCTGTGCACAGGTATATAAAGGCTCAGAGCCTATTATGACACGCGCAGCCAGCGTTCCATTGCCACATTCCATCTACTGCAGGCAGGATACCTGGCTGGCTGAATGTCGCTGAGAAGCTCACAGAGACCGCCATAAGCAACAGTTTAACAGAATGCCACAGACTAATCAACCAAACTTTTTGGGTTGGGTTCTCTTTTATAGTCTGCAGGCATTAAATGAAAGAAGTCAGTGTTCCAGCAGAAGGAGACAACGTTTCAGAAAAGGCATTGTAGCAAACCAAAAAAGAAATTTTAAGCGCAGCAGAGTAACCAGCGCACATACCTGTTAGCTCAGGTGAGTTTAAAAGGCTGCTGTTGATAACAAGGGCATTTGCTAAATAGATGGTGTGTGTGCAACAATATACTGAAAGGTCAATTATATTGTGCAGCTTATCTCACCACCTGTAGTTATTTAGGTGAAAGCTCCAAAATGCTTGCCTAATATGTCTGTTTATCCAAAAGGAAGTAAAAAGGGAGAGCTAGAAAGATAGCATTGCATCACATTACATGGCAATGCAATGCACAGTTGCTGAAGTTGAACCAAAATGAGCTTGTAATCTGGCTTCTGCAACTTTGAACATGAAAAATCTAATGAGGAGAAGAAAAGCAAAGCCAAAGAGTCCATCCCAAAATCCGACAAACAAGCAAAATGAACAAAAAACATTGAATTCAATTCTTTCTGATTTTAGAAACTGCATTAAAGAAGGGGTGCACTGGTCCTGGAGATACTGCAATACCAGGTCAATGCGTGGAGTGGACAGAGCAAGCTCTTTTTCCATCTCCCTGTTCTAAAAATCCATTTAATATATGGTCCCCAGATAGGGGACGTATCAGATATTAAACTGATAAGAACAGATACTACACTTGATCTTAGCCAAAAGGCCGAGAAGCGATAACCAGAATTGGTTTCAAACTACGGAGCCACCCAAGGATCCTGAAAAGTCCATTTGTGGAGATGAGCTCCTGGACTCCCGTTAAGAAGACATGTTGTCAACCTCTAGATCCCTTACATGCCTGCACTTTTCGGCTTGCTGCTGCTGCAATCCACGCGTTTTAGATCTGCATAACTCCACCTCTTTAAACACAGCACCTTCACCCCCTGCTGTTCCCACCCGCCTCAACACCGTTGGAAGGGAGGAGAACCAATTAAGGCGGGGGGTGGGGTGGAACGAGCAGCTGTCTACCCTTAGCAGGAGGGCTCCTGATTACATACCTCTCCTGCTGCTGCTGCTGCTGCTGGCTGTCCAGCAGCAGACTGAAGGTGGCTGCTGCTGTGCACAGGTATATAAAGGCTCAGAGCCTATTATGACACGCGCAGCCAGCGTTCCATTGCCACATTCCATCTACTGCAGGCAGGATACCTGGCTGGCTGAATGTCGCTGAGAAGCTCACAGAGACCGCCATAAGCAACAGTTTAACAGAATGCCACAGACTAATCAACCAAACTTTTTGGGTTGGGTTCTCTTTTATAGTCTGCAGGCATTAAATGAAAGAAGTCAGTGTTCCAGCAGAAGGAGACAACGTTTCAGAAAAGGCATTGTAGCAAACCAAAAAAGAAATTTTAAGCGCAGCAGAGTAACCAGCGCACATACCTGTTAGCTCAGGTGAGTTTAAAAGGCTGCTGTTGATAACAAGGGCATTTGCTAAATAGATGGTGTGTGTGCAACAATATACTGAAAGGTCAATTATATTGTGCAGCTTATCTCACCACCTGTAGTTATTTAGGTGAAAGCTCCAAAATGCTTGCCTAATATGTCTGTTTATCCAAAAGGAAGTAAAAAGGGAGAGCTAGAAAGATAGCATTGCATCACATTACATGGCAATGCAATGCACAGTTGCTGAAGTTGAACCAAAATGAGCTTGTAATCTGGCTTCTGCAACTTTGAACATGAAAAATCCAATGAGGAGAAGAAAAGCAAAGCCAAAGAGTCCATCCCAAAATCCGACAAACAAGCAAAATGAACAAAAAACATTGAATTCAATTCTTTCTGATTTTAGAAACTGCATTAAAGAAGGGGTGCACCGGTCCTGGAGATACTGCAATACCAGGTCAATGCGTGGAGTGGACAGAGCAAGCTCTTTTTCCATCTCCCTGTTCTAAAAATCCATTTAATATATGGTCCCCAGATAGGGGACGTATCAGATATTAAACTGATAAGAACAGATACTACACTTGATCTTAGCCAAAAGGCCGAGAAGCGATAACCAGAATTGGTTTCAAACTACGGAGCCACCCAAGGATCCTGAAAAGTCCATTTGTGGAGATGAGCTCCTGGACTCCCGTTAAGAAGACATGTTGTCAACCTCTAGATCCCTTACATGCCTGCACTTTTCGGCTTGCTGCTGCTGCAATCCACGCGTTTTAGATCTGCATAACTCCACCTCTTTAAACACAGCACCTTCACCCCCTGCTGTTCCCACCCGCCTCAACACCGTTGGAAGGGAGGAGAACCAATTAAGGCGGGGGGTGGGGTGGAACGAGCAGCTGTCTACCCTTAGCAGGAGGGCTCCTGATTACATACCTCTCCTGCTGCTGCTGCTGCTGCTGGCTGTCCAGCAGCAGACTGAAGGTGGCTGCTGCTGTGCACAGGTATATAAAGGCTCAGAGCCTATTATGACACACGCAGCCAGCGTTCCATTGCCACATTCCATCTACTGCAGGCAGGATACCTGGCTGGCTGAATGTCGCTGAGAAGCTCACAGAGACCGCCATAAGCAACAGTTTAACAGAATGCCACAGACTAATCAACCAAACTTTTTGGGTTGGGTTCTCTTTTATAGTCTGCAGGCATTAAATGAAAGAAGTCAGTGTTCCAGCAGAAGGAGACAACGTTTCAGAAAAGGCATTGTAGCAAACCAAAAAAGAAATTTTAAGCGCAGCAGAGTAACCAGCGCACATACCTGTTAGCTCAGGTGAGTTTAAAAGGCTGCTGTTGATAACAAGGGCATTTGCTAAATAGATGGTGTGTGTGCAACAATATACTGAAAGGTCAATTATATTGTGCAGCTTATCTCACCACCTGTAGTTATTTAGGTGAAAGCTCCAAAATGCTTGCCTAATATGTCTGTTTATCCAAAAGGAAGTAAAAAGGGAGAGCTAGAAAGATAGCATTGCATCACATTACATGGCAATGCAATGCACAGTTGCTGAAGTTGAACCAAAATGAGCTTGTAATCTGGCTTCTGCAACTTTGAACATGAAAAATCCAATGAGGAGAAGAAAAGCAAAGCCAAAGAGTCCATCCCAAAATCCAACAAACAAGCAAAATGAACAAAAAACATTGAATTCAATTCTTTCTGATTTTAGAAACTGCATTAAAGAAGGGGTGCACCGGTCCTGGAGATACTGCAATACCAGGTCAATGCGTGGAGTGGACAGAGCAAGCTCTTTTTCCATCTCCCTGTTCTAAAAATCCATTTAATATATGGTCCCCAGATAGGGGACGTATCAGATATTAAACTGATAAGAACAGATACTACACTTGATCTTAGCCAAAAGGCCGAGAAGCGATAACCAGAATTGGTTTCAAACTACGGAGCCACCCAAGGATCCTGAAAAGTCCATTTGTGGAGATGAGCTCCTGGACTCCCGTTAAGAAGACATGTTGTCAACCTCTAGATCCCTTACATGCCTGCACTTTTCGGCTTGCTGCTGCTGCAATCCACGCGTTTTAGATCTGCATAACTCCACCTCTTTAAACACAGCACCTTCACCCCCTGCTGTTCCCACCCGCCTCAACACCGTTGGAAGGGAGGAGAACCAATTAAGGCGGGGGGTGGGGTGGAACGAGCAGCTGTCTACCCTTAGCAGGAGGGCTCCTGATTACATACCTCTCCTGCTGCTGCTGCTGCTGCTGGCTGTCCAGCAGCAGACTGAAGGTGGCTGCTGCTGTGCACAGGTATATAAAGGCTCAGAGCCTATTATGACACACGCAGCCAGCATTCCATTGCCACATTCCATCTACTGCAGGCAGGATACCTGGCTGGCTGAATGTCGCTGAGAAGCTCACAGAGACCGCCATAAGCAACAGTTTAACAGAATGCCACAGACTAATCAACCAAACTTTTTGGGTTGGGTTCTCTTTTATAGTCTGCAGGCATTAAATGAAAGAAGTCAGTGTTCCAGCAGAAGGAGACAACGTTTCAGAAAAGGCATTGTAGCAAACCAAAAAAGAAATTTTAAGCGCAGCAGAGTAACCAGCGCACATACCTGTTAGCTCAGGTGAGTTTAAAAGGCTGCTGTTGATAACAAGGGCATTTGCTAAATAGATGGTGTGTGTGCAACAATATACTGAAAGGTCAATTATATTGTGCAGCTTATCTCACCACCTGTAGTTATTTAGGTGAAAGCTCCAAAATGCTTGCCTAATATGTCTGTTTATCCAAAAGGAAGTAAAAAGGGAGAGCTAGAAAGATAGCATTGCATCACATTACATGGCAATGCAATGCACAGTTGCTGAAGTTGAACCAAAATGAGCTTGTAATCTGGCTTCTGCAACTTTGAACATGAAAAATCCAATGAGGAGAAGAAAAGCAAAGCCAAAGAGTCCATCCCAAAATCCGACAAACAAGCAAAATGAACAAAAAACATTGAATTCAATTCTTTCTGATTTTAGAAACTGCATTAAAGAAGGGGTGCACCGGTCCTGGAGATACTGCAATACCAGGTCAATGCGTGGAGTGGACAGAGCAAGCTCTTTTTCCATCTCCCTGTTCTAAAAATCCATTTAATATATGGTCCCCAGATAGGGGACGTATCAGATATTAAACTGATAAGAACAGATACTACACTTGATCTTAGCCAAAAGGCCGAGAAGCGATAACCAGAATTGGTTTCAAACTACGGAGCCACCCAAGGATCCTGAAAAGTCCATTTGTGGAGATGAGCTCCTGGACTCCCGTTAAGAAGACATGTTGTCAACCTCTAGATCCCTTACATGCCTGCACTTTTCGGCTTGCTGCTGCTGCAATCCACGCGTTTTAGATCTGCATAACTCCACCTCTTTAAACACAGCACCTTCACCCCCTGCTGTTCCCACCCGCCTCAACACCGTTGGAAGGGAGGAGAACCAATTAAGGCGGGGGGTGGGGTGGAACGAGCAGCTGTCTACCCTTAGCAGGAGGGCTCCTGATTACATACCTCTCCTGCTGCTGCTGCTGCTGGCTGTCCAGCAGCAGACTGAAGGTGGCTGCTGCTGTGCACAGGTATATAAAGGCTCAGAGCCTATTATGACACGCGCAGCCAGCGTTCCATTGCCACATTCCATCTACTGCAGGCAGGATACCTGGCTGGCTGAATGTCGCTGAGAAGCTCACAGAGACCGCCATAAGCAACAGTTTAACAGAATGCCACAGACTAATCAACCAAACTTTTTGGGTTGGGTTCTCTTTTATAGTCTGCAGGCATTAAATGAAAGAAGTCAGTGTTCCAGCAGAAGGAGACAACGTTTCAGAAAAGGCATTGTAGCAAACCAAAAAAGAAATTTTAAGCGCAGCAGAGTAACCAGCGCACATACCTGTTAGCTCAGGTGAGTTTAAAAGGCTGCTGTTGATAACAAGGGCATTTGCTAAATAGATGGTGTGTGTGCAACAATATACTGAAAGGTCAATTATATTGTGCAGCTTATCTCACCACCTGTAGTTATTTAGGTGAAAGCTCCAAAATGCTTGCCTAATATGTCTGTTTATCCAAAAGGAAGTAAAAAGGGAGAGCTAGAAAGATAGCATTGCATCACATTACATGGCAATGCAATGCACAGTTGCTGAAGTTGAACCAAAATGAGCTTGTAATCTGGCTTCTGCAACTTTGAACATGAAAAATCCAATGAGGAGAAGAAAAGCAAAGCCAAAGAGTCCATCCCAAAATCCGACAAACAAGCAAAATGAACAAAAAACATTGAATTCAATTCTTTCTGATTTTAGAAACTGCATTAAAGAAGGGGTGCACCGGTCCTGGAGATACTGCAATACCAGGTCAATGCGTGGAGTGGACAGAGCAAGCTCTTTTTCCATCTCCCTGTTCTAAAAATCCATTTAATATATGGTCCCCAGATAGGGGACGTATCAGATATTAAACTGATAAGAACAGATACTACACTTGATCTTAGCCAAAAGGCCGAGAAGCGATAACCAGAATTGGTTTCAAACTACGGAGCCACCCAAGGATCCTGAAAAGTCCATTTGTGGAGATGAGCTCCTGGACTCCCGTTAAGAAGACATGTTGTCAACCTCTAGATCCCTTACATGCCTGCACTTTTCGGCTTGCTGCTGCTGCAATCCACGCGTTTTAGATCTGCATAACTCCACCTCTTTAAACACAGCACCTTCACCCCCTGCTGTTCCCACCCGCCTCAACACCGTTGGAAGGGAGGAGAACCAATTAAGGCGGGGGGTGGGGTGGAACGAGCAGCTGTCTACCCTTAGCAGGAGGGCTCCTCATTACATACCTCTCCTGCTGCTGCTGCTGCTGGCTGTCCAGCAGCAGACTGAAGGTGGCTGCTGCTGTGCACAGGTATATAAAGGCTCAGAGCCTATTATGACACGCGCAGCCAGCGTTCCATTGCCACATTCCATCTACTGCAGGCAGGATACCTGGCTGGCTGAATGTCGCTGAGAAGCTCACAGAGACCGCCATAAGCAACAGTTTAACAGAATGCCACAGACTAATCAACCAAACTTTTTGGGTTGGGTTCTCTTTTATAGTCTGCAGGCATTAAATGAAAGAAGTCAGTGTTCCAGCAGAAGGAGACAACGTTTCAGAAAAGGCATTGTAGCAAACCAAAAAAGAAATTTTAAGCGCAGCAGAGTAACCAGCGCACATACCTGTTAGCTCAGGTGAGTTTAAAAGGCTGCTGTTGATAACAAGGGCATTTGCTAAATAGATGGTGTGTGTGCAACAATATACTGAAAGGTCAATTATATTGTGCAGCTTATCTCACCACCTGTAGTTATTTAGGTGAAAGCTCCAAAATGCTTGCCTAATATGTCTGTTTATCCAAAAGGAAGTAAAAAGGGAGAGCTAGAAAGATAGCATTGCATCACATTACATGGCAATGCAATGCACAGTTGCTGAAGTTGAACCAAAATGAGCTTGTAATCTGGCTTCTGCAACTTTGAACATGAAAAATCCAATGAGGAGAAGAAAAGCAAAGCCAAAGAGTCCATCCCAAAATCCAACAAACAAGCAAAATGAACAAAAAACATTGAATTCAATTCTTTCTGATTTTAGAAACTGCATTAAAGAAGGGGTGCACCGGTCCTGGAGATACTGCAATACCAGGTCAATGCGTGGAGTGGACAGAGCAAGCTCTTTTTCCATCTCCCTGTTCTAAAAATCCATTTAATATATGGTCCCCAGATAGGGGACGTATCAGATATTAAACTGATAAGAACAGATACTACACTTGATCTTAGCCAAAAGGCCGAGAAGCGATAACCAGAATTGGTTTCAAACTACGGAGCCACCCAAGGATCCTGAAAAGTCCATTTGTGGAGATGAGCTCCTGGACTCCCGTTAAGAAGACATGTTGTCAACCTCTAGATCCCTTACATGCCTGCACTTTTCGGCTTGCTGCTGCTGCAATCCACGCGTTTTAGATCTGCATAACTCCACCTCTTTAAACACAGCACCTTCACCCCCTGCTGTTCCCACCCGCCTCAACACCGTTGGAAGGGAGGAGAACCAATTAAGGCGGGGGGTGGGGTGGAACGAGCAGCTGTCTACCCTTAGCAGGAGGGCTCCTGATTACATACCTCTCCTGCTGCTGCTGCTGCTGGCTGTCCAGCAGCAGACTGAAGGTGGCTGCTGCTGTGCACAGGTATATAAAGGCTCAGAGCCTATTATGACACGCGCAGCCAGCGTTCCATTGCCACATTCCATCTACTGCAGGCAGGATACCTGGCTGGCTGAATGTCGCTGAGAAGCTCACAGAGACCGCCATAAGCAACAGTTTAACAGAATGCCACAGACTAATCAACCAAACTTTTTGGGTTGGGTTCTCTTTTATAGTCTGCAGGCATTAAATGAAAGAAGTCAGTGTTCCAGCAGAAGGAGACAACGTTTCAGAAAAGGCATTGTAGCAAACCAAAAAAGAAATTTTAAGCGCAGCAGAGTAACCAGCGCACATACCTGTTAGCTCAGGTGAGTTTAAAAGGCTGCTGTTGATAACAAGGGCATTTGCTAAATAGATGGTGTGTGTGCAACAATATACTGAAAGGTCAATTATATTGTGCAGCTTATCTCACCACCTGTAGTTATTTAGGTGAAAGCTCCAAAATGCTTGCCTAATATGTCTGTTTATCCAAAAGGAAGTAAAAAGGGAGAGCTAGAAAGATAGCATTGCATCACATTACATGGCAATGCAATGCACAGTTGCTGAAGTTGAACCAAAATGAGCTTGTAATCTGGCTTCTGCAACTTTGAACATGAAAAATCCAATGAGGAGAAGAAAAGCAAAGCCAAAGAGTCCATCCCAAAATCCAACAAACAAGCAAAATGAACAAAAAACATTGAATTCAATTCTTTCTGATTTTAGAAACTGCATTAAAGAAGGGGTGCACCGGTCCTGGAGATACTGCAATACCAGGTCAATGCGTGGAGTGGACAGAGCAAGCTCTTTTTCCATCTCCCTGTTCTAAAAATCCATTTAATATATGGTCCCCAGATAGGGGACGTATCAGATATTAAACTGATAAGAACAGATACTACACTTGATCTTAGCCAAAAGGCCGAGAAGCGATAACCAGAATTGGTTTCAAACTACGGAGCCACCCAAGGATCCTGAAAAGTCCATTTGTGGAGATGAGCTCCTGGACTCCCGTTAAGAAGACATGTTGTCAACCTCTAGATCCCTTACATGCCTGCACTTTTCGGCTTGCTGCTGCTGCAATCCACGCGTTTTAGATCTGCATAACTCCACCTCTTTAAACACAGCACCTTCACCCCCTGCTGTTCCCACCCGCCTCAACACCGTTGGAAGGGAGGAGAACCAATTAAGGCGGGGGGTGGGGTGGAACGAGCAGCTGTCTACCCTTAGCAGGAGGGCTCCTGATTACATACCTCTCCTGCTGCTGCTGCTGCTGGCTGTCCAGCAGCAGACTGAAGGTGGCTGCTGCTGTGCACAGGTATATAAAGGCTCAGAGCCTATTATGACACGCGCAGCCAGCGTTCCATTGCCACATTCCATCTACTGCAGGCAGGATACCTGGCTGGCTGAATGTCGCTGAGAAGCTCACAGAGACCGCCATAAGCAACAGTTTAACAGAATGCCACAGACTAATCAACCAAACTTTTTGGGTTGGGTTCTCTTTTATAGTCTGCAGGCATTAAATGAAAGAAGTCAGTGTTCCAGCAGAAGGAGACAACGTTTCAGAAAAGGCATTGTAGCAAACCAAAAAAGAAATTTTAAGCGCAGCAGAGTAACCAGCGCACATACCTGTTAGCTCAGGTGAGTTTAAAAGGCTGCTGTTGATAACAAGGGCATTTGCTAAATAGATGGTGTGTGTGCAACAATATACTGAAAGGTCAATTATATTGTGCAGCTTATCTCACCACCTGTAGTTATTTAGGTGAAAGCTCCAAAATGCTTGCCTAATATGTCTGTTTATCCAAAAGGAAGTAAAAAGGGAGAGCTAGAAAGATAGCATTGCATCACATTACATGGCAATGCAATGCACAGTTGCTGAAGTTGAACCAAAATGAGCTTGTAATCTGGCTTCTGCAACTTTGAACATGAAAAATCCAATGAGGAGAAGAAAAGCAAAGCCAAAGAGTCCATCCCAAAATCCAACAAACAAGCAAAATGAACAAAAAACATTGAATTCAATTCTTTCTGATTTTAGAAACTGCATTAAAGAAGGGGTGCACCGGTCCTGGAGATACTGCAATACCAGGTCAATGCGTGGAGTGGACAGAGCAAGCTCTTTTTCCATCTCCCTGTTCTAAAAATCCATTTAATATATGGTCCCCAGATAGGGGACGTATCAGATATTAAACTGATAAGAACAGATACTACACTTGATCTTAGCCAAAAGGCCGAGAAGCGATAACCAGAATTGGTTTCAAACTACGGAGCCACCCAAGGATCCTGAAAAGTCCATTTGTGGAGATGAGCTCCTGGACTCCCGTTAAGAAGACATGTTGTCAACCTCTAGATCCCTTACATGCCTGCACTTTTCGGCTTGCTGCTGCTGCAATCCACGCGTTTTAGATCTGCATAACTCCACCTCTTTAAACACAGCACCTTCACCCCCTGCTGTTCCCACCCGCCTCAACACCGTTGGAAGGGAGGAGAACCAATTAAGGCGGGGGGTGGGGTGGAACGAGCAGCTGTCTACCCTTAGCAGGAGGGCTCCTGATTACATACCTCTCCTGCTGCTGCTGCTGCTGGCTGTCCAGCAGCAGACTGAAGGTGGCTGCTGCTGTGCACAGGTATATAAAGGCTCAGAGCCTATTATGACACGCGCAGCCAGCGTTCCATTGCCACATTCCATCTACTGCAGGCAGGATACCTGGCTGGCTGAATGTCGCTGAGAAGCTCACAGAGACCGCCATAAGCAACAGTTTAACAGAATGCCACAGACTAATCAACCAAACTTTTTGGGTTGGGTTCTCTTTTATAGTCTGCAGGCATTAAATGAAAGAAGTCAGTGTTCCAGCAGAAGGAGACAACGTTTCAGAAAAGGCATTGTAGCAAACCAAAAAAGAAATTTTAAGCGCAGCAGAGTAACCAGCGCACATACCTGTTAGCTCAGGTGAGTTTAAAAGGCTGCTGTTGATAACAAGGGCATTTGCTAAATAGATGGTGTGTGTGCAACAATATACTGAAAGGTCAATTATATTGTGCAGCTTATCTCACCACCTGTAGTTATTTAGGTGAAAGCTCCAAAATGCTTGCCTAATATGTCTGTTTATCCAAAAGGAAGTAAAAAGGGAGAGCTAGAAAGATAGCATTGCATCACATTACATGGCAATGCAATGCACAGTTGCTGAAGTTGAACCAAAATGAGCTTGTAATCTGGCTTCTGCAACTTTGAACATGAAAAATCCAATGAGGAGAAGAAAAGCAAAGCCAAAGAGTCCATCCCAAAATCCAACAAACAAGCAAAATGAACAAAAAACATTGAATTCAATTCTTTCTGATTTTAGAAACTGCATTAAAGAAGGGGTGCACCGGTCCTGGAGATACTGCAATACCAGGTCAATGCGTGGAGTGGACAGAGCAAGCTCTTTTTCCATCTCCCTGTTCTAAAAATCCATTTAATATATGGTCCCCAGATAGGGGACGTATCAGATATTAAACTGATAAGAACAGATACTACACTTGATCTTAGCCAAAAGGCCGAGAAGCGATAACCAGAATTGGTTTCAAACTACGGAGCCACCCAAGGATCCTGAAAAGTCCATTTGTGGAGATGAGCTCCTGGACTCCCGTTAAGAAGACATGTTGTCAACCTCTAGATCCCTTACATGCCTGCACTTTTCGGCTTGCTGCTGCTGCAATCCACGCGTTTTAGATCTGCATAACTCCACCTCTTTAAACACAGCACCTTCACCCCCTGCTGTTCCCACCCGCCTCAACACCGTTGGAAGGGAGGAGAACCAATTAAGGCGGGGGGTGGGGTGGAACGAGCAGCTGTCTACCCTTAGCAGGAGGGCTCCTGATTACATACCTCTCCTGCTGCTGCTGCTGCTGGCTGTCCAGCAGCAGACTGAAGGTGGCTGCTGCTGTGCACAGGTATATAAAGGCTCTGAGCCTATTATGACACGCGCAGCCAGCGTTCCATTGCCACATTCCATCTACTGCAGGCAGGATACCTGGCTGGCTGAATGTCGCTGAGAAGCTCACAGAGACCGCCATAAGCAACAGTTTAACAGAATGCCACAGACTAATCAACCAAACTTTTTGGGTTGGGTTCTCTTTTATAGTCTGCAGGCATTAAATGAAAGAAGTCAGTGTTCCAGCAGAAGGAGACAACGTTTCAGAAAAGGCATTGTAGCAAACCAAAAAAGAAATTTTAAGCGCAGCAGAGTAACCAGCGCACATACCTGTTAGCTCAGGTGAGTTTAAAAGGCTGCTGTTGATAACAAGGGCATTTGCTAAATAGATGGTGTGTGTGCAACAATATACTGAAAGGTCAATTATATTGTGCAGCTTATCTCACCACCTGTAGTTATTTAGGTGAAAGCTCCAAAATGCTTGCCTAATATGTCTGTTTATCCAAAAGGAAGTAAAAAGGGAGAGCTAGAAAGATAGCATTGCATCACATTACATGGCAATGCAATGCACAGTTGCTGAAGTTGAACCAAAATGAGCTTGTAATCTGGCTTCTGCAACTTTGAACATGAAAAATCCAATGAGGAGAAGAAAAGCAAAGCCAAAGAGTCCATCCCAAAATCCGACAAACAAGCAAAATGAACAAAAAACATTGAATTCAATTCTTTCTGATTTTAGAAACTGCATTAAAGAAGGGGTGCACCGGTCCTGGAGATACTGCAATACCAGGTCAATGCGTGGAGTGGACAGAGCAAGCTCTTTTTCCATCTCCCTGTTCTAAAAATCCATTTAATATATGGTCCCCAG